>NC_044384.1:16730680-17376020 GCF_006542625.1 Nomascus leucogenys | reverse complement strand
AAATGCAGACCCTGGACCAAGTAAGTAACAACAAAGGAGTCAGAAGGGATGGTTGGTTTTTAAACAACTCAACCTCCACTGTCTCGACTGGGTTGAAAACGGATGGATTCTGTTGGGTTAGGCTTCCTCTTGAAGCCACGTTCAAAATGGAAAAAGTCTGTCAATTCAGCCTGGGGAAAATAAACCAGTCAAACTAATTCTTCAGCCCTATGTGTGACAGGAACTTCGTGTGACTTTTTAGATTTGGTAATCTGTGACTTATGGTTGCAGCTTTTTCTAACCTTGTTTGGTTGAAAATGATTTATAACGTTTATTCAGTGGTCACGCCTACTTCTCCCGATTTCCGAACATCACTGATTTATTCATCCAGTTATTTGTGTGTGTGTGTGTGTGTGTGTGTGTGTACATATAGAAGCCTCCTGTAGCACACTGTAAACATCGTGAGTTTTTTTTCACATATTATATCCTGAAGCTTTTTCTATATTAGTTCACCAGTTCATGATTTTCATGGCTTTTCACAGCTGCATAGTATTTCATTGCAGAGATGTACCTTAAGTTATTTAATAAGTTCTTTATTGATAGTCACTTAGGTTGTTCTCAGTCTTTTACAGTAATACATAATTTTTTAATGAAGAATCTCATATATATATATGATTTCTCATGCGTGTGAGTAAATCTATAGTGGAATTCATGGGTCCTTTCATCGCATGCTTGTTGTTGAATACCAATAATCAACTTAATGATTCTTTCAGTTCCCTGTATATTTCTTATTAAATGTTTATTTTCTGCTGGGCATAGTGGCGCATGCCTGTAATCCCAGCTACTCAGGGGTCTGAGGCAGGAGGTGTGCTTGAGCCCAGGAGTTTGAGAACAGCCTGGGCAACATAGCAAGACCCCATCTCACATTTTTAAACAATGAAAATTAAATTAAAATACATAAATAAATGTTTATTTTCTGATTCACTTATCCAAATTTTATGTCCAAGAGGATTTTCTGTGTTTTTCAAAAAAAGCAGTCAGCAAAAGTATATCACTTAACCATGTAATTGAAACTGTTAGAATATGCTTTTTTTTTTTTTTCTTGAGACATGATCTTGCTCTGTTGCCCAGGCTGAAGGGCAGTGGTACAAACATGGCTCACTGCAGCTTCAACCTCCTGGGCTCAAGCAATCCTCCTGCCTTTGCCTCTGCAGTAGCTGAGACCACAGGCATGTACACCACACCCAGCTAATTTTTAAGTTTTTTGTAGATACAGGGTTTCACCATGTTGCCCAGGCTAGTCTCTAATTCCTGGGCTCAAGCAATCTTCTTGCCTCAGCTTCCCAAAGTGCTAGGATGACAGGCCTGAGCCACCCAGGCACAGCCAGAATATTCTTTCCTGAAGACTCTGCTCTGCTCCTTTGCTGACCACAATCTCAGAGTAGCTGTCAGAGAACACAGGCAGTGTTTGCTTTTGTTTATTTGTTTGTCCCACCTTGTGCTGTTCTCCTCCCTGTGGAAGGCACAGGGGATTCAGATGTCCAAGAAGGCATGGGTTCCTCTCTTGAAGGAGCTGGCAATCTGGGAGAGTCTTGCATTTGTTCACTTTTTAAAAAACAAGCATATAAAACCAAAGCACTGAACTACCTTTACCCCCACAGCTGTACCTTCCTTGGAAAGACAGTAGAACATCATGGGACAGAGAAATCCGATGTGGTTTGCAGTTCTTCTCTGCCAGCTAGAAAACCACCAAATGGTATGTTTAAAAAGAGCCTGTTGGTTAATAGATGTGCCCCCGGGCAGTCCGCTGGTTTAGATCCCTCCCAGATGGCACGTGGATTTGTGGGCGTCCTCTCTCCCTTTATTTAATCCTGTGCATGGTCAGCTCAATATTTCATTTTAATCAGTATTTTAATTCCAGGTGTATTGTTTCCTTGATAATTTTCTACACTGGATTGGGGGTAACTAATAATGTTTTAATATACATAAAAAGAAAATAGAGCTGCAAACATAAATTAAAATGCCCAGACATGGTGGGATGATGGTGGTCACAAGTGAGGGTGTCTATGAGGAGATTTTGGTCATCTCCCCAAATTGTTAGGATCTAGCTATCATTATCTATGGAACATGTTTTGTAGATTAAATTAATCTTTTTTTTTTTCTTTTTGAGACAGAGTCTCACTCTGTTGCCCAGGCTGGAGTGCAGTGGCATGATATCGGCTCACTGCAACCTCCAACTCCTGGGTTCAAGCGATTCTCCTGCCTCAGCCTCCTGAGTAGCTGGGATTACAGGCATGCACCACCATGTCCAGCTAATTTTTGTATTTTTAGTAGAGACAGGGTTTCACCATGTTGGCCAGGCTGGTCTCAAACTCCTGGCCTCAGGTGATCTGCCCGCCTTGGCCTCCCAAAGTGCTAGGATTACACGAGTGAGCCACTGTGCCCAGCCACATTAAATTAATCTTCAGGAGAGTTTCAGATTGCCAGAAAGTTGATGGTGGAGGCTGGTTACTTGGTGAGCAGGACAGTGTGGAGGTGTGGGTCCAGATGTCGGAAGAGATGGCTTAAGTGGCAAGAAGACCTTTCAGATGAGGAAAGAGAACAATAGGCCACAGAATAACCGGGTTAACAGGCTTTGACCAAGAAATCAGGGGTTTGGCCTTGATGTTTTGGGAAACAGGAAGACATTAAAGCATTCTGGATGTGGAGTTACACAATCAGAGCAAACTTTTTTAAAGACCATTTGGCAGATAGCATTAAATATAACTGAAGGACTAAAAAGTTATTTTAAAAAAGAGGAGAGGAAAAGTAGGAGTCCAGGAAACCAGGTCAAGTAAATCAAGAGTTTTGAACAAGGATTCTAGCAATGAAGTGATCAGGGAGGGATGAAGAAAACGGTTGGGTCCACACGGTGTCGGAGATGAAAACTACAGAAATATTTCACAGGATGGCTGTGGTTCTGTTCTCATGACCAGCAAACCCCTGGTGCCCTGTTGCTATTAGGAAAGAGATACAAGAAGCTCCTTTTGTCTGCAGAGGTCATTCATCTGGGGATACTGAAGGGTTCCGGAGGTTAGCCAGAATGAGACTGGGTGATGTGGTGAGCATGATTAGAGCTGTTCTAAGGTAGAAACACCGTAATGGCCCTGGCTGCTCTCCCGTAGAGCGAAACTGGACTGAGCAGGGCTGGCTGAGATTGTGGATCTCACCCTTCGGAATGTGAGCGCTCACGGACAAAGGGCAGCCAGGGGTGGGGGCTGTCACTTCTGCTATCCCAGACCAATATTTTTGATTCTGAGGTTTGATTTACCGGGATTTGTTTTTCAACTGAGTAAAATTAAAGAATCTTTAATACCATATTTCTCATTTTCTTCCAATACAGAACCCCATGTTTACTTGCCCGGTTTAATAATTCTGCTTCTCTTTGCGTCTGTGGCCCTAGTGGCTGCCATCATCTTTGGCGTTTGCTATAGGAAAAAAGGGAAAGCACTCACAGGTATTGTGTCTATGGTGGTTTTTGCAATCTAATCTTAAAAGATAGATTTCTAGGTAAATGCTTTGGAAGTTGAGTAGATTGTCCACTTGCTGCCTATGGCGATCTGCTTAAACTAAAGCAAAACACGTTTTATCACTCTCTGGCGAAAAGAAACAAAACTCCAAAAACTTGAAAAAGCCAATATCCTGCCTAGTTGTATATAAGGGAACAAGAATACGCTGGTGTTCAGGAAACTGATGACTTGTAAGCTCTGTGTTTAAGTTGTATAGACTGCGCAGTATCACGTATACAGGAGCTTGCATTTATCCTAGAATACATCAATTTTTAATGCATGCATTTAAAATATTCATAAAATATTTAGATGATTGGTAGGGGGGATTTTCTGACTGGAGTGTTACTTTGAAATAAGAACCTTTGCCGGGTGCGGTGGCTCACGCCTGTAATCCCAGCACTTTGAGAGGCTGAGGCAGGAGGATTACCTGAGGTCAGGAGTTCCAGACCAGCCTGGCCAACATGGTGAAACCCCATCTCTACTAAAAATACAAAATTAGCCAGACGTGGTGGCACAAGCCTGTAATTCCAGCTACTTGAGAGGCTGAGGTAGGAGGATCGCTTGAACCCAGGAGGCGGAGGTTGCAGTGAGCCAAGATCATGCCATCGCACTCCAGCCTGGACAACAAGAGCGAAACTTCATCTCAAAAAAAAAAGAACCTCAGATTATGAAAATAAGTTATATTGAATAAAATTTAGGTGCTTATTCTTAGAATAGACAGTCAAGTCTTATCCTGTTTCTTGGGAATAATTTTCCCACACAAATTTGTTAGTGTCGTTAAACATCACGTCATGTTTAACTTTTAGACTACAAAGCTAAAAATGTGTAATTTTTACGAAAGGATTCAAGGCATCATTAGATTTCCTAAGAATAGCTCTTAATCTTTCCTTTAATATTCAAGTCATTCTCTTTTGACTTGAATATTAAAAACCTGCTGTTTCACCATCCTTTTCCATTTTCAGTTGCTCTCTTATTTATTTATTTACTTATTTATTTTTTAAACAGAGTCTCGCTATGTTGCCTAGGCTGGAGTGTAGTGGCATGATCTTGACTCACTGCAGCCTCCGCCTCCCAGGTTCAAGTGATTCTCCTGCCTCAGCCTCCTGAGTACCTGGGATTACAGGCATTTGCCACCATGCCTGGCTAATTTTTGTATTTTTAGTAGAGATGGGATTTCACCATGTTGGTCAGGCTGGTCTCGAACTCCTGATGTCATGATCCACCCACCTCGGCCTCCCAAAGTACTGGGATTACAGGCGTGAGCCACCACACCCAGCCAAGTGGTGACCATTTTTTAAAGAGTCTGTTCATTGTTGAATGCTTTTATTTAGTGCAGCTTCACCTCCTTAACAACATCATTACTGGGGATTTGGATAATGCATGTTCAGATGATGAAGGTCGCTTGTAGTCATGTTTATGTGAGATAAACAGACTTCCTGATGTTTTGTTCTTTAGGTTTTTCTTTTTGATACTATTTTACTGCCATATGAGCCTACTGTTTACTGAATTGGATGTCATGACTGTTAGCTCTTCATCCATTCATCCATACATGTTTATTGATCATCAGGGACTGGACTGGCACTGGGGTCTCAATATCGAGCAACACAGACACAGCCAGTGCCCTCCTGGAGGAAGCATCTTAGTGGGCAGCGTAGGTGTTAAGCCCACGGAGGGAAGCCGAGTATGCAAGGGAAGGTGCTGAGCACCAGGTGGCAGATGACGGAAGGTCAGCCCATCCCTGGGGCCAGCCAGGGTCTCCCAGAGGAGGAAATGGGTGGGTTAAGATCTGAAAGACAAGTCAGAATTCGCTAGACAAGGGGCATCAGGAGAACCACAGGCATTCTATCCTGAGAGAGCTGCATGATGAGGGGAGCACGGTGCATTAGCGGGGTAGAAGGAGCTAATGGCACAGTAGCAGAAAGTCAGGGACCAAGTGGAAGACGAGGCTGGAGAGGAGGGCATGGCCAGACCATGTAGCCCTGCAGGGCTGCTGAAGGAGTTTTCTCCTTGTCCTTAGCAAAGGGGACCAAGGGCGGCCCTCTGGCTTTAGAGTAGCAAACAAATGTGTGGTACAGTGAGAGTAGATGCAGGCGCACCAGTTAGGAAGCTGTTTGCAGTTGTCCAGGGGAGAGGTGATCATGACAGGTCTGCATGTTTATCAGTTCCGTGGACAGGTATTATTTTTTAGTGCCATCTGTGATTGTCTAGACTGATTTCTCCAAGGAAACAGCTGCAACTGTCCTTTTTTTTTGGTGGTGGGGGGGTTTACCTTGATATATAATTGCAAAGTGAGAGAAAAGAAGCAAGAATAATGATGATGATAGTAATAGCTGACATATATTAAATAATATGTGCCGACATGACTATATATATTTTGCATATACTAAGTACATCTTCACAACAGCACCATGAGGTGGAAACTGTTATTTCCCCTATTTTGTGATGAGACTGCTTAGCACCATCCCTGGCAAGCTTGAGTGCTCATTAGCTGTTAAACTGAACTGTGATGATCTTCTCATGGAGAACTTGACAACTCCTAACTTTAGTCGGTTTTGTTTTTTGTTGTCGTTGCTTTTTGAGACAGGGTCTCACTTTGTCACCCAGGCAGGACTGCAGTGGCACAAGCGCGGCTCACTGTAGCCTCGACCTCCCTCCCGGGCTTAAATAATCCTCCCACCTCAGCCTCCCAAGTAGCTGGGACCACAGGCATGCACCACCATGCCCGGCTAATTTTTGTATTTTTTTTATAGAGATGGGGGTTTCACCATGTTGCCCAAGCTGGTCTCAAACTCCTGAGCTGAAGCGGTCCACCCACCTCAGCCTCCCAAAGTGCTGGGATTACAGGTGTGAGCCACCAGGTCCAGCCCTAACTTTTGTCTTTATAGCGAGCCCAACATTAAATGTTCATTAGAAGTAGGATAAAATTGTATCTTTGCATAATATAAATTCATAGATTTCTTAAAATTCATAAAATTTAATCTTTTAGGTTTCATCACTTCTGTAAGAGTGGGTGGAGATGTACTTTTTGAACATATTCTTTCTTCTGAGAAGCAGCCAGTTATAGTGGAAAAGGTCTTGAGGCCCGCTGGTCTCAGTGGGTCTGACACCTAGCTTGCTGTGTTTGCCTCGTTTTTATAGTACCTTCAAGCTAGTTCACTGGAAAAATCAGTCTCCTAGACATGTTTTCTTTGTTCTTCTGTGATGTCTAACTTAGTCCCTCATAGCCAAAGAAAGCTTAAGAGAATGAGAATGTCTGTAGTCATAGCAGCACCTCTGACAGCCCCCAAATGTGCCCAGAGGAAGTCACTGAAACATTAGTGGATCATGTTTTGCTTTGCATAGAACAGGAAGTTCTGTTTTTGATAGGAGTGAGATGGCTTCATAGCCTTTATTTTTTTTTAATTTTTATTTGTTTGTTTGTTTGTTTGAGACAGAGTTTCGCTCTGTCACCCAGGTTGGAGTACAGTGGCACAATCTGAGCTCACTGCAGCCTCCGCCTCCCAGGTTCAAGCAATTCTCCTGCTTCAGCCTCCCGAGCAGCTGGGATTACAGGACAGTGCCACCATGCCCGGCTAATTTTTGTATTTTTAGTAGAGATGTGGTTTCACCATGTTGGCCAGGCTAGTCATGAACTCCTGACCTCAAGTGATCCACCTGCCTTGGCCTCCCAATGTGCTGGCATTACAGGTGTGAGCCACCACGCCTGGCCCTTCATAGCCTTTAAATCAGTTGATTTACTTTTAAATGCTTTCACTCCAAGGAGCGCTCATGGAAAGACTTGCGGTGGACTCTGTTGAAAGATAATATTGAACTGACCTAGTGGTCATAATACTGAGCCTGATACAGAAATAAAAATCTGGAATGATTGCACTTATATGTGTGGTGTTCCCCAAAAGTCAAATATACAGAGATCTAGAATAAAACAATGGTTACCAGGGGAAGGAGGAAAGAAAATGGGGAGATGTGGGTCAAAGGATACAAAGTAGCAGATGTGCAGGATGAAGAAAGTTGTCCAGGAATCTAATGTAGGGATGAGGACTGTAGTTAATCATGTTGTATCATATTCAAGATTTTTGCTAAATTTGTAGATTTTAGCAGATCTTGCCACACACACATAAAAATGGGTAACTAAGTGAAATGATGGGTATGTTAATTTGCTTCACTATAGTAACCATTTTACTATCTATATTTGTCCTATAATATGTTGTATACCTTAAATATACATAATAACCTTTATGTAAAAGAAAAGAAGTGGGAGATAATAATTTGAAGTCCTTATCCTTGCTTTGTTTTCTAGCTAATTTGTGGCACTGGATCAATGAGGCTTGTGGCCGCCTAAGTGGAGATAAGGTAGAGTGAACAGTTGTTGGTGCCTCTGTTAAGTACATTCAACAGTTAGGCTGGTAGAGCCATCCTAGTCACATATTGAGCACCCCACCACACACACTTTTTTTGAGACGGAGTCTCGCTCTGTGCCCCAGGCTGGAGTGCAGGGGCGCAATCTCGGCTCACTGCAACCTCCGCCTCCCAAGGTCAAGTGATTCTCCTGCCTCAGCCTCCTAAGCAGCTGGGATTACAGGCGCCCACTACCACGCCTGGCTAATTTTTTGTGTTTTTAATAGAGACAGGGTTTCACCGTGTTGGCCACGCTAGTCTCGAACTCCTGGCCTCAAGTGATCCACCTGCCTCAGCCTCCCAAACTGCTGGGGTTATTGGCATGAGCCACCGCGCCCAGCCTCAGCCCCTTTGCTTACAGGGCATTTCCAGGTTCAGTGATCAAACCTCAAATTTCAGGATGGATCCCTGCATGTCATTTTTTTTTTAATACCAATCTTGATTGTCTGGTACAGATTCCTAAGAAGGATGAACTGCAACTTTCCTTGACTCTGTAGTTATTCTGGTAACATTTGATGTTGACACAATTCAAAATTATAGGCAAGTAGTGAGAAAAGGACAAAGACCTTCCATATACCCCAGACATAGGCCCACCAGTTGTTTCTATTTTCTCTCATTGCTTTGTGATTTGCTTACTTTCTGTATGTGCGTATATGAACACAGGTATGTTTTCTTCTTGAATCATTTTACAGTGAATGGCAGACCGTGTGTCCCATATCCTTAAATATTTCAGTGTGTATTTAAGAACAAAGACATTCTCATATATAACCATAGCACATGTATCGGAATCAAGAAATTTAACAGTGGTACAATAGTATTATTCAACCCACATTTGATATCAAATTTTCATTAATCATTACATTATGTCCTTTAGATCTTTCTTTCTTTTCTTTTTTTCTTTTTTTTTTTTTTTTTTTGAGACAGAATCTCACTCTCTCATCCAGGCTTGAGTGCAATGGCACAATCTCGGCTCACTGCAACCTCTGCCTCCCAAGTCCAAGCAATTCTCCTGCCTCAGCCACCTGAGTAGCTGGGATTATAGGCGCCTGCCACCACACCCAACTAATTTTTGTATTTTTAGTAGAGACGGGGTTTCACTGTGTTGCCCAGGTTGGTCTTGAACTCCTGAACTCAGGTGATCCACCCACCTTGGCCTCCCAAAATCCTGGGATTGCAGGCATGAGCCACCATGCCTGGTTAGATCTACTCTCCTTGATATAAAATGTATACATTTGAAAGCATAAGCTCAAACTGATTTCTCCAATTCCAGGCCAACTTAACATGATTCATTCTGGTCTTTCCCTTTCCCATATTTGAATCTTTCTCTCCCCAGCTGTATGAAACCTGGCTCCTATTATTCTCAGTATATTTCCTCATTTGCTCAATTCTAGAATACACAGAATGTAGTTTCAGAATTACTAGAGCATACCACAGTGTTACACAGAGCTGCTAACTCGAGTTCAATATTTGTTTACAGTTGTTTGGGGGTTTTGTATGTAGATTGAGAATATGTAGTCAGGATACTGTGTTCAAAAGTCATTTGGGTTAGCTCCTCCCCTTGCTCAGATGTGAACATGCTTTTCATCTGAGATGCAGCTAGATTCATTTGTTTCTAGTTGTATTCCATTCTAGAGTTCTCCTGCACTCGGTAATTTGAAATAACACAAAGTTCCATAGTCAGTTTTCCATCCGTACTTGTTATGGTGGAAATAATCAGTGTAAACACCGTTTTCAGCAATGTTTAGCTAAACTTATCCTAATAACTCTAGGTATTAATGCCTCTGCCTTCTGAATGTAAATCGGCAGGATTCCTCAGGCGACAGTTGTGTCAGTACACATACGGCAGCCTTTGGTCAGCAGGGAGTGTGTGAAGGTGTCTTACTGCTGACTCTGGAGGAGAAGACATTTCCAGAAGATATGTGCTACCCAGATCAAAGTGGTGTCTGTCAGGGCACGTGTGTAGGAGGTGGTCCCTATGCACATGGCGAAGATGCCAGGATGCTCTCATTGGTCAGCGAGACCGAGAGAGAGGAAGACAGCTTCAGACAGATGCCCACGGAAGATGAATACATGGACAGGCCCTCCCAGCCCGCAGACCGTTTACTGTTCCTCACTGAGCCTGGAAGCAAATCCACACCTCCTTTCTCTGAACCCCTGGAGGTGGGGGAGAATGACAGTTTAAGCCAGTGCTTCACAGGGACACAGAGCACAGTGGGTTCAGAAAACTGCGACTGCGCTGAGCCCCTGTGCAGGACTGATTGGACTCCCGTGTCCTCTGAAAACTACTTGCAAAAAGAGGTGGACGGTGGCCATTGCCCTCACTGGGCAGCCAGCCCCAGCCCCAACTGGGCAGATGTCTGCACAGGTTGCCAGAACCCTCCTGGGGAGGACTGTGAACCCCTCGTGGGTTCTCCAAAACGTGGACCCTTGCCCCAGTGCGCCTAT
This sequence comes from Nomascus leucogenys, assembly GCF_006542625.1. Lineage (NCBI taxonomy): Eukaryota > Metazoa > Chordata > Mammalia > Primates > Hylobatidae > Nomascus > Nomascus leucogenys. The sequence continues at coordinate 17,365,653 of NC_044384.1, read as the reverse complement.
GGCATGGGCCTTCCCCCTGAAGAAGAAGCCGGGAGGACGGAAGCCAGAGACCAGCCTGAGGACGGGGCTGATGGGAGGCTCCCAAGCTCAGCGAGGGCAGGTGCCGGGTCTGGAAGCTCCCCTGGTGGCCAGGCCCCTGCATCTGGTAAGTGACTTCCCGGTCTCTCACTTCTGAGCAGAAGGGCCAGTTCTTGGTACAGGGTTTGGGGGCAGGTATTACCATTTAGGAAGGAGGAAGCTAATGGGAAAACCTCAGCTTGGGCTTTTTCTCTCAGTAAGCATTTTTACAGGATGGCTTTGGATTCAGTCCACATGTTTGGTTATACACTGCATCCAGTGCTGTGTGGCTTCATCGTCTACCACTGGGGCAGTTTCTGCATCCATGCATGTCCCATACCCTTTTGCATTCAGGCTTTTCATGATAGGATTAGACCTCAAGCCCCAGCACTGACCCCGGAAAGACAAAGTCAACATCGGCCTCAGGACTGGCTGAGCAAAGGCATTGCCTCAGATTTCTGCTTTTTGGTTTTTGTTTTCAAAGCACCTTAGGCCTCTTAAATCTCCCCCAAGAAAGCGCTTATAAATTTTAGGAGGACACACAAAATTGTTTAGTTAATCCTTAATTAATTAATACTTATTGTGAATAATGTGTTGATTCTATACCAAATTAATGATACAGTAAAACTGTCTTTTAAAAAGTTTCATGAGAAAGGCCCCTTTTATAACCACAGTGTATCATATATTTATGGAACCAGGCAGATAATTTTAACAATTTAACATCATTATAAAGATGTATCACTGCAACACTGCCTGAGCATGAACAACCCACCGATTATAATATTATAACTTTTTCCCATGAGGGTAAAACACCATCTGTTTTATTATGTAGTTACAAAGGACTTTGCAGTTGATAGTGAGGGCTCTGGTTCTGAGAATTATCTGTCATTTGAAGGGTCAGGGATCTCTTTGAGAATCTTCCGAAAGCTATAGACACTCCCTCCAGAAAAACGAATATATGGATATATACTATTTAAGGGGCTTCACAGACTCCTCCAACTCATATTTTTAAAAGGCCCATTCATAGGCCGCCCCTCTCCAGAGATGCTTTTTCTTCTCTGCTTCTTTATTTAGACTGCAAGTGGTGCTAGCAGCCGGTCTTTGAATTGTTTTATAACCCTGAGGTAGCTAGATCTGTGCCTTAAACACAGAGACTGTTTTGCCTCGTGGTAATGATGGTTCCTGGCTTTAATCTGTTCCTCAAGCTTGTGGTTTTGCTGCAGCTACATAGATTTACTGATGTATAAATTCAGTAATAGCAATTCTCAGTCAAAAATAAAGGAGGAGATATGTTTGGGGATATTTTTCAAAGAACTGGTGTGTTTTCTTCTCAGAGGATCTCAAAATTGTTCTTATTTTTTAAGATTGTAAGGAATCTCCATGACTGGGCTTTGCTGTTCGTTTGCATTGTTCTATTTCTTTTTTCTTTTTCTTTTTTTTTTTTTTTTTTTTGAGACCAAGTCTCACTCTGTCTCCCAGGCTGGAGGGCAGTGGCACGATCTCGGCTCATTACAACCTCCACCTCCTGGGTTCAAGCACTTCTCCTGCCTCAGCCTCCTGAGTAGCTGGGACTATAGGCGCATGCCACCGCACCCAGCTAATTTTTGTATTTTCAGTAAAGATGGAGTTTTTCCATGTTGGCCAGGCTGGTCTCAAACTCCGGACCTCAGGTGATCCACCTGCCTCGGTCTCCCAAAGTGCTGGGATTGCAGGCGTGAGCCACTGCGCCTGGCCTGTTCTATTTCTTCTCTCTCAGTTTATTGTCTTCCCCTTGGTTGTGGAGACAGACAGGACCCTGGGCTGTGGGGAGCGAGAAAGCTGACGTTCTGTCTCTGGCGGCAGCCAGGTCCTGGCCACACTGTCAGGGGCAGACCGGTTTTTCAGTGGGTGACACCAGGAAGATAATGTTGCCACTGTGTGAAAATCAGCAGCAGTTCTTGGAAGAACAGTGTTGGCCAGATTTAAAAAGAGAGAGAGATACATGGATCTTTTAATGCCATAAAACAAAAAGCCCGATCTTTGCTCTCCTTTAAGAGTCAAAACAGTAGCCTAGTCTGTTTTTCATCTTCTTTTATTTCTCTAGCACTAAACCATCTAGGGATGGAGAAAAGGAATAAAAAGTGTGTCATCAACTAAGTGGTGTTAATTTGCAAAAAGTTTACACTGCTTTTTCTGTCTTCGTCTGGTGCTTAGCCATGCAAAACATCCGTAGAGAGTCTGCCCGTGGTCGACGCCAGCAAGCGGGCCAAATTAATTTTCGCCTGAGGAGAGGCAGCAGCCAGATTGATTTTGGAGGCTGTGCTATTCTCTCCACACTTACTTCTCCATGAACAGGCCTTATGGTTTCTGGTCAAAATAGTACTTTCTCATTCTTGCTTTTTTGTGTAGTTTTTTAAAAAGTCACAATTTACGTTCTATAAAATGCGTGAAAGAGGATGGAGATTAGGTGAGCAGTCCCACAGAGGCCTTATCCCGTGGTCCCCTCAAAGCCCCTGTGCTCTCAGGACTGTGCTGATGTGAGATTTTTTAAGGGTTTTTTGGATTTTTATATGAGAGTATTTTTTGTTTGTTTTTACTTACAATCACATCAAACGGTTTCTGGAGAAATGACAGTGACTGGGGACTTTTTCTTTAGGGAAGAGTATCTCCTGTCCCAGCATCTTTGTGAGGAGAATGACGATTTTTCAGACAGCTCCGCAAGTGTAGACAACTTTAAAAAACATAATACCCAGTGCTGTTAATGCTATTTTAGCCATGTTATAAGTCCTAAGAAGCAAGGAGAATGATTAACAAAGATCAGTGAAGGGGGAAGCATACTTCTGGTTATGTCTTAAATAACCATGCCTTAATTTAGGTCTGAAGTTACGCCTAATCTTGCTGACGTGATGGTTGCCTTGGTTACAAGCCCTCTCACCTGGAGATTGGCGCATTCTCACTGTGCCCCTAGAGTTATTTCATGTGAAAGAAACCATAACTGCTTATGATTAATGTGTCTGTTGTTGGCTGGTGGCTTGGTTTTGGCTCCCGAAGCCACTCGTTAGTTTCAGTCACTTCTGAGCTGGAGAAAGTTAGGGTGGTCTTTTTTTCTTTATCTTTTAAAAATCATTTTGCTTTTTAATTATTTCAACTTTTATCTTAGATTCAGGGTACATGTGCAGGTTTGTACCTGGGTATATTGTATGATGCTGAGGTTTGGGGTATGATTGATCTCGTCATCCAGGCAGTGAGCCCAGTATCTTCAATCCTTGTTTCTCTCCCTCTCTCCCCTGCCTAGTTAGAAGTCCCCAGTGTCTATTGTTGCCATCTTTATGTCCATGAATACCCAGTGTTTAGCTTCCACTTATAAGTGAGAACATGCAGTGTTTGGTTTTCTGTTTCTGTACTAATTTACATAGGATAATGGCCTCCAACTGCAGCCATGTTGCTGCAGAGGACATGATTTTCTTCTTTTTCTATGGCTGCAAACAATTCTTGATGAACACTGAATACCTATTTGTTTTTCAATTAATTTATTGAAGGTCCACTGAGCCACGGAGACTTGAAAAAGCCTGAAAAACAAGTAGGGATTAATGCCAGGGAGTGGACCGTGTGAAAAGGAATCCATCATTTGAGAAATCCAGGCCTTCCACAGCCTGCCCCATCTCTGACCTGCGGCCTGTTGTTCGTAATGAATCTTGGGGTCTTTCTCACCAGCCTGGATACTCTCACGCTCTATCAACACCCCAGCTCTAGGCAGCCACAACCAGTTAGTGGGAATTCTGGCTGGGTGCAGTGGCTCACACCTATAATCCCAGCACTTTGGGAGGCTGAGGTGGGCAGATCACTTTAGGTCAGGAGTTCAAGACCATCCTGACCAACATGGGGAAACCCCATCTCTACTAAAAATAAAAAAAAAAAATAGCTGGACGTGGTGGCACGTGCCTGGAATCCCAGCTACTTGGGAAGCTGAGGCAGGAGAATTGCTTGAGTCAGGGAGGCGGAGGTGATCTGAGATCTTGCCACTGCACTCCAGCCTGGGCGACAGAGCAAGACTCTGTCTCAAAAAAAAAGAAAAAAGCAAAAAGAAAAGGGGAATTCTCATAGCCTAATCTTTCTAGTATCTCAATATGTTAAGTGAATGGATGCTTATACACTCATTCATTCATCCATTCAGGAATAAATAGATGAACATGAGACCACTGCCTCCTGTTTGTTCCCCCAAGTCACTCTCAGCCTCCCAGTTCTTTGGTCTGCTCTAGGGAGCTGGAGAAGGAGAGGGATGGAAGGGCTGGCACTGGCTGCCCTGGGCTCACTTAGTGCCCTGGGCTCACCTAGTGTCCTGGGCAGAGGAAGCAGAAATGACAGAGCACAGGTGAGCTGGTTCATCCTAGCAGCATAGACTCTCCAAGGCCATCACCTGGGAGCCAGGAACACGGGATAGTGAAGACCTGCCTGACCCATCATCCTCCCCTGTCCTCAGTCTCTGTCCCTGGTCCCACTCTCTCTCTTGAAATGACTGTTGTTGACCATCTATTTCCATTCTGAGACTATAGAAAAAGATTTTCCTATCCAAACTTACCTCCCCTCCTTTCTTCCTCTCCAGCAGCGGACAGCCTTCTATCTCTTTCTTCACACTCTTGTTAGAATGCTATTCACCACCTTGCATTTCACGTTCAGCTAAATCTCGTAAAGGCAGATACTGGTTCATTGGCCCTGAATCTTGAAGTTAAAATAGATATTTCATAATTTGGTTATTTGGTGATAATATTCAGCTTTCATTGCTGTAAAACATCAATGTACTATTTCAAAATATACAAAAAATGTGGTCACTGTATATACTCTGCTTCATTTCATCCTGTCTCCCTTCTTTCTGCACTGATAGGGCTCATTTTGGAAGGCTTTGGTCTGTAAGACTTTCTAAGTAATTTTCAAGCATGATTCAGAATGGAACTATTAAATACTGTTTCCCTTCCCTTATCATCACATACCCAGTTTCTTCTAAGTGCCTGAAACAGAACTTACATTTCCATAAAAAGGAAAATCACATGAGAAGCATATGGGTTAAATATAAAATAAGTTTTTTAAAAAATTCCAAAAGAACCCAATGTAGCCTGGGTAGTTTCAGTGTATTTGTGTATATTTTTAGTTCTCTTCCTTGGAAGAAAATCTACATGACAATTTGGTGGTATTATTTGGCATGGTTCTTGTGATTTAATGTTCATATGTTAGGCATTTTAAACAACATAATAAGCTTTTGAGAAGAAAGGTATGCATTATCTTGCTCAAAAATGTAAATTCTGTCAGGGATTGTGTTCTTAGAATTAAGTTTGTTCTTTCTGCCTGAGAAATGCAGATTCCACAGAGCCTGCTATGTCAAGCATGGACAAAGTAGAAGCATCATTCTGATTATGATGGGAAACATCATTGATTCATTGTTTCTGTTGACTTACTTGCTATTTTTAACACTCTCAAGTTATCTGAACATTTTTCTGGTTAAGTCACATTAAATATTAATGTTAAGTCAACTAATCCATTTTTTTTTTAGTGTTTTTTTGAGACAGCGTTTGGCTCTATTACCCAGGCTGGAGAGCAGTGGCACGATCTTGGCTCACGGCAGCCTCCGCCCCCCAGGCTCAAGCCATCCTCCCATCTCAGCCTCCCGAGTAGCTGGGACAACAGGCCTGTACCACCACACCCTGCTAATTTTTGTATTTTTTTTTTTTTTTAGAGACTGGGTTTCGTCATGCTGCCCAGGCTAGTCTTGAACTCCTGAGCTCAAACAGATCCACACACCTAGGCCTCCCAAGGTGTGTAGTCCCAGCCACTCAGGAGGCTGAGGTGGGAGGACGACCAAGCCCAGCAGGTCAGGACTGCAGTGAGCTGTGTTCACGCCACTGCACTCCAGCCTGGGCGATTAAGCAAGACCCTTTCTCAAAGAAACAAGAACAAATGTCTGATTATGAAGCTTGTACCCTAACCCACCGCACTGTCTGGGATTACAGGTGTGACCCTCCGCACCCTGCCAACTAATCCATCTTAACTGTTAGAAACACTTCCAAATTCCCATATTTAATAAAAATCCCCATGTCATTCTGGCTTTCAAATCATACTTTTGGGTAGCCTTCAAATTCCATCAGTCATATTGCGTTCAGGGACCTGTAAGATTGGTTTGATAGCCTGAAGGTTACAGTTTTATCAGTGATACTATAGACATTAGTCACCGGGTACTAAGTGTTTTGTGTGTATTATCTTCTTATTCCTCACAGAAATTCTATGGGACAAGTTCCTCGCCCAGGATCATACAGCTAGTAAGCGACAAAGCCATGGTTCAAGTATCCGATTGCAGGCCAGGGCACAGTGGCTCCCACCTGTAACCCCAGCACTTTGGGAGGCCAAGGTGGGAGGATCTCTTGAACCCAGGAGTTTGGGACCAGCCTGCATAACATAGACCTCTTCTCTACAAAAATTAACAAAAAATTAGCCAGATGTGGTAGCATGTACCTGTAGTCCCAGCCACTCGGGAGGCTGAGGTGGGATGATCACCTGAGCCCAGGAGGTCAGGGCTGCAGTGCAACCTTAAACCGCCGCACTGTCTCCTCTTAAGTCAGTGCAGGTGATGCTGATTTCATTTATTTACTGTGCCTTGGAGAATCCTCAGTGTGTCACAGAATAGGGACAAGCACAGTCCTGGCATCATTGGCTACTCTGGCTGAGGGAGAGGCAGTAGCTAGGCCTGGCCTGGTCCAGAAGGTTCCACAGGAGGGACAGTAGGATGCACAATGCATGATGGTCCCCTGGTTATGGTGAGACCCCTCTCTTCTGCCAGTTGTCTTGGGATGTTACTATTTTCACTATCACTTTCTCTTGTGGGGAAAGCCTTTTCTTCCACATGCTTCAAACTCTATCTTTTTTTTTGGCAAGCAAAATAAATGTCAGATAAAGGTCAGAGGCAGCCTTGAAGGGGAACGCTGTCAGAAAGAGATCCCGAGGAGAGGAGGCAAGAGGGGTGGGACAAGGCCTGGTTTGGCTTAATGGACTACCAATGCCTATAAAAAACCTCTGGTCTTCATGTTTTTAATGTAGACTATTTTTTAGAGCAGTTTTGGCTTCATAGGAAAATTGAGGGACAGGTACAGAGATTTCCTATATTCTTCCTGCTCCCCACACATGCACAGCCTCCCCCACTAGAGTGGTACATTTGCTGCACTTGATGAGCACATATTGACACATTGGGGTCCACTCTTTGTGTTGTGCATTCTATGGGTTTGGACCAATGTATCCTGGCATGCATCCACCATGATAGTCTCATACAGAGTAGTTTCACTGCCCTACAAATCCTCTGTGCTCTACTCACCCCTTCCTCTCTCTGAACTCCTGGCAACTACTGAGCTTTCTACTGTCTCCATAGTTTTTGCTGGTCCAGAATGCCATAGAGTTGGAATCATACATTCTATAGCCTTTTCAGATTGGCTTTGTTTACTTAGCATTATGAATCTAAGTTTCCTCCATGTCTTTTCATGGCTTGATAGCTCTTTTCTTTTTTTATTTTTTGAGACAGAGTCTCATTCTGTCGCCCAGGCTGGAGTGCAGTGGCGGGATCTTGGCTCACTGCAAGCCCCGCTTCCAGGTTCATGCCATTCTCCTGCCTCAGCCTCCCGAGTAGCTGGGACTACAGGTGCCCGCCACCACGCCCGGCTAATTTTTTGTATTTTTTTTAGTAGAGACGGGGTTTCACTGTGTTAGCCAAGATGGTCTCGATCTCCTGACCTTGTGAGCTACCCGCCTCGTCCTCTCAAAGTGCTGGGATTACAGGCGTGAGCCACCGTGCCCGGGCCAGCTCTTTTCTTTTTAACACTAAATAATATTCCATTGTGTGGAAGACATGGGGAATTTGTTTATCCCTTCATTTACTGAAGGACTCTTGGCTGCTTCCAAGTTTTGGCAATTATGACTACAGCTGCTGTAAACATCTGTGTGCAGATTTTTATGCGGACATAAGTTTTCAACTCCTTTGGGTAAATACTAAAGAGTATGATTGCTGGATCATATGATAAGCGTATGTTCAGTTTTGTAAGAAGTCATCAAACTGTCTTCCAAAGCAGCTATACCCTTTTGCATTCCCACCAGCCAAGAATAAGAGTTCCTGCCACCCACCCCCATGCTCGCCAGCATTTGGTGTTGTCAGTGTTCTGGATCTGAGCCATTCTAATAGGTGTGTAGTGGTGTCTCACTGTTGCTTAAATTCTCACTTCCCTAATGACTTCCCTATGACGTGGAGCATCTTTTCATATGCCTGTTTGCCATCTGGATATCTTTGGTGAGGTGTCTGTTAAGGCCTTGGGTCCATTTTTTAATCAGGTTGTTTGTTTTCTTATTGTTGAGTTTTAAGAGTTCCTTGTTTATTTTGGGAAATAGTCCTTTGTCAGATATGGCTTTTGCAAATAATTTCTTCCAGTCTGCAGCTTGTTTCTTCATTCTCTTAAGCCTCGGATCTTTTTAGGCCATCTTGGGTAAGCCTCATCTGAACCATCCCTCCCCTTTTCATACTCCTTTACTAGCCACCAAAAAGGGAGAGGTCCCTGCTAACTGCAGAGGTCCCCGTTGAGTTTCTAGGCATTCAGTGGGAAGAGTTACCCTCCTGGGATACGTATCAACTGCAGAAACCATGAGAACCATGTTGAAAAGGAGACCCACAGCACCCACCTGATTATACAGCTGCCAACATGGTGACCTATTGATGTCACCATCGCAGATCAGATGTGAACTCTCTGATGTGAACAACTAATATGTTCTGCAATACAGAAAGCAAATGTTAAGGAATTCTTACTTTTAGCAAGGACAGTTCAGGACTGAGGTATCTTATTAGATAAGGATATTATCAACTAATTCTAAGCCTTGATCCACTCTGGTGCCACGTTCAACTCACAGCAGACTTGCGTGATGAGAAATGAGACTGTGGGGTTTAATGTAGAATTATATAGATGAGTGTTCTAACCAAAGACAATCATAATGATTGAGGACTTCGGCAGAGCAAACAGAAGTTGGTTAGATTTCCAGAGAAAGTGCCCTTTCAGTCTTTAAGACACACTGAGATCCTCTAACAAGACAGGGATGGAAAGATAATACTACTATTCAGTGTATTTCATGAATCTCCGTGTCCTTGGGAGTTCCGTGAGCGCTGATATTACTTTCTGGGAGGAGGAATGCCACCATTGCACCTGTGACTGATTCTTTGCTATTTCCCTAGCATTTTCAAATCTATCATCTTGTTTGACCCTTATGCTACGCTGCTGGATATTCATGTGCTCATTTATTCATTTATTTAACAAATGTGTATTATTAATATTTGCTTGTTCTTCGCAGTTGCACACTGCCAGGGCAGCACAGCTTGATACAGATCGGGAGAGTTAGATGGTTTGTCCTAAATTCTCACCACTAGTGAGGGCCAAGTCTCAGGACAAGACCCAAGAGCTATTCTCTCCTCTGCCCCACATTTCTGCCCCTCCTGAATTCAGACAGCCATTAATACCTCCATCCCTCTAGTGACCACTTACTCACCTCTGCTCTTCAGAGACTGAAGCACCACGCTGACATTGAATGTCATTAGATTGCTTTCCAGCGAATCTGGATTATGACATGCCATGGAAAAAGAAGAGTTTTCATCCTTGAAACAGTGTCAGTCGGTAGAGGGGGAAAAAACCAACCACAGAAACCTGGCGTGCTCACATGCAGAACACCTGCAAGCTGGTGTTTGTGAGGCAGCCAACCTGGCCTGGAGAGAGGGCTTAGTCAATTCTGCATGGAGAGTGTTGCTTCTGTTACTGTTATTATTGTAGTAGGTAGTCAATCTATCTCCACTCAACCCACAGATTAACCCATACCCGCCCAGGAAGCTGACTGAAGCTCATAGCACACTGATTATTCACAACTCGTGGGTCACTCTGGAATAGCCAGACCCTTCTGCTCCCACCTGCTGAATGGCCATGTTTTCTAAAGTCCATGGGTGCTCCCAGTTCTGTGAGTGTGAGCTGATCTTGTCATTTAAAACATTAACTATTATGTTAACTGGCAAGAAAAAAATGAGTTTGATAATCACGATTATTTCTATGAAAACTATTGAATACTTTGGGATGATTCAGGGAATGAACTGCTAAAACCTTTTTGGTATTGAAGTTGAGGTGAATGAGACAACCGTGAAAGGTGGAAGGAAGAAAACTCTAGAAGGCTCCTGCACTTAGACTGCTTTTTGGCAAGTGACTTTTGGTTCTCATTCCACGTTAAAGAACCCAAAACTAGAAATTGTAGGTAAAGCATTCAAGATACAGTTGGTACAATCAGTAGACCCATTCGCAAAGGACAGGCCCCAGTTTTCCATCAGAAAGTTGGTGCTTTGCAGCAAGGGGTGGGTGGCTTGAACATGAGGGAAACATATCACAGGATCAGTATTTTAGAGCATAAGTGGGGAGCTTCTACAACTCAGTTTTACTGAATATTTAGTAGAGAAAATCTGATTAGCAAACACTTCTGTAATATTGAAAAATGTCCAACTTACAAGATGTTACTTCCGAAAACGGTAGTGCTAGATTGGAGCCTCAGTGGGGAAAGTTCCCAGAGTAATGCTCCTAAGAGTTGCCCGCACCTTCAGGACTGGTGACATAACTGACATGGCCCAGTGGAAAATGAAAAATCTTCCCCTTTTGCAAAAATTAATAAGAATTTCATGATGACAGCAAAGCATTTAACCCAGCATGGAGCTCTTCAGAGCATAAGGCCTTGTGCAGCTGCACAGGCCCATGGCGACCACTCTGTTGCCACTTAAGAATTGCCACGTATTGTGATTGGCAGATCAGTATAACTTTTTTAAAAAAAGTTTAGTGTCTGGTGTCTGTCAGTTTACTATATCTCACAAGAGTCACCATGCATGGATAGACTTGACCGATGGTTGTTTTTGTCATTAATTTTAGCTTTGTTAAGGAAACACTTGAAGAATAAACTTGTTTTAGAATCTCCTAAATCTTTCTAGGTAACTGTCCTTTACATCTTAATGGTCAGGAATTTTTTTTTTTTTTTTTTTTTTTTGAGATAGAGTCTCACCCTGTCACCCAGGCTGGAGTGCAGTGGCATGATCTCGGCTCACTGCAAGCTCTGCCTCCTGGGTTCATGCCATTCTCCTGCCTCAGCCTCCCGAGTAGCTGGGACTACAGGTGCCTGTCACCACACCCAGCTAATTTTTTTTATTTTTAGTAGAGACCAGGTTTCACCGTGTTAACCAGGATGGTCTCGATCTCCTGACCTCGTGATCCACCCGCCTCGGCCTCCCAAAGTGCTGGGATTACAGGTGTGAGCCACCGTGCCCGGCCAATGGTCAGGAATTTAAAGGCCTAGTTTTTGCCCTTCCACAAGCTTCATGGCCTTCCAAAAATAATATATATTTTTTTGAGATGGGGATCACTCTGTCACCCAGGCTGGAGTGCAGTGGCATGATCACAGATCACTGGAGCCTCAGCATCTCTGGGCTCAGGTGATCCTCCCACCTCAGCCTCCCAAGTAGCTGTGACTACAGGCGTGTGCCACCACACCCAACTAACTTTTTTGTATTTTTCATAGAGGCAGGGTTTCACCATGTTGCCCAGGCTGGTCTCCAACTCCTGGGCTTAAGCATTCACCCACTTCGGCCTCCCAAAGTGCCAGGGTTACAGGTGTGAGCCACCACACTTAGTTCCCCAACAATAATATTCTTGGTTCAGTCCATGAAACAAAGGATTCTGAAATGTTTAGATATTCTACTTAGGCAAAAGGGTTTGAGGTCCATCTGAAAAAAGAAAACAAAAATGAATATAGGTCCTATAGAATATTTAGGTTATCAGTATCAAAGATACTGTTTGCCATGGAGCAATGGCATGGAATGAAATTCTCAAGATGAAAGACTTTACACAAACCATAGGTTTTACCAGGGTTCAGACTCATCAAAGGTTCTCACAAGAAAGAAGTAAACAACAATGGATTCATGATGATTTGTTGAAAAATAAAATTTAAAATGGCAGAGAAATAATATATACCATGACATAAGCAGATAAATCAGTGAGGAGGATAAAGAAGAGATGAGAACAAATTCAAAACCATAAATCAATCATGCAGTGGCTGGAGATGTCCTCTGTGTAGCTTTACATGATACTGAAGAACAACAGAACCAGCAGGCAATGATGTTGTAGTGGGAACACCTCATGATGGATGGTTTTGCATTTAATCTCATCTCTTCTTTATCTTCCTCATAGATTTATCTGTTTGTGTCATGGTGTATATTAAAACTAGAGGAACTAGGTCAAGAATAATCATACATCTAAGCAACTTTAAATTGCTCATTTTATTAAATAAACATGGTATGTTTTTAATCAGAATAGAATTTTCATTGTGTGTGCATTTTTTAAAAATTGAATGTCCTATTCCATGTACTTTTTATTTTTCACTTTGACATTTTCTATTAACCAAGTAGTGATCTCTCAAATAGGAAGACTTGACTGTGTTGCTATGCCTACTTCTTCTGTTGCTGCTATGGTAGAAGCCTTTTTATCAGCCCCTGGTCAGCAGTTGCTGAGTTACTTAAAAATGTCATCTTACAAGTTCATATCATAAATTTTTTTTTACTTAAAACATATACCTCATAGTTACCCACTGATTATTTTATAGTATAAGGCTGTATGTACTGGCTGATTGTAGTTTCCTGAGCCCTTTTTTTTTTTTTTTTTTGAGACAAGAGTCTTGCTCTTGTCACCCAGGCTGGAGTGCAGTGGCGCGATCTTGACTCACTGCAACCTCCGCCTCCTGGGTTCAAGCGCTTCTCCTACCTCAACCCCCCCAAGTAGCTGGGATTACAGGTGCCCACCACTATGCCCAGCTAATTTTTGTATTTTTAGTAGAAACGGGGTTTCGCCATATTGGCCAGGCTGGTCTTGAACTCCTGACCCCAGGTGATCTACTCGCCTCGGCCTCCCAAAGTGCTGGGATTACAGGCGTGAGCCACCGCGCCCGGCCTCCTGAGCCCTTTTTACATTAACCACACCACCTTAATTTCCAGTTTTGATTTCTTCAGTGTGAAATGAGAAATTACAGATATTTGAGAGCAAAATCCTTCTGGAGTTTTATTATTTCCTTTTCCTATTCTTTTTCTTCCTTTCTCACTTCTCTGTGGCCCTGGGAACTGTCTCATTGTCATATTTGTGTTCTAGAATATTTTGAGTGATAATGTCGGTGCTGTGTATTTTGTTTTGGTTTTCTGTGGGGGGAGTGGAACCAGTTTGCTTCTGTGCCGCCATTTTGAAACCAGAAGTCCTTCCTTTTTCTTTCTTTCTTCATAGTTTCCTTGCCTACACCACCACACCAGTTGAATGGTTTGTGGTGATTGTTTCATTTTCTTTGTTATTTGTTGTTGTTTTTTTTTACTTTGGGTCCTTGCAAAGCATTCACTTTAGTTTTCATAGACACATTTCCCATTTTTTCTCACTAATATTTCACTGCTTTACCTAATATTTAATTAAATTTCCTGACGAGTTTATCTGGTGACAACAGACTTGAGAAGGAACTTGGTAAGTGGTGGGAGCAGAAGGGCGTAGATACAGTGGTGAGTAGACCCTCACTGAAGTACACTGCATGCCTGGCAGTGTGTGGAGAGGGGGTGGAGAATGTGCTGGGTAGGAGGTAAACAGGAATGCCAGCGGGCCTCCCTCATGCTGATTGGGGGTTCTTAGACAAGTCCTGCCACTGCCCATCTTGAAGGACATCCCACACAACTGCCTATGGGAGAAACAGCATGAGGCACAGACCTCCTTCCAAGACTTTGGATTTGTTGCTCGTACTTGAAATCCTTGTGTTTTCATGGGCTTTTCCTTGTGTTTTGGTCTTGGCTTCTCTAGAGGTACCCAGTAGGTCAGGGGAAGGCTCCTCAAAGGAATTTCCTACATGCCTATCGGTATTTTAGTCAGGCCATCCGAAACATGCCTTCCAAATTTGAGGAAAATCTCATGTGGAGTGGTAACAAAAACTTCATTTTATTTGTATGAATTATTACTAAGCTGCGTCACAATGGAGAAGAAAGAGGTGGTGAATCATGAGGAGCCATTTTTACATTCCTGGCCCTTGATCAAATGGAAGGATTCTGTTTGTGATGCTGAGTGTTGGGGTGTTTCTAGATCTGCTTGGTTTGTGGCACTTTCCTAGACCGAAGTCTAGGAAATTTGTCTTTAAAATGGAAGAATCATAAAAGCTAGCAGGTTTCCTAACATTTGTTGGACTTTCTGTTTGTTTTTCAAAAGGTCCATTGCTTAAAGACTGGCCACATCTAGTCACCCACAAAGAAATGATGCTAGAAACCCGTAGGGACAAAACACCCTTCAGAGCTCAGAAGGGAAAAGTGATTTATAGGACTTTTTTTTTCCATTTTAGTTTTGTGAATCTATTTTGCTTCTGGAAGTAATTTTAATATTAAGGAAGTGGATTAATCTCTACTGAAAACTGAGCCCACATGGCCCCATGATCCTCCAGGGCTGAGCTGTTAGGGACCACGAGGAACCAAGGTACCCAGGGTGATGGGGCCTCAGATGTGAGTCCAGAGAGGAGAGCAGACTGAGGTCTCCTCCCTTAGCTGTGCTTGTTCTGTGTTGAACACACACACACACACACACACACACACACACACACACACACTCTTTTGTAACATCTGAATCTTGTCTGTGATTCTGTAATCCTGGTGTGCTCTCTTGCCAGTATCCCAGAGTCCCACCTCACAGGCAAATGGTAAAGCATGAGTCTGCCCCAGGGTTGCTCATTTCTCATCTCTTCCTCTCACCTCCTTTCGTGTTCCTCCTCTCCTCCTCCTCCTCTTCCTCTCCTCCTCTTCCTCCCGTCCTCCTCTCCTCCTCCTCTTCCTCCCCTCCTCCTCCCCCCTTCCTCTTCCTCTCTCCTTCCTCTTCCTCTCCCCTTTCTTTCCTCTCCTCCGCCATCTCTTCCTAGCCCTCTTCTGCCCCTTCCCCCCGCCCTCCTCCACTCCTTTTTCTCCTCTCTTCCTCTCCCCGCCTCTTTTTACTTCTTTTGTCTTTTTTCTCTTCTCCTCCTCTTTTCTCTGCCCCGCCCTCCTCCGCCTCAGTGGGCCTGGAGGGTGACAGCGTGGTTCCCTGTGGCCCGGGGCTGTGGGAATCCGGGGAGCCGCCCTCCACTCCCCAGAACCTTCCTCTCGGGAGACCCTGCCCCCGGGCGCTGACTCACCCTCCCCGTGTTCTCCCTTCCTCTCCCCGCAGGAAATGTGACTGGAAACAGTAACTCCACGTTCATCTCCAGCGGGCAGGTGATGAACTTCAAGGGCGACATCATCGTGGTCTACGTCAGCCAGACCTCGCAGGAGGGCGCGGCGGCGGCTGCGGAGCCCGTGGGCCACCCGGTGCAGGAGGAGACCCTGGCGCGGCGCGACTCCTTCGCGGGGAACGGCCCGCGCTTCCCGGACCCGTGCGGCGGCCCCGAGGGGCTGCGGGAGCCGGAGAAGGCCTCGAGGCCGGTGCAGGAGCAGGGCGGGGCCAAGGCTTGAGCGCCCCCCAGGGCTGGGAGCCCGAAGCTCAGAGCCAGGGCTCGCGAGGGGCAGCACCGCAGCCTCTGCCCCAGCCCCGGCCACCGAGGGATCGATTGGTACAGTCGAGGAAGACCACCCGGCATTCTCTGCCCACTTTGCCTTCCAGGAAATGGGCTTTTCAGGAAGTGAGTTGATGAGGACTGTCCCCATGCCCACGAATGCTCAGCAGCCCCCCCACTGGGGCAGATGTCTCCCCTGCCACTCCTCAAACTCGCAGCAGTAATTTGTGGCACTATGACAGCTATTTTTATGACTATCCTGTTCTGTGGGGGGGGTCTATGTTTTCCCCCCATATTTGTATTCCTTTTCATAACTTTTCTTGATATCTTTCCTCCCTCTTTTTTAATTTAAAGGTTTTCTCAAAAATTCTCCTAAAGGTGAGGGTCTCTTTCTTTTCTCTTTTGCTTTTTTTTTTTTTTTTTTTTTTTCCTTTTTTTGGCAACCTGGCTCTGGCCCAGGCTGGAGTGCAGTGGTGCAATTATAGCCCGGTGCAGCCTCTAACTCCTGGGCTCAGGCAATCCAAATGATCCTCCCACCTCAACCTCCGGAGTAGCTGGGATCACAGCTGCAGACCACGTCCAGCTTCCTCATCCCCACTTCCCCCCCAGAGATACCGTCCCACCATGTTACCCAGCCTGGTCTCAAACTCCGCAGCTAAAGCAGTCCTCCAGCCTCGGCCTCCCAAAGTACTGGGATTACAGGCGTGAGCCCCCACGCTGGTCTGCTTTACATATTTTCTTTTGTGCCTCTTCTCACAGTGTTTTGGAGATGGCTTTCCCAGTGTGTGTTCATTGTAAACACTTTTGGGAAAAGGCTAAACATGTGAGGCCTGGAGATAGTTGCTAAGTTGCTAGGAACATGTGGTGGGACTTTCATATTCTGAAAAATGTTCTGTATTCTCATTTTTCTAAAAGAAAGAAAAAAGGAAACCCTATTTTTTTCTCCTGAATCTTTTTAAGTTTGTGTCGGTCCTTAAGCAGAACTAAGCTCAGTATGTGACCTTACCCCCTAGGTGGTTAATTTATCCATGCTGGCAGAGGCACTCAGGTAGTTGGTAACCAAATTTCTAAAACTCCAAGTTGCTGCAGCTTGGCATTCTTCTTATTCTAGAGGTCTCTCTGGAAAGGATGGAGAAAATGAACAGGACATGGGGCTCCTGGAAAGAAAGGGCCCGGGAAGTTCAAGGAAGAATAAAGTTGAAATTTTAATTTGCATTTTCTTTGTCTAGATAAGAATAGCATAAATAGATCCTCTTTTATTCGTAAATAATCATGCATCTGTGGGTTAGCCTTGTAGAAGTGGAAAACATTCCATTTTCCAATGCATTTAAATGTAAAGCCAAATCTGCATGTTGTGAATTTAAGAAAACTTACTATCCTAAAGGTGCCTTTCTCTTGGCATCATCTCCTTTGTGAGAAACCTAGAGGACGCTCCAGATGGAAGGAAATCCCCTGGGTGGTTTTATCTTTTGTTACCCAGTGAGCACTGGTTCCCCGCAAATACTGGGGAAAAGCAAAAATACGCAAGCAAGTTAAAATTAATTTTGCACATCTGGTGGGTTATAAAAGAAAGCACTAATAGAGGTCACTGCTCAGACTTTATTGGTCACAAATGCCCAGCTGAAGAGCATGACTGTGGGTCACTGGTTTTTCCCTCCTGCTGGAAATGCTGGGGTGGTAGCAGTCGATTAGGATTTTCAGTGGAGAAGCACAGGACAGTTCTGTAATTTATGAGACTCCTTAGCCAACATAAAGAACTGCAGGAAATAACTGCACAACCAGGAGGATCCGTTGGTGGGAATTTACCGTCATTCCTCCCCTTTTACTTAACATCATCCACAGAGAGATGTTATACAAATGGAGGAAACCATTATACCTTTTGATATGGAATATATTACAGAGCTGCAGTTCACAAAGTAGAATGCTGAGCTGAAAACCCGAGTTTCTGCTGTGACTGTCATCTCACTGAGCACTTCGCTTTTCTTTGCTTTTATTTTTTCCTTCTATAAAAAGGCAATAATGATAATTTATAATAGTTTCCCTACCCAGAGATATTAGAAGGATGCTACAGTGAATGTTAAAGTACCTTGAGATCCTTAAATCAAAGGTGCTATATATACAAGTAAGACTCTACTTTCAGAAAAAGGTAATATTCTTTCCTGCACTGATCCCTACTAATTCTGTATTGATCCAAAGGCAACTCAATGCTAAGAAATGTATAGAAAGTCCAAGTCTGTGTCTGTGTACTGTAGAGATGTATGTGACAAGTATAAACAAAATGAACTGAAGCAATAATGAACAGTTATTAGGGGGAACATGATAAAGAGATTATATTAAGCTTATGTTTGACCATAAAATCCTTTTTATGGCTTGCTAAAACTGGGCTCACTGTAAAATCGTGATTCAACTTATTGCTAATCTTTATGATATGCTTATTCCTAATCTTTATGGTATGGTGTCAACCGTTCATTTGTATCTTATTGCTGGTTCCCTGGACCACAGACTAGGGACAGAAAATACTTGCTTTGATAATATATATGCTGTTGATTTCACAAAAATTTCTTAAAATACAGCCTGGGTACCCAGTGAAAGAGTTGAAACGGAAATGGAGTATCATGTTTCCTACTCACATTTTACTCAGCTGTCGGAAGGAAGAATGAATTTCTCAAGGGCAGTTTGATTGTGATGGATCAGAACCTTCATGTGGTGGGGAAAATGGGATTATTTCAGTGTAACAAACCACCCAAAGACTTAGTGGCTTAAGATAGTCACCACTGGCCAGGCACAGCGGTTCATGCCTCCCAGTGCTTTGGGAGGCCAAGGCAGGAGGGTCACTTGAGGACAGTAGTTAGAGATCAAACTGGGCAACAGAGTGAGACCTCGTCTCTACAAAAAATACAAAACTTATCTGGGCATGGTGGTGTGCACCTGCAGTCCTGGCTACTCAGGAGGCTGAGGCAGGAGGATGCTTGAGTCCAGGAGTTCAAGGTTACTGTGAGCTTTGATTGGGCCAGTGCACTCCAGTGTAAAAAAACAAAAACAAAAAAAAACAAAAATAGAAACCACCACTTATTTAGCTCCCAATTCTATGGGTTGGATCAGCTTGGGTGGTTCTTCAGGCCTGGTCCCGCCCGGCCTGGTTTGCTTACCCATTTACAATGACCCGGCTAGTTGGCTGGGCCAGGCTGTGTGCTCTCCACCTGTCCCCCATCCTTCCAGCCACCTAGCTGGGCATGCTCTCATGGTGGTGTTGAGCCTGAGAACAAGCAGAAACCTACCAGGCTTCTTGAGGCCTAGGCTTGAACTGGCATGCTGTCACTTCTGCCACATTCTGTGGGCCAAAGCAGGTCACAAAGGCAGCCCAGATCCAGGGGGTGGGGTAACAGCACATCCCCGCCATGGGAAGAGTTGCAGGGAATGAGAGGGTAGGGGGTGGACACACGGAGGGGAAGATGGCCCCCTTGCCATCTGTCCACCACAGGGCACTGCGTAGAGTAAAATGCTGCAGAGAAGAGTGCATTCTGGGAACAAAAGAGGAACATGTCCCAGCCCCTAACCAGTGAGTAGCTCCTTCTCTGGTGATTGAATTCCCTTAATGCACAGCACTATAGATTCCCACAATGGAAGGGACACCCACGTTCATATTTAAGTGCTGTGTCAAAATTCCTTCCAGAGCCAAATATAGGTGATTTGGGAATTGAGCATACTGTACTACTTCCGCATTCCTTTGGCACAGAAAATTGAAAAGTAACAACTTCTAAAATCAAGAAAACTGGTGAGATACCTTGGGGTAGAGGAACCTGCATATAAACAGATAAAAGATCTAGTGTTCACCCTTCACCCCAGCTCAACAAACAAAATCTTGTTATGATTATACAAGGGTGAGCTTGAGCAAAGGTGCTGTCTTTGGTGGAAGAAACGCAGTTTTGAGTTGTTTGCTCTTTGACAGTCTCTGATGGCATGTGAGTCTTGTGCATTGCTGTGGGGTGCGCTGGGCACAAGTTGCATAACCCGGTTTTGGAAGAGGAGACAAAGCATTCAAAGCCCCAAACACTCTGTTGATGAATCATCATGTTTATTGAGTGTGCTTTTAGTGGCAGGGCCCTGAGCACCTGGGAAAGGAGATGAGGAGCGCTGGAGGGTTCGGAGCAGAGAAGATGAGACAATGCTGTGCTCCAAGTGCCAGAGGAGGCTTCTGGGAAGGGGCTGTCGGTGGAATTTCTGATCCCCAGAGCCCTGCCGGTGAAGTCTTGCAACCACTAAAGCTTTGCCAGAGAAGAGGCAGGACCTGATATTGGGCAGTGGCAGTGTCAGCAGTGAGCACAGGCGGGGTCTAGGTGGGATCACTCAAGCCGAGCAGTGCAGGGGGAGCCACCCTGGACCGACACCCCCCATGGCTGCCCCACTGTGGAACTGCCTACTGCGGCAAAACAACCCTATGTCCCCTAAGGTTTCAACAAAGAAGAGGACCGAATAAATGTCCCAGTGGGCAGGCACACCCACAAGACTTGCTGCTCCTCCTGACCCACCCGCATGGCTCTGCACAGCTGTGAGTCCAGTTTTCTCTCTTCCTACCTCCCTCTTACCCAGTTATCCTGACCCCAGGGTGAAGTTGAAACTCATGCTAGGCTAACATCTCTTTCCTTGATCCCATTCATAAAACTGAGATACAGGAATGCTTTAAAAAAATCTTTAAGATTACCAGTAGTATAAAAGTTAAAATGACAAAATTATGGGCCTGTTACCAGATCTTCATACTAACCAAGGAGCTGGTGACACTACCCTCTTCCCTGTGTGATAGAAAATGCAGACGTTTTGCAGACAGACCTGGTTCATGACTCAGCGCTGTGACTTGTGGACTTATCTTGTGCAGCTACATCACTTCTTAGCCTTGTTTTCAACATGTGTAAACAGAAGGTACTAATATTAGTCTTTAGGGCTGGTGTGAGGATGACGTGGGATGAGGGACAACCAAGCACTCACTGGCAGTTCCTAGAAGATTCCAGTAGTAGGGATCTGGCTGTCCTACACCACTTTCCCTCCCTGTCTCTGGTACTTGTTCATTCCTGGGCTCAGGAGCCATCTCAGTCATCACATTGGACCACGTAACTATAACCAAGCTTTGCTGCCCACCTGGGACACCTTCCCACTCTTTGCAACTAGGTCGGAGGGAAGCACCTTCTCCACAGACAGTTGACAGGACTGTGATAGTTGACCCAAAAGTTGTCATCTTCTGACATGACACACTGAAGGAAGTAGACTTACCCAATATAACTTCACGTTATACTGTCTTAAAAGACTGTGATTAAAATGGGCATCAGTGTAGGCAACATGTAGGGCGCAAAGAATAGCCGGATGTGAAGGTTGAAAGGCTATGTGGGCTAGTTTCTCTTGGTGTTCCTGGTGCCTCTCCCCATTTGGGAAGAATAACAAATTGACCACCGGCTCACAGGAGGTGGCATTATAGGTCCAGGCCCCTTCAGGAGGGCACTGGAATCCAATGAAAGCTTTTGCTCTCACCCAGGCTCTTAGTTTCTCACGGGCAGGGATAGCCCAGGAAACAAAGGCTGCATAGACTTTAAGTCGTGAGAAAAACGACATTCTTATGGTGAGGCTCTTAGAGACTGTCTCCATTTAAGCAGCAGCAGTAAAACATCTTACCCTAAAATGAAGAAGCAAATTCATTTTTATTGGCTTTTATAGCCTCTCTCTTTCAATGACAAAGAAACCATTAAAATGAATGTTTAAAGTTCTTAGAAGAGCTTTCTCTAAATATTTACTCTGTCAGTGGAAAAATAAACATTTTTTACATCAGGTCTATTGAGTTTGTTATATACAGTAAAATTCACCCTTTTTAGATATATAGTTTTATGAGTTTTAACAAAAATCCATAGTTGTGTAACCACCACCATCACAGTCAAGATATAGAATATTTCAACATCCCAAAGTTCCCATTTCTCTTTTCAGTCAGTCCCTTCCCCACTACCCCTAGCCCTTGGCAACCGTTATCTGTTCTCTCTTCCCATAGTTTCACCTTTTCCAATTTGTCGTGTAAATAGAGTTACACAGCACATAGCCATTTGAGTCTGGCTTCTTTCCACATAATGTCCTTGAGATCCATCAGTGGGTACACCAGTAGTTCCATTTTATTTCTGAGTAGTAGTCCATTGTATGGATGTACTGCAGTTTATTCACCAACATATGGGTTCTTTCCTGTTTGGGGAGATTACAAATAAAGCTACTATAAAAACTCGTGTGGATGTGTGCTTTCACTTCTCTTGGGTAAATATCCAGGAGTGGGATTATGAGATCGTATGGTAAATATCAGTTTAACTTTATAAGAAACTGTAAAACTGTTTTCTAAAAAGTGTCTGTACCATTTTGCATTCCCGTCAGCAATGCATGAGAGTTCTAGTTGCTCCACATCCTCACCAGCATTTGGTATCGTCAGTTGTTTGCTGGTTCGCTTTAATGTTTGCCATTCTTATAGGTGTATAGTATCTCACTGTGACTTTCATTTCAGTTTGTGACTGGATACCTTCTCGTGTGCTGATTTGGCTATCTTTATCTCTTATTTGGTGAAGTATGTTCAGATCTTTTGCTCATTTTTTTTCTTTCTTTTTGTGAGACAGGGTCTCACTCTGTCACCGAGGCTGGAGTGCAGTGGTGTGATCACAGCTCACTGCAGCCTCAATTTCCCAGGCTCAATTGATCCTCCTACCTCAGACTCCTGGATAGCTGGGCCTAGACATGTGCCACCATGCCCAGCTAACTTTTTAATTTTTCTGTAGTGAGAGGGTCTTGCTATGTTATCCAGGCTGGTTTCAAACTCCTGACCTCAAGCAATCCTCCCACTCTGGCCTCCAAAGGGCTGGGATTGTTTGTTTTTAGTTGTTTTCTTATTGAGTTTTGAAAGTTCTTTATATATTCTGGAAAGTGGAATAAGCATGTTTAAAGCTTTTAGAGCATTTCTGTAAGTATCTGTTATGATTAGCAAAAAATGAAGACATAATTTTTAATTTTTTAAAAATTATGTTTCAGGAGATGTACACCAGTAGTGTTTATTCAGAGTAAATGGTTCCACATTTACACAGTGGGACTCCCAATGTCAGGGCCCAGTTCTGAGCTGCCATGTCCTAGAATTGTCCTATATCCTTATGGAATGCAGCAGTCACCCTCCTAGGGGCCCAAACTCAGTGGAAACTGAGTTTTGTAATATATAAATGTGTTTTATTGGTCAGGGAACTGTGAAATGTCTCTTTTTTTTTTTTGAGACAGAGTCTTGCTCTGTCACCAGGCTGGAGTGCAGTGGCATGATCTCGGCTCACTGCAACCTCTGCCTCCCATGTTCAAGCGATTCTCCTGCCTCAGCCTCCCCAGTAACTGGGACTACAGGCGCCCACCACCACGTCCAGCTAATTTTTGTATTTTTGGTTGAGACGGGGTTTCACCCTATTGGCCAAGATGGTCTCGATCTCTTGACCTCGTGATTCACCACCTCAGCCTCCCAAAGTGCTGGGATTACAGGTGTGAGCCACCTTGCCCAGCCCATGAAATGTCTCTCTACTGATATTTTCTGATTATTTTATATATTAAGGAGAATATTATAATGAGTGCTGGGTGAGGGAAAAAATAAAAACAGTGCAAATGCCATCATCCTCTATGTCTGGCAAGGGAGAGAGCAAGCATCCCCAGGACAGATTTTGTTGGCATGAGGAAGGTTGTTTAATCACATCAATGTAAGTCCAGCTGGTTTGTGTTGGTCTGGTAAATATCATATGGTAAATATCTGTTTGTTGTGACCAGAGCACAACAAACATGCATCTGCAGTTGTCCCTTAGTCCACAGAGCCTGTGCTGGGTGACAAGAAAGGCCCCAAGAGGGTCAACAACTGGGAGCTTCTCTGAAGGATTGAGATTCCCCAGCAGGGAGGACACCCAGGGTGCTAAAGTTGTACCTGGGCTGATGGCCTGACATGGAAGGTTTGTGGGGGAGATTTGGGGCTGGACAGGTGGATGCTGCTGCACATCCAGCCACCTCTGACTCAGCTCTGGAGACAAAGGCAGAGCGTGTGAGTGAGGGAAGTCTGATTTTAACCCTGAAGCCCAAGCCTCCCCTTGGCGGTAGACAAGTATGTGTATGCGTGGGACCAGTGTCCAACAGTGAGCAGAGGCCATGACTGAGGCGGGAGACAGGGACCTACCTACTGAAGTCACTAGCCTTCCTCACCCTCTCTGGGGCATTTGGAAGGAGTATGTGTCTGCTTTGGACCAATTAAGACCTTGGGGTTCATAGATGACTGGTGGGGGAGGCTTCAAATGTGAGCAGTTTGACATATGGGAGCTCCAGCTATTAATATTAATTGGAAAAATGACGAGCTGTGACTGTGTTTATACTTGCAGCTAGTGAAGCCGACTATGCCAGAGACGGGCAGATGTTGGGAAAGAAGGAATCAGGGCGTTATGAACCTTACCCAAACCAGCCTTCCCAAGAGCAGGTACTCTTGAAAATATAAAACTCCAATCGAATTTCATCAGCCTTCACATAAAACTTCATGGCTCTCCGTTGTTCGTGGAATACAGACCAAAGGTTTTCAGATGGTCCTCATGGCTCCCCACCCTCCAGCCTCATCTGACGCTACTCTCCCCACCTCCAGCTGCACTGGTCTCTCCAGTGCACACACTGCCTGCCTTGGGGGCTTTGCACATGTGATTTTCTCTGACTGCAGCATTCTTCCTGGTTTTTCCCTTGGTTAAATCCAATTCACCTCTCAGTTCAAACAGCACTTCCTCAGGGCAGCATTTCCTAACTGCCCTTTCTCCCTGAGACCAGACTGGTGCCCTTTTTAGGGGTGCTTAGAGATGCTGGAACTTATCCTTTGTGGCATTATTCCAGCTTGTAATGATAAATTTATTTTAGAATTTGAATAGGACCTGTCTCACCACCACACACACACACACACACACACATGCACACACACACCCCACTGTATCCAGCAGGTAGCATGATTCCTGACATATGTGGATGCTCAAGAAACATGTGCTGAATGAATGAATGCAAGTGATATTCCCTGAAGCCTCAGGAACACCCTTAAACCTCACTGCCTCACCATCATCCCAACTTCCTTACTGCATTTTCACACACTGACCAAAGTCCAGACAAGGCTACTATGTCCAAAGGAGAGATTTCAAAGCAGAATTGATAAGGCAGGCTAAAGGAAACAAAACTGAAGAAGTGATTTCATACAGGTGAGCCCAAGGCAATACCCTGTGAAGAAGCAACAGCACATGGTAGATTGAAATATGAGATTGTTCAGAAATTCCTTCAAGAAAAGCAAAATCATGAGCTGACAAGATCAAGAACTCATGCTCATATCTGGGTTCCCAAAGGAAGCAGGAAAAATAAGAACCTCTGACAATGCCTTAGGGAGTCAAGGAAAATGAAACTGGCTGGGTGCGGTAGCTCACACCTGTAATTCCAACACTTTGGGAGGCAGAGATGGGCAGATGGCTTGAGGTCAGGAGTTCGAGACCTGCCCCCGGTTACGATGACTTTGTGGATAGGCAGTCATGTTTATATCTAGTAATTTTTGCTTCCTCCAAGGCATTCTGCTTTCAGCTGTAAAAAAAAATGCTATACACTAGAGTTAAACTGATTTGATAGGCAGAATCAATGACGGAAATATTCTTTACATACCACAAATCTTTTCATTAAAATCAGATTTAGTCCCAAATTAAATAGTAAGTCATAGAACTTTGCAATGAAAACTTTATATCTATGATGGTTAATTTTATGTATAAATATGACTAAGCCACAGGATGTCCAGATATCTGGTTAAACATTATTTCTGCCTCTATGAAGAGACACACATTTGAATCAGTAGACAGTAAAGAAGACCCACCCTCACCAGTGTGCAGGCATCATCCAGTTCGTTGAGGGCCAAATAGAATAAAAAGACAGAGGAAGGTTGAATTTTCCTCTCTGCCTGACAACTTGAGCTGGGACATCCATGGAACCTGTCTTACCCTCATGCACCTTGTTCTCAGGCCTTCAGACTTGGACTGAAGTTTATACCATCAGCGCTCTCGTTCTGAGGCCTTTGAACTACACCAACAGCTTTCCAGACAACAGATCTCCAACTTGTCATAGATCATAGGACTTCTTGGCCTCCATAATTGCATGAACCAATTCCTTATCATTAATAACTCAATCAATCTCTCTATATATGTGATGATTAATACTGAGTGTCAACTTGGTTGGATTGAAGGATGCAAAGTATTGATTCTGGGTGTGTCTGTGAGGGTGTTGCCAAAGGAGATTAACATTTGAGTCAGTGGACTGGGAGAGGGAGACTCACCCTCAATCTGAGTGGGGACCATCTAATCAGCTGCCAGCACAGCTAGAATATAAAGCAGGCAGAAAAACATGAAAAGACTAGACTGGCCTAGCTTCCCAGCCTACATCTTTCTCCCATGCTGGATGCTTCCTGCCCTTGAATGTCGGACTCCACATTCTTCAGTTTTGGGACTCGGACTGGCTCTCCTTTCTCCTCAGCTTGCAGACGGCCTGTTGTGGGGCCTTGTGATTGGGTGAGTTAACACTTAATAAACTCCCTTTTATATATATGTCTATCCTATTAGTTCTCTCCCTCTAGAGACCCCTAATACATTATATATTACATATATACATATCGATACACATATAATACATATAAAATATCTATCTCTATGTATGTATATTTCTCTATATACATATATTTATATATATGTGTGTATATATATGCATGTGTGTGTATATATATGTGTATATATATATATATATATATATATACACCCACACATCTATCTATAGATCTACCTCTCTCTCTCTCTCTTTCTCTCTATCTATGGTTCTATTTCTCTGGAGAACTCTAACATTACATCCTTAGATTGTAATTTATTGGCGCTGTGCCCCCAAAGAGATTCATTTCTATGATAAGATGACACTGGTTATCCTTTTTTAGCACCTAGAGCAAGTGCAAATACGTGTGCAATGTCAGAAGGATGGGCAGCCCACTCTTAGTAGCTGATGGGCATTTGTCCATTATTGCTGCAGGGCCCTGTGGATCCATGTTTGTGACCATATGTTCATTATAAATAATGAAATCACCATCGTGACATGGCTGAGAGATCTTTAAAGCTGAGCAAACAAATACAAATACAAACCCAGACACACCATGTCTGAGCATCCATGGATGGCGTGGACAATGAGCAGGCATCCATGGACTAGAGGACATTCTCCAAGAGGGACAGATGGTGGCCACTGTTCTTCAAGAACACTACAGTCAGTCATAGGCCCTGTCACCCAAGCCACTTCTGTTTCCTGCTCAGAGAAAAGCAGCTACAGTGTAGCACCTGGGCTAGTTATTTGAAGAGCAAGGGAGTCACTCCCCCTCTGCTCCACTTGCCCGCCTTCCCCATGCTTATTTCCATTAAGAGTTTTAATGAAAGGTTATTCAACATCAGAATACTCAGAGAGTCACAAAATGACTCATTTTAAAATACATCACTTTATTGAGTCAGTATCATGTACATGAGGGAAGGTTCACTTTTTACATCTACAGTTCTATGAATTCTGACAAATGCAGGTAGTCATGCAACCACCACCACAATCACGACATAGACCATCTCCATCACTGTAAAACGTTCCTTCCTGCTCCTTTGTAGTCAATTGTCTTCCCCACCTGAGCCCCTGGCAACAACTGATCTGTTCTCTATCCCTACAGCTTGGCCTTTCCCAGAATGTCACATAAACGGAATCATACCGTATGTAGTTGTTTGGGTCTGGCTTCTTTCACTTAGCATAATGGCATGTTTGTGCATGTATCACTTGCTTGTTCCTTTTTATTGCTGAATAGTGTTTTTTTTCTTTGCCTTGTTGTATTAGAATTTGTTTATCCATTCACCAGTTGAGTGACAGTTGGATTATTTCTGGTTTTGAGAAACTATGAATAAAACTGCTGTCAACACTCACTGTGGGTTTCTGTAGTGACAGAGCTTTGTGGACATGAGTTTTCACTTCTCTTGGGTAACTAGGAGTGGGACGGCTGGATTGTGTAAGTGTCTTAGACTGTTCCAGCTGCTATAACAAAATACCATAGGCTAGGTGGCTTATAAATAGTGGAAATGTATTTCTCACAATCCTGGAGGCTAAGTCCAAAATCAGGGTGCCAGCCTGGCCGAGTTGTGGTGAGGGCCCTCTTCTGGGTTGCAGTCTGGCAAAGTCCTGCTGTACCCTCACATGGCAGAAGGGCAAGACAGCTCTCTGGGCCTCTTCTATGAGGACACTAATTCCATTCATGAGGGCTCCTCCCACCTCATGGCCCCACCTCCTAATACCATCTTGGTGATTAGGTTTCAACATAGGAATTTGGGAAGACACGGACATTCAGACCACAGCATGTGTGTTTACGACACAGCAATGCATGGAAGAGCCAATGGTTCCGCATCTCCCCGGCATTTGGTGTTGGCCACAGACTGACTCTATAAGCAGTTTAAAATAGTTGCCAATGATAAGAAGTTTGTTTTATTTGTTTGTTTTCCTAAAAGCACAGCTTCTAGAGGTTTTAGATCTATCCAAAGAAGTTAATAATGAGATAAAGTATTCTTCTGGGTAATTGCACTCTTACATGATGACTTTTTCCCTCTTATCATTTAATTAAGACTTTTACAATCAACATCCTTGATACCAAAGCAGTAGGTAGGATAGCAATTGGTTCTGTGTTCAAGAAGTGTTTTTAACATTCAAATGAGGTTGCATTGTCATTAAAAGAAAACTTTCCACTTCCTTAATGCTGTTTTGAAATGAATGTAAAGATTCCTGTGCTCTGGGAAAAAGCAAACCCATAATTAGAACAATGGCAGCCTTGGACTGTTCTCACTTCTCTTCCAGGAAATGGTTTTTTAAAAGTTATTGGTCTACATGATGCATATGGATTATCTACTTTCAGAATGACGCACAACCAATTTAGAATACTGAGTTGCTCCAAATTTCCCTATAACTCCCTTCACTGCCCAATCCAACTGATTTTGTTTTCTACTCAGTACAAAGATGCTACAAACTAATTTTAAAACATTAGCATTGTCCAAATGGAACATAATTAGAGAAGTAACACTGTTACAAAAATAATTACGTAAACCAATATAAAGACTAATACTCATAGCTTGAGGTGTTCGCTGTGTTTGGAGCGTCAGTTTTACAGATCTTCATTCGCCTAGGAAATTGAAAATAAAATGTGTTTGTTCAGCAACAGTGTGACAGTGGAAGACACGGAGGAGGAGAGCCACTTGGGGTAGGACTCCTCTGCCCTCTTTGGCCTGTTGTCCAGCAGCGGTTCACAAGCCAAGTCAACACTATTCGTAAACTCAGCACTTTACAAACAAAACACAGAACCTTCTCTGCAGGCTTTTGCTAACTGTCCTTAGTAGCATTGTTGAATGTTTGAATGATCAGGTAGACCAGGGGCTGGGGGCTCAGTTTCCCTAGAATGGCTTCTAGATGTCTCTCTTGAGGTCCTCAGGCCTGAGCGCTGTGCAGGGAAGAATGAGAAGCTGTGATTTAGGTCCTTGATTGGAAACTACTGAAGCCCCACAGAAACAGAACGGTAAAAGATGAAAACTTCGCAGGACGCAGTGCTATTCACTATAGCCTTCAGGATTCCAGCAAAATTATTTGTGTCCTCAATGACTGACACCAAATAAAAGAGAACAGTATGAGGAGAGAATGGGACTAACATTAGTTAAACTTAACTACTATGTGCTGATCATTGCACTAGAGTCTGCTTCATAAATTTTCAAATTTAATCCTATCAGCCATCTTATGAATGAGATATGATCTCCCACAGTTACTTATAGCTGGGGAACCTGGAGGTCAGAGAGGTTAAGCAACTTGCTCATGTTGCTATTGTAGTGGCCAAACTCCAAGTCCCTCCAGCCCTGACTCCAAAGCTTGTTCTCTTCCCACTACCCCACAATAGCCTCCCCAAAGACCTGAGAGCATTCCTTAAAAATCCTACCCTCACCAGCGTTGCCAAGGAAATCCAAGATGCCCAGTTAAATTCTCAGATAAAGAGCTAGTACTTTCTTAGTATTTATATGTCTCAAATATTGCATAGGACCTACATATACACTAAGAGTTATCCTTTGCTTATCCTAAATTCAAACTTAACTGGGCATCCTGTAGTTTTATTTGCTAAATCTAGCAGCCTAGCCCTCATTGACGCTTTCTGGCCACATGATGGTGATGTCCATGTTCTGAAGTTTGCTCTTCATTATTAAATCATTCAAAAAAGAGTTCTTCCCATTTTGGGGGATGGTGGAGTGATGAGGAAGTGTTCTAAGGGAGGGGTCCATTTGAGCATAACCACATGTGAGAAAATAACAGGCACTTCCTTCTTTATGGATCACTGCACTGGAATAGGGCTGGAAAGTGCTGGGCTGGCTGGGTAGATTTGCATGATGCCCAGGTGTCTAATGCAGAACTTTCCAAAGTGTGTTTTGTGGAGCCCCAGTTCATGAGCTACTTATTTTGTGGACACGTAACTTTAGGAGAGGCTATGAATGGCACTGCCCTTGAAGAATATCCACTGGGCATACTTTGATATTAGAGAAAGCCTAGAGAAGAGACTGTGTTAATTCTCTGGACCTTAGACCTTATCAGTCTCCCTGGAGAGAACAGGTGGAGCCCCCTTCCTGTGGGGGGACAAGAAACCCAGTCCTGACTTGGGTCCCATTCTCAGGCTGTTTCTGAGACTCTTCAAGCCGTGTTTACAGGTTCTTTTTTATTCTGAGGCCCTTGGTACAGAGTTGAGTCAAAAGTACTCAGTTGCCAGCATGGAGCCTCTGTGGTCTGTAAATCCTCAGCAGTGTCAATCCTATAAATCCCGGGCTGGGCTGCGCTCCACCTTCCCTGCTTCACCCTTGCCGCTTTGTCATCTGTTTCTCCAGGCTGCTGTGCTCTTCCATGCTGATTCACACCCTGCTTCCTGTTTACCCTTCCCCAGCACAGAAAAGGCAAACAGCACTGGATAGCCCACAACTCTAGAGTCAGCAGCATCTCTGTCTGGCCGTGCGGTGCTGGTAAACATTTAGCCACCTGCTGGAGGGGCTGAGCCCTAGGGTTTGCAATTCCTGTGATTTCCAGCTCCCGGCTGTGATGTTATTGAATGGAGTTGGGAAGAGATGCACAATAGCACATGTTTATATTGTATTTTCCTCGGGCTGGTGCAATAGACCTCAAGAGCACTGATGAGAGAAAATGTAGTAAAATAATTATCAAGCAATGAGCTCTGAGTATTTACAACCTCTGTTTTTAATATAATTTATTTAATTGTAAACTTATATAATTTAATTTTAATTTTTTTTTTTTTAGAGACAAGGTCTCACTCTGTTACCCAAGCTGGGGTGCAGTGATGCAATCATGGCTCACTGCAGCCTCCAAGTCCTGGGCTCAAGGAATCCTCCTGCCTCAGCCTTTCGAGCAGGCGTGTGCCACCACCATCCCTGAGCCCACCATAAATCATTCTTTTTTAATTTTTTGTAGAAACAGGGACTTGCTCTCTCACCCAGACTGCTCTTGAACTCCTGGCCTCAAGCAATCCTCCTGCCTCGGCCTCCCAAAGTTCTGGGATTGCAGGCGTGAGCCGCCACACCCAGCCTATAATTTAGTTTTAAATGATGGCCATGTTTATCAACCGGCTTGCAAAATTCCTGAAAATTTTACAATCAGCTCTTACAAGTCCATAGAGCTAGTTCCAGCATACTACTGTGAGTTTCAGGGTAGACTTCTCCTTAGCCTTCAGCTGGGCTCCAAATTGCAGGGCCTGTAAATTCCATCCATCACCCACTTCTCCCATCTCCACCACAAGCAATGGGAATGTACTTGAAACCATGTTTACCCTACTCGGAAATGACGCCCAACTCCTTCCCCTGAAAAAATCTGCAAGATGCAAACCTGCCACTTGCGAAGATCAACCTCGAGATTATCACACAGGTCCCTTTATCTTGAGCCACCATCATTCAGAACAGAATAGTTGCTTCACTTTGCATAAACAAAAGGGTAATCATGTATTTTTCTCAAAGCAAAAGAATAGTCTGCTCCCAAAGGTGAATTCTAGTTTCTAGCTGAAAGTCAGCACAGTGGAGAACCACTGAAGCTTTGGAATTTGGGGTGACTTTTCCCCAACTCCCAGGATTTCAAGGATTTCAGCATCCAGTCTTAGATAGGACTCCAAGTCCCTCTCCTCAATCCCTGCTGAAGAAAAGCTTTTCCCAGACATATAGCCTACCGTGGGTGTTGTGTTGGGTTTTTTTGTTTTTTTGTTGTTGTTGTTGTTTTGATTTTTGGAGACAGAGTCTCCCTCTGTCGCCCAGATTGGAGTGCAGTAGCACGATCCCGTCTCACTGCAACCTCCTACCAGCCGGCTCACTGCAACCTCCTGCCAGGTTCTAGCAATTCTTCTGCCTTGGCCTCCCAAGTAGCTGAGATTACAGGCACATGCCACCAAGCCCAGCTAATTTTTGTATTTTTAGCAGAGGCGGGGTTTTGTTATGTTGGCCAGGCTGGTCTCGAACTCCTGGCCTCAAGTGATCTGCCCACCTTGACTTCCCAAAGTGCTGGGAATACAGGTGTGAGCCACCACACTGGGCCAAGGGTATTGTGGTTAAATTGTGTCCCCTCCCCCAAAAATACATTGAAGTCCTAACCCTGGCACCTGTGAATGTGACCTTATTTTGAAATAGAATGTTTGTAGGTATAATCAAGTTAAGATGAGGTCATACTGGATTAGTACAGGCCGTAAATTGAATGATGTCCTCATAAGGAGAGGAAGACACACAGAGGGAAGACAGCTGTGTGAAGACAGAGACAGAAACAAGATTGATGTAGTCACATGTAGGACTTTGAGCCTCCTAAACTGTAAGAAACCCAGTTTTTTTTTTTTTAGCTTGTTACAGCAGCCCTAAAAAACTAATACATTTGGGTACCCAGCTCTGACTGCAAAGATCTACTACTCCCTCCCAGAACTTAAAAAGATTCAGACAAAAGAGGATACCAGGACAGTGGGGTTTCTGCTGTGGTCCCGCGTTTGTTCTGGAAGTCTCAGGTTTGCCCTCTGAATCCACACTGCGTCCTTCTCTGTCTGCCCTGCTCTGGGCCGAAGCCGACGTACAATGGACCACACCAACAGGACCCTCTGCGCTCTCGCTTCTGGTTGTGCCACTAGGAGGCCGCAGCAGGAGACAGGAGGGAGAGAAGGAGGCCAGGGCATGGATTCTGCCAGCTCCCTCCTGCAGGTCAGCTGTGGCTGAACATCGCAGCTCTAATCACACTTCTCCCAGCTTCTCTGTGTCCAGGTTCCACTAGCCCCTCCCATCCTAGCCTCTAGAATGAAGGGCGGTAATGTCCTCACTGACCCCAGTGGTCCCTAGTGTACCACACTATTCTTCATGATTTGCCTAAACCCTGTGTGTTAGTCTTCTCGGGCTACCGTAACAAAATACCACGGACTGGATGGCTTAGATGAAGAAATGTATTCTCTCCAAGTTCTGGAGGCTGAAGCCCAAGATCAAGATGCTGTCAGGATCCGTTTCTGGTGCGGGCCATCTTCCTGGCCTGCAGGCGGCCACCTTCTCGGTGTGTCCTCACGTGGCCTTGTCTCTGTGTGCATACACCCCTGCTGCGTCTCCTTGTCTCTGTGTGCATACACCCCTGCTGTGTCTCCTTGTCTCTGTGTGCATACACTGCTGCTGTGTCTCCTCCTCTGCTTATGTGGACACCAGACCTATTGGACTAAGGCCCCACCCATATGGCCTCATTTAAAGTAAATTATCTCCCTAAAGCCCTATTTTCAGATACAGTGACAATGGAGGGTCGGAGTTCAGCATATGAATTTTGGGAGGACACAATTCAGTCTATGACACTCTGCTCACATCTCGATTAAGACTGAGACAAGGTCTTATGGGCAGGAGTTTTCTTGGGAAGTGGAGTGGAGCACCAGGGAGTGTGAAATTGGGGCAGAGGGAACATCAGTGCAACAGCGGAACAACCAGCACTTGATCCCCCAGGACGGACCTTCTGCAGAAGCACGAAGATTTTGCATCAGAACTGCCCACCTACAAGATGGATGGATTTCCATACCCCATCAGTAGAGACTGTCCAGTGGGGAATTAACTCCCTGCCGGTTTCTGGCTGTGCATGTGTCATCTGTTCAGGGTGAGCTCCCATGGCCTCCAAGTCTCTACAGTGTCAGGGAAGTCCCAGGGCAAAGATGAAGGCAAAGTCTGTCTGGGGTGAGGGATGTTAGTACCAAGCAGGTGAAGCCCCAAACTTCACTCCACCCATGGCTGGAGTCAGAGGTGGAGCACAGAGGATCAGAGTCAGAAACAAGGGCAGGAGATGCGAGTTTTTTTATTAAATTCTCAAATTACCCAATTTGTGTGGGCCATCTGTTTCCTGCCTGGAACTTGACACATTCAGAAGTCAACAGGACACTGTCCGAATGGGTTTTGGTTAGTAACTTCCTTATAGCGTCTCTCACTGTGGCTCACCCATCTGTGCTGTTCTCCCCATCCATTCAGGGGATGAGTTTTTTTTTTTTTTTTTTTGAGACAGAGTCTCACTCCGTTGCCCAGGCTGGAGGGCAGTGGCGCGACCTCGGCTCACTGCAAGCTCCGCCTCCCGGGTTCATGCCATTCCCCTGCCTCAGCCTCCCGAGTAGCTGGGACTACAGGCGTCCGCCACCACGCCCAGCTAATTTTTTGTATTTTTAGTAGAGACGGGGTTTCACCATGTTAACCAGGATGGTCTCGATCTCCCGACCTCGTGATCCACCCACCTCAGCCTCCCAAAGTGCTGGGATTACAGGCGTGAGCCACCGCGCCCGGCTCAGGGGATAAGATTTTTAATGGCCTCTATTTATGATTTTGGAAGGTGAAGGAAATTGGTCTGGATGTCTTGGGCCCCAGTGAAGGGGTTTACACCTTCCAAGATGTTTGAGAACCACTTTACCACAACACACCTCTGGGATGTTTCAGTCCGAGCGAATGTCAGCATTTGGTAGCAGCAGGTGAACATAAGCACCATCTACAGGGATTAGGGAATCAGAAGGAAAATACTTTATAGTTGCCAAGATAAGAACATAATTTCCTATTAGTTTGCCCCCAGTAAATAGAAACAGCCAGCAGAAAATCCCCGGCCAAAAGCTCCTTTGCTCTATGCCAACCAATTTCATGATGTCCCTGAGGATGTGAAGAATTGAGGCAACGTCCAGCCTAACACCACTCACAGGAAGGCGGGGAGGGCGGGGTCCAGGGGGCTCCTGTCTCTTGTCTTTCTCCTGTGGGCTCTACTGCTCCAAAGGACCTAGAAGCCTGTGGAGGAATCAACTGAACCTGTTACGTAATTAACCCCCTGGTTGTTCTGTCCTGACCTTGACTTATCCTTTTTCTTTTTCTTTTTCTTTCTTTCTTTTTTTTTTTTTTTCTGAGACAGGGCCTCACATTGTCACCCAGGCTGGAGTGCAGTGGCACCATCTTGGCCCACATGGAGCCTTGAGCTCCCGAGTTCAAGCGATCCTCCTACCTCAGCCTCCCAAGTAGCTGTGACTACAGGTGTGTGCCACCATGCATGGCTAATTTTTGTATTTTTAGCAGAGATGGGGTTTTGCAGTTGCCTAGGCTGGTCTCAAACTCCTGAGCTCAAGTGATCCACCTCCTTTGGCCTCCCAAAGTGCCAGGATTACAGATGTGAGCCATCATGCCCAGCTGACTTGTTCTTGATTTTGTAACTGATACAAATGTGAATTCACCTCTATTCCAAGTTTATTAGTAGAGGAAGAAGGAAAAAGAATTCTTCCAGAATTCAGGCCTAAGGGCCTAAGGGCTAACCCTGGGTTAATGTGCCTGAGGTGGGTGTTACACTTTTCATGCCCTCTCATGAATCACACCTTCCAGTATTTATGGCCTAGAGGAGTCCCTTCCCACACTGATGCTGGGCTTGGCCATGTGACTTGCTTTGGTCAATGGGTACCAGCACAGGTGACCCAAGGAGAGGCCTGATAAGTACTTGTGCATGGGGGCCTGACCTTTGGGGATTCTGTCGCCAGCATGGAAAACACCTGGGCCAACCTGCTGGTGAGGCCCCGTGGAACAGCACTGAGGCTCCTTGGCCTATAGCCCCAGAATGTGAATGAGGCCTTAGCCCTGTGGTCCCCAGCCTTTTTGGTACCACAGATCAGTTTCATGGGAGACAATTTTTCCACAGATGGGCTGGGGGATGGTTTTGGGAAGAAACCTTTCCACCGCAGACCATCAGGCATTCCACTCTCATAAGAAGCCACAACCTAGATCCCTCGCAGGTGCAGTTCACAGCAGGGTTCGTGCTTCTGTGGCCCTGGTCCGCTGATCTGACAGCAGGTGGAGCTCAGGCGGTAATGCGTGCTCACCCGCCGCTCACCTGCTGCTGTGTAGCCTGGCTCCTAACAGGCCACTGGTACCAGTCCATGGCCCGGGGGTTGCGGACCCCTGCCTTAGACCATGCCAGCCCTATATGAGCCTCCAGGTGGGACTGCAGCCTCATGAGTAACCCTACCTAAGACTTCCCAGCTGAGCCCAGACTCGTAAGTAAATAATAGAGGCCACTCTATGCCACTAGCTTTGGGGTGGTTTGTTACTGAGCAACGACCGAGGCTTGGCCCTTGATCTGGACTTGCCTCCCTCATTCACTGAAGCTGTACCTTACTGGGCTGTTACCGTGTACTGGACTGAGTGATGGGGAGGAGGGGCGCAAAGGTGGATGTGTGTGCTCCATCGAGCAACTCGGGGTTCAAGGAAACACTGCAGCTCAAGCTGCAAGCAAGGTCCTGGGACCCATCCAGGAGTTCCATTAATCCCCAGTGCCGAGAGATCACGCAGGCCTTTAAGATCTCTAAGGCCCTCTTCCTGCCTCCCTTGCTGCCTCTCAGTGCTGTTTTTATCTCTCTGCTGTGCCACCCCAGGCATGGAGCCCAGTGGGCTTCCATTACCCTTCAGCCCCCCTGAAACCTCCCCAAAGGCAGATGTGTGCATAGCAGCCCTTACCACGGGCTCGTGACAGTGGTGGTTTGGTCCTCAAGATGGCAGATCCTGGGCTCAGGCCCTATTGCTTAAAGGCTTTGCCATCTTGGACAAGTTGCTTACCTCCTCTGTGCTTCCCTTCCTCGGCTCCAGGCCAGGGAGCCTCAGTGCACTTCCATGGGGCTTCTCCACAGCACAGCTCAGGTGTTTTCCATGGCAGTGGTAGAATCCCCATGGGTGGGCAGGGAGGTGTGGAATATGGATAGAACCCCTTTCAAAATGGCCACTGTGAGGAATAAATGAGATAAACCAGATATTTATTAGGCACCCGAGTGCCTAATATTCAACAGTATGACGGCTCTGCAGAAATGCAAATAACATAAATGAATATTATCTGGGCCTTTAGTGCTGGGATTTCTCACAGGGTGGATTTCTCCACGGCCTCTGATATTTTGTCACGGCCATGTCCTCTCCCATCTCCCAGCCACTTCATCCTGAGGCCACACTCTTCGGTTTTCTGGGCTCCTTCGCCCCTTGCATGTGACTCAGTTCTGTGATTTCGCCAGTAGCGGCCGTGCAGCTCCCACCAGCCCCTGCTCAGCTCTTGGCCAAAGGCACCAGAGTGCTGAGTGCTCCCTGCGTGCTGGCCATCCACCCCAGGTGACCAAGCAGGCAAGGCTGCGACACTTCTATCCTCTTTCCCCTCCCTCTAGTCGGACCTGAGCCGTTGGAATTTATTTTCCCAGAGAAATGAATGATTCACTGCCCTTCAAACAGAGAAGCTGTGACAGTCACTTCAGGTTTTTAAAATAAGAGAATTGGCCAGGTGCGGTGGCTCACGCCTGTAATCCCAGCACTTTGGGAGGCCAAGGCGGGCAGATTGCCTGAGCTCAGGAGTTCGAGACCAGCCTGGGCAACATGGTGAAACCCTGTCTCCACTAAAATACAAAAAATTAGCCAGGCGTGGTGGTATGCACCTATAGTCCCAGCTACTTGGAAGGCTAAGGCAGGAGAATTGCTTGAACCCAGGAGGCGGAGGTTGCAGCAAGCCAAGATCGCACCACTGCACCCCAGCCTGGGCGACAGAGTGAGACTCTGTCTCCAAAAATAAAAAATAAATAAATAATAAAATAAAATAAGAGAATTTCCACTTTCACCAATGAACAATGCCGGCCTTCTCCCCAGTGTGATCAGCATCCACTATCCCAAGGTCCTCCCTGGCAGGACACTGGCACTGCCCTTGCCCACACCGCCACTGCACTTTCAGCTCTCTCCTCATACTTGCCTGGCGAATGCAGCCTGTAGAGCTCAGAACTGGCCAGGTGTGAAAGCCAGATACCTGTGCAATCCTCACATCCTGCACACTAATGCAGACCGTGTCCCTCTTTCTGAGGAAGGAAATTAAAACTGGGGGAAGGACAGAGCGTTCCCATTCCAGGAGGCTGGGAGCTCTGATAGGACCCAATTGATATTGACTGAGATGAAAGTGGCCACATCACCTGAGGCTTGTCTGCCTGGATTTTCCCCCCATTAACCAGAAAAGAAAGGAACCTAAAGCCTTGTGATAAGAAAATTCATTTTCTATAAAGCAGGCTTCTTAGAGCAGATATATCAGGATGTGGTGTGAATGCTGACACCCTGACACAGTCCCATGTGGCTTAACCACGGGGCTGGTTCTGAGAGATGCCGCATTAAGTGATTTCATCGTGGTGAGAACACCATAGAGTGTTCTCACACAATCCTAGATGGTGCAGCCCACCACACACCTAGGTTCGATGGCACACCGCATTGCTCCCTGGCTACAAACCTGTACAGCATGCTGCTCTGCTGAATACTGTAGGCCACTGTGACAGGATGAGAAGCATTTTTGTATCTAAGAATAGAATAGACACAGTTGAAATACAGTATGAAAGATGGAAAATGACACACCTGTCTTGGAGCTTGTAGGACTGGAAGTTGCCCTGGATGGGCCAGTGAGTGAGGAGTGAATGTGGAGGCCTGGGGCGTCACCCTACACTGCTGTAGACTTTAGAAACATGCTATACTTACACCGCACCAACTCTTCCAAAATATTTTCCTTTCTTCAATGGTCAATTCATCTTTGTTTACTGTAATTTTTTTACTTAATAAGCTTTGTAATTTTTTAACATTTTGACTCATAATAATACTTAGCTTAAAACACAAACACATTGTACAACTGTAAAAAAATACTTTCTTCATGTTATTGTTCTATAAGCTTTTTCCCTTTTTAAAAAATTTCGTTTTTTGGTTTTTTGTTTGTTTGTTTGTTTTGGTTTTTTTTTTGAGACAGAGTTCCGCTCTTGTTGTCCAGGCTGGAGTGCAATAGTGCGATCTCACCTCACCACAACCTCCACCTCCCAGGTTCAAACAATTCTCCTGCCTCAGCCTCCTGAGTAGTTGGGATTACAGGCATGCACCACCATGCCTGGCTAATTTTGTATTTTTAGTAGAGAAGGGGTTTCTCCATGTTGTTCACGCTGGTCTCAAACTCCTGAGCTCAGCTGATCCACCCGCCTTGGCCTCCCAAAGTGCTGGGATTACAGGCGTGAGCCACCGCGCCCGGCCTTAAAATTTCTTATTTTTTTATTTTTACTTTTTAAACCACTGGCAGAGCATCATCACCACAAACAGGTGAGGAATGCCTTGCACCGAGATGACATGGTGACAACTATGACGTCACTAGGTGACAGGACTTTTCCAGCTTCATTATAACCTCATGGGACCACAGTTGTATCTGTAGTCCATTGTTGACCCAAATGTTGTTATGTGGCATGTGACTATATTTGCTTAAGAAGCCAACTGTGCCCCATCTCCAGACATGTATGAATTTACCTGACAGCATTCAGGAAATATGTTCTATTACTATACTTTTTCTGAAGCAAATCAAACATAGTTCTGAGACTCTGCTTGACAAAAGTAGTGCGAATTCACTTCGTCAGGTTTTGGGGTGCCACTCTGCTTCCCTCAAGTACTGTAAGAGTCTGTCCAGAAATTTTGGGGAAAGGTCTTTTTGGCATTCAGTCCATCCTGGATGATGTATGAATCCTTATGCATTGTCTCAGGTCATGTGGTCCCTTCGAAGGTGGACTGCCACGTCCTTTCTGAGCAAAGCTTGGATGCAAAGACCATTAGCCTCATAGTTTAGGGCTTGGTCTCTGGGTATCCCATGATAATCCTGTTACTGACAGGGTGCTGCAATGGAAGGGGTGGGAGGAGAAATCCACCCCACTTGGGCTTGGGGAATCTAACTGCTTTCTTTGAGGTCACACCACTGCTCACTTCCTAAAGCCCCAGGCCCCTGCTCAGTCATGGTCTCCTGAAATGCCCATGTCCTTGGCCCTGAAACCTGGGAGTGTACCTTCTATGGCAAAAGGGACTTTGCAGATGCAATTAAATTAATACTCTTAAAATGGGGAGATTATACTGGATTATCCAGGTGCGTCCTAAATATAATCATCCGTATCCTCAAAAGAGGGAGGCAGAGAGAGATTTGACTTCGGAAGAGGAGAAGGCCGTGTGATGAAGGAAGCAGAGACTGGAGGATGCACTTTGAGGATGGAGGAAGGAGCCACAGGCAAAGGAAGGTAGGAGGCTTCTAGAAGTTAGAAAAGGTGAGGAAACGGATTCTACCCTAGAGCTTCCAGCAGGAACCAGCCCTGCCACTTCAAACTTCCAGCCTCCAGAACTGGAAGATGATAGAGTTGTGTTGCATCAAGCACCATGTTTGTGATGATTAGTTATAATGGCACCAAGAAATTAACACAGCTCCTTTACTCCCTGGACAACTGAGCTCTTGGGCCTAGACTTTTTTTTTTTTTTTTTTTTAACAAATCAAAGTGTTGATAAGACGAGAAAACCCAGCCCTCTAGGACCCAAAGACTGGGCTGCCTTCTTAGAGTGGAGAAGGGAAAATACCTTTATTTCTTTCATGATGAGTTCATGGCAGGAGGTAAGGCATGGTTGGTTTCTCAATCACGATATCCTGCCCCTCAGGAACATTCGAAGTCTTAGTCATCAGGGGCTCCTGGAAACCTACTGAGACTGGAGAGATGCAGCACTGGCCCATAAAGCTTGGGGTCACACAGGTCTGTCACCAATGCTTGAAAAACCCGTCCTTGGCCGGGGGGCCTCTGTCACCTGCACTAGTAGAAAGCCTGCGGACCCATTTTTCATGAAGAAGAGATCTGCTGACCTTCT
The DNA here is from genome assembly GCF_006542625.1 of Nomascus leucogenys. Classification (NCBI taxonomy): domain Eukaryota; kingdom Metazoa; phylum Chordata; class Mammalia; order Primates; family Hylobatidae; genus Nomascus; species Nomascus leucogenys. The sequence goes on along the minus strand of NC_044384.1, from coordinate 17,324,695 downwards.
ACAGACAACTGCCTGAGTGAAGGCAGGGCTCATCGAGACTCACCCAGCAGAGGAAAATGAGCCCAACACTGCGGCTGGGCAAAGTGGGACTGACCATGGGTAGGGGGCAGTGTGGGCCTGAGGCGCTCTGCAGGGAGGATGTGCAACGTGGCGTGGCAACACGGGGTGTGCCTTCAGGCTGTGCATGGGCAGGACAGGGCTCTCCCTCCATACTGTCAGGCTGCAAAAAGTAGGACATTGGTAGGTAAGAATTCCACTTACTTGGGGGAAAATCGATATTCCATAATCTCTATGTTAATCATGTTTTATTGTGCCTTCCCAAGACATTTTGTATTCCTAAGGGGTATGGAAAGAGTCTATCCTCTTTAGTTTTCTCATAAAAACACTAGGCAATCATCCAGTTAGACAAGTAAAATTGTCCCTTAGTATCCATGAGGGATTGGTTCCAGGACACCGAACTCCATGGATGCTGAAGTCCCTTACAGAAAATGATGTAGTATTTGCATATAACCTACACACATCCTCCCCTATGCTTTAAATTATCTCTAGATTGCTTAGCATACCCAGTACAATCCAAATGCTACATACGTAGTTGTCATACTGTATCATTTAGGGAATAATAACAAGAAATAAAGTCTGTACATGTTCAACACAGACGCAACCATCCATTTGGTTTTTTTCCAAGTATTTTTGACTCCTGGTTGGTTGAATCCACAGATGCAGACCCCAGAACCCACAGATATAGATGGACTGCTGTCTATCCGTTTCCTACTGCTGCCGTAACAAATGACCACAAACTTCATGGCTTAAAACAACACAACTTTATGATCTTGTAGTTCTGGAGGTCAAAAGTCTGAAACTCACAGGATGATATGGTTTGGCTGTGTCCCCACCCAAATCTCATCTTGAATTGTAGCTCCTATAATTCCCGTGTGTCATGGGAGGGAACAAGTGGGAGGTAATTGAATCATGGGGGCAGGTCTTTCCCAGGCTATTCTTGTGATAGTGAATAAGTCTCACAAGAGCTGATGGTTTTGTAAATGGGAGTTCCCCTGCACAAGCTCTCTTGCCCACCACCATGTAAGACGTGCCTTTGTTCCTCCTTTGCCTTCTGACATCATTGTGAGGCCTCCCCAGCCATGTGGAAGTGTGAGTCAATTAAACCTCTTTCCTTTATAAATTACCCAGTCTCAGGTATTTCTTTATTAGCAGTGTTAGAATGGACTAATACACTGGGCAAAGATGAAGAAGTCAGGAGGGCCGCATTCCTTCTGGAGGCTCAGGGAGAATCTGTCTTTCTCATTTGCAGCTTCTAGAGGCTGCCTGGGTTCCTTGGCTCCAGGCCCCTTCCTCTATCTTTAAAACCAGCAATCTCATCACTCCAACATCTGCTTCTATTGCCTCATGCTCTGAGTCTGCCTCTCCTGCTTCTCTCTTACTTGCAGGGCTCGGATAATCCAGGATAGTCTCCCATATCTAGATTCTTTTTTTTTTTTTTTAGATGGAATCTCACTCTTTTCACCCAGGCTGGAGTGCAATGGCGCAATCTTGGCTCACTGCAACCTCCACCTCCTGGGTTCAAGCAATTCTCCTGCCTCAGCCTCCCAAGTAGCTGGGATCACAGGCTCCTGCCACCACGCCTAGCTAACTTTTTTGACTTTTAGTAGAGACGGAGTTTCACCGTGTTGGCCAGGCTGGTCTCTAACTCCTGACCTCAGGTGATCCACCCACCTTGGCCTCCTAAAGTGCTGGATTGTAGGTGTGAGCCACCACGCCTGGCCTCCGATCTCTAGATTCTTAATCACATCTGCAAAGTTCTTTTTTCCAAGTGAGCTGATATATTCACAGGTGCCAGGGATTAGGACATGGACAATTTTGGGGGGTTCATTATTCTGCCCACCATAGCAAGCAAATTTACTATGATGTTTTAAAACCCAGCTATAAACATCTGTTCATGGAAACTTCTCAGGCGAGTCTAGTGCTATCTGCAGGTGCCTGGCACAGCCCTAAGTAAATGCTTGCTTCTTTCTCTCATTCATTTCCCTTAAGTTCCAGCTGTCCTTGTACATTTGCTCACTCGTGAGCCTTCCCTTCCCAGTCCTTAGAAGCAGCTTCTGGAGATGACCCCATTGTGAAGTTTCTAAAGCTCCCCACAAAGAGCCTCTGGGGCCTGTGGATGAATAAGTCCTTGACCAGCCTCCACCTCCCTCTTCTAGGGTCTGACGATTGGCTGGCTAGTCCATTGCCAGAAAGAAAAGTCTTATTCCCAGGCAATCAGAAATACACATGGCTTCCAGAAGATGGGGCCAGACATATCCTTACTTGCATTCCTTCATACAGAGCCCCCCTCCCTGCGAGGGTCTCTGCTTTCTCTGCCCTCTCTCTTTTGTCCTCCCATCCTCAGCCCTTCCTCAGGATCCTAGCTCCATCCTGGTGGCAGCCCACAGAGTCATGCAGAGCATTCCTCCTGCACTATCCAGGAAGCCAAAGCAAGGTTCCTCCCTGTTCCCCTGCTTAGCACAAGTCATAAGATCTTCAGGCTCCTTGGAGTAGGACGTGAACAAAACAAGTCCTTCTTGCTAATATTGACCATTAATATGTATTATCATTTAAGTGATCTTCTTAGCTTGGCTGTCTTTCTAAGACCCTCTCCTCACTGGGATAGGAGGAAAAGACAAGGAGGCTATAAGAAGGATAGAAAATCCTATCCTCCCACAAACCATAATCAACTGAATATATAATAATTGAATGAATAAATGGATGCATGAAATGCATCCAATGTCTTTACCCTCCTATTATCTCATACACTGTAAAAGACAGGAGACTTTGGCAATGAAGACTGCCTTTACTGCAGAGCTCGACCAGCAACCCCATCTGTAGCCCCTCTCCTGTGTCTAGTTCATACCACATTTTTGCCCTGATTTTGGATTTTCAATATACTGAGAAATAAGCTTAACTGCTAGAGCCATCTGTCTTCTCTTTTAGAATGCTGGAAAATATGAAATATCTAAAATGTCAAGCTAGAAGTTTATTTCATAATTGATGTTCCAGCCGTCTCAGGATAATTTCTCAACTGTAATTGTCAAGGGCTCCACAATTGCTTCTGCCAAAATCTTTTCATTACACGCCAGTCAGATTTCCAAATATTCAATGAAATTCATAAAACATGCTAGCACTTTCCTGTGTAAGATGATGTGTAATAACTATTAGTTAGCTGGGCGAGCATGTGCTGTAATGTTAAACCTATGCCAGGAATATCCTGTGATCGTTCAGGGAAATTCTAGGTCCCAGAGCAAAACTTTTGAAACAAATCCTTCTTGAAGGAAAAAATTCCCAGAAATATCCTCAGTGGGGCTCCTTAGGGAGTTGCCTGGGTAGTAACTATGCTTCTATTTGTGTAACCAAAATGTATTTTTAAGGGGGATTTAATCAAATAGTTAAAAAGTAATGGCTTAGGAGAGCAATGTTACCCCCTCTGGAAGCCACATGAAGAAGGTACTATCTATAGTCTGAGATGCTTTGTTAAGGAACCACCAGCTCAGATAGAAATGGGGGGAAAAAACCCACCATGATCACCTTCTACTAGGAATTAGGATTTTTGACTCTAGACTAAACCCTTAAATGGGCAAGACTTCATTAACTACCAGTGTATTTGAATATCAAGCTATGAAGACATTGAAGTCAATTACTTTGGCTGTAGCAATTAGGGTGTGTCAAGTCAACTGTGGTATATAATGACAACTTGTTATCCTACAACACTCTTATCATAAATGGTACCCTCATTAATAACAAAACTCAAATCCATGTCTGCCTAATGACCAGCCAGCAGAAGTCAGCTCGGTCAGCACCCACACTGCAAGCAAATGAACCTCATTTACAGATTTCTAGTTTTTGTATATTTTTCTTCACACTTTGACAATTTTTCATTCATCACTATGACTGAGAAAAGGAAATATAATGCATAAAATATAAAATCTCCACTATAAGTCAGAAGAGCAACTATTTAAGAAATGAAGCGCTATATTCCACACTGTGTTGGCCAATGTTAACAATAGGCTCAAACTCCTGACAAGACCAGATACAGAGATGGCTTGTATGACATCAACAGGATTTAATTTCTAAAGGTTAAAGAAGGAAGTCAATTCAGCTGGAGTTCAAGTGAAAAACCATCAAGATTCTCAGTGCAAGCTTCCAGGTCAGAGCTGCCCTACAGGATTTTCCATGTTGACCAGACGGTAACCACTGGCCACAAGTCTGCTGAGTGCTTGAAATGTGGCTAGTGCCACTGAGCAAATACCTTTTCAATTTTAATTAATTTTAAATTATCTTCTTTTTTCTATACCTCAACCCACTTTTCCCCTTCTATCCCCAATGCATTCTTTTAAAGAAAAGCCCAGATCTGGGTCATAAAATCCTCACGGGAGACGGGTGTACACATTGGGTATAAAATCTGAGAAAATAAGAGTCCCATTACCTTTCCTGGAAATCTAACCATCTATTGCTGAGGCGGGCTTGTAGGTAGCCTAATCTCTATATATGTCAGAGATCATCTCACCTACACCAGGTTCACGTTTTCCATCTTAGAGTCATACAGGACACTGTATATAGAACCTGCAAGGATATGGGGTACCCTACCAGTACACCCAGACCTGAATGAAAGGCTACCTCAGCATCCTAGACTCCAGGCTAGCACAGGGTTGTCCAAAGAACATTTCTGAACTCCATGCTGAGGGACTGGAGCAAGATTCACTGACATCTCTAGGAGTTATGCTGACAAGCTCCTCAGACAGCAAAAGGGCTTGTTTTCCACCTGGCAATGGAAGTCAGGCATGGATGGACATGAAGGAGCCTCCCATTTCCAGTGGTTCTATTAAGCTGCGAACGTAATTTTCAATCACAAAGAAAATAGCTGACGGAAGCCAATCGCAATCAACAAATTATTTTGCCTTCTGGTTGGTCATTGTTGTAATGAAAATATTTCCTTTCAACGCATGGAAAGCAGTATAGTAGAACTAGCAAAGAAAGATGGCATGATCATTAGCTCATTTAATATTACAGCTCATGGGACAAGCATAGATTCAGAAGCATTAAATAATATTCTAGGTAAATTATCAGAAGTCAAGAAAGAGGAAAGCTAGAGTTCATGACACATATTAATTTACTTAGGGAATCTTCAAACATTAAAAAGAAGTAAAAATAAAGTGAACATCTATGTAGCTATCAACCAAGTTCAACAATTATCAGCACCTGGCAATTCTTGTTTCTTCTGTACTTCAACCTACTTTCCCTTCCATCCCCAGTGAATTATTTTAAAGAAAGTCTCAGCTCTTCCCCTAAGTGTTTCTGCTGGCAATACTAAGTGGTACAACCTGAGGTAATCTGTGAAAATGGTTTGCTATTCACTTGACCTGTAGAACCCCACACAATCATACAAATCAAAAGGTTCAAGTTTTCATGTTCACTTTAAGAACACTCGTGAAACTGCCCAGGCCATCAAGGCTATGCATATACAAAAAGCCACGAAGTATCTGAAAGATGTCACTTTACAGAAACGGTGTGTATCATTCCAAGTTACAGTGGTGGAGTTGGTAGGTGTGCCCGGGACAAGCAGTGGGGCTGGACACAAGGTTGGTGACCCAAGAAGAGTGCTGAATTTTTGCTGCACATGTTTAAAAATGCAGAGAGTGATGCTAAACTTAAGGGTTTAGATGTAGATTCTCTGGTCACTGAGCATATCCAAGTGGACAAAGTATCTAAGATGTGCTGCCGAACCTACAGAGCTCATGGTTAGATTAAGCCATACGTGAGCTCTCCCTGCCACATCGAGATGATCCTTACTGAAAAGGAACAAATTGTTCCTAAACCAAAAGAAGAGGTTGCCCAGAAGAAAAAGATATCCCAGAAGAAACTGAAGAAACAAAAACTTATGGCATGGGAGTAAATTCAGCATTAAAATAAATGCAGTTAAGACCTGGCGCGGTGGTTCACGCCCATAGTCCCAGCACTTTGGGAGGCCGAGGTGGGTGGATCGCTTGAGGTCAGGAGTTTGAGACCAGCCTGGCCAACATGGTGAAACCCCTTCTCTATTAAAAATACAAAATTTAGCTGGGCGTGGTGGTGCATGCCTGTAATCCCAGCTACTCAGGAGGCTGAGGAAGGAGAATCGCTTGAACCTGGGAGGTTGCAACGAGCCGAGATCGAGCCACTGCACTCCAGCCGGAGTGACAGAGCGAGACTCTGTCTCAAGACAATAAATAAATGCAATTAAAAGTTTTAAAAAGTCCCAGATATCACATAATTTTATCTTTTAAAAAGCCTTTAGTTTATATCACTGAAGATAAGGCAATTTTTAAACATACTATAGTATCATTATCATATCTAAAAATATTAATAATAATTCCTAGATACCATCAAATAAACAGAAAGTCTAGCTGTCATACCTGTACCCTCCTCTGTTGCCTCCCTCTCCCACAGCAATATTTTTTAGTTTGGATTTGTCCTTCAATTGTTTTTTTATGTAAGCAAATAAATATAGTAAATATTTGTTGTTTTTTCCTTCACAGAGAAGAGGTAACCCATTATACACATTTTCTGCATCTGGATTGCACTTAAAAATTATTCTCACTTGATACCAGTAAAAAATTATTTTCACTTGATACCAGTACATAGAAAACTTTGTTCTTTTTTTCAGCTACATAGTACTCCAACATGTGAAGGTACTTTATTCAACCATTTCTCTGTTGATGGACATTTGGGCTATTCCCAGTTTTTTGCTCTTACTAGTAGTGTTACCACGAAAAGCCTTGTGTATATGAATTTCTTATCTTGAGAGCATCTTTGGAATAGATTCCTAGAAGTGGGATTGATGAGTCAAAAGGCAAATGCATATAATGTTGCTAGCTATTGTCAAACTCTCTTCTATAAAGATTATACCACTTAGTATTGTCAGCAGAAATGAGTATGGTGTCCTTCTTTATGATTTTTTTGGCCCTCCAAGAAATGAGAAATAGTATCTCAGTGAGGTTTCAATTTTTTTTTTTCTGTAATCTATATTTTGAGAACTTCATTCTAAGAGAACAAGACTCCTTTTGGACAGTAACACCATTGCAATTATCAAAAAAGAAAAATCTTCCCTGGCTACATTATGTGTTGAATAAAGAAGTTTTTCTTGCAGATAGGCTTGAGTTGTCAAGTTTTCATTCAGAGAAGCTCAAGCATGGGGAGTTTATGAAAATGGAATAGTAGAAATTCATAGAACTAGAAGCCTCAAAGAGCTCTTTTTACCAGCATATTCCATTGAATACCTTCGGAGACATTCATACCCACCAAATACTCAGAGTATACTTTTTGAGAAGATTAAACCTAACTGAGAAGTTGGAGGTTCTTGGCACAACAAAGAAAAGCAATGCTTGACCCCGAAAGATTAACTGGGGAAAAACATGATACCTTCAGTCAAAACTTCATGGAAATTTTACTTTAAAAAACTTCATTTCACCCTACCCATGCCAGAGTACCCCCCAAATAAATGCTGATAGCATGTCATTTATATGAGCTGTTTGAATTTCAATACTGCATAAATGCTTGCAAAAGCATATATTTGTCCTTTCTTCTATTTTATTTTTAAATCAACTTTGGCATTTTCACACTGTAAAGTGCGTTTTTTATGTGACGGCTTGCTTTACAGAAATTTCAATATCCCATGTTTACAAAGGAGCACTCACTGAGGATTCAATTCTCTTGCATTTAATTTTCCCAAGTTGCCAGCTAGCAGGCCACCAATCTATGGAGCATTCAACATTTAGGGATGAACTTTCATGGGTCCTGGGGATGCAAAGATGACTACTTTGTGTCAAGTATTTAATTCCTTTTTCTTTCCAAATCATAGTCCATTGTGGATATACTATGTTTTCTGTTGTTTACTGTTTGATATGGTTTGGATTTTTGTCCCCACACAATCTCACGTCAAATTGGAGGATGGGCCTGGTGGGAGGTGACTGGATCATGGGGGCAGATTTCCCCCATGCTGTTCTCATGACAGTAAGTGAGTTGTCACAAGATCTGATGGTTTAAAAGTGTGTGACATATTGTGGCACTATTCACAATAGCAAAGACTTGGAAACAACCCAAATGTTCATCAATTATAGACGGGATTAAGAAAATGTGGCACATATACACCATGGAATACTATACAGCCATAAAAAAGGATGAGTTCATGTCCTTTGCAGGGACATGGATGCAGCTGGAAACCATCATTCTGAGCAAACTATCACTAGGACAGAAAACCAAACACTGCATGTTCTCACTCATAGGTGGGAATTGAACAATGAGAACACTTGGACACAGGGTGGGGAACATCACACACTGGGGTCTGTAGTGGGGTAGGGGGGCAGAGGGAGGGATAGCATTAGGAGAAATATCTAACATACGTGACGAATTTATGGGTGCAGCACACCAACATGGCACATGCATACCTATGTAACAAACCTGCATGTTGTGCACATGTACCATAGAACTTAAAGTATAATAAAAAAATAAAAATAATAAATAAAGTGTGTGATACTTCCACCTTTACTCTCTCTCTCTCTCCTGCTCCACCATAGTAAGATGCGCTTGCTTCCCCTTTGCCTTCCATCATGAATATACATTTCCTGAGGCCTCCCAGTCTTGCTTCCTATTAAGCTTGCAGAACTGTGAGTCAATTAAACCTCTTTTCTTCATAAATTACCAAGTCTCAGGTAGTTCTTTATAGAAATGTGAAAACAGACTAATACACTGTTCTGTTATTAGATGACACTTACATACAGTGAAATGCACACATGTGAAACATAGCTATGCCACATTTTCATTATCCATTCATCTGTTGATGAACCACGGGAGTGTTTCTACTTTTTGGCTGTTAGGAATAATGCTGCTATGAACATCCATGTAGAACCATTTGAATGGATGCTTAGTGGAACTGCTGGGTTGAACAGGCTAACTCGTGGAAGGAATGCATCATTGTATTCCTCTAGCAAGCACAATAGTAGAAATTTAGTGAGTCATCAGCTTCTTGCTCAAAAGTGGCAACCAATCAATTTTCCTGCACTTTGGAATTGGGAGGGGCCTCTGCTGTCGGCTGGCCCATGTTCTTGGTCAGTTGACCATCTAGCCCGTGGTTGTGGTGTGATATAATCCAATTCACATTTCTCCATCTTATTTATGTGGCACCATGAGAGAGCCTTTGCCAACATCCACACACGTGAACTCCATGAATTCCCCCGATCTGCTAATCTAGTAGTAATCCAGAAAAAGAAAAAATGTGGTTAGTTTGGCATCACCTATTCTAAATGCTACTCATGACTAAGGCTGAAAAACTGACTGCTGAATGATAGGTACTAATCTTTAACCAGGAATAACTTGTTCATAATTCTTCATAATTCTTAGACTCCATATTTCCCTCTTTAAAAAAAAAAAATCTTTACATCAGACCCTCTGGGTGTTTGTCATTTCTCTCTCATTGCCCTAAGTCTTCAGCCATCATCCCGCAACAGCTCCCAGTCCCCCTGCAATATGACTCATCTGAGCTCGAAGTTCTGTCTGCTCTATCTCACGCACTCAGGATGTTAAAGCTGTAGGCTCCTCCCTCTCCGGGTTTCATAGCTCTCTAAGCTTATTTTTATTATACGCTTCCTGGTAGAAAGATCATTTTCCGTGATACAGAAACAAAAGCATTATTGAGCAGTTCTGAGTAGTTCTGCATTCTTCTTGGCAGATATTTACACTACAGTCTCCCTCAGGTCTATGAGTTGTCTTCCTTGTTCCCTGGCTCTGATAGATCAATAAAGCCCTCTGGGTTGGCCCCAGCATTTGTCCCAAGCCCTGATCTCTACAGTGTTTAGAACTTCCTCCCGTGGTTCTTAAAGGTCCAGGCCCTTCTTTTGAGGATGTCTTTGGATGGCTGGCTACAGGACCATTTACCTGTGGGAACTATCTTGGAATAATTTCTGGGTGGTGAACGATTCTTTCTTCAGGGTTTCCAAGGATTGGCTAGCTGCTCTCCTTCTGAGCCACCACCACCTGCTTTCCCCCAGACTTTCCTCTCCCACAAGGGCACTGCAGGAAGGGACCCAGCTGTCCATCTCTCTTGCTCCACTCCAACCCTTAATAAGGCTGGAAATACTTTGGAAGTCATCAAGGCAATTTTGTGCTGGTCAGGGCAAGAAAACAAACAAACAGGGGACTAAAGATAATGGAAAATGATAAGAAAGCTTTAGCGTCTGTAAGAGTCATTCCTGAAACCTACCGTGACAGATTAACTCTAGATTGGCTCTTTCTCAATCATCCCGTAGAATCGGAAAGTCAGTTCTCCCAATCTGGGTAGCTCCATGTTTGTTTGTAGGGTCATTCATGAGTTTTCCTATCTCCCCTCTCCTTCTTCTTATCTATGCCTTTCTGGCTTAGATGAAAAATGTAAATAGTAGAGTACTTGGCCAACAAATCAGAAATCCCCTCCAGCTCCCATACCTTCTTTCTTCACCTACTGTAGTTACTTTAATCACTAGGTCCCTCCTCCCATCTTGCATGCATATGACTCATCTGAGAGCTCACTGAGCAGCCATGCTGATATTTACCAATGCCAGCTCTCATCAGGATCATTTGGAATCCTATTAAGACTCCAGCACATGCACACACACACACACGCACACACACACAAGTCAATTCTTGCTATTCACAGTGGCTATGGTCTACAAAGTCACCCTGAAGACTTAATTGGCCAATACTGAACCATTGCTCTTAGGGGAAATAGAAGCTTAGGTTCCTGTGAGCTTTCGGTCACATTTCTTTCATCAACTGGTCAATACATAACATTGTTTTATGTGTTCTCTGTTTAAAGAATGCTTATTTCATATATATTGTTGATTTACATTGAACTCATAGCCAACAGCACCATAACTCTTGCCTGAATGAAGCTTTGCTAACACATGTATTTTCTCCATCAGGCATATCACAGCCTTCTTACACTTAGAAACTTTAGACAGCACTGCAGCAGCACGTATGCAGCCATTTGAAACAGAAAAATCACCAACAAAAAGTGCAAAAATGTGAAAAATGTGGTACTTCATAGACCAGGAGAAAGACTTGTTTATAGTACAAGAGCCAAGACAAGAAGGTAGAGTGTCTCACCTTGTGTGACCTCTGCTGGGAACGTGCATTTTGGGTGACTCAATTTTCTTGGCCACTCTGTGTGTTGCAGATGACCACAAAAGTGCCATGAGTATTAATTTCGGGGTTACAAATAGATTTTAGTGAGTAGGCAAATTCACAAATTTAAAATCTGCAAATGATGAGGATTGACTGTACACACACACACACACACACACAAATATATCTACCCAGGAAAGTTATCTTTTGTTTGCAATGCACCTATTATTGCACAAGCCATGATATGAACTGGGGCCTGTGGCATATGGTTCACCTGTGTACATACCGTACCTACTATATGGCCTGACATTGGAAGCCCTTAATAAATACTTGTTAGATAAGTTAATGAAGGACTGAAGGTCCAATAAAGTCAATTACACACACACATGCACACACACACACACACACACATGCAGACACACACAGTATATGCAGTCTACCATTTACTCCTGGAACATAGTCTGTACAGATTAGATAATCTTATAATAGCCACTAAGTCCATTTGAAAGATGCCCATCGCATCTTCACCTTTATTAGGCATAGAATTTTTATTATGGTGATCATTACATTGGTGTAGCTCTTTATGGTTCAAAAAACACATTCATGTAGTTTCCAAGCCTATAGTGCTATTGTATATAAGTGGATTGTTCATTCAACCATCATCTAAAATCACTGGATTTTAAAAAAAATTTTGATAAAGCCTAGAGAAACCCTAAGATAAACAGGTTAGTCCATATACCCAGTTCTGTGTGTTTTGACCCATTAGTAATCAGACTCTGCTTCTATATCCATTTGGACTTTGGGGGGTCCAAAGAGGGGAGATGAGTTCACTAATACATTCGGTTAAGAGTTCAAGATCATCTGGAGAGAAAATAGGCATATCTCCACCTAGTGGTCAATAGCAAAATGTGGGGCCATCGAAATGGGTTTGGACCCTTAATTGCTGGTTTATGCACCTAAATCTGGGCTGCTTTTCTTGTGAGTCAAAGCTTGGCAAGAGAAAAAAGAACTAGATTGGTCAGAGAAAATCCGCCAGTGGAAAACATTCCATGAAGGTGGTCTAATGTGAGCTTTGGAATCATAAACTTGGATTTAAATTCCAGCTCCACCACTAAAAAGCTATGTGATTTGGAACAAGAGGCTTAGTTATTGAAGTCTTAGCTTTTTTATCTGTAATAGTAGTAATAATAATACAGTATAAATTTATTTTAAGGATTAAATAAAATAATGCATATAAGCTAGCATAGTGACTGGCACATAAAGGGCAGGCAATACATGATAGGCATTATTACGTCTGTTTGAAAAAAGGTGCAAAGTATTTTCTATAAGGTCAGAACTTACTTGATGCATACATGCATGTGTTATCAGCACGGAGGCAACATGCATTCAAAAGCATATGGAATCAGAGTATTTACTATATGCTTTAGTGCAATAGGATTTATTTCATTACCTGTTGAATAAATAATGTGTTGTAAATAAGGAGATGTCCTGGATAAAACAACTCAGAGGAAAGTTCCTACATATTTCGGGTTGATCTTCCATTTCAATGGAAATGCACAGATAGTGGCGAGCAGGTCATGGTTATTTCGTGTATGCCCCCTGAAAATAAAAGGCAATGAGTTCGTGACAAATATAAAATGGAAGGTGTTCCAAATAAATAATGGACCTTCATTGCCTCTCTAAGGAAAAGTCACATCTTTAAAATATATTTCTAATCCCATTCAGATAATATTCATGGTCTCGTCTGGTGTTGCCCATGTAGCCTCACATAATGGAGGTTCGGGTCAATGGGAGGCAGGAACTCAGGGAAATGGCAAACTGCAGGACCGGGGAGTCCCTACTGCAATCTCCTCTCCCACACCCTGTAACTGGTGTGAGCTTGTAGTTTATGTTTTTTCTTGCCTGCTGTTGTCCATTCCTATTTCTTGTGGGTTGAATGCATCCCTCCAAAAGATATGTTGAAGTCTGAATCCCTAGTACCTGTCTTAGTACCTATTAATGTGACCTTCTTTGGAAGTAGGATCTTTGCAGGTGGAATCAAGATGTAAATTAAGATGAGATCATCTGAAGTAGGCTGGGCCCCAACCCAATATGACTGGTGTCCTAAAATAAGAGTAGAGACGAGAGCGCCATGTGAAGACAGACACGCACAGAGGGAGGAAGATATGAAGACAGAGAACACCGCATGACGACGGAGGCATCTACAAGCCGAGGACTGCCCACAACACAGAAACCAGGAGAAAGTCCAGGAACAGATTCTCCCCAAAGAACATGGCCCTGCTGACACCTTCATTTCAGACTTCTGGCCCCTTGGAACTATGAGAGAATAAATTTCTAGGTTAGGCATTGTGGCTCACGCCTGTAATCCCAGCACTTTGGGAGGCTGAGGCAGGTGGATCACCTGAGGTCAGGAGTTCAAGACTAGCCTGGCCAACATGGTAAAACCCTGTCTCTACTAAAAATATAAAAATTAGCCAGGCTTGGTGGCGTGTGCCTGTAATCCCAGCTACTCAGGAGGCTGAGGCAGGAGAATCACTTGAACCCTGGAGGCGGACGGTGCAGTGAGCCGAGATCACGCCACTGCACTCCAGCCTAGGAGACAGAGCAAGATTCCATCTCTAAAACATTAAAAAAAAAAAGAAGAAGAAAGATTCTCCTTAAAGAACATGCCCTGCTGACACCTCGATTTCAGATTTCTGGTCCCCCTGGAACTATAAGAGAATAAGTTTCTATTGTTTCAAGCCACCCAGTTTGTGGTGCTTTGCTATGGCACTCTAGGAAAAGAATCCACTCTTCCAGCAGAAAGAAGTTACAGTGTGCTTGGGGGACTGAATGTTGATCTGAGCAGTGTTTAATTTCCTGGAATTCTCACCATATAAAATTATAGCAGGCTGCCTCTATGCAAGAGGGGTGAGGGGATTGACATAATCTGTGTTCAGGCCACACTGAGTAACAGGTGAAGAGGAAAAAATGAAAACATTTAGGATCTCTGCAATGCTGGTCCCATCTGGGTGGGAAGAACCAGGATTTTCCTCTCTCCAGGGCTGAGAGCCAGTTTCTGAATCCTGCTTCTGTCTTCAGGGAGAGGACACTCATGTAATCTGCCAATGCCGGTTTTTTTTTTTTTTCTTTTTACAGAAACTTCCAGGACACGTGCCTTCCTCTATCCCCTCCTTCCCTGCTGTTTTCCCAGCTGCCAGGAACTCCACCTCCGTGTCCACTCTCTTCTCTCCAGTCAAGAGTAAACGAAACTCAAGTTATTGGGCTTTGAAATATCCTAGCTCAATTCACGTGCGTCCTGTTTAAATCCGTGGTGTGTTACCTCGGCTTATTCGGATTTAGGAAATGCTCCATCATCCTGTTGACTCAGCGCCTAAAATAAGAGGCAGATGCCAGGCCACTTACGCAAAAGGGACTCCCTTGGCAGCATCCTGCTTGTAGTTAAGAATGATCCCACTAGATGGAGCTCCACTTAAGGTCCGGCCAGAGGTTCTTGCACTTTCCTCTTAGTATCCAGCAATTACAGGAGCAAAATCCCAGAATGAGCAAGAAGCCCAAGAAGGCAGATTTAGAAGACAATGGTACTTACCCTTCGCGTTTGACTTAATTTTCAGATTAGACAGAACTTCCTACTGCTTCCCTCATTAATAAGATCATCCACGATCAAATTCCTTCTACCTCCCTCCCTCAAGGTACAAAAAGAGCTTGCAATAAACACATGACCAAATTGTGAAAGTGGATGGCAACAGGTGAGAAAATGCTTATTTGGAGGCTCTCAGGGCTTTGAGGCTGAATATAGGAGGTAACTGTCAATCGAAGTTAGTCTGGTCCTCGGCACAGCCAGTGATCAAGCGGGCAGAGAAGGCATTGCAGCCCCTCACCCATGGATGCCGCCTGGCACTGGCTGGACAGTCTGTGCCAGTTACCAGCCTCATAGAGTGGCCAGCGGAGAAGGACAGGATGGTTTTGACACCATGACGGGATCAAGTGCATTTCCAGTTGAAATACTCAGGACAGAAGAAAGAAGAAAAAACCTGAACCAACTTTTCACATCAAAATCACTGTTTAAACATGGGGGCAAAACTGTAGGGGGCTCAATGGTAATAAAACTCTGAGAGGCACTCTCAGGCTGCCTTTGCTTTATGCCTTAAAAGAGACTTCCAGTTTGTATTGTCTATAGAAGACTTTACTTTTTGTAAGTGACAAAGTTTCTGTTAAACACCAGCTTCATGCCATCCTCCTGATTCTCATTTTCATCAACTGTAAGTTGGAAAAATATAGTTCTTTCCTTGTGGTGCTATGGTGAGGTTTGAAAATAAAATGTGAAACTTCCTAGCAAAAGACGTGGCACATAGTAGATTCTCAGTAAAGAACTCTGTCTCCACTTCTTGCTGCTATTCTAGGAAGTTTGGAGGACTTCCTCCAAGATATCGCTGTAATTATTACACACGAGTCACCAAAGCACACTTGCTAAATACTTTTGTATAGATTTATGCCAGAGGCACAACTACGGCAAGTGCTCTCATCACCATTTTCACTGTCTTCAGAGTTGATTACAGGCAAGACGTAGTGGCTCATACCTGTAATCCCAACGCTTTGGGAGGCCAAAGCAGGAGTGCTTAAGGGTGAGCTTGAGACCAGCCTGAGCAACATAGCAAGATCCCATCTCTACAAACTTTAAAAAAAATTAGCTGGGAGTAGTGGCACATACTGATGGTCCCAGCTACTCAAAAGGCTGAGGTGGGAGGATCGCTTGAGCCCAGGAGTTTGAGTCTACAGTGAGTTATGATTGTGTCACTGCACTCCAGCATGGGTGACACAGCGAGACCCTGTCTCTTAGAAGAAAAAGTTGATGATTGACTCAGGAACAGTGGAAATGGGAACATGGGGCCTCTTGTTGCCCTCTGATTTGCCTATTGAGTGGCTCTAGGAAAGGACACAAAAAAACAAAGCCAAGTGTGCTAACTTCCCCAAAATAACCTAAGCCCTTCAGCCTCAGAGGGGGGCTGCAATTTCTGAGCCATCCAAATGGAATTGTGAAATAGATGAGTCTGATATTGAGTGTTTTCAATCTCCTTATCTGTGTATCCTTCTTTCTTCTCTCATCTAAGTTGCAGGCCACCATTTTTTTTCCTATTAAAACTTGATCTCAGGAAAATAAAAATTGATTATCAGTAACTTTAAGGTAGGGGACATTGGTGCACCATTCTCTCTATATTTACATGATTCTTCCTCCATTATTCATTACCAAGAAGATGGCAGAAGTGTTTAGAAAGGCAGTGATCTTTGCCCCTGAAATCACCCCAGAGGACAACTCTGCCCTTCACTTTATCTACCCTAAAAGCTGAGACGATTGATGTTCTTGGAACCATGGATCCCACTCAGGAAGTCCCCCGACTCTGGAGAACTCACATCTGAGAAGGCCTTAAAAGTGATTCAGTGAATACAAAAATACCACTGTGGTGGAGACAAAGTGCAGACGGCCCCCCATTATTATGGTCCAACACAATTTTTTGACTTTACCATAGATTTATTGGAGTGTTAAATGCATTTTCAACTTATGATATTTTTGACTTACAATATTTTTGACTGAATTAACCAGGGAGCTATCAGGACATAACCCCATTATAAGTTGAGGAGTGTCTATGATCAGCAAGGCTTCCAAGATTCTGCCTCCAGGAGAGACAGACATGTGGGTAGGAAGGGTTGAGGACCACTGTTAACTGACTTGTACCTTGTACATCCCAGAGTCTTAGGACAAAAACATTCTGATTGGTCTTTCAACATCGTGGCTATCAAGTTCATTCCAGAGAGTGACTCTCCAGAATTATGGAGTTATAATGACCATCCGTGTTAGTTGAGATGGAAGTTCATATATAGAGTCTCAAGAAGCAGAGACACATAGTTGAAGAGTCCTAAAATAGTACCCTTGATTTGTCACCTCTCAGGTACCAGCTCATATTCTCTTTGTTACCCATGTATCTGAGACCCATGTATCTCAGGCTATGAGTTTGGCTTCAGTTGCAGAGACTGTCACCTCACATATACACAATGACTCTGTTTTGCTCCATTCCCATGCCTTTTCTTTTAAGTCCTGGGGCTTCCTTGTTACTGCTGAGATGCCATGCAATGTGCATGGCACCTGTATATATGCAAAGCATAGTATCAGGGAGTTAAGACCCATGAGGCAAACTTTTGACCAATTGGCAACAAAATCAGCAGCTAAATACTTCTCCCTTCTTCTTTCCCTCCGAACGGAATATGCTAAGACACTGTCACTCATGTAGCCTTTTGGAAGACATCACGCTAACCTTAAGCAATCAATGTCCTTGGTACAAAGTGGTGCCCATCTTAGTAACACATTCTCTTGAATCTTTACTCACTCTTTTTCTTACTTACTCTCTTTTTCTCACATTTTCTTTGCTTTTTCTGTACACCTTGCTATAGTCTGAATATTTGTGTCCTCCTCAAAATTAATATGTTGAAATCCTAGCCCCAAAAGCGATGGTGTTATGAGGTGAGGCCTCTTGGGAAGTGCAGAGATCATGAGGGCTCTGCGCTCATGGGATTAATGTCCTTATAAAATAGGCCCAAGGGAGCTTGTTCGCCTCTTCTATCATGTGAGAACACAGCTCAAAGATGCCATCTATGAACAAGAAAGTGGGTCCCTACCAGACACCAAATCTGCCAGCACGTTGATCTTGGACTTTCCAGCCTCTACAATGGTGAGAACTAAGTTTTTGTTGTTTATAAGCTACCCAGTTTATGGTACTCTGTTGTTGCAGACCGAATGAACTAAGACACTCTTCAAAAACCATATTCACACATGAATTTTGCCTCAGGCTCTGTTTATAGAAACTCAGGCTAAGATAACTATTCCTGCGGAGCAGAGTCAGAATTTTATATTACTATAAAAGATAAATAGTGCTTTCTCAGGACAGGTCGAGACTCCTGTAACCCAATTTACCAAGTCAGTCTGTCAATAATCCTCCTCAGTCACTGATGGGATTGATGTGATCTGCCTGTACTTCTTCTGCCCAAAGAAAATTCAATACTTTCTGGGAGATCATAAAAACACCCTAAACCTCTTCAATTTACATACCATGTATAGACAGTTTTTAATCCAAAATTATCAGGTCTGTCAGATCACAAAACCAAATAACCAAAAGCCAAGAGAAAAAGCAGACAGAAGAAACAGACCTACAGGTGATCCAAATATTGGAATTATCATATGTGGACTTTAAAGTTTCCATTTGAAAATCTATTTTCTTGATATAGATTTTCTATATATTGAAGAAAATAGATTTTCAAATGGAAACTTTCATCAGAAAACTGGAATCTATGTTTTTAAAAAGCATGAAGTGAAATCTCAGAACTAAAAACTGAAACAACTGAAATTAAAAGTTTAATGCAAGAAGTTTATAAAACAATAGAAACGGCAGAATAGAGTTAGTGTAGTGGAAAATAGGTCAGGAGAAAAGTATCCATTCTGAAGCACAGGATTAAAAGGATTAAAAAAATACAGAAAAGAGCATACTTGACACATGGAACATGGTGAAAAGGTCACGAAAGTCTCAGAGAGACAGAAAAGAGAGAAGGGAGCACATGAGTTACTGTCTGAAATTTTTCAAAAAATGAAGAAACATTAAGCTACAGGTTTGTAGCATTTGGAGATATACCTAATGTTAAATGACGAGTTACTGGGTGCAGCACACCAACATACATGTATACATATGTAACTAACCTGCACGATGTGCACATGTACCCTAAAACTTAAAGTATAATAAAAAATAAAATAATAAAATAAAACAAAAAATAAATTAAAAAACAAAGTTGTTATAAAAAAAAAAAGCTACAGGTTTGAAAATCTCTAAAAACTCCAAGTAGGATAAATTCAAAGAAAACCATACCTTGAGCACTTTAAAGGTGGCTGGTACAACTAAGAAAATGAGGTTTTAATTATATTTTATTTAAATTAATTTAGATTTAAATAGTCATATATAGCTAGTAGCTATTTATTGGACTGTGAAAGCCTAGGACAGTTGCTAAAAGAATAAAGGAAGGGGCCGGGCATGGTGGCTCACGCTTGTAATCACACTTTGGGAGGCTGAGGAGGGCGGATCACAAGGTCAGGAGCTGGAGACCAGCCTGGCCAACATGGTGAAATGCCGTCTCTACTAAAAATACAAAAATTAGCCGAGCACGGTGCGGGGTGCCTGTAATCCCAGCCATTCAGGAGGCTGAGGCAGGAGAATCTCTTGAAACCATAAGGCAGAGGTTGCGGTGAGCTGAAATCGCACCACTGCACTCCAGCCTGGACGAAAGAGCAAAACTCCATCTCAAAAAAAAAAGAAAGAAAAAAAGAATAAAGGAAGGATATAGAATAAAGAAAACTCAAGCTGGAGAAATATAAGCACTAAAGTTTCTAATGATATTCATGTCCAAGTTGAGTCATACACAGCATATATTGTTGACATCTTTTATAAGAGCCAGGTCTTACGGTTTTTTTAGGTTTCTGGTCTGTATCCTCTTTGGTGACCATTGTCCAGTATTGAATGGCTACAGAAAATTCACAGCTTAGCTCTGACCAGCTTTTAGGGGACACGTCTTACCCATAGGAAAGACACCATTTCTGAACAATCACATTTGCAAACCTAGGTTTACCTCGACCTAATCGTGATTTTGTCCTTCTTCCTCCGGCCTTGGGGCTTGAAGTCTAGTCTGCCGTGTCCCCAAATCCACCCAAGATTGATGCTTCTAATCGAGAGTACAAACACTTTCTACAGTTGCCCTAGCAAAGCCCCAGGAGTTAGGACTATACTCTTAGAGCTTCCTGAGTGCTTTCAGGAAAATTCACAAGGAATCCCTAACTGCAGAAACAATTTATTTTGTCAAAATCTTCCAGTATGAGTCCCTCCGTTTTCTCTAACCCAGAGGACAGAACAGTCTCTCCATTCTGAGTAAGAGAGGCCTGATTTAGATATTCGTCCAGATCAAGGGAAGCTGGACTCACTTTCTTCCAAAAAAAGGTGGAAGAGGAAGAGAACTAACAACGGTGTTTAATCTTCTGTGTCCTTCGTACTTTTTTACTTACTCTGAGAAGAAGCCTCATCCCATGACATACAGGTATCCACAGCTCAAGGAGTATTCACTTCCATTCTCCACACCTCTAGAAAGTTATAGCAAAGCAAGGAAAAGCAGGACGGGGCACTGAAATGAACAGAGATAGAGGAATTTTGCAGGAGAGTTTTCAGAGGTGAAGACTTGAAAGGCTTATACTTGAAGTTTGCAAATCCATGAAAATTATGATTAATTTTGAAAATCAAGGACTGTTTGTTTTACCAAATTTCAGGCTATCAGATGCAGAGAGTAATCTCTGAGAGTACAAAGAATGTAGTTTGGGGCAAATAAGAGTCAGTCCTCTTGCATTAAAATGAGTCCATTGATTACTATTTTTTAAAAATTCTAGGCCAGGCGTGGTGGCTCACCCCTGTAATCCCAGGACTTTGGGAGGCTAAGGCGGGCGGATCGTGAGGTCAGGAGATCTAGACCATCCTGGCTAACATGGTGAAACCCCGTCTCTACTAAAAATACAAAAAATTAGCCAGGCATGGTGGTGGATGCCTGTAGTCCCAGCTACTCGGGAAGCTGAGGCAGGAGAATGGCGTGAACCGGGGAGGCGGAGCTTGCAGTGAGCCGAGATTGCACCACTGCACCCCAGCCTGGGTGGCAGAGCGAGACTCCATCTCAAAACAAACAAATAAATAAATAAATAAATAAATAAATAAATAAAATAAATTCTAGGATGTGGTAGGAATTCAAACAAAGAAGCCCAAGAAAGGTTAAACTGCAATTAAAAATAACAGGTCCTTAGCTGGCCATTAAAAGATGTAAGAGATCGTGGGGGTTGGGACAGCCCAGGGAAGGCCATGGATGCAGGGCTTTGGGCCAGGACAGAAACTGCTCCCCTCTGGGGTCAGTTGCAGCAGGGATCTGGTCATCAACTCTCAGTCCTTATGTATGAGGCTTCCTGGGCAAGTCCTGCCCTGGTTTACCCCATTCTCCTGGAGGCTGCTGGAAGCATGAATCTTGTTTCCAGAGCACCAGGGTGGAGGTTTGGAACAACTGGGTACTTGCTATTGGAATTCCTGAAAAATGGCAGCAAATACCCATAAATAAATGTTAGGAATTAAATACAGAATGCTTGGCATTTCACATATTTTTAAAACATTGTTTACCAATTTCTTTCCTCCTTGCCAGTTGTTAGAGTTGCCAAACAGCTCTTTAAGGTTTGGCCTATGCCCCACCTCTCAAATTATGACCCTGGCTCAAGGAAAACATTATCTGGATCCAAACTAGCCAACGGTATATGTTTGCTTAAATAACCAGATTTTATTCCACACCTGTGTCAAGCATGCAAGGAAACGGTGGCCTTAGGCTACAGGACACAGATTTGGCTTTGACAGCTGAGAGGTCAAAACAGGGAGAACAAACCCAGAGCTCCACTGACTGGCTTTCCCTGATCCCCTCTTCATAGCAAGCTTTGCCAATTGATCTGAGCCCTTCTTCTCATGGGACAGAAACAAAGTCTCACAATCTTCAGTGCAACTATCTAAGAATGGCATGTTTAGAGTGGGCACCAAAATGAAACTCTGATTATAGCTTAATGTGGGTCCCTAGTGGGAAGGCCAAAGCCTTACACCAATTGCTAAATTCTTTGACGGTGCAGGATCGCTCTTTCCAATGAGACAACTGGTTGCCCTTAAAATACCTTGCAACTCCATTATCGACTGGTACCAGAAATTTTGTCATCAGAACATCTACTCCAAGAGTGCATAGCTGTGGTCCTTGTAGGGAAGAAACTTGGAAGTCCTGTACGTGTGTTTACTCAAGTAACTCTCATAACCTGCTATCATCCACATTTTATTATTTTATTTTATTTTGAGAAAAAGTCTCACTCTGTCACCTAGGCTGGAGTGCAGTGACACGATCTCAGCTCACTGCAACCTCCGCCTCCCGAGTTCAAGTGATTCTCCCACTTCAGCCTCCTGAGTACAGGTGCCTATCACCATGCCTGGCTAATTTTTTTTTGTATTTTTAGTAGAGACAGGGTTTTACCATGTTGGCCAGGCTGGTCTCAAACTCCTGGCCTCAAGTGATCTGACTGCCTCAGCCTCCCAAAATGCTAGGATTACAGGCATAAGCCACTACGCCTGGCCTATAAACCACATTTTACAGATGGAAACATTGAAGCTCAGAATGAATTGCCTTAGATCATACAGCCAGTAAGTGACAGAGCCAGGATGAACAATACTAGGGTCATTGCACCCCCAAGAGCCTTGCTTTTTCCAGTATCACACAGCCGCTAAGTGTGAAGATTTGATATGGAGTCAGGGGAAGACAGCCTGGGAGGCAGCAGGAATTAAGTTCCTTCTTCTCAGAGAGAAGAGGCCCATAGGAAGCCTGTAAAGATAAATTGCCCAGATTCCACAGTCCTGCCTAGGGCTGGACTTGGGTGAAAACAAGAGAACATCAAAGTAGAAGCTGACCTTTCCACAAGAATCAAGGTACTTGTGTCCGTTGGGATTCAGCAAACTCCCTTTTGTCAGCCAAGAAGAGAAGCAGGTGGCAAATATCTGCCATGTGATAAAGGTAACCGTAGGAATGTAGGTACCGATGTTGGTGCTGGTTTTAATACAAAATTACACCTTCTTCTTCTCTTGATAGACGTGTCACCTTTAACTGGCAAATCCCCCCGGAATGCTGGGCCTGCTCTAGCAGTGGGCCTAGTGTATTTGACACCTGCAGTAGATCATCTTTAACAACGCCTCTACCATATGACAAACTTAGTTTTAATGATAATCACAAAATTAAACAAATAATGATAATGGCAGGGAAAGAAATGCAGACAATGAAATTTCTTTTCTTTTCTTTTTTTAATTAAAGACAATTTTTTGGTCAGGCACGGTGGTTCACGCTTGTAATCCCAGCACTTTGGGAGGCCAAGGCATGTGGATCATTCGAGGTCAGGAGTTCGAGAACAGCCTGGCCAACATGGTGAAACCCCATCTCTACTAAAAATACAAAAAAAAATAAAAATTAGCCAGGCATGGTGGCGTGTGCCTGTAGTCCCAGCTACTCAGGAGTCAGGAGAATCGCTTAAGCCTGGGAAGCGGAGGTTGCAGTGAGCCGGGGTCGTGCCACTGCACTCCAGCCTGGGCAACAGAGCAAGACCCTGTCTCAAAAAAATTTTTTGCCACCATGCCTGCCTTTTTTTTTTTTTTTCCTTTTTTGGTGGAGATGGGGTCTCACTATGTTGCTCAGGCTGAATCCTGGGCTCAAGCAATCCTCCTGCATTGGCGTTCCAGTGCTGAGATTACAGGTATAAGCCACTACGCCCACCCCCAGTTTTTCTTTTATTAAACTTCACATATATAATCATGGCAGATAAATAAATACTACATTGCCAAAAAAGGAAAAAAGTAAATACTTTTAAATTCTGGTCTTTTTCTGAGAAAAGGGGAAGAACTTTTACCTACATATTGGTAATGCATGGGACATTATAGTTTTTGGTTCTGAGACTTCTGCAAATTTGTCCATAATTTCATTAAAGTTGATTTTCCTTGCAGAGCCACAGTTAATATGCAATGTAGCCAAGTTTATTATTCTATCTCCACTCACTGTTGGCAGAGGGATACTTTTCACTCATTTTAATTTCTGAAGTTTTCTTTCCCCCATAGCCAAAAGCATACAAGAAGTTCAGAAAAGCCTTAAAACTGTTGAGTTTAATAGTATAGCTTCCGCTTAAATTAGCACATTTTTACTGTTTATCCTTTAGTAAACATTGTATTCCACGTGGAAGTTAATTTGGCTGTCAATTCACAAGGACTCCGCTACACGTGCCTGTTCCAAACAGTGGATGAGAAGTAGACAGTGGGACTGATTGTAGACAGAGACGGGGAACTTGAGTGACTTCAATTCTGTTGTTCTCTGCAACCTCTGCAAGCAGGCAAAAATATTTTCAGACTGTCAGAATGCACCTTGAACAGGTACACCAAGCTTATTTTATTTCTTAAAATAAATTTGCAGATTCCATTGCACAACAAATTCCAGAAATGGCAATACACTTCATGTCTTTGTTTCTTCAGGATGGATTATTGCAGCAGCTTTCAAATGTCTCCACAGTTGAACATTTTTCGCTAAGAAAACCATCACCAGGAAATGTATTATAAGTTTCTATTATACTTGGTTTTCAAGTTTTCTGCAAAAATCAGGGAAAGCAGCTGAATGACAGCTTAAGTAAGCAGGGACTTACTTAAACCATTGTGTTCTGTCCAGCTCCTGGTAAAATTGACTGAGGTGTCCAAACGCTGCCTCTGAAACTTCTAGCAGTTTAAGACTGGCACCTTAGATCATTTCATCCAACACTTCTTCTTTGACTGTTGATTCTCTTTTCTATGTAACTGTCCGTTTTCTTCCTGACAATCACCTCTTCTTCTGATGGAGGTAACAGCCTCCTCTCCACATTTCTCTGTGCTGATCTGCAAGGAACAATTTTAAAAAGCTTGGTGTACCTGTTCAAGGTGCATTCTGACAGTCTGAAAATATTTTTGCCTGCTTGCAGAGGTTGCAGAGAACAACAGAATTGAAGTCACTCAAGTTCCCCGTCTCTGTCTACAATCACTCCCATTGTCTACTTCTCATCCACTGTTTGGAACAGACACGTGTAGCGGAGTCCTTATGAATTGACAGCCAAATTAACTTCCACGTGGAATACAATGTTTACTAAAGGATAAACAGTAAAAATGTGCTAATTTAAGCGGAAGCTATACTATTAAACTCAACAGTAACCACAAGTGTTTAGAACTTAGACCAACAAAAGATGATTGGAGGAGGAGTACTGTGTCCCTAACATTATATAGAATTGCCAACATGTAGAGCAGTGCTTAGATAGTTTTATTAGTGTTGTTAAATTCTCTGCAGACAATGTCCCCCCATCATTGCCTGCACCAGGGCAGACTGTCCACTGCCTTCCCTTGCTATACCATAGATCTTAATCTATTGCAGCCTTTAACCAGAAAATTCACTGGCCTCCCGTGCACAGCTTAGATCTTGGGAACATCCAACCCTTCTGACTATCATAAGAATTCTTACTGATTTCATTACTGACTGGATTAAATAGATTTAAAAACAGAAATTTCACGGGTCTTTTCCTCCTGCTCAAATGACAACCCCTTTCGCTAGGAAGGAACCCACCAATAACACATCCCCGTCATCTCTCAAGTCCAGCTCTTGCTGGGGAAGAAGAGGGTTCTTTCTGGGGTTTCCCTCTGGCTCCCTGTGTACTCTTTTATCCCTGGCATCTGGGAAGCAGAGTCCTTGTCCCCTTTCAGCTACTAATTAGCTTTGGGATTCTGGCAAAAATGACTTTTCCTTCTGCTTCCTCACTAAAAACAAAACAAGGCTGGGCATGGTGGCTCACTCCTGTAATCCCAGCACTTTGGGAGGCTGAGGTGGGTGGACCACCTGAGGTCAGGAGTTCGAGACTAGCCTGGCCAACGTGGTGAAACTCTCTACTAAAAATACAAAACATTAGCCAGGCATGGTGGCGGGTGCCTGTAATCCCAGCTACTCAGGAGGCTGAGGCAGGAGAATCGCTTGAACCCGGGAGGCGGAGGTCGCAGTGAGCCGAGATCACACCCCTGCACTCCATCTCAAAAACAAACAAAAACAAGCAAACAAGCAAATGGGCAAACATTTAACTGAGTGATTTCTCAGGGCCCTTCAGGGCTTGGCTAGGAGGTCAGATGGGCTTGGCTCAGCCATCCTGGGCTGCTGCAGATGGTGTCAAGGAAGTGAAAGTTCAGATCCTGAAACTGCTGCTCCCTCCCTCAGGCGTGGCCGCAGGCAGTTCCTTGTCCCCATCCCAGGGCCACTGCTGACTTTTTAGCTGGTTTCCTTGTTTGGCATCCTCAGAACCATTAGGCCCCAGAGATTTCCAGATGTCTTTTTTAACAATCAGAGCCGGATTTCCTGGGCAATGCCCGCCTCATGCAAACATTCTTATTTGTTATGGCACTGCCCTCAGAATGTGCAGGAATGAGTTCTAAAGGACAACTCTGGCTCGGCCCGGGGCCATGCTTCCATTTCATACACCCCCTCACAAAATCTCACTCCAACCTGTGATGCAGGATGGGGTAGAATCATTATTCCCATTTTAGAGATGGGGAAGCTGAGATGCCAAAGCTTGGAATGAACCACCCAAGGTGATACAACAGCCCTTTGGGGCAGAACTGGTACTAGAACACCCTCATCCCCATTTCTTCTTACTCACCCACCCCAGCTCCAGCTAGCTTAGCTCAGGCTTGGCCCAGGCCCAGTAATCCCGGTTACACAACTGATATCGGGCATGTACTCAGCTAGAGAGTATAAATAGACCCAGTGCCTTGCCGCTGAGAATTTATGATTCAAAAATCACAAGGTTTTACATTGAGTAACCAGATGTCTTTAGAAATATGGCAAAGGAGTAATAGCATAGAAACAGCTTGTTTCTATGACTTTGTTTATTTGTGTGTTTTTAATTTGTCACCTATGTCTGGCAACAACACATTTAGGAAGCTGTCCTAAAAAAAGCTATTCACCAGGGATCACATATTTGTGGCACATGCCCTGAGGAGTCCCTGGGGATGTCTGTGGCACGTTGCGACTCTATCACAGCTCTGCCCACTTAGCCCAGATGAGCCTCAGAATCTTCCCTAATCCAGCACTCTGCCCAGACACGTATCTGACAGGGGATTTCAGCTAGTGAGCCAAATTCGATTTGCTGTCCCTGCCATACATTTCAGGCTGCTTATTCCAGGAAATGTGAAATTCAGGTTGTTTGCCCTTTCAGGGAGCTGCAGCCTGGTAACCTTACTCTTCTCTCCATTCACACCCCCACCCCACCCCCAAACAAGGACTAGGGGCAACGAGCTGCTAGGAAGTGCTAAGCGCGGCTTAAAACAGAAGTTACGCACCTGAGGTCTGTAAAACCTCGGCAGAAGTAGCTGCAGTTGACTGTGGAAATTATTTCATTGGTAAAGCACTTCTTTCTGAATCCTTCCCAGGATTCCTGGGCAGACGTTCTTCGTAAAGCCCCCTCCCCCAGCCAGAGATCCTCATGTGCCTCATCGCCTTGAGAATTGCAGCTGTCTTGAGGATCGTTCCTATTTCTGGGAGGACTGAGTCTTGAAGGTGGAGTCAAGTCGCTTGGAAATGATTCACGTGGACATTTCGGCCGGGGTGAGTGCTGAGGGAGGAACCCTGAGCACCAGCCACATTCTTTATCCTTCCTAGGACGTCCATGTCGCATACCCATTAAGTTAGTCCATCTTAAAGGTCAACATGGGGTAAGTCCGGGATTAGGACCTGAAAGGAGCCATGAGCCCTGTGCTGGGCTGAGTTGCATTCCCCCAAAATTCCACGTCCACCCAGAACCTCAGAATACAGCCCATTTGGAAACAGGATCTTTGCAGATGTAATTAAGGGGGGAGAGGAGATCACACTGGATTAGGGTGGGCCCTCAATCCAATGAGAATGTCCTCATAAGAGACGGAAAGGGACGCAGAGAGACACGGAGAAGAAGGCCAAGTGGCAACGGAGGCAGAGACCGGAGGGATGCCGCTCCAAGCCCAGGCGTGCCGAGGAGGAGGCAGGGAACGATTCTCTCCTGGGACCTTCGGAAAGAGCATGGCTCTGCCAACACCTTGATGTTGGACATCTGACCTCCAGGACTCTGAGACATCCATTTCTGTTATTTCAAGCCACCCAGTTTGTGGTCATCGGTTCCGGCAGGCTTCTCAAACTAACACACTTTCCAAATAATACACCTGCCCCCAAGTCTTCACTCAGGTTCTGCTCTTGAGAGAGAGGAAACCCAAACTAAGACAGTAGGTATAAATACCCTCATATTACAGATGAGGAAACTGAGGCACAGCTTCACTCACAAAGCAGCTGTGGGACCCAAGCACCCAGCAGCTACATTGTGGCTCAAATGAGGCTGAGTCCATTCTCTACGCTGTCTGCTGTGGCACATCAGTGATTCTGAATGTAAACTGAAGGCCCACGGCAGCTTTGTCAGCTCAGCAGCCAAGCAAATGACCCGAGAAAAATGGGGGCAACCACGGGCTACTTGGTGCTGGAAATGGGTCATTAAAACATAAAATTATCAGACCCTTTTTGTAAGCAATGGTTGCTGTGAGAAAGCCCATGAGGCAGTAGGGGATGGGGAACTAATCTCTTTCTTTACACCTTGGGGAAGCCGACCTTCAATAGGCTCAGTCACCAGGTACTTTGTCACATGCATGGTCATTGGTTAGGAAGATTCAGTTAATCAGGGCATTTTGCCTGAGAAATTTGCTTTAACAATTAATAGCTAGGAAAAAAACACGAAGGTACTTTTTCCCATTGTTTGATATATTTTTCAACATAATATTTCTTACTATTTTTTGAGAGCTTCTGAATACAACCCATATTTCATCTTCAGGGATAAAAATCCTCAAATCTTCTTGCCTTTTCCTTAATTTATAATTATTACTGAAAATAATAGAAAAGCATTAGCAACCCAGCCGGGCACGGTGGCTCACGCCTGTAATCCCAGCACTTTGGGAGGCCGAGGCGGGCAGATCATGAGGTCGAGAGATCGAGACCATTCTGGCCAACATGGTGAAACACCATCTCTACTAAAAATATAAAAATTAGCTGGGTGTGGTGGTGCACGCCTGTAGTCCCAGCTACTCAGGAGGCTGAGGCAGGAGAATCGCTTGAACGTGGGAGGTGGAGGTTGCAGTGAGCCAAGATTGCGCCATTGCACTCCAGCCTGGAGACAGAGCAAGACTCTGTCTCAAAAAAAAAAAAAAGAAAAAGAAAACCATTAGCAACCATGTTGTATGTTTACACAGACTTTAATTACTAATCAATAGTTCTTTACTCTCTTTGGTAAAGAAAAATACCTTTCCCAGCTGGGTGCAGTGGCTCATGCCTGTAATCCCAGCACTTTGATAGGTCGAGGCGGGTGGATCACCTGAGGTCAGGAGTTTGAAACCAGCCGGGCTAACATGGTGAAACCCCATCTCTACTAAAAATACAAAATTAGCGGGGCATGGTGGCAGATGCCTGTAGTCCCAGCTACTCAGGAGGCTGAGGCAGGAGAATCCCTTGAACCTGGGAGGCAGAGGTTGCAGTGAGCCGAGATCGTGCCACCGCACTCCAGCCTGGGCAACAAGAGCGAAACTCCATCTCAAAAAAGAAAAAAAGGAAAAAAAAAGGAAAATACCTTTCCCAATTAACCAGTGTCCTTGTTGATGATGATTTCAATCTCCATGGCATTGTTTACTCCCCTTCGGTGGCCAGAGGAGAAGCCATTTTCAGAGGACGGATAGATTCTAGGCATGGCAATCACCTGGTCCCCTGGGCTTCCCAGCTGGCAGGGCTGGCATTTGGGAAGATGGGGAATGATGCGATCCACAGGGGCAGGCTGAGAAGGTGGCCGGGCAGAGCATCTGATCCCAGTGTCTGACACCAGTGGCCCATTCCCTCCACCTTCGCCGGGGCAAAGCCCACTTGTGCCTCGTGCATTTGCCTCTTGGTTCCTAGTCCTCTCTAGGAATCACTGAGGCACTGCTGAGCTGAGGAATCTCTGCACAGGATGTCATGGGAGCCATTCAACCTGCAGAGGATAAAATGCAGATAGAGGAAGGTGGTCTCTGAGTTGGAAGAGAAGGCGCTGAGGCCTCCAGGTGCAGGTTTTGAAGAAAGGCAGTATATTAATATTTCATGCCATGCCACACAAAGGGTCTGCTGACCCGGGTAGATTGAAGTCTTGTGACTGTCTGGTAGGCTCTACTACCTATCTCATAAACAGAAGGTGCTAAACAGAGGCGCAGAACCTGGCTGAATTGTTGCTACCAGCTAAAATGGGTTCTAGACCGCCGAGATCGCATCTGCCTGGCAAGCACAGAGCCTTGTCCCTTGCCACTCCGCCGCCCATCCACACCTGCCGCCAGCTCACCATGGATGATGATACCATCGCCCTCGTCATCGGCAATGATGGCTCTGGCATGGGCAAGGCTGGCTTCGCAGGCAACGATGCTCTCCAGGCCGTCTTCCTCTCCATCATGGGGCACTCCAGGCACGAGGGTGTGATAGAGGGCATGGGTCAGAAGGACTCCTACATGGGCAACAAGGGCCCAGAGCAAGAGAGGCATTCTGACCCTGAAGTACCGCATCGAGCATGGCATCGTCACCAACTGGGAGGACATGGAGGAGATTTGGCTCCACACCTTCTACAATGAGCTGCATGTGGCTCCTGAGGAGCACCCCCTGCTGCTGACCGAGGCCTCCCTGAACCCCAAGGCCAACTACGAGAAGGTAAACCAGATCATGTTTGAGACCTTCAACACCCCAGCCATGTACATGGCCATCCAGGCCTTGCTGTCCCTGTAAGCCTCTGGCCGTACCACTGGCATCATGATGGACTCTGGTGATGGGGTCACCCACACTGTGCCCATCTACGAGGGGTGTGCCCTCCCCCACACCATCCTGCATCTGGACCTGGCTGGCCCAGACCTGACTGACCACCTCATGAAGATCCTCACCGAGCACGGCTACAGCTTCACCACCACGGCCAAGCGGGAAATCGTGCATGACATCAAGCAGAAGCTGTGCTATGCCGCCCTGGACTTTGAGCAGGAGATGGCCATGGCGGCCTCCAACCCCCTGCTGGAGAACAGCTAGGAGCTGCCAGGTGGCCAAGTCATCTGCAACGAGCAGTTCCACTGCCCTGAGGCACTCTTCCAGCCTTCCTTCCTGGGCATGGAATCCTGTGGCACCCACGAAACTACCTTCAACTCCATCATGAAGTGTGACATGGACATCTGCAAAGACCAGTACATCAACACAGTGCTGTCTGGCGGCACCACCTTGTACCCTGGCATCACTGACAGGATGCAGGAGATCACCAGCCTGGCTCCAAGCACGATGAAGATCAAGATCATTGCTCCTTCCGAGCACAAATACTCCATGTGGATTGGCAGCTCCATCCTGGCCTCGCTGGCCACCTCCCAGCAGATGTGGATCAGCAAGCAGGAGTATGACGAGTCCAGCCCCTCCATCGTCCACCGCAAATGCTTCTAGGTGGACTGTTACTTAGTTGCATTACACCCTC
Source organism: Nomascus leucogenys (assembly GCF_006542625.1). NCBI lineage: Eukaryota > Metazoa > Chordata > Mammalia > Primates > Hylobatidae > Nomascus > Nomascus leucogenys. Next base: position 17,293,311 of record NC_044384.1, on the reverse strand, counting down.
TCTTGACAAAACCTAACTTGAGCAGAAAACAAGATGAGATTGGCATGGCTTTATTTGCTTTTTTGGTTTTATGGTTTTTTTTTTTTTTTGTCTTGACTCCGGATTTAAAAACTGGAACGGTGAAGGTGACAGCAGTGGGTTGGAGCAAGCATCCCCCGAAGTTCTACAATGTGGCTGAGACTTTGATTGTATATTGTTCTTTTTTTTTTTAATAATCATTCCAAATATCCTGAGATGCATTGTTACAGGAAGTCCCTTGCCCTCCTAAAAGCCACTCTGCTTCTCTTTAAGGAGAATGGCCCAGTCTTCTCCCGAGTCTACACAGGAGGTGATAGCATTGCTTCATGTAAATTATGTAATGCAAAATTTTTTAAATCTTCGCCTTAATACTTTTTAATTTTGTTTTATTTTGAATGATCAGCCTTCGTGGTGCCTCTTTTTTGTCCCCCCAACTTGAGACGTATGAAGGCTTTTGGTCTCCCTAGGAGTGGGTAGAGGCAGCCAGGGTTTACCTGTACACTGACTTGAGACCAGCTGAATAAAAGTGCACACCTTAAAAACAAAATAAACTAATAAAATAAAATAAAATGGGTTCTAAGAAGTACCATTTTGTATTCTCGTGACACGCACCACACTTATACTTTATTTTCATGATTCCAGAACCATATTTTGATCAACTAGAGTGATTTATGGAATATATTCGAAATAGAGGTTAACTCGTTCCCTGGGTGCTGTGTGGAAATTCAGTCACCCCAGAAGCATGGTCCATTCCTAAATCGGAAGAGACCCACGGAGCTGCCTGGGAAAGAGCCATATGCAGGGTAGGACACTGAGCAGGAGCCCCGGGGGAGGTGCCTATTACCTGGTCTGGGTCTAGATCTGTTCTAGGTAGTTAGACAGGCATGAGCGGGGCAGGAGAGGGCTCTCCCCCACCCACTAGGAACGTCAAGTGATGGCTCAGCAGTTACCACATTGCTGCTCTAAAAATGGTAATTGGGCAGCCAGGAAGAGACAATCTCTGGATGGTCTACACCTGTTAACATTAAAAGCGTTAATTGCCGAAACCCAGGATTGAACCAGGGACCTTTAGATCTTCAGTCTAACGCTCTCCCGTGGTGGGAAGATCACAAGGTTAAGAGATCAAGACCATCCTGGCCAACATGGTGAAACCCTGTCTCTGCTAAACATACAAAAATTAGCTGGGCATGGTGGCACGTGCCTGTAGTCCCAGCTACTCAGGAGGCTGAGGCAGGAGAATCGCTTGAACCAGGAGGTGGAGGTTGCAGTGAGCCAAGATCGCACCACTGCACTCCAGCCTGGTGACGGAGCGAGACTCCGTCTCAAAAAAAAAAAAAAAAAAAAAAAAAAAAAAAAAAAAAAAAAAGTGTTAATTGAATGCAGACCCCAGGGAGAAGCAGCTTCTGGGGCATGCACGTTAAGTGACAAAATGGCAAAGTATGATGCTGGGGGGGGGACACATGCCACCAGAGAAAGGAAAAAGCCCCAGATGGGCAGGCATGTAACTCCCTAAACACACTGCACGTGCTCATTTCCAAAGGGTAAGGAAAGCACTGCGCATGTGGAAAATGCACCCTAGGGGAAGAATCATGGGAAAGAGGGGAGCCTATGAAGTCCCAGGATCAAGGTTAAAGGGGCTGTTTTTCTCTCTTTGACCTTCAGGCGCTCACTTGGGTCTCTTCCAAGGGTTCTTTCCTTTCTTTTCTGTTCTAAAGCCTTTTAAATAAACTTCCACTCCTGCTCTGAAATTCGCCTCTGTCTCTTTTTCTGCTTTATGGCCCTCAGTTTAATTCTTTCTTCTGAGGAGGCAAGGGCTGAAGTTGCTACGGACCCATATGGATACACTGCCAGTAACTTGGGGTAACTCGGATCTCCGCCATCGCTAACAGATCAGCCCTTCTGATCCAGCTAACATACATCCCTGGTTAGCTCACCCCCATGATGGGTGGGCTGTGTTCTGTCATCACCCAGGTCTTATCTATTCCTAATGTTCCCTGACCTGTTACCCTCTGACCACTGGACAGATGCCCAGTGGTTCACTCGGATGGTTCAAAACTGTTCCTAGCCCTTACAAGCTGGTAAATTAAAAAGAAGAGAGCTTACAGATGGCCAGCTTCTTCTCCCCTAAATAGCAAGCCTGTAAAACAGACCCTTTTCCTGGGGATAGTGAACATGGATCAGTTAGAAATAAGGGATATTCAGGTTGGGAGAGGACTTAGAAGCACCTACAGGGAGGCTGCTGAAGATGAGGCCCTGTGCAGTTCCCCTTCGTTAATTTTTCACAAAACTATAGAAGCAAACTAATAATCATGTTGTCTAATATATGACCATGTCACCTGCAGCTGGGAGGGGGTGGGGAGAGAAAATGACTACCCTGAACTTCCAATTATGCTATGATAACAGTTTAAATTTTATTGAGTAAATAATTATCTCTGTGGGTTTAACAAAAAACAAAACACAGCACAACACCATTAGTCATCTGTCTGAGGTAAAGCTGAAATATATATTTAACACATGCGTTTCTTATTCAATGCCCTGATTCAGAGCAAGGCGTGAGCCACTCATACCTCCAGGGGGTAAATGACTAGCTCTTTTGGTAAATTAGGTTTTTGTTTTCATTTCCTGTTAGATTCTTTGTCTTCAGTTTTTAATTTATTTGAACCAAAGGCAAGAGGGAAGTGGGGTATGTGGGTTTCTCATAATGATCTATACAAGAATTTGGCATGTGTCAAGTGTCAATTTGGCATGTGCAGGACCCAGTTCAGGAGGAAACAGGGGCACATTAGTGTTGCTTGGAAGAAGTAGGGAGGCAGACAACAGGGCTTTGGACACACTGATTTATCTTAAAAGCAGCAGCTAGTAAGCCCTCTTCTGATGTGCACTGGGTCAGAAGCAAAGACTTTGAGGACAGTATTAGGAGATAAAATCCTGAGATAAAGTTGATATTTTCCCTGTTGATTCTAAGAAGTCAAATAGAAGCCTTATGTGTGTGGCTGGCATCAATTTCGCTGTCTGCTTGCCCAGTGATAACAGTTTTTTTTCTCTCTCTCTTTTTCTTTGTTTACTTTCTTTTTAAAAAAATCTTTATCCTTTTTTGGGGGTGGACAGGGTCTCGCTCTGTTGCCCAGGCTGAGTGCAGTGGCACGATCATGACTCACTGCAGCCTCGACCCCCTAGGCCCAGATGATCCTCCCACCTCAGCCTCCCAATTAGCTGGGACCACAGTTGTGCACCACGATGCCCAACTAATTTTTTATTTTTTGTAGAGAGGGGGGTCTTGCAATGTTGCCAAGGCTGGTCTCAAACCCCTGAATTCAAGAGAGCCTCCCACCTCGGCCTCCCAAAATCCCTGTTGGGATTACATGCACGAACCACTGTGCCAGGCAACAGTTCTCTCTAACTAGCTAACGAAAGGACGGGGTACTTCCAGGGTGCTGGCCCCTTATATAGGCTTTCCTATCATGGAGTCTCTCTTGGCTTATGACAACATCTGGATTCTCTTGCCTGTGTGGTACAGGTTTAGGCAGCTGAGATTGCCTTGGCAAGAAACAAATGTGATTATGACGACACCACTCCATAAAGAACCCTTTTGTCTTGGTTGGCTGCTGAGTTAGTCTAGTTCCTCATGGGAGAAGAAGGAAAAGTATGTCGATTTGAGGCTTTCTTCAGCTTTATTGGCCAAGCCATCTTGCTCTAGCTTGAATCTCCCGGGGGTGTGAATTGATTGCTGAGGGTCTGCTGTGAGTTTGGCTGCTAGGGGCTTAGAGCTGCTCCACTAAACTGTCCTGGCATAGGGGGATTATCTTGCCTGGGGGGCTACTTCTGCAGGTAGCAGTTTGTGAGCAGAGGATAACCTTTGCTTGGGTACAATGACAGGGCACAAAAGGCCACTCCCCTGTGTCAAGATGGGACAACTACAAGGTGCGGTCTGTGTTCTGGAGCGCCCCATGGGACTGGGCTGGAGCCAGTCTCTATTGAGGACCTGACCCTTGCTTAACTTGCTTCCCTTGCCCTATCCTGTTCCCTCACTCTCCTTCACAGGGCAATGCTCCCCCAATCAATAAGGTTCGCAAGAATTCCCATCTTAGCTCTGGTTCTAGGAAACTGACCTAGGACAGTGATATAGTTTGGCTGTGTGTCCCCATCCAAATCTCATCTCGAATTGTAATCCCCATGTATTGAGGGAGGGACCTGGTGGGAGGTGATTGGATCACGGAGACAGTTTCCCCAATGCTGTTCTCATGATAGTGCGTGAGTTCTCACGAGATCTGATGGTTTTATAAACCGCAGTTCCACTGGGCTGTTTTCTCTCACCTGCCGCCATGGAAGAGACACCTGCTTCCCCTTCCGCCATGATTGTAAGTTTCCTGAGTCCTCTCCAGCCATACAGAACTGTGAGTAAATTAAAACTTTCCTTTATAAATTACCCAGTCTCAGGGAAGTTCTTTAAAGTGTGTGAAAACAGACTAATACAAACAGGGTGCTTGTCAGAAGGCAAGATTCCTTGACTCCACCCACAAGAGGAATTCAGTAGGCCTGAGTGAGGCTTTGGAGGCTGTGGTTTTATTAAGCACACAGGTGATTCTGATGAACATGAGCCCAGGCCAATACCTGGGGAAGCACAAGGGCCACACCTGATGAAGTGAGTCAGGGATTAGTCTACTGAGGGCTAGAGTCTGTGCCAACCTGCAGGAGGGGCTGCAGGTATTATTACGCGGGGCAGGCACTCTGACTTCAGCTCTGGGTTTACTTGTGATGCCCTTTGTGAGCGTTAATATGGAATGTCAACTTGATTGGATGGAAGGATGCACAGTATTATTCCTGGGTGTGTCTGTGAGGGTGGCACCAAAGGAGATTAACATTTGAGTCAGTGGACTGGGAGAGGCAGACCCACCCTCCATCTAGGTGGGCACCATCTAATCAGCTGCCAGTGCAGCTAGAATAAAGCAGGCAGGAGAAGATGGAAGAGCAGACTTGCTGAGTCTTCCGGCCTTCATCTTTCTCCAGTGCTGGATGCTTCCTGCCCTCAAACATCAGACTCCAAGTTCTTCAGCTTTTGGACTCTTGATCTTACACCAGTGGTTTGCCAGGGGCTCTCGGGCCTTTGTCCACAGACTGGAGGCTGCACTGTCAGCTCCCCTACTTTTGAGGTTTTGGGACTCGGACTGATCCACCACTGGCTTCCTGGCTCCTCAACTTGTAGACAGCCTATCGTGGGACTTTACCTTGTGATTGTGTGAGTCAATTCTCCTTAGTAAACTCCCTTTCAAATATACATCTATCCTATTAGTTCTGTACCTGAAGAGAACTCTGACTAATACACCTTGATCTTGAAGGAAGCAGAATTTTCTTTGAGTTGAGTGACTGTAGCCCCCAAAGTTCCTAGGAGAGTTTTGTGCAAGAAGTCATGAGGGCCCAGACAAAACCTCACAGCCTCTGGCTAGAATTCTGCATTTAGGGACGGAGGCCTGATTCTCCCACTGGGAAGAAAGGTGCTGAAGCTCTACCCTAGCCACGTTGGGAAGGCAGCGTCTGCCTATCCAAGAAGCGGCTTGTTACCAAAGCCAAAGCCTAAGGCAGCAATAACACCTCTGATTTCTAACGGGGACTATTTGTACATAATTACTAAATATTGATCACACATTCAGCAGTGTGCCTAAATTAAAGACAAACCAAATCTCGTAACAGCACCAAAAGAATCTTATTGCAAACAGTCATCATGTAGCCCTTTTCTGCAATACTTTAATGGGCTTTTATAGAACTCTCAAGTGTACTCAAAGTGTGATTGCTTCCTGGCACCATCCTCTATGACCCTGCAAAGCCCCCAGGACCTGCCCTCCATCACGTCTAAGACCACCCCCACCTCACCTAATTTGCTGTTTACCCACCCATTTACTTGTTTTTTTTTTCAATTTTTGCAATTCTATTTTCTGTCTTTTTTGTTTGTTTGTTTGTTTGTTTGAGATGGAGTCTCACTCCGTCACCCAGGCTGGAGGGCAGATCTCAGCTCACTGCAAGCTCCGCCTCCCGGGTTCAAGTGTTCAAGTGATTCTCCCTGCCTCAGCCTCCCGAGTAGCTGGGATTACAGGCACCCAACACCACGCCCAGCTAATTTTTGTATTTTTAGTAGAGATGGGGTTTTGTCATGTTGGCCAGGCTGGTCTCGAACCCCTGACCTCAGATGATCCACCCACCTCAGCCTCCCAAAGTGCTGGGATTACAGGTGTGAGCCACCGCACTCGGCCAATTCCATTTTCAAATTTCAATTTTGTCTTTTTCAAAATCTAGGTAATTTTTGTTATCTCTTATTGCTTGATTATTTTTGAAATTCCTTTTTTTCAGCTTTTAAACATTTTATCCACGGTTATTTTGTATTTTGAGTCTGATAATTTCATTACCCAAAGGAAGGGGGTTTAATTCTGTTGTTGATTGTTTTTGCTGATTCTCACTCATGGTAACCTGTTTGCTTGTGTTTTTCATGTTATTTGATTCTGAACTCATTTTGTTGATCTTAATGTATGGGAACCCTGAGGACCTGAGATGGGGTTGCTTTTATCCAAGGAGGACTTGGGTTTGCTTCTCCTGAGAGCCGGGAGCACTGTCCCAGCCGAACAAGAGTCTTCCTTTCTCTTCCCCACTCTGTTTCACTGCAGCCCATGGCTTAGCCTAATCAATGCACGGCTAATCCTGGCATCTCAGCTCTAGGCAGCTCTGTCTTTTATATTTGCTTGTTCCCCACCAATCTAAATAACAAACAAAGAGAGGCTGTCTAAAAGAAAAGATGTTTACTTGGGAACAGAGCATTGCAATGTGAATACCTGTGCCATAGGTAAACCATGTGCATATTCAGGGAGGTAAAGGAAGAGAAAGATTTTTAAAGGAAAAAATGAAGGGGATTACGTAATTGTTTTGAAATACTTATCCCTGGCTAAAAGATCAATAACAAGGGTGACACCCGTCCAAGGCTGGAGAGGCAGTTGCTGGGTAGATGTCCTTACAGAAGCATTTGTTGTATAAGGCTGTGATGGTCTTGGTACAAAGTTGTGGTTTCTGCAGCCTTTCATGGTCAGGCATACAAGTGTGAGAATCCTCTCTTCATGGCCTTCTTGGATCTATTTGTTACAGTTTTCTTAACCTTAGTGACTCCGTTTTGCTTCTGACAACTTTCACATCCCCAATGTTCCCACTTCGGAATCATCTCACTTTTTCCTCCTATACTTACTATCACCCCAACAATACAATAAGGAGTCTGTTTTTTGCAGGAGTTAGCTATTGTATGCAGCACTGCTAGACTTGCTTTCCCTCTGTTTCCATTGAGTTGTTGCTCTGTGTTGGGGGTGGGGTAGTGCTACCACTGTGTCATCCCTCTCTGTTATCTCTGAAACACAGAGCTTAGTAAGTAGGAAGGGTCCTTTATGTCACTACTGATTTGCTGGTTAATAGCTAAACATCAAGTCAGGCAAATTAACATGCTTCCCAGTTATGCCCTTTCTAGTCCTACGTGGTGTGGCCTTTGCTAATTATTTGCACTTCCGTTATTCTGGAGCGCTTCCTTCCTTCACTCGTAAGTGATTAATGCAATGTTGCCGGTACAGCTTCGCCCACCACCACCTCCAAGCCTGTTGCCAACTGTGGTTTGGAGAGGCTGGGCCAGCATCCCGGAGGCCTGTTTGTTTGTCCTAGTATTCATTACTATTTGGCTCTCCTCCCATCTGCTGCCAATGCAGAGTTATTTATATCAAATTGGAGAAGCCTTGGTGAGCTCCGCTGTGATAACTCACATCCTCAGAATGCCTTTCATCCCAAAGGACTTTACACGTGGTATCCTCGCAGGAAACCCTTTCCCGCTGACCCAGGGGTAAATCCTGGCTTCCCTGGGAAGTGGCAGCTGCTGGTCCATCTGCTTGGCTGATAAGGACTTTGCACTCAGATTAAGAGCCCTGGACCACAAAACATGCGGTGGAACTTGCCCAAAGAGGTCGTGACAGCTGAGTCACAGGGAATAGCACTGAAACTGCGACCCTGGGGCATGGAGAATGTCTATGAGGGGTGAGCCAGGGCGCTGAGTCATGCCTCTCAGCCTGGCATTGACTTGCTGAGTGTCAGAGCTTCCAGAAGGTGACACTGCTTAGAAGTCACCAACCTTCCTCCTGCCAGCCTGGTCCGTGAGCTCTGCTCTTCTGAGGCCGACATGCCATCCCCCTCCAAAGGATTTACTGTCATCAGTGTCACATTTGGGTGATAATTCATCAGCTCTCATTTTTTCAACGAATATAGGTTCATTACATCCAGCGTTTCACCGTTTGACACAGGATAGAGCTCAAATGAAGGGCTTGTGATGTTCTGGCAGCAGTCTAACTCAATCAACAAATTAACACGAGTCCACAGGCACAGGTCTCTAAAGAAATTAGATCACTCCGAAAGAAATCAGGCTAGGGGTGGGAAGGTCAATCATCATTTTAAATGAAACTGAGCAAATTATTGACAAATTTGTGCTCTTGTTGGGGCTTCCAGCAAGTAGTATCAGACGGATTACTTTGGGAAAGAGCCAAAGAGAAAAATATATGGCCTGGCAAAATTTTTTATGGAGAAAATATTTTTAAATTTCTTTTTTTTTTTCTATTTTTAGTTTATTTCTTTTCTCTTTTTTGTTTTCTTTCTTTTTTTTTTTTTCTCACTCTCTTACCCAGGCTGGAGTGCAGTGGCACAATCAGAGTTCACTGTTACCTCGACCTCCTGGGTTCAACCAATCTTCCCGCCTCAGTCTCCCAAGTAGCTGGGACTACAGATACATACCACTATGCCTGGCTAATTTTTATTTTTTTATTTTTAAATGTTTTTGTAGAGATGGGATCTCGTTATATTACTCAGGCCAGTCTTGAATTCCTGGTCTCAAGCAATCCGCCCACCTCGGCCTCCCAAAGTGCTGGAATTATAGGCATGAGCCACTGCGCTCAGCCAGGAAATAAATTTTTAAATCAAATTTATTGACAGGTTGGCCATACAGTATCTAATCAGTGCAGGGAGGTGATCATGCAGTTGAGGGAAACTGCTACCAAGAAGCCTACCCCATCCCGTAGCCTCCAGGAAGGAGTTTTTGCCAGGGGAATATCAATATTGCACCACCAGACCAGTGTTGAAATTCAGTGGGTGCAGGGAGGTGGCAGGTGTGGGCGGTAAATTTCAAAACACTTATTTTGAAACGCCCACGATGCCTGGATCACAGATCCTGTGACTGGCAGAATAACCAGTGCTGTTTACACATCCGTGGAGGGTGAGTCTTCTTCTCCCGCTATCAGAAGAGCATCGCATGCTCTGTAAGAGCAAAACTCTGGTTGCTTGGACTTTGTCTCTTTGTCTCTTAAATGCAGCACTTGCCACAGTATATTCTCACTGGTTAAAGTTTTCCCCCTGCTGTCACAGATTCCTTTCTCACTCTCTGAAGTTTAGTCAGAATCAATATCACAAGCTGGACTTTTAACTCAGGACAAGTAGATGTTAACTGTTCTGTCACTTTCATTTCTGGAGAAAGGGAAATAGATGGGGGTTTGTAGAATCTCCAGGACTGGCTGAGCTCTTTAGTAGAGAAACTGGTTTTGTAGACTAACAGTTGATGCCCCAAGATAAAACAATATACATCATTTATATCCCACTTTTGTTCGTTTTGGACGTTTTAAGAGATTTCTTTTTCATTTGATTTTTATCGTAGTATATTACAAAATCAGGAATAAAAAAATTAAAACCTTTGAAATTTGTTATTTCTGTTTTTCTTGTTCTCAAGCCTTTTGATGCCCTTTTCACCTTAATTATCATATATATAATATATATATAGAGAGAGAGAGACAGGGCCTCACTTCATCACCCAGGCTGGAGTACAGTGATGTGATGATCTTGGCTCACTACAGCCTTGACCTCCCGGGTTCAAGTGATCCTCCTACCTCAGCCCCTCAAGTAGCTGGAACTACAGGCACATGTCCCCATGCCCAGCTAATTTTTTAATTTTTTGTAGAGATGGGGTTTCACCATGTTGCCCAGGCATATCTCAAACTCCTGAGCTCAAGTGATCCATCTGCCTCCCAAAGTGCTGGGATTAGAGGTGTGACCCACCTCACCTGGCTGCCTTCTTAATAATCTGCAATTGACCTTGCTTCTTATTTTGCCGAGAAAATAGATGGCATCCTAAAAGAACTTTCATGTCCCACCTCCCCGTCCACTGTCCTCCTGTGTCTGTCCCGAAATACTGTCTGTTTGCTCCATTACTCTAATGAACTGTTCCTCCTCCATGTACAAATGGTGCATCCCTTCCCACTTACTCAAAAATGTTGCTCCTGTGATCATCTAATCTGCTCTTTTTTCTGCACTAGATTATTCCCATGAGTACACAAATGTGCTGTCAACATTCTCATCTTAAAAAACCCTCTAGGCCAGGCGCAGTGGCTCACACCTGTAATCCCAGCACACTTCAGGAGGCTGAGGCAGCTGGATCACTTGAGGTCAGAAGTTCAAGACCAGCCTAGCCAATATGGTGAAACCCTGTCTCTACTAAAAATATATAAAGTAGCCAAGCATGGTGGCGGGCACCTGTAATCCCAGCTACTTGGGAGGCTGAGCCAGGAGAATTGCTTGAACCTGGGAGGCAGAGGTTGCAGTGAGCCAAGATCGCACCACTGCACTCCAGCCTGGGTGACAGAGCGAGACTCTGTCACAAAACAAAACACAAAACCCTCTTGACCCCATGCCCTCCTCTAGGTACAGACTCATTTCTCAGCTTCCCTTTACAGGGACTTCTGTGTTGCCACCAGGGCTTTTGTTCTCACAACAGTGAAACCACCAATGCCAATGTTGATGTTGATGGTGATGTCCAATGCCTGGGCTGAGGAAGGCCATAGCATCTGTGGCCAATGGTGTCTCCACCAGGTCAGTTCTGCAAAATGCCTTGGGTCATTTTTCCTGTTTCAAGAGCTCTTGTCCAAACCTGGTTCTTCAAGCCTCTGTGTCACTGGCACCCTTTCAGTAAGTTCTATTTTGGTTTAAATGAACTAGAATTGGTTTCTGAGGCTTGTAGTAAAGAGTGCTGAACTAATAGACTGGGGAAATCAACTGACTTGGCTCTATACATACAGTCATTTCTAAACTAGACAATTTGGGAGATTTCCCTGGGCCCTTTGCCAGGAGTCGGGGAAGTGCTGTGGTTCCATCTGTCAATGGTTGAAGAATGGTCTATCACCACCATCCAGACCAATCAGCCTCTCCTCCCGATGCTGCCCCTTAGTGACAGCTTTCTCCCTTTTAGGATTGACTGTCATGTTCATTCTGTCCAGATTTGATCATTCAAAAACTTAAGAAGCAGAGTGGGTGCGGTGGCTCACGCCTATAATCCCAGCACTTTGGGAGGCCGAACCCTTGAGCCTAGGAGTTCAAGACCAGCCTGGGCAGCATAGTGAGACCCCATCTCTATTAAAAATACAAACATTAGCCAGGTGTGGTGGTTTGTGCCTGTAGTTCCCAGCTACTCAGGCAGTTGAGGAGAGAAGATTGCTTAAGCCTGGGAGGTCGAGGCTGCAGTGAGCCTCAATCACGCCTTTGCGCTCTAGCTGTGAGACAAAGTGAGACTCTGTCTCAATAAATAAAGTGTACATACAAAGGAATATTATGTGGCAGCAAAAATGAGTGAACCTGGGCTACATGTTCAACATGAATAAGTTTCATAGATAGCAGGTGGGACAAAAAAGTAGTCTGCAGAAGGATGTATACTGCATCCTTACAAAAATTAAAAATCACGGGAAGCAATGCTACATTGTACCTAGGAATGCATGCATCTGTACCAAAGTATAAAGAAATACATGTCAATGGTGAGCACTAAACTATGAATAATTAGTATTTCTGGGAACAGGGGTGTGAAGGTGAAATGTAATAAACGGGCACAAAGCCTCACTTTATTTGTAAGGTTTTATTTAACAAGCTGGGTGGTGGGTACACTTTTTCACATATCTAAAATGTTTTGTAGTAAAAAATTAATGAAACAAAGGGATTAGGAAAGAGGGGTCAGCCAGAGAGGTTTTCCCAGGTCACTTAGGGGCGCCTGTGGGTCTTTCATGCACTGTTTTTTTCCCAAAAGTGGGCTTGAGATCAATTAGGGCACTGATTTGGCCAACATTTCCACCAGCATTGCTCAGTTTCCTGGTGCATCAAATAATGATTCTGTTGATACTAAATATCTGCCTCCTGCAGCTTATATGGCATGATTTGTTGCGAGGAAATGTGAGCAGCTAACAATCAGCTTGGTTCATTTCATCTCTTCCTTTCCCATCTCCTTCCTGTTGTGGGTTTATTTAGGGAAAAAAATAGGTAACTGGTTTCTGGCAGTGCTTTCTTCTCTCTGGGTTCTTGGCCGTGTACTCACTAACCTTCTCCAGTAGGAGTAGGAAAAGATACCTAATGCTAAATGATGAGTTAATGGGTGCAGCACACCATCATGGCACATGTATACATATGTAACAAACCTGTACGTTGTGCACATGTACCCTAAAACTTAAAGTATAATAATAATAAAATTTTTAAAAAAGGAGTAGGAAAAGAAATCCCCCAAGACATTTGAATAAAAGGGGATGCAGCTATGATCAGCTCAGTGACATAGAAATATTGGGAAAGTTAGTTCTATATCCTCTTCATACCAGGATATTTGTTGTTGACCTCTCACTCCATGAAGAACTGCCTGCCCAGATGTTGGGCAGCTGTAAAACAAGCAAAAGACTTCACTAGGATGTGGAAGGGAGACAGTAATAAATTAGCAGTATTTATCAAGATCCCTCCAAATGTTCTCACCTTTTAACCCAGCACTTCCACTTTTAAGGCACTAACCAAAGGTAATAATCAAATATTACCAAATATTTATATCTCCCAAACTACAAAACAAACCTAAGGCTCTCAAACAATGGGATAGCTAATAAACGTATAAAATAGCCAAACAACATACCATTATGTAGCCATTGAATATGATATGTATAAGCGTTTTAAATGACATGTAGAAATATTCACAGTAGCACTTGGAAGAAACAGGATATGAAAGTGTAATCTACAATATCAGCCCTATTCTGTAAATGTCTCTACCATCTATCAATCTACACAGATATATAGAGGAAAAACAGAAATGATATATACAGAAACATTAGCAGTAGGGATCTCTGGGTAAAGGGATTACAGCAATTAAAAAATACACACTCTAATGATTTTTCCAAAGTTTCATGTATTGAATATATATTCCTTTTTAAGAAAATAGGGGGAAAAGTTATTTAAAAAAAAGGACTCTGAGCTTCCCGGAGCAGGATCTCAGTGTACTTGCCCTTCTGACATACCTGAGGGATTGAACTTAATCAGCGGATGCTATGATAACCTCAGGGGCAGAATGTGTCGAACCTGTGTGTATATGTAACAGGGCTCACCCCATGTCAGCTCTCAGGTGATTGTGGAGCCTCACCCACTCAAAAAGGGGGTGCCCCCACCCACCTAACCTCCCACTCTTCTTCAGAACCTTGGCCTCCAAGGAAGATGCTATTTGGATCCAAGGTATGAAAACCCAGGCACACTCTCCAGGGCGGAAACAGGTGGCTTCATGGTTGTGACTTTAGAACTCTCCTAATCAACCCTTCCTTCCCATCACTTTCCCAGAAAACCATCCTACTTGATCACCAGGGCCCAGAATTCCACTGGGGACACTCATTCATTGGTTGAAGCTTTGGTACCTAGGAATCATCTAGGACATTTGTGGAAAGGATTTAGACTAGGTGACCTCTGAGATCGCCTGTTAAGATTCCATAGTATCATGCTTCTTTCTTTTAATGTGAATAAATTCCAAATCCTTTCTTGAAAAATGATTTGGGCCAGGCACAGTGGCTCACACCTGTAATCCCAGCACTTTGGGAGGCTGAGGCGGGCAGATCACGTGACATCAGGAGTTCAAGACCAGCCTGGCCAACAGGGCGAAACCTCGTCTCTACTAAAAATACAAAAATTAGCCAGGTGTGATCGCACGTTTGCACATGCCTGTAATCCCAGCTACTCAAGAGGCTGAAGCAGGAGAATTGCTTGAACCTGGGAGATGGAGGTTGCAGTGAGCCGAGATTATACCACTGCACTCCAGCCTGGGAGACACAGTAAAAGTCCATCTCAAAAAAAAAAATAATAATAATAACGATTTAGATAGTGAATTGGAGCATCTGTAATCTGAGGAAGGAGGAACAGAAACAGAGCAGAACTGTAAGGAAAATGCAAACCAAGTGTGGGTCCCTCACCTAAGCCTGGGCCTCCCTACAGGCTGGCTTTTCTTCTCCTCCGGGGTGAGCAGCAGGGAGGAGAAGCAGTCTCATGGTTCGAGTTGGAAAGCGGAGCAGACATGGTCACTTATCTGCAGCTTCTGAATGGAGGGTGAAGCTTCAAGACTCACCAGGATGCGCAGTCTGCGTTGAAGTTTGTCTCCCCGTCATTCCTGTGTTGACATCCTAATCTCCAGTACCTTAGAATGTGACCTTATTTGGAGACAGCATTGTTGCAGATACAATTAGTTAAGACAAGGCTATACTGGAGTATTATGGGCCCCTAATCCAATATGATTGATGTCGTTATCAAAAAGGGAAATTTGGAGACATACACACACAGGGAGAGTGCCATGTGAAGACTGGAATTTTGCTGCCACAAGCCCAGGAACTCCAGAATCTAGCCGAGAGCCTCCAACCGATCTTTCCCTGGTGCCTTCGGAGACAGCGGGGCCCTGCCAACATCTTCATCTTAGACTATGGCCTCCAGAGCTGCATGATAATTCATTTCTGTTGCTCTAAGACACCCAGTGTGTCGTTCCCTGTTACAGTAGCTGTGGGAAACTAACACAGTGCGCCTGCAGGAGACGCTGGTGAGGGGCAGTTCATCAAACCCCACCCAGTTTGAGCCAGCCTTTGGAACTGGCTCCCAGATGCCTGCAGCCCCGCTACCCTGGCCTCTGATTCCATCCAAACCCCCATTCAAGAGAAAGGGTTAAGGGAATCTCACATCACCCAGGAGCCTTCTGCTGGAGCACAGTTTATTTAAACTGTCGGGTCCATCTTTATTACTACTGACACACCCTCATACAAGTGACTCATAAAACTGGGTATAAAAGGAAGGCAGAATCATTTTTAATCCCTCTAATGTAATATAATGGGAAAATTAATCATGTATTATAGCAGACAATTGAAAATCACTCAGAGTGTTCTCTTCATCCTGAAACTTGGCAGTGGAAGGTTCTTTTCCCACAGTTTTCTGAACTCTGTGCATCTTTTAAATCTTTGGTAAAGGAAACATCAGATCATTGAAATAAGCCTTTTTTTCCCCCTGAGTTTCTTCATTAAAGAAGCAAACCAACAATCAGGAATGCAGGTGAGGCTGGCATCCTGCAGATGTCAGCATTCTAGGATCTCTTTGCAGTGTGAAAAGAGAAAAAATCATCTGCCTGTTCCCCAGAAGACGTGGCTGGAGTCTAATTCATTACTCATATTTAACAATCACTCTCCAGTTTCTCCTGGGGAAATATTTTGCAAAGGGAATTGAAACTGCACAATGACCCAAGGGATAAACATAGTTTAGCTAAATTTGCAACAAAGTAGGGCAAAAGAAGACACAGAGACAAAGCCACTGGGGCTACCCAGACTGGCTGGGCCCCTGATCCTGTGGGATCCCTTACCAGGGTGGCCTGAACAGTGACATTGCAGCTGCTCACTGCAAGTGCCTAACAGTCAAGGGTCATTTCCCCGGGAATATGCTAATTATCTCTGTAAGATTTGTTCCCATCTTTCTTTCAACAAGGACTTCCTGGTCACTGGTAAACCCACACTGGTCTCTTCACTGCTCAGGCACAGCCCAGAGAAGCAGCCAAAACAGATGCCACTGTCACCAGCCACCGTGTTGTCTGCAGGACCCCAGCCAAGGTGACGAGGTGGCATGTGGCCACTGGCTGCTGAGATTGATGCCATTTTAGCTATTTAGAAGGCTCCTGCTGTGCTGTGCCAGTCATCAAGCTTACGAAGGAGAAATTGGGATCTGCTCCAGGCAAAACCAAAACACCAAAACTAACATCATCAACAAAGAGTTGTTAAAGCTGCTAAAGAAAAAAAAGTCTCTGGCCTTGGTGGCGTATTATGGATTCAAATGGCAGAGCACAGTAATGTTTCCAACGAGTTTTTGATTCAAGGATAAATGTTGGTTCCAAGAGTCTGTTCGTACAGCATCAGAGCCCAAGAGAGCTTCCAGTAAAGAATGTAATTGGCTGACATGAGGTACAGGAACCCAGCAGCTCCTTGGTGGTTTTCAACAGTCCCTTCTTCCACTTTTGTTGACAGAGTGTGAAAATTGGTTGGAACGCCCTAGAACCATCAACCCACCAACGCTGGGCCTGCTCTTGCTCATGCCTCCTCCAGGATCTCCGTGGGGCTGGGGAGGTGGAGAGAGTGCTCTCTGCAGGGGCTGCTGGGCCTCATCCCGTGGTCCTTCCTGCCTCCCACATTGAATGCCTGCTGATCTGGAGGGCACAGAGAGCCCTCACCTCCTTTCATTCCATCAACAGTTTATCAGGTGTCTGCTGTGTACCCACTCAACGCAAAATGAAAGACTTGATTATAGTCAGTTCTGAAAAATGTCTTCTGTCACCTAGATCCACAGATTTCATATAGAAGCATGGCTTGGCATTCAAAACTATTCATTTTCTGAGTTTTGGAAAGTGATATCAAGAGATAGCAATGGATATTCTTTTCTCCAAACAGCTCTATTTCAAAACATTTTATCTCAATGATTCAGTTCATGAGTGATGAGGAATAAGGGCATAGCAGACAAAGGAGAAGCTGATCAGATGCTTCCAGAAGAGCTACCAAACAAACATCCCAACACAGTGTTAGCAATCTACCTAAGTCTTTACTTCCAACTTTTAAAAACATTAATGGAACATAGAGTTCCTCCCAGGAATGGCTTTTATTGTATTTTTTTTAAAATGTTGGCCGGGCCTGGTGGCTCACGCCTGTAATCCCAGCACTTTGGGAGGCCGAGGCAGGCAGATCACGAGGTCAGGAGATCGAGACCATCCTGGCTAACACGGTGAAACCCTGTCTCTACTAAAAGTGCAAAAAAAATTAGCCGGGCATGGTGGTGGATGCCTGTAGTCCCAGCTACTCGGGAGGCTGAGGCAGGAGAATGGTGTGAACCTGGGAGGCAGAGCTTGCAGTGAGCCGAGAATGCACCACTCTACTCCAGCCTGGGCAACAAAGCAAGACTCCGTCTCAAAAAAAAAATGTTCTATTGCTTTGAATGTTAAAAATAGAAGAAATACAGATATTTAAAAACAATGCAGAAGTTCTATCCCATAACAAATCAGCCATTTTATGTTTCCTACTAGTTTTTTAAAAAATGTATTTGTGTTATATAATTGTACAACACAGATGAAATTTTATTTTCCATTTTAGTTAAATCATAAACATTTGTGTTTCTACATAATTTCATACTTTTATCAATGTTTACTGATTCATTGTATTCCATCTAGGGAACATACTACAATTTACCTACAATCCTTTGCTATTACAAATGTCTACAACAGGGATTTTCATGTGTATATGGTTTTTTGCTTTGTTGAAATATTTCCTTAGGAAAATTCATAGGATGGAGATTGTTGGTCTAATGGGCATTTTTTCTTTTATTTGTTTTTCACGCATTGCAATGTGTTTTGTTTGGAAAGTTTCACAACAGCATTTGAGGTCACAGGGAACACTTGTGTGTTGCAAAACCAAGGCTGGGGATCCCAGGGCCTGGCATTGACTCTATCAAGATTTGGCACTGGTCTAGAGACAAACCAGCCTGGCTTTGAAGCATAAAGGAGTGTGTTTCAGAGGCAGATAGAAAAAGAGAGTCACATCTGAAACAATACAGACATATACAAATGACTACACTAGAAAAATGATCTTTTGCCTGATTGATTTTTTTCTGCTGCCATTAGCACGTTATGAAAATGAAGTTCCCAGTTTTCATTTTATCTGTGACTCATCAGAAAATCTTTTCAACTACATTCAGGGCTAGCAGTGGGCCTTGTTAATAACAGGCACTCAACACATATTTGTTGAATCGAATTGCAGGGAACTGAATTTTTATAGGACTTTATTCCATTATTCTGTTTTTTGCAGCGGACTATAGCATGAACAAGAAATAAACCATTGTCGTCATAGCACGGAGATTTGAGGGTTTGTTACTGTAGCATTACCTAGATGCTCTGGGCCGATATGCCACCTGTCAAGTGCTTTATTTGAAAAATGGCTAAATGCACAAAGGTATTTGTAGTATTATTTAAAATTACAAAAGAAAAGAAACTATACCTTTGTCTACCAGATTGGGCAAGAAACAAAAAAAAAGAAGAAAAGAAACTACTGTGGAAATTAAGTAAATAATGGAATTCCACTTAGTTTATTATATAGTCATTAAAATTAATGTTTACAAAGACCTTGAAATTACATGGAAAATTTTTATGTTATAAGATTAATTTTAAGAGGAAGACAAAATTGTAAATGTACATAGTTGACATTACATTTCCAAAGCTAGGCATATGGAAAAAGAATGAAAGCAGTGCAACAAAATAATTATGATGATAGCTTTATTTTTATTTTTATTTCAGACAGGGTATTGCCTTGTCATTGAGGCTGGAATGCAGTGGCATGATCACAAGTCACTGCAGCCTTGACTTCCCAGGCTCAAGTGATCCTCCCACCTCAGTCTCCTGAGTAGCTGGGACTGTAAGTGCCTGCTACTACACCCAGCTAAATTTTTTTTTTTTTTTTTGGTGGAGATGGGGTCTCCCTCTGTTGCCCAGGCTGGTCTTGAACTTTCTGGGCTCAAGGGATCCTCTTACTTCAGTCTCCCAGAGTGTGTCCAGACTCATAGGTTTAAATTTGAGATAACAGATTTGATTTTTTCTCCTTTTCCTAATTTTCAGTATTTCTAAGAGTACACATTGTTCTCATACTTAATAGAAATGTTTTGTAAAAGATCATTTTCCCTGAGTATCACTTTTTTCCTTTCTTTTTTTCTGAGATGGAGTCTTGCTCTGTTACCAGGGTGGAGTGCAGTGGTATGATCTCAGCTTACTGCAACCTCTGCCTCCTAGGTTCAAGTGATTCTCCTGCCTCAGCCTCCCAAGTAGTTGGGATTACAGGCACACACCACCATACCCAGCTAATTTTTGTATTTTTACTACAGATGGGGTTTCACCATGTTGGCCAGGTTGGTCTTGAACTCCTGACCTCAGGAGATCCACCCGCCTCGGCCTCCCAAAGTGCTGGGATTACAGGCGTGAGCCACCACACCCGGCCTCCTATTTCTTTTATAGTAATTCATTTCTTGATTTAACCAGTATTTGTTAAGCATGTATTATGTGCTCCTTATTCTGGGGACACAGCCATGAATGAAAATCTGGCAAATTCATTTTCTGCTTTAATTAAAGTCATTTGCTAACACTTTTTTTTAAAAAAAAATCTGCAATCACTGTTAAAGTTGTGGGTCTACACTTTGCAGCTTTAGTTAATAATTGTTATTAAACTCTAGAAAATAGGTTCCAGTCAGAATACTGCTAGATATTAAGTGTTCCATAAAGTTGCTGATTATGGACATGTACAGTATGTAACAGCTACACATATAATGGAATCCAAGTTTTATAGAAACACTCAGCTTGATTCTGTGAACCTAGAATTAGAAGCCAGACTCCAACTAGCAGAAAAGCACAGTCCCACTGGGGCAGGAAACAGGGAAGCAGAGATTTCCTCTGTTGCTCTAAGAGTTGTCTCACTATGCCCTCCAAAGCCAGCAAAGCAAAGAGCTCTGGTTCACAAGATTTTCCCTTTAAAAAGTGTAAAACACTTAAAAGTTAAAAATTAAAAAGAATTCGTGGGGCACTCAATCTGTTTTTTAATAACCTTTATTGTTGTACTGATTATAAAAAATAATGTTCTTCATAGAAAATATGAATAATGCAGAAAATTAAGAAGAATATAAAGCCCATCTATAATCCTGCCACACAAAGATAACAACTGTAATTATTATGGTGAACCTCCATGCAGTCTTTCTTTTAGGGTGGGGGTTTGCAAACTTTTTCTATATAGGGCCAGATAGTAAATATTTCAGGTTTTGCAGGCCCCCCCCGCCCCATCATTGCAACTCCTCAACTCTGTCATTACAGAGTGAGGGCAGCCATAAACAATACATAAATGAATGAATGTGGCTCTGTCCCAATAAAACTGCATTTACAAAAACAGGCAGCTGGCCTGATTTGGCCCCACTCACAGTTTGCTGACCCCTGTTCTAGACCATTCCATTTGGAGAGAGGCAAGCATGGACTTCCAGATTCATATTTCTCCATCCCCTCCTTGTTATTTCCATTGCCGTCATCCTAATTGAAGGATCCCGTTACTGTCCACCATGTCCATCAGTCAATAAGTATTTATTGACAGCCAACTACTTAGTACCCAAAGAGTGGTGTATGCTGGCCAGGCGCGGTGGCTCATGCCTGTAATCCCAGCACTTTGGGAGGCCGAGGTGGGCGGATCATGAGGTCAAGAGATTGAAACCATCCTGGCCAAAATGGTGAAACCCCATCTCTACTAAAAATACAAAAATTAGCTGGGCGTGGTGGCCCGTGCCTGTAGTCCCAGCTCCTCAGGAGGCTGAGGCAGGAGAATCGCTTGAACGCAGGAGGTGGAGGTTGCAGTGAGCTGAGATCCCACCATTGCACTCTAGCCTGGGCACAGAGCCAGACTCTGTCTCAAAAAAAAAAAAAAAAAAAAAAAAATGTTGTGTATGCTGAGTTCCTGCCCTCCTACCTAGAGTTATAGGCAGTAAGCAAATGATTACAAATATGCAAATAGTGACAAGTGCGCATAGGAGAACCCTAGGATGCTCTGGGAGTGTATAATGGGAAAACCTCATCCAATTAGAGGCTCCAGGAAAACTTCCCTCAGAGGGTCAGTTAAGCTAACATATGAATGATGAGTAGGGTTTACCAGGGCCACATGGTAGGAGAAGAACATGCCAGGGAGAGGGAAGAGCGAACATGAAGGACAAGATATGGGAGAGTCCCAACAGCCCAAGGGGCTGAAGAAAGGCCTTGTGGCCAGAGCCCAGACACATAAGGTGGGAGGAGTAGGCAGGAGCCAGAACATGCAGGTCTTTTAGACCAGCTAAAGCACTCTGGACTCGATCCTCTGGGTAGCTGGAAGCCATTAAAGAGTCTTAAGCAGGGGAGTAATGAAATCAACATTATTGCAGTAGGTCCTGAACTCAGTGTCCTCCCTCCCCAAGCCACTAGGAAATCTCCGTCTCATTCCTTTCTGTGCAATGCTGCAGAATACTGTTTTGTGCATCCTCATCTTTCATGGCCCTGCTAAAATACATTTAATAGCATCCCCCATGGATGTGAAATCAAGCCCAGATCCTTAGACCCAGCACTTAGAGCCACCCCATCTCCTGACTCTCCTCCTGACTGTTTTCACCTTCAAACAAGGTCAGGTGCTATTCCCTATATGTATTCCCTATTTTTCCCATCATGGAGAAAGCTGTTTTCTCCACTTAGAAAAGTCTTCAAGCTGTTTTTGCCACTTAGAATGTCCTTAGTTGTCTTAGTCCACTTGAGCTGCTATAACAAAAATACCATAGATTGGGTGGTTTGTGAACAACAGAAATTTCTCATAGTTCTGGAGGACGGGAAGTCCAAGATCAAGGCACTGGCAGATTTGGTGTCTGTTGAGGGCCCACTTCCTGGCTCACAGATGGCCATCTTCTTACTGTGACTTCACATGGCAGAAGAGGCATGAGAGTTCTCTGGAGCCTCTTTCATAAGGGCACTCATTCCATTCAAGAGGGTTCCATCCTCAGAACCTAATCACCTCCCAAAGGCCTCACCTCTAAATTCCACCACCTTTGGGATTTGATTTCAACATATGAATTTTGGAGGGACATAAACAGTCTATGGCATTACTCTAAATTCCATCAAATGCAGCCCATAGTGTACCTGTGCATGGTTCAAGTTCAATTACTATGTGTTGAGTGAACACCTGATTGCAAGAATCAAAGGGTAGATTCAGACTTCTCGTCTGAAGTTCCGTAATATAATACCTTCCCTATTTCCACCAACATCATTGTATGCCTCGTATTATAGTCATTTGTGCATTTATTTTATGTCCTTTCCTTAATGGTATAAAATAAAGGGACCATGTATCGACACTAACAAGAAGAACTGCCATTTGGGCCAAGTGCGGTGGCTCATACCTGTAATCCCAGCACTTTGGGAGGCCAAGGTGGGAGGATCACTTGAGTCCAGGAGTTTGAGACCAGCTTGGCCAACATGGCAAAACCCCATCTCTACAAAAAAATTAGCTGGGCATGGTGGTGTGCACCTGTAGTTCCAGCTACTCAGGAGGCCGAGGTGGGAGGATCACCTGAGCCTGGGGAAGTCAAGGCTGCAATGAGCTGAGATCGTGCCGCTGCACTCCAGCCTCAGCAACAGAGTGAGACCTTGTCTCAGATATAGAAAAATAGTGAACTGCTATTTGTTGAGAACTTTAATTTATGGCAGCTGTCGTGCTAAGTTATTACATATATTGTTTTATTTAAGTTTTATAGCAATGTGGAAGGCTTTTAGTAATAGTATTACTGTTTTACAGATGAAGATTGAATTACTTGTCCAAGGTCACAAAGCTAATAAAAGATGATGCTAGGATTTGAGCTCAGGTGTAACTAACTCTAAAGCCTTCTCTTCTTTATGGAAGTTTCCATCATTGCTTATTACTTACAGTAAGTTATGGTTGTTAAACACAACAAGAAGAGAAGGACTTGTTAGATACACCTACAGAATAATTCTATCTAAAGCTTGACCTTCTTCACATTTCCTGCCTGCCAATTTCCTATTCAGCAATAGTTAATCTCTTTTTTGTGAAAATGGTGACCCACAGAAAAAAGATTCATCAAAGTTTAGCAAATAAAAATACAATGCTTGATTAGACTGAATTTCAGGCCAGGCGCAGTGGCTCATGCCTGTAATCCCAGCACTTTGGGAGGTAAAGGAGGGCAGATCATTTGAGGTCAGGAGTTCGGGACAAGCCTGGCCAACATGGTGAAGCACTGTCTCTACTAAAAATACAAAAATTAGCAGGGTGTGGTGGCATGCACCTGTAATTCCAGCTACTTGGGAGGCTGAGACAGGAAAATCGCTTGAACCTGGGAGGCAGAGGTTGCAGTGAGCTGAGATCATGCCACTGCACTCCAGTCTAGGCAACAGAGCGAGACTCCATCTCAAAAAACATGATAATAATAATTTCAGATAAACAATGAACGTTTTATCATGTCTCCTAAATTTGTTGTTTATCTAAACTTCACACTTAACTGGCAACTTTAATCAACAATTGAGGAAAAAGTAAAAAGAACCTCATTATGTTCCATAACACCAGAAAGGAAAAATAAAACTGGTTAAAATTGTTATTTTTTCTAAAAATTTTAATTTTTAAAACTTAAAAAGTTTAAAACCTAAAAGAATAAGCTCAGGCTGCTATAACAAAATACCAAGACTTGGTGGCTTAAACACCAGAAATGTATTTCTCTCAGTTCTGGAGGCTGGAAATTTCATGAACAAGGTGCTAGCAGATTAGAATCTGGTGAGGTCTGTTTCCCGCCTTTAGATGATGCCCTTCTTACTGTGTCCTCACATGACTGAGAGACAGATCTAAGAATTTACCTGGACATTATTTATTTTTATTTTTTAAATTTTATAGTGATGAGGTCTCACTTGTTGCCCAGGCTGGTCTTGAACTCCTGGGCTTAAGCAATCCTCCTGCCTCAGCCTCCCAAAGTGTTAGGATTACAGGTGTGAGCCACTGCAGCCAGCCTGTCTGTACATTCTTTCAGATTTTTTTAAATGTACATAATCACATTATCCGAAAACAATTTTATCACAATTTAATTTTTTTTTTTTTTTTGAGACAGAGTCTCTCCTTATCATTCAGGCTGGAGTGCAATGGTGTGACCGCAGCTCACTGCAACCTCCACCTCCCGGGTTCAAGTGATTCTCATGCCTCAGCCTCCCAAGTAGCTGTAATTACAGGTGCCACTACCATGCCTGGCTAATTTTTGTATTTTTAGTAGAAGTGGGATTTCACCATGTTGGCCAGGCTGGTCTTGAAATCCTGACCTCAGGTGATCTGCCCGCCTGGGCCTCAAAGTGCTGGAATTACAGGTAGTGAGCCACTGTGCCCAGCCTAATTTCTTTCTTTACAATATTTATGACTTTTATTTCTTTTTCTCCCCTTAGTGCACTGGCCAGAACCTCCCCTTCAATGCTGAAGAGAAGTGATGATGGTGGTTACCCTTATTTCCCTCCTGATTTCAGGGAGAAGGTGTTCTATATTTCTCCATTGAGTACAGTTTTTGCAAGAGGTTATTTGTCGATACCCATTGTATTAATTTGCTAAGGTTGCTTTAACAAATTAGCACAACTTGGTGGCTTAAAACAACAAAAATTCATTCTCCCACAGTTCTGGAGGCTAGAAGTCTGAAATCAAAATGTTGGTGGTGGTGTTTCCTTCTGGAAGCTCTGAGGGAGAATCTGTTTTCTTGCATTTCTCCTTGTTTCTGGTGATCGTCAGCAATGCTTGGTGTTCCTTGGCTGATGGATGCATCACCCCAATCTCTGTCTCCATCTTCACATGGCCTTTTCTCTGTGTCTCTGTCTGTGTCTTCTCCTCTTCATTGGACTTAGGGTACTCCCTAAATCCAAGATGACCCCATCTCAAGGTTCTCAACTTAATTACAACTACAAAGACCCTTTTAAACTTTTTTAGTTTTTAATTTTTGTGGGTACATAGTAGGTATATATATTTATGGGGTACATGAGATACTTTGATACAGTCATGTAATGTGTAAGACTCACATCATGGTAAATGGGGAATCCATCCCCTGAAGCATTTATCCTTTGCATTACAAACAATCCAATTACACCCTTTTAGTTATTTTTAAATGTACAATTAAATTATTATTGACTACAGTCCTCCTGTTGTGCTATCAAATACTAAGTCTGATATGGTTTGGCTGTGTCCCCACCCAAATCTCATCTTGAACTGTAGCTCCCATAATTCCCATGCATCATGGGAGGAACCCCATGGGAGGTAACTGAATCATGGGGGCGGGTTTTCCCGTGCTATTCTCGGGATAGTGACTCTGGTGGTTTTATAAAGGGCACATGCTCTCTTGCCCACTGCCATGTAAGATGTGACTTTGCTCCTCCTCCTTCCACCATGATTGTGAGGCCTCCCCAGCCATGTGGAACTTTGAGTCAATTAAATCCCTTTCCCGTATAAATTATGCAGTCGCAGGTATGTCTTTACTAGCAGACTAATACAAGGTCTTATTCATTCTTTCTAACTATATGTACTTTTTGTACCCATTAATCATCCCCAATTCCCCCCAACCCCCACTCCCTC
This sequence comes from Nomascus leucogenys, assembly GCF_006542625.1. NCBI lineage: Eukaryota > Metazoa > Chordata > Mammalia > Primates > Hylobatidae > Nomascus > Nomascus leucogenys. Next base: position 17,267,773 of record NC_044384.1, on the reverse strand, counting down.
ACTACTCTTCCCAGCCTCTAGTAACCATCCTTCTACTCTCTATCTCCATGAGTTTAATTGTTTTGATTTTTAGTTCCCACATATAAGTGAGAACATACGAAATTTATCTTTCTGTACCTGGCTTATTTCACTTAATATAATGACATCCAGTTCCATCCATGTTGTTGCAAATGATAGGATCTCATTCTTTCTCATGGCTGAATAGTACTCCATGGTATATATGTACCACATTTGCTTTATCCATTCATCTGTTGATGTATGTAAAGCAACTCAGGTTGCTTCCATATCTTGGCTATCGTGAATGGTGCTTCAATAAACATGGGAGTGCAGATATCCCTTCAGCATACTAATTTCCTTTCTTTGGGTATATACCCAGCAGTAGGATTACTGGATCATATGATAACTCTATTTTTTCTTTGTGTGTGTGTGTGTGTGTGTGTGTGTGTGTGTGTGTGTGTGTGTGTGTGATGGAGTTTCACTCTCGTCGCCCAGGCTGGAGTGCAATGGTGCGATCTCAGCTCACTGCAACCTCTGCCTCCCGGGTTCAAGCGATTCTCCTGACTCAGCCTCCTGAGTAGCCGGGATTACAGGTGCCTGCCACCATGCCCAGCTAATTTTTGTATTTTTAGTAGAGACAGGGTCTCACTGTGTTGGCCAGGCTGGTCTCGAACTCCTGACCTCGTGATCTGCCCGCCTCAGCCTCCCAAAGGATAGCTCTATTTTTAGTTTTTTGAGGAACCTCCAAACTGTTCTCCATAGTTGTTCTAATTTATATTTCCACCAACAATGTATGAGGATTCCCTTTTCTCTACCTCCTTGCCAGCATTTGTTATTGCCTGTCTTTTGATAAAAGCCATTTTAACTGGGGTGAGATGATACCTCATTGTAGTTTTGATTTGCATTTCTCTGGTGATCAGTGATGTTGCACACCTTTTCATTTGCTTGACATTTGTATGTTGTCTTCTGAGAGAGATCTACTCAGGTCTTTTGCCCATTTTTAAAATTGGATTATTCAAATTTTTCCTATACTGTTGTTTGAGATCCTTATATATTCTGGTTATTAATCCCTTGTCACAGGGTTAAGTTTGCAAATATTTTCTCCCATTCTGTGGGTTGTCTCTTCACTTTGTTGATTGTTTCCTTTGCTGTGCAGAAGCTTTTTAACTTGATGTGATCCCATTTGTACAGTTTTGCTTTGGTTGCCTGTGCTTGTGGGGCATTACTCAAGAAATTTTTGCCCAGGCCAATGTCCTGGAGCATTTCCCCAATGTTTTCTTGTAGAAGTTTCATAGTTTGAGGTCTTAGATTTAAGTCTTTAATCCACTTTGATTTTATTTTTGTATATGGCAAGAGACAGGGGTCTAGTTAAAGTTTTCTGCATATGGATATACAGTTTTCCTAACATCATTTATTCAAGAGAGTGTCTTTTCCCCAGTGTATGTTCTTGGCATCTCTGTCAAAAATGAGTTCACTGTAGGTGTGTGGATTTGTTTCCAGGTTCTCTATTCTGTTCCATTGGTCTATGTGTCTGTTTTTATGCCAGGACCATGCTGTTTTGGTTACCGCAGCTATGTAGTACAATTTGAAGTCAGATAATGTAATTCCTCCAGTTTTGTTCTTTTTGCTTAGGATAGCTTTTGCTATTATGGGTCGTTTGTGTTTCCATACAAATTTTATGGAAATGTTATGGATAGCTTGTATGTGGTTCCATACAAATTTTATGGATTTTTTTTTTCTGTTTCTGTGAAGAATGTCACTGGTATTTTAACAGGGATTGCATTGAATCTGTAGATTTCTTTGGCTAGTATGAACATTTTAACAATATTGATTCTTCCAATCGCTAACCTGGAATATTTTTGTGTGTCCTCTTCAGTGGAATTTTTGTGACTTTCCTTTTTTTGTGTCCTCTTCGATTTCTTTTATCAGTGTTTTATAGTTATGATTGTATAAATCTTTCACTTCTTTGGTTAAGCTAATTCCTAGGTGTTTACTTTTACATGTGGCTATTGTAAATGGAATTGCTTCTTAAATTTCTTTTTCAGATTATTTGCTGTTGCTATATAAAAATGCTACTGATTTTTGTATGTTGATTTTATATCCTGCAGTTTTTCTGAAAGATACTGAAGTTTTTCATTTCAGTTTTACCAAAGTTTCTTGGTGGAATCTTTAGGTTTTTCCAAATATAAGATTATATCATCTGCAAACAAGGATAACTTGACTTCTTTCTTTCCAGTTTGAATGCCCCTTATTTCTTTCTCTTGTCCGATTGCTCTAGCTAGGATTTCTAGTATCAGGTTGAAGAACAGTGGTGAAAGTGGGAATCTTTGTTGTGTTCCAGATATTAGAAGGCTTTCAGTTTTTTCCCATTCTACATTATACTAGCTGTGAGTATGTCATATATATATTTTTTATTATGTTGAGGTATGTTCCTTTTATACCCAGTTTTTTTAGTTTTTTTTTAATCATGAAAGGTTGTTGAATGTTATCAAATGCTTTCTCAGCATCAATTGAAATGATCATATGGTTTTTGTCCATTATTCTGTTGATATGACATATCACATTGATTGATTTGCATTTGAACCATCCTTGCAACCCTGGAATAAATCCCTGTTGGTCATGAATGAATGATCTTTTTAGTATATTGTTGAATTTGGTTTGTTAGTATTTTGCTGAAGATTTTTACATCAATATTCATCACAGATATTGGCCTGTAGTTTTCTCCTTTTTTGGATGTGCCTTTGTCTGGTTTTGATACCAGGGTAGTACTGGCCTCATAGAATGAGTTTGGAAGAATTCCCTCCTTCTATATTTTCTTGGAGTAGTTCAAATAGGATCGGTATTCTTTAAATGTTTGGTAGAATTCAGCAATAAAGCCATCGGGTCCCAGGGTTTTCTTTACTGGAAGACTCTTTATTACAGATTCAATCTCATTACTTGTTATTGGTCTGTTCAGGTTTTGGATTTCTTCCCAGTTCAATCTTGATAGGTTGTATGTATCTAGAAATTTGTCCATTTCTTCCAGATTTTCCAATTTATTGGGATATAGTTGCTTATAGTAGCCACTAATGATCCTTTGAATTCCTGCAGTATTGATTGTAATGTCTCCTTTTTCATTGCTAATTTTACTTATTTGGGTCTTCTCTCTTTTTTTCTTAGTCTGGCTAAACATTTGTCAATGTTATTTATCTTTTCAAAATACCAACTTTTTGTTTCATTTATATTTTGTATCATTTTCTTCATCTCAATTTCATTTATTTCTTCTCTGATCTTTATCATTTCTTTTCTTCTACTAATTTTGGGCTTTATTGGCTCTTGCTTTTCTAGTTCTTTAAGATGCATCATTAGGTTATTTGAAGTTTTTCTTCTATTTTGATGTAGGCATTTATGGCTATAAATTTCCCTCTTAGTACTGCTTTTGCTGTATCCCATAGGTTTGGGTATGTTGTGTTTCCATTATCATTTGTTTCAAGACATTTTTCAGTTTCCTTCTTAATTTCTTCATGTTGACCCACTGGTCATTCAGGAGCATATTGTTTAACTTCCATGTGTTTGTATGGTTTACAAAATACCTCTTGTTATGATTTCTAGTTTTATTCCATTGTGGTTAGAGAAGATGGGTGATATTATTTCAGGTTTTTTTTGAATGTTTTAAGATTTGTTTTGTCACCTAACATATGGTCTATCCTTAAAAATAATCCATGTGCTGAGGAAAAGAATGTGTATTTTGCAGCCATTGGATGAAATGTTTTGTAAATATCTGTTAAGTCCATTTGTTCTACAGTGCAGATTAAGTACAATGTTTCTCTAATGATTTTCTGTCTGCAAGATCTGTCCAATGCTGGAAGTGGGGTGTTGAAGTCTCCAGCTATTATTGTATTGGGGCCTGTCACTCTTTCTTTAACTCTAATAATGTTTGCATTATGTATCTGGATGCTCCAGCATTGGGTTCATATATATTTACAACTGTTATATCCTCTTGTTAAATTGACCCCTTTATTACTACATAATGACTTTTGTCTCTTCTTACAGATTTTGTCTTGAAATCTATTTTGTATGATATAGGTATAGCTACTTCTGCTATTTTTTGGTTTCTATTTGCATGGAATATCTTTTTCCATCTCTTATTTTCAGTCTATGTATCTTTATAGGTGAAATGTGTTTCTTCTAGGCAACAGATCATTGGGTCTTGCTTTTTAATCCATTCAGCTATTCTATGTCTTTTGATTGAAGAGTTTATTCGATTTGCATTCAATATATTCTTGACATTGAAAAACAATACAATTCAGCATATCAACAGAATAAAGAAGAAAAATCATTTGCAATAGATCATGGGGTCTTGCTTTTTAATCCATATATATCCTTTACGTTTGAAGGACATGTTGGCTGGATATACTATTCTAGGGTAAAGTTTTTTTTTTTTTCCTTCAGCACTTTAAATATGTCATGCCACTCTCTCCTGGCCTGTAAAGTTTCCACTGAAAAGTCTGCTGACAGATGTATTGAAGCTCCATTGTATGTTATTTGTTTCTTTTCTCTTGGCACCTTTAGGATCCTTTCTTTATCCTTGACCTTTGGGAGTTTGATTATTAAATGCTTTAATGTAGTCTTCTTTTGGTTAAATCTATTTGGTGTTCTATAACCTTCTTGTATTTGCATGTTGATATCTTTCTTTAGGTTTGGGAAGTTCTCTGTTATTGTCCCTTTGGATGAACTTTCTACCTTATCTTTTTCTCTACCTCCTCTGTAAGGCCAATAATTCTGTGATTTGACCTTTTGAGGATATTTTCCAGCTCTTGTAGGGATGTGTCATTCTTTTTTATTCTTTTGTCTCCTCCCAACTGTGTATTTTCAAATAGTCTATCTTCAAGCTCACTAATTCTTTCTTCTACTTGATCAATTCTACTATTAAGATACTCTGCATTCTTTATGATGTCAATTGCATTTTTCAACTCTGGAATTTCTGCTTGATTCTTTTTAATTATTTCGATCTGTTTGTTAAACTTATCTGACAGAACTCTGAATTTCTTCTCTGTGTTATCTTAAATTTCTTTGAGTTTCCTCAGAACAGCTATTTTGAATTCTCTTTCTGAAGGGTTACTTATCTCTATTTCTCCAGGATTGGTCCCTGGTGCCCTATTTAGTTCATTTGGTAAGGTCATGTTTTTCTGGATGGTCTTGATGCTTGTGGATGTTCTTCAGTGTGTGGGTTAGGTGTTTTTTTGTAGTCTTTGCAGTCTGGGCTTGTTTGTGCCCGTCTTTCTTGGGAAGACTTTCTAAGCATTCAAAGGGATTGGACCCCAAGTGCAATAACTGTGGTTCTTGCTGACTCTTAGAGGTACCACTTTGGTGGTCTTGGATAAGATCAGGAAAAAGATCCCTGGATTATGAGGCAGATATGCTTGTTCTCTTTCCTTACTTTCTCCCACACAAATGGAGTCTCTTTCTCTCTGTGATGAGCTGCCTGGAGCTGGGGTGGGATGATGCAAGCACTCCTGTGGCCGCCACCACTAGGACTGTGCTACATTAGACTTGAAGCCAGCACAGCACTAGGTCTTGCCCAAGTCCTGCCATAACCACTACCTGGCTATCACCTATATTCACTCAGGGCCCTAGGGTTCTGCAATCAGCAGGTGGAGAAGCCAGCCAGGTTTGTGTCCTTCCCTTCAGGGTGGCGTGATCCACCAGGTTCTAGGCAGCTTCAAAGATGTTGTTGGGAGCTAGGAATTATAGTCAAAAACTCTTAGAAATCTACCTGGTATTCTATTCTACTGCAGCTAAGCTGGCCCTCAGATCACAAGACAAAGTCCTTCTTCCAGCTCTTCCCTCCCCTTTCCATAGGTAGATGAGTCTCTCCCAGTGGCCACCACCACCACTAGCCCACAGGGAGTTCTGCCAGGCCACCACCAATGTTCACTTAAGGCCCAAGGTCTCTTCAGTCAGCTTGTGGTGAATGCTGCCCAGCCTGAGACTCACCTTTCAGGATAGTATGCTTCCCAGCCTGAGACTCACCTTTCAGGATAGTGTGCTCCCCTCTGTCCCAGGGCAGGTCCAGAAGTGCTGTCCAAGAGCCTATACCTGGATTCAGTAACCCCAAGAGTCTATTTGGTGCTCTGCCCCACTGTGGCCAAGCTGGTTGGTACCTAGGGTGCAAGACAAAATCCCCTTTAATTTTCCCTCTGCTTTTCTCAAGCAGAAGGAGTCTTTCACCATAGCATCATGGTTTGTAATGTCCTGGGTCTCACCTGAAGCCAGCACACCTCAGAGCCCAATGCCCACAGGGTATGATCTGGGTATTGCTACTGGTTATTCAGGGCCCAAGGGCTCTTTAGTCAGCAGGTAATCTTCTATTACTGGATTCTTTCTTTCAAGGTAGCAGATTCCCTTCTGGCCCAGGGTGTGTCTAGAAATGCCATCTGGGAGCTAAGGCCTGGGAAGGGGGCTTCACAACTCTGCCCACTGCCCTATTTTTTTTTTTTTTTTTTGAGACAGTCTCGCTCTGTCACCCAGGCTGGAGTGCAGTGGCATGATCTCAGCTCACTGCAACCTCCGCCCCCAGGTTCAAGCAATTCTGCTTCAGTTTCCTGAGTAGCTGGGACTACAGGTATGAGCCACCACACCCGGCTAATTTTTTGTATTTTTAGTAGAGATGGGGTTTCACCATGTTGGCCAGGCTGGTCTCAAACTCCTGAGCTCAAGTGATCCAAACGCCTTGGCCTCCCAAAGTGCTGGAATTACAGGCGTGAGCCACCATGCCCAGCCCCAGTGCCCTAATCTATTGCGGCTAAGCTGGTATCCAAGATGCAAGACAAAGTCCTTTTTACTCTTTGCTCTCCTCTCTTCAAGCAGAAGGAAGGAGTCACTTTCTTTGCTGCAAGCTGTGCTGCCTAGGGTTGGGGAAGGGGTGGCACAAGCACTCGTTTAGCCATTCCAGCTGGCGTCTCACTAGGTCACATGCCACCCTAGTTCACTGGCTCTAACCCCCACCCAGCACTAGGACTCTCCTAGGAATTGCAGTCCTTGTGTCCTAGACTGCCTTTCAAGTTTACCCCAGAGCACATTAGTCTGCAGTGGTGAGGCTTGCCAAGAAACTCAAGTTCCAACTGCTGGGATGGACAATTCCCCTCTGGCTAAGGTGTCAGTGCTCTGTCCCTGGGCAGGTGCTGGCTGAACCAGCATGGCTTTGCTGTCCGCTGTGACAGGAAAGCATGGAGTTCAATGCCAAGTCTCCTAGTCACTGTGCTCTCGCTCCCCAAAATGTGCAGATTCTCTCTCTAAGAGATCTAGGCAAGAGATGCTAGGGCAAGAGGGAGGGGTGATGTAGATGATTCAAGACTGTTTTCCCTACCCTCTTCAGTGCCTCTTTAAGCAATAAAATGGCAAAACCAGGTACTGTGATTTCTCACCTGATTTTTGGTTCTTATAATGGTGCTTTTTTTGTGTGTAGTTAGTTGTTAAAATTTGGTGTTCCTGCAAGGAGGATGATCGGTGGAGGCTTCTATTCAGCCACATTGCTCCATCAACCCTTTTTTTCCAAATGCCATCACATTTCCAGTTCTGGGAGTTATGATTTGGACATACCCTTTTGGGAGCCACAATTCAACCCACTATATTATCTTTAAGAAAACTGCCTTCCATTCCTAGTTTGCTAAGAGGTTTTAAATAAATGGGAGCTGCATCTTATCAAATTTTTTCTTTCCATTTATCAGTCATCCATAATATGATTTTTTTCTTCTTTATTCTGTTGATGTGCTGAATTATATTAATTGGTTTTCAAATGTCAAGTCAATATTGCGTTCCTAGAATAAGCCCAATTTGGTTATGATGTATTATCCTTTCTATGTGGGATTTAATTCCCTATTTTTAAAGGATTTTTGCATTTATGTTTTTGAGAAAGATTAATCTGTAATATTCCTTTTTTATGCTGCCTTTGGTATCAAGATTATGCTGTCTTCATAAAATAAGTTGAGAAATGCTTCCTCTTTTTTCCATTTTTGGGAATAATTTATGTAAGATTGATATTATTTTTTCTTAGATATATGGAAGACTTCACTAGTTGAGCCACCCCCACTAGGATTTCTAGTAGTGGAATCCTAGAGTTTTCTTTGAATGAAAGTCATAATTCAATTTCCTTAATAGATATTCAATTTAGATGAAATTCATTTCTCACAGTTCTGTAGACTGGGAAGTCCATACTGAGGTGTCAATAGGTTGCATGTCAGGAGAGGGCTGTTCTCTGCTTCCGAGGTAGTGCCTTGTTGCTGCAGCCTCTGGAGGGGAGGAATGCTGTGTCCTCACATGGCTGAAGAGCAGAAGGGAATGAACCACTCTCTGAAGGACCCTTTTATAAGGGTTCTATTTCATCTTGCATCAGTTTTCATAAGTTATATTTATATGGAAATTTGCTCATTTAATCTAAATGTTCAAATTTATTGGTACAGAGGTATTGATGACATCCTTGTTATTACCTTTTTCAAATCTTAGATCTTTAGCAATGTCCCTTTACAGTCCTGATATTAGCAGCTTTTGCCTCTTTTTTTCTTTTTCCGTCTTGCCAAGGACTTATTTGATTATTAGTCTTACCAAAGAACCAATTTTGGCTTTATTGTCTCTCTCTATTTTACATTTTTGTGCTTTATTAATTAATTCACAAATGATCTTTATTTTTTTTCCTTCTACTGTCTTAGGATTTAATTTGCTCTTCTTTTTGAACTTCTAAAGTTGGTTAGTTAGGTTAGCAAATTTTCATCCTTTCTTCCTCTCCAGTATATTTAGGGCTATAATTTTTTTCTAAGCACATCTTTGACTACATCTCATAAGTTTTGATTTGCCATGTATTTGTTTTCTTTCAATTCAATTTTGTTTTGCTTCTGCTGTGGTCCGAATGTGTCCCCCCAAAATTCATATGTTGAAACAATCACCAAAGTGATAGAATTAAAAGGTGAGGCCTTGAAGATGTGATTCAATCATGAGGAGGAGCCATAAGGAATGGGGTTAGGACCCTTATAGAAGGTCTTGAGAAAGTGGGTTCATTCCCTTCTGCTCTTCAGTCATGTGAGGACACAGCATTCCTTCCCTCCAGAGGCTGCAGCAACAAGGCACTATGTTGGAAGCAGAGGGCAGCCCTCTCCAGACATGTGACTTATTGACACCTTCAGCTTGGACTTCCCAGCCTCCAGAACTGTGAGAAATGAATTTCTATTGTTTATAAATAACCCAGTCTATGGTATTTTGTTATAGCAGCACAAACAAAGACATCTTCCATTAAGATTCCTTTTTCCTTCTATAATTCTCAAAAATTTTATCTGTACTGGAGAATAAATTTCTAGGAGCGTAGGTAAAATAGGCTTGAGCACAAGTCAATAATTTTTTAAGCTGTGATAGTGGGAATATGGAAATCTGGAGTAAACATATTTCATGGCAAAATGCTCTGGTCTCATTCTCTATCAAAACCCATTTCTGCCTAGTGTTCCATTATTGGAATACAAACCTGTGGGAGTTATTTATATCCTACTGCTGAGTTATCACAAAGGTCTGATTGCAAAAATTCAAAACATTGCATCCTCAGGCATAAATAGTTTAACTTGAACCAAAGTAAGTTTTTCTGCTAAGTATTCTCTTTGAGGATGTTATTAGCTGATTAAACTTATTAGCCCGGCTTATAATTTGTTCTCTATGTAAATCTTAGCTTTGAATTTTTCCTGATTAAAAACAATCAGAGTAAACATTTTAGTTAAACTAAAATTAGTTTCTTTGACAATAAATTTTGCTTAATCTCAGAAAGCTTCGCTTAAGAAGTAGAGAAAGGATGTTTTCCCAGAGATGATACAAAGATAAGTAAGGTTGTCTTTATATCTTAAATCACATTTCTCTATACAAGATGATTATTTTTCAAATGCTAAATAAACAGACAAAAGTAATATAGGTAATTTGGACATACTAAATTCAGCATTTAATTTTAGAAAAAGTTTATTGTTACAAAAAGTTTTTGCTTTTAAAAGTTTTTTAAGCTTTTGCTTTTTTGGAAGAATTTATTAAGTTTGATGCTTAGTGAAATAGTTTTAGTGCCCAAGTTATTGAAGTTAATCAACATAGCATATCAAGGATTGTAGTTAATCAATATAGTACATCAATACTTGAAGGTCATCAATATAGTATATCAAAGATCTACTAGGTGCTATAGAAATAAGTATCTCAGTTACTATTTTTCATAAGTATTTTTATGGAAAATATCAAACATATTAAGCAACAGAAATAATAATATAAAATCTCTCCACATTCATCACTCAGCTCTAACAATTTTGAGCACATGTCCAGTCTTGTTTTATCTGTACTGTCCCACTGTCTCCAATGGATTATTTGGTATCAAATCCCAGATGCCATATTATTTCATCCATAAGCACTTTGCTATGTAACTCCAAAATATAAGGACTTATTTTTAAAAGTTAACCAAAATACTATTATCACAGCTAAAAACTTAATTTTTTAAGATAATCAAATATCCAATCACTGTTAAAATGTCCTCACCTGCCCCATAATGATTTAAACTGAGATAAAAACCAAGGTGTATATATTGCATCTGGTTGTTGTATCTCCTAAATTGCTTTTAGTCTATTAGTTCCACCATTCCTCCCCACGCCCACCCATTTTCCTTTCCTTGCCATTTATTTGCTGTAGGAACTGAGCTGTCTGTCCTGTAGCATTTCTCATACTCCAGAATTTGCTGATTTTATCCTTGTGGTATCATTTAATATGCTCCTGTGTTCCTTCATATGATGCAATAGGAAATACACAATGCACAACCCCACTTGTGAAGCATTCTTGTCAAAAATTTAAATCAAATAGGCACTTAAGTAGATTTGATTTAAACATTTGATAACAATGCTTCACAATGGGATTGTGCATTGCATATTTCTTTTGCATCATATGAAGGAGAAAATGTCTGAGATCTGTAAGTCTGTGACCTTTAGTCACTGAGGTTCCCTAGAGGCACACCTAATGAAACTCCAGTCTCAGGTTTGTAAGTCTCATCTTTATGACACTTTCTTTGGAGTTTCTGTGGGCTCCTTGGCCACCCCTCACACATTCTTACATTAGATGCCTTAACCTTAGTGTCTGGCTAGAAATATTGCAGAAGACATAATGCAAAGCTAGATAACACTTCTCATATCTTCTTTTAGATTACAAAATATTTCAAATATAAAATAAAGTATGAGAGAGTGATGTCAGCAAAAATGGGAGAGTAGGGAATTCCAAGGGCCCATCCCTTCACAGAAACATCAAACAAACAAGCAAAAACTGTCACAATCAGTATTTTCAGAAGTCTGGAAAATAGTCAACAGCATTAGTCTACGGTGCTGGTCTCCAAAAACCAGGTGAATGTTGAATGAAGAAAACGATGACTTAAACATGGTAGAATAGCTTTGTGGTGTTTTAACTTAGCTTTGTCCTACTCCTCTCCCTTTCCTAGCACGCTGGCAGTTTTAAGATGCAACCCGTATTCCTGATGTGGGTGCCTAGTTCCAGAGGGAGCAGAGCAGACCTAGTTCCTAAAGAATTGTGTTTGTCTGGGGATTCCTTGAAGGACTGACACAGGGTGCTTGCTTTGGTTTTACCTAACTTAGAACTCTCTCAGTGCAGAAAAGTTGCTAAGCAGAGGGGTTCCTTGAAAACACCAATAGGCAAATGAATGAGCTGTTGCTGCCTCGGGTAAAAGATTACAGTTGGGTCAAACAATAAACATGCTACAACCCAGGAGAAAAAGCCAGGGAAACAGTTACTTTGGGGAATAGGGATTTGGTAATCTCCTGCATATAACAAGAAATCTAGGAAGTCATGTGAATGCCCAGGGCAGGGTGCATACCCAGAAAAGACCTGAAAAGACCCTTAGCTCTCACCTCTGGCTGACTTTTAGGCTCAGTGTGAGCAGGAAATGAAGGCTAAGGCAGAGCTGTAAATGGCCTGGCTAAGTGTGGAAGGAGTATCCCTAACACAGAGCCAATCTACAAAGACCAGGAGACTATTTTTTTTTTCTTTTAAGAAAATCTCTGTGAAACCACTAGCTGACCAAAAGCTAAAGAAACAACAGAATTCAGAGACCATCCACAGCAAACAACAACAAACCTTGAGGAAGGTGAAGAATCTTACATCCAGAGTTACCACATTTAAATATATAACATGCCCAGTTTTTAACCAAAAAATCATGTGGCGCACAAAGATACAAGAAAGTATGGCCCATTTGCAGGAAAAAAAGCCAAATGAACAGAACGTATCCCTGAGGAAGCACAGACATTTTCTTACTAGGCAAAGCTTTAAATCAACTGCCTTAAATATCCTCAAATAGATAAAGGCAATCATGGACAAAAAAAATTAAAAGAAACCAGACAAATAATGCCACAAAAGCATCAATAAAGAAACTGAATTATATAAAGGAAGCAAATAGGAATTCTGGAGCTGAAAAATACAATAACTGAAATGAAAATTTTACTAGAGCTTCAACAGCAGATTTATGCAGGCAGAAGAAAGAATCAGTAAACTTGATAAGCTCATTGAAATTATCCAGTTTGAGGAACAGAAAGAAAAAAAAATGAAGACATGTGAATAGCGCATAAAGAACTGTGGGATAATTTGCAGTATACTAACATATGCATTATGAAAGTCCCAGAGAAAGAAAGGGATGGAAAGAATATTTGAAGAAAGGGTAGCCTCAAATTTCCCAAATTTGATTTTAAAGAAGCTCAAAGAACTCCAGACACATAATCAAACCATCAAAAGACAAAGATGAAAAAAATCTTGAAAGCAGGAAGAAAAAAAATCTTAAAAGCAGGAACAGAGAAGAGAGACATTCCTAGATAAACAAAAAAGCTGAGGGAGTTTTCTGCCTATAGACCTGAAAGAGTCCTTCAAACTATAATGAAAATAATTCTAGTACCTAGACAGTACCTCAAAGCTATATGAAAAATAAAGAGCAATAACAATAAAAAGAAAGAACAATGGTAAAGATAACTATGAAGGTATTATATTAGTATATGATCATATTTTTGATTTGTTATGCTTCATTATTTTTGTTTAAGGGTAGACACACAGACCAATAAAATAGAATGAATAGTACAAACCAATACATCTGTGGTCAACTAATTTTTGACTAGGATGCCAAGACCACCTGGTAGGAAAAGAATAGTCTTTTCAACAAATGGTGTGGGGACAACTGGATATTCACACGCAAAACACTATTAATAAAATTGGATTCTACCTCATACCATAGATAAAAATTACTTAACATTGATCAGAAATCTAAATTTAAGAGCTAAAACTATAACACTCTTAGAAGAAAACATAGAGGTAAATCTTCATGACCTCACATTTGTCCATGAATTCTTAGAAATGACACCAAAGCCACAAACAACAATTAGACTTCATCAAAATTTAAAACTTCTGTGCTCTAAAGAATTCTATCAAGAGAGTGAAAATACAATTCATAGAATAAGAGAAAGTATTTGTAAATTATATGTCTGAAAGAGTCTAGCATCCAGAATATACAAAGAGCTCTCACAACTTAACAACTAAAAGACAACTCAATTTAAAAATGAGCAAAAGACTTCAATAGACATTTCTCCAAAGAAAATACACAAATTGCCAACAAGCACATGAAAAGATACTCAACATCATTAGTCATTATGGAAATGCAAATCAAAACCATAATGAGATAACACTTCATGCCCACTAAAATGGCTATTTTTAAAAATGGAAAATATTTAGGCATTGATAGCACCCATCAGATGGCCAAATTATTATTTACTGGACCACGCCTTTTCAAAACTATCAAGCAGATAGTCAGGGCCTGTAAAGTGTGCCAAAGAAATAATCCCCTGTACTGCAGGCCATACATTTCAATCCCTGTATCTTTAACCTCCTTGTTAAGTTTGTCTCTTCCAGAATTGAAGCTGTAAAACTACAAATCATTCTTCAAATGGAGCCCCAGATGCAGTCCATGACTAAGATCTACCACAGACCCCTGGACCAGCCTGCTAGCCCATGCTCCGATGTGAATGACATCAAAGGCAACCTTCCCAAGGAAATCTCAACTGCACAACCCCTACTATGCCCCAATTCAGCAGGAAGCAGTTAGAGTGGTCGTCAGCCAACCTCCCCAATAGCACTTGGGTTTTCCTGTTCAGAGGAGGGACTGAGAGACAGGACTAGCTGGATTTCCTAGGCCGACTAAGAATCCCTAAACCTAGCTGGGAAGGTGACTGCATTCACCTTTAAACACGGGGCTTGCAACTTAGCTCACGCCTGACCAATCAGAGAGCTCACTAAAATGCTAATTAGGCAAAAATAGGAGGTAAAGAAATAGCCAATCATCTATTGCCTGAGAGCACAGCGGGAGGGACAAGGATCAGGATATAAACCCAGGCATTCGAGCTGGCAACGGCAATCCCCTTTGGGTCCCCTCCCTTTGTATGGGAGCTTTGTTTTCACTCTATTAAATCTTGCAACTGCAAAAAATAAAAATTAAAAAATTAAATAAAAATGAAAAATAACAAGTATTGGTGAGGATGTGGAGAAATTGGAACCCTTCTACAATGCTGGTGGAAAGGAACAAAAACTAGTGCAGCCCTGTGGAAAACAGTTTGGCAGTTCCTCAAAAAGATAAACTTAGAATTACCATATGATCCAGCCAGTCCACTCCTAGGTATATAAGTAAAACAATTGAAAACAGGTATTCAAACAAATATTTATGCACAGATGTTCATTGCAGTACTACTTACAGTAGTTGGAAACAATTGGAGGTTCCTCAAAAGCTAAACATAGAATTACAATCTGACTTCTGGTTATAGACTTAAAATAATTGAAAACATGGACTCAAACAGAAATGTGTGTGCCATTGTTCATTATAGCACTATTCACCATAGCCAAAATGTAGAAAAAACACAAATGTCCATGAACACATGAAATAATCAACAAAATGTAGTATCCATACAATGGAATATTATTCAGCCATTAAAAGAGTTATGGTTGTACAAATCTATGAATGTAATAGAAACATTTGTATGCCTAAAAACCTTATACTCAGGACCAAAACTGAAGCTCATTCACTAACCCCTGAATGACCAGTATCCAGCTTACTTTGACTATTATCTCTGGGAGAGTGCTAATGAAAAAAATGGCATATAGGGAGGGTACATTCTCACAAGAAGTAGACTTAAGGTACTGAAGTTCTGGGTAAATTTCTAGCATCAGCCCATGGATCTGATGTGAGGCTGGGGTCTCCTGGAATAGCTCTGGTTGCTCCTGAAGGGAAAGTTCGTGGGCTTTGCTTAAAGCCATTCTAATTTACTTTCAAACCTGTTTGATTTCAGCTAGGAAAGTGTTGCAGTTAGCAGTCCTGATTGTGACATTTATAAGCCCAAATATAGCATTTACTCTGCTGTAGAGATACAGTGGTAGTGTTAAGACTAGCTCAGGGCAACACTGCATCATAAGGACGGTGAGAGATTTAATACCTATAAAGCTGTTCTCTTCTCACTCTCAACTGTTCCTTCCATGTTTTAATTAAATATTTCCCCCTTTTCTATTCTTCCCTTCCTTCCATTCCACAGCTTCTCTCCTTGGCGCTGTTTCCCATCCACCAGCTCAAGATCATTCCAGTGTATCTGATGAGATCTCAGACTTTCAGAAAAGCGATTCTTGGAATGCCATCTGGCTAACCATTAGATATGTCCAGACAGACACTTTGCGGATTGTCTTCAGGAAGGAAGAAAAATAGAAGGGAGTCTCAGAACTATTTATACAATTATCCTGCAGGCTTTGGCCTGGAAAACAAGAAACTAGGACTTTCAGGTTTTTGATTGCATTTCTTCTTTCCTGTATTTCATAAAGTTTAAATTATAACCATCTGTTTCAGAAGATATAAAAATCCTGATTCCATCTTCTTCCACGTTAACAGAATACTAACCCTGTGGGGAACCTTATATCAACGGAGGCACTCAATGATGACTATAGTAAAATCACAGGGAAAAACAAGCACCGAGCTGCAGTTCATTGCCTGTCCTGCCTACCTCATTGGCCTCCTGCACCTGCTGATAAAAGGGGCATCTCTCTCTAGAAGGCATCTCATCAGGCAGATGTTTCCCTGTGTAGCTGTACTGACACTGACACTGTGTTTTCTGTTTATTTGATGATGGTGTTGAGAAGGAAGAGGATGGCAATGATGATAAAACCTCTTTTTCTTCCAACTCTCGTTAGACCATTATTCTTTTGCTCATCTTTAATTCTCAAAATATCCCCAAATCATTCCTGGTGAATTCATAGGCATTTCACACTTGGTGATTAATTTAATTTGCTTGCAGTCTTACCGCCTATAGGACAGCGTGGGTGTGAAAAACTCCACTCTAAAATTCACCATCTGCAATGAGTCTTACCCTATTCCCCACTCCGTCTCTTCTCCCCTCTCAATTCTGTATGTAATCCTCTGTATCTTTCCAATAAGCTGGAGGCAAGACATGACATTATGGCCACATAAAATCGCCTTTTCTTATGGTCCAGGGAAGCTTTGTGCTGTTTTTGGTTAATGTGTTAGACTCCAATCTTCTCTCTCAATAGGCTTTCTGTCTTCTCTAGGAAACAGTTGATTTTTCTTTTCTTGCCATTAATAAACCTTTATTGAGCACCAACACAGCAACACAGTTGAGCCCCAAACCAGCAACATGGTTTTCAAAGTGCTGTGCTGGATACGGGAGATATGGAGGTAAACACAACCCGGTTTTTATCCTACAGCAACCAAAACCCAAAGGAGAATAAATCAGGTAAAGAAATACCTAAAATGCAATGAAACAAGAGTTCACAAGTGAAGAGTTCGGTAGTGTGGAGGAGGAATGATTCACAAACTATAGCATCTTTATTTTTTTCTTCTCTCACGTATGACTTTCTAATATTTGATGGTGAATTTCTTCTTATTTTACTATTTCATGTTTCTTTAAAATCTCTATGTTTTTAAGGCATGTGTTTTTCATTTTTTATAATACTCTACCTACCTTTGGGGGTCTCGCAGATAAATATAACCTTTATTCTGTCTGTTGGATCTGTGTGGGATATAGAAATCAGGTAAAAAGAAAGATTTGCAGTGAGTAGAAACGCAGCCTCTTGCTGGCTTACAAAACCTTGCAGGTGCCGCCAAGCGCTGGGATAAAATATGCAGTTGAGTCACACACCATGGTCGTGGCAGATATGCCACAGGCTCTTAGAAGGAAGAGACACCAAAATGAGTCAGAATGAATGAGAGGAAAACCTCCCCCTCCAGCCAGAAAGAGAAAGCCTGGGAGGTTAGACAAGTTTTATTAACATGTCTTTCAAGAGAATAGCAGAGGCATGCTCTGACGTTACTCAATGTCAGCCTCACTGTCAAGGTGAAGCATGTTTAGGAAAACATGCTTTTGAAAACAAGTGGGATCCACTCAAAACATCATTCCCTCCTATTAGGACCCTAAGCCCGTCAGGGGCTAACACAAATGTCTTAGAACAAAAAGCAAACATTTTAAAGAGGTTTGCTGAGGGCTGGGAGATGGAGAGGAACGAGGAAATAGAGAAGTGTATTACCTGAGAAAGATCAGAGAACATAAAATCTGTTTTTATCTTGAATTATGTGTTTGTATAAGAGGAGTAGTTAACTACTTATTAATTAACTAAATGAAAGGAATATTAGAATTTTCTGGAAAATATTTAAGGCCTTGGCTGAACTAACAAAATGACCCACCCCTGGGGGTCACCCCTTGACTGAACTAACAAGATGACCCACCCACCATACCTGAGGGGGGTGCACCTTGAGAAGGACTCCTTGCACTGACTGGGTATTTCAGGCGAACTAGCAACTCACCTCTGGGAAAAGAGCCAAGAATCTTAACTGCTTTTTTAAAGATAGTGAGTGGCAGAGGCAAAGGTGAGTCAACACAGCAAGCTATCTGTCCCTTGGGGCCAACATGCATAATGCTATTGTAGTAACTGAAGTGAAAACCCAGGCTATAATTCCACCACTTTGGGAGGCCAAGGCAAGAGGACTGCTTGAGGTCAGGAGTTTGAGATCAGCCTGGGCAACACAGTGAGACCTTGTCTCTAAAATGAGTAAAAATTCAAAAATTAGCTGGACACGGTGGTGCATGCCTGTAGTCCCACCTACTAGGAAGGCTGAGATGGGAGGATCCCCTAAGCCCAGGAGACTGCAGTGAGCCATAATGGCACCACTGCATTCCATCCTGGATGACAGAGCGAAGCCCTGTCTTAAAAAAACAAACAAAAGATTATGCTGTGTCTCAAAATTTCCTCCCAAAGATATTATTTGTTCCCCAGGGAAATTAGTGATTCTGTGAATCAATGGTAATATTTTCACTTTTCGTTTTCTATAAATTCATTTATTAATTTTATAGATATTCTCTGTGTTAAAAACAATTTTAGTTGCTAGGGATATAACAATGAACTAACCAAAATTGTATCATCATGGAACTTACCGTCTAGTGAATGGATTGTGACTTCTCAAACTACTTTGGTATAAAATACAAGGGTATATCTCTTGTTTCTTGATTATGTGTTCTGAAATTCTCTTCTTGAATCTTTAGCAGTAAGCTTGTTATTGGCAAAGATAACATTTTGGTACTATGTCGAGTAGATGCCAAGGACCTAACCTTTATGCCCAGGTAATTTTTAATTTTTTTTTTTTGAGATGGGGTCTTGCTTTGCTGCCCAGGCTGGAATGCAGCGGCACTCTCACGGTTCCTGACCTCTCGGGCTCAAGTAATCCCCCTGCTTCAGCTTCCTGAGAGGCTGGGACCGCAGACATGCAGCACCACACCTGGCTAATTTTTGTAATTTTTGTAGACACTAACTCTCACTATGTTGCCCAGGCTGGTCTCGAATTCCTGGCCTCAAGCAATCCTCCCACCTCAGCCTCCCAAAGTACGGGGATTACAGGTGTGAGCCACCATACCTGCCCATAATTTTTTTTTAAGAAAGAATAAAACTGAAGTCTTGATGGGAAATGAAGTTTTTAATTTTCTTTCAAACTATACCCAAAGCAAGTGTAACTGTGACTCAATATTTGATATATACTTTAGGAGGGGTAATGCATTTTTATAATGTGATAATTTTTTAAGTTGTTAAAACAGCATCCAAACTAATATTATACAGCAAGTTGTGGCCATGGGCCAGGAGGTCCTGGACACAAATCTATCAGAGCAGAGTGTGCTTTGCCTCAGAGCTGCCAAACACAAGGGAAAGGATAGATGGCAACCACCACACCGCACAAATTTATCCACACATTTAACATCCATGCATTTATCCATGCACTGAGCCTTGCATTGGGCACTGAGGCCATGAAGAGGCAAATTAATTGGTCTGCAAATTCAAAAATCTCACAGCTAAGCAGAGAAGCAGCTTAGTGGGTAGATAAATGCCTAGGCTAGAGCTGTAATGAAAAGGTGGACCTAGGGCAAAATTAGCACCATGCAGGGCTGGCTGGCTCTGTCTGAAGGAGGGTGGGACGCAGGTACACCAGTGTTGGAGCTGATCTGCCAGGCAGAGGAGGGGAAATGTCTATTCAAGACAATAGGTGCAGAGGCCATCTGACATGGGGGGTAGGCATGAGAAAGACTCTATATTCATTTACCAGGGCTGCCATAACAACATAGCACAGGTTGGCTTAAACAGCACACTTGTTTTCTCACAGTTCTGGAGGCTGGAAGTCCACAGTCACGGTGCTGGCAGGGTGATCTCCCTTGAAGCCTCTCTCTTTGGCTCCCCGCTGGCCTCCCTCTTGCAGCCTCTGCCCATGGTCCTTCCTCTGTGCACAGGCATCCCTAGTGCCTCTCTTGGTGTCCTAATCTCTTTTCCTTATAAGGACACCAGTCAAATTGGACTCGTGCCTGCCCTAATGGCCTCATTTTAATTTAGTCAACTCTTCAAAGGCCCTACCTCTGACCACAGTCACATTCTGGGTATTATTGAAGGCTAGAGCTTCAAGATATAAATTCAGGGGGAACATAATTCAGCCCCTAACAGATTCTAAAGCAGTAGTTCTCCAAGTGTGATGCTATGGACCGCTGGGGGTCTCCAAGGCTCTTTCAGAGGGTCTGCAAAGTCAAGATTATGATCATAAAAATACTAAGATGTTATTTGCCTTTTTCACTGTGTTGCCATTTGTACTGATGTTTCGATAGCAATGGGGGATACAACTGCAGCTGCCTTAGCATGAATCAGGACAGTGGTGTCCGATGGTTACCAGTAGTCATGGTATTCTTCACTGCCATCCACGATGGGTTTTGTCCTAAGCAAGTTTTACATTAAAATGTCCTTGATAAAGCAATATAAGCTTTTTTTTTTTTTTAAGACGGAGTCTTGGTCTGGTGCCCAGGCTGGCATGCAGTGGTGCGATCTCAGCTCACTACAACCTCTGCCTCCTGGGTTCAAGCAATTTTCTTGTCTCAGCTTCCCGAGTACCTAGGATTACAGGCATGCACCACCCCACCTGGCTAATTTTTGTATTTTTAGTAGAGATAGGGTTTTGCTATGTTGGTCAGGCTGGTCTCGAACTCCTGACCTCAGGTGATCCACCCACTTTGGCCTCCCAAAGTGCTGGGATTATAGGCATGAGCCACTGCACGCGGCAGAACTATTAATTTTATTAAGTCTTGACCTTTAAGCACATGTCCTTGAGTGTTCTGTGTGATTAAACAGAAATTATACATAAAGCACTTCAGCTGGGTATCCAGCGACCACGGTTAATCTCAAGGAAAAGCACTTGTAGTTTGACTTGCAAGGTGAACTAACTGCTTTCTATATGGAACGCTCTTTTTACTTGAAAGAATGGCAACTAGGGTTATTCAGACTTGGCTGTTTGGTAGACATTTTCTGGAAATGAGCCAGGCAAGTTTGTCACTCTAAGGAAAAACAACTGATAGATTTGCTTCTTTTGAGATTTTAAGCAAAAATTAGATTTTTGAAAGTCTTGTATCAGGCATCATGAGTTTGAGAGCTTCCCAATACTTAAAGATTTTGCAGATGAAATCAGTGGTGATATGAATGGATGTGGTTTTGATACTGTATAATAAAATGAGTCGATATTTAGAAGATCTCCACAACTCAGTGAACGAATATTTTCCAAACAGTCCATGCATAATGTTATAAAATAATGCATGAACATGGATAAACAATCCTTTCAAATTGCAAAATACACGGATTAATGTAACTAATTGGGGAAATTTCACTCATACAGTTTTAGATTCCACATTGCAACTAAACTTAAGAAACTGCTACTAGTCTACTTTTGGTGAGGTTTCAAATAATATCCACAACTATAAGAAAGGCTGTGACAATTCTCCCCTCTTTTCCAAACTCATATCTGTACAAGGTCAGATTTTTTTTCACATGATTAAAACCCAGCTACTCGGCAGGCTGAGGTAGGAGAATTGCTTGAACCTGGGAGGCAGAGGTTGCAGTTGAGCCAAGATCGCACCACTGCACTCCAGCCTGAGCGACAGAGTGAGACTCTGTCTCCATAAAAAAAAAAAAAAATTAAAACAACGTATTATAACAGATCGAACACAGAAGATATGAGAATCCAGCTGTCAAATAGATGCTAAACCTCATATTAAAGAGACCTATAAAAATATAAAATAATGCCAGTTTTCTCACCAAATGTGTTTTGTTTTGGAAAGCAGAACAAGAAATGAAAAAGCTATTTTTCATAAAAATATGTAATTTATGTTAACATACATAAATGGATGGGTCTTTTATTCATGTTCATGCATGATTTAGTATTGCTTTGAAATGATTTAATCAACATTTTCAAAAATTTTTGGTAGGGTAACTATACAGCTATAATTCACACAAACCAAATCTCTTCAGAGTTCCAATAATAACTTTTAAGAGTATAGAGAGCTCCTGAGGCCAAAAAGTATGAGAACTCCTGCTGTAAAGGTACAGTTTCCACTGATAAGGCACACTACGGCATGTGGAGAAATAACAGCAAATGATTAACTGAAATTATAAGAAATTTTAATTCACTAAAGGCATCTGCCAGACTGCCAGCAGGACACAGCTGCCCACTGCAATGGACACCCCTCACTGGGGACCTTGGTACACAGGCCTGTTCAGAGGCATCCACACAGCTTTACAACAGTAGCACGGCATATAGATTCTAAAGACATCGCATAACCTGGGAACAATATAAACAATATATATTTACATTATACATTACAATATGCATTTCTGGCCTCAAAAGGACAGGAAAAAGTGACCCCGAATGTGGGCTTCAGATGGGCAGGAGAGGTGGTGTGTTTTGTTCACAAATGTCCCCTCATGCCTATGACAATGCCTGACTCATAACTGGTTCTCAATAGACTTCTATTGTGTAGAAAAATGAATGTCATGCTAACTTTTATACATTATATGATGGTTAATATTAGGTGTCAACTTGAGTGGATTGAGGAATGCCTAGATGGCTAGTATTGTTTCTGGGTGTGTCTGTGAGGGTGTTGCCAGAGGAGATTGACGTTAGGGTGGGTGGGCTAGGAGAGGAGGGCCCACCCTCAATGAGGGTGGATGCCATCCAATCAGCTGCCAGCACAGCTAGAACAAAGCAGGGGAAGGAAGGGAGGATACGTTTGCTTGCTGCATCTTCTGGCTCTCTCTTTCTTCCTGTACCAGACCCTTGCTTCCACTCCTCCTGCCCTTGGACATCAGACTCCAGGTTCTTCCACCTTTGGATTCTGGTACTTGCACTAGTGGCATCCCAGGGGCTCTCGGGCCTTCAGCCACAGACTGAAGGCTGCACTGTTGGCTTCCCTCGTTCTGAAACTTTCAAACTTGGACTCCACTACCAGTTTCTCTCTTTCCCCAGCTTGCAGATGGCCTATTGTGGGACTTTGCCTTGTAATCATGTGAGCCATTTCTCCCTAATAAACTCCCTCTGGAGAACCCTGACTAGCACACATTATAATTAACAATCAGCCATCAGGTATTCATTGGGCAGCTCTTCCTAGTAATAAAAATTGGGCTAGAAACTATGAAACCATATGGCCAAATCATAAAAGATGATATCTGTTATCAAGGTGTTTACTATAAGTTGGGAACAGAGATAATTACACAGGGAGAATCACCATGAGCTGGATTGACCAAGGAGCTGTGATTTGAGCTAGGACGAGAAAGGGAAGCAAAGACAGGTCTGAAAATCTACATACTGAGGAGAAATGGGAGATACTTTTGATTAGAGAGAACAGGATGAAACAATGAAAGACCTTAAAAATTAGGTCATTGACCTGAAAATAATTTTAAAATCAAAGCTGGAAGAGAACTTAAAAAAACGATTCAGTCTCATCTCATTTTGGAGATGAGGAAACTGAGGCCTGGGAAGCAGGTGACTTGCCTCAGGGAACAGGTCAGTTTGCAGTACGCCCTTGATTCGCAAGAAAGATAACCTTCGATTTGTTCTGACCTCACAGTGTGCAAATCAAACTGACACCTCTTGCAATAAGCAATGGAAGCCATGATGGTCCCTGGGCCAAAAGGGTGACATTCCCTCCACATCTGCTTATTGTGGAGTGAATGAGCAAAGCGTTGTTTCAGCAACATTTCCCTGTAGCAGGAATGCTGGCAGATCTTTGAGCTTCCAAGACAGAATATCTATAATCCAAAATCAAAGTCCCCGACTCTGGAGGTAGCAGTGAGATTGGAGATGAAGAATTAAATCTGAAATACAGGAATTAGTGACAGTTTGCAAACTGAAATAAAGGATCCAAAACGCTCAGGTGACCTCCAAGGCATTCAGATTCCCAGAAGGGAGATCTGACAACACCCTTTTGAAGGTAGTGATGGGAAAACAGCCAAACTGTTTTCTGATCTCACTTTTCTTTTTCTTTCTTCCCTTCTTTCCTTCTTTCTTTCTCTCTTTCCTTCTTTCTTTTTCTTTCTTTGAGACAGGGTCTCACTCTGTCACCCAAGCTGGAGTGCAGTGGCCTGATCACGGCTCACTGCAGCCTTGACCTCCCCAGGTCCCGCCTAAGCCTCCCAAGTAGGTGGGACTGCAGGCCTGTGCCACCACCCCCGGCTACGATTGCACCTTTCTAACAACAGGTTATAGTTCTTTTATTTATTTATTTATTTATTTTTTGAGCTGATGATCTGTTTAATCTCAAGTTGGCAACATTACCCCCACCCCATACCCCAGCACCTGGATCACATTCTTCCAAGAGAATACAGGGAAAACATGTGAGAAACAAGAAGGTAAACGGAAGAAGGCGAATAGCGTCAGGAATCACACAAGGTGTCGTAGAAG
The DNA here is from genome assembly GCF_006542625.1 of Nomascus leucogenys. NCBI lineage: Eukaryota > Metazoa > Chordata > Mammalia > Primates > Hylobatidae > Nomascus > Nomascus leucogenys. The sequence goes on along the minus strand of NC_044384.1, from coordinate 17,243,454 downwards.
CAGGTAGTGGTGATGTTTGACGGACAGTGTTTTGTGTCGTCTTTGCCCCAGCTTCCTGTTCTTTTGTATGAAGGGTCAAGCAGCATTCACACACTCTCCATATTCGCTAGGCACTTGTCTGTGGGTATCATTTTGTTCCCGGTGTCCAGAGCAGGGAGTAGGGCATTGCGACCTCGGGGTACATCCCCGTCACCCAAGGTGGGGCATTCGAGACATTTATTAACTGTGGTGAGAATGTGCCAGAGACTCAGAGATCCTGGCCCTTCCAGGAACAGCAGAAGAGCCTCCTCCTACATCAACCCTCATGGATACCTCCATGCAGCATGCCCTGGGGACAGCATGTTTGTAGGTGCCCACCCACCGGGTGCACGGCTGTGCTCTGTCCCCATCAGCACTGGGAGTTCCTTCTTTGGCCAGCCTGTTGCTCTCGGAAGTGATTCGGTCTCTCCACTCCCACCCCATCTGCTTGTAATGCTTAGTAAATTTTAAAAATATATATATATTCATTTTAACTGCATTTGCCTCCATTTTTGCCTTTCTCCTTAATTGCAGTGTGTTCTTTCACCTGCAGCAACATCGAAGTCACTACAAATGGCCATAGGACCGTTATACAGTAGTCCACACTTACCTGTGGTTTCACTTTCTGAGGTTGCCGTTATCCCCAGTCAACCACAATCTGAAAATATTACATGGAAGGATCCGGAGACAAACACTTCATGAGTTTTAAATTGTGCACCATTCTGAGTAGCATGATGAAATCTCATCCTACTCCGTCCCGCCCAGGATGTGAATTGCTCCTGCCAGTGTATCTGCACTATCTTTGCTACCTGCCGGTTAGCTGGCTAGTCATCAACACCACTGTCTGCTCCTGCCTGGATGTCGTGGCTGGACTCCACCTGTATTGTCATGGCTGCATGATCCAGGATCACCCAATGCAGATGATCCTCCTGAAGTGTCGTCGGCAGGTCAATGGTAGCCTAACTCTAGGTCACAATGCCTGTGCCATTCACCTCAATTCATCTCATCACATAGGCATGTTCTTATCTCCCATCATTCTGAAAAGAAGCGTGAGGACTGTACAGTAAAATACTTAGAGAGAGAAACCACATTCACGTAACCTTTATTACAGTGTGTTGTTATAATTGTTCTACTATTGGTTATTGTTAATCTCTCATTGTGCCTAATTTGTAAATTAAACTTTAATCATAGGTATGTAGGCATAGGAAAAAAACAGATCTAGGATTTGATACTAGCTATGGTTTCAGGCATCCACTGGGGATCTTGGAATGTGCCCCCCAAGGATAAGGGGGGTACTACTGTACATCAGTAAGATGAAGAATTAAGATAAATACTCAGTTAATTTCAAGGAGAACACATTACATGTTTATAAAGGTTATTTATATTTTATTTTATTTTTTTTATTTATTTTTGAGACAGGGTCTCATTCTGTTGTCCAGGCTGGAGTGCAGTGGCGTAAATGCAGCTCACTGCAGCCTTGACCCCTGGAGTCAAGAAATCCTCCTACCTCAGCCCCCCATGTAGCTGGAATCACAGGTGCGTGCCACCATGCCCAGTTAAGTTTTGGAGTTTCTGTAGAGATGGGGTCTCACAGCCCATGCTGGTCTCAAACTCCTAGGCTCAAGTGATCCTCTTGCCTTGGCCTCTTAAATCGCTGATAGGCATGAGCCACCATGCCCAGCCTATGAAGGCTTTTGAGGAAGGCAGCAAGGTGGTTCTTCTGAATGGTTGGCTTAGTTGAATTAGCATTCACTTAATTCCTCAATGCTGTTATCTGCTTTAAAGATAACAACATCAAAGGTGATGTTTAAGCAAAAACGAAAACTTGTATTTATAACTAACATTATAAAGGCAGTATTGTACAATAGTCAACTAATAAAAAGGGCACCCTAGAATAACAATAATACTTTTCATGCAAATTGCACTTTTCATTCTGACGCTGACAGCATGCACTACAGATAATTGCTTTGGATTTGCAACTTTTATAAACCTTATTTTTGGATACAAATAATTCTGTGGAATGTCGAGAGTTTAGCAGGACTACTGGAGATTAGGAAGGCTGTGTGGTAAATAAATAATTTTAATCTACGACGTCACTCTGCTGCCATGCATACGAAGCATGTAAAAGTCTTCGACTCATTTCCATCTCTTTCTCTCAGTACAAGATTCAGTCCAGATTGTACCCATGGTTTCATGCTTCCATACGGTATCTTGGTAAGCACATGGTATCTACCTTGTCACATAAACTAAGAGAAGTTTGATCTAAAACTTCACTGTCTGATACAGTAGCCACTAGCCGCATATGGCTATTTGAGTTTAAATTTAAATTAATTAAAATTAAATAAAATGTAGAAACCAGCTCCTCATTCTCATCAGCCACATTTCAACTGCTCAATAGCCTCATGTGGCTAATGGCTACCGTACCAGACAATGCAGATATAGAATATTTCTATTGTTAGAGAAAGCGCTGTTGATCAGTGGTTATCTAGAGCACAATGTGGAGTTCTCATTTTTAAACGGTATGGCCATATAAACATCACACTTGATTTTTAAAGAATGTTAATCATTTGAAAAATTAATTACATGACAAAATGAGTTTTAGTTTTGGAATTCTGTTTCCAAACTCATGTTTTTGAAGTAATTAGCATGAACACAGCAAAAACATTTATTTGCATAGCAGCTGTCTTCCAAGTTGCTTATTTTACTCTGCCAACATTAATTTATTCATTCAAAAAATATTTATTGAGTGCCTGCTGTGTGTCAACCACTCTTCTGGGATCTAGAACAAAAGAAACAAAAATCCCTGGCTGTGGGGAGCTCATGTTGTACCCAGTGGGGTGAGAGGCAAATATTTCAGTTTGTAAGGCCAGGGAACAGCATGAGGATATTCCAGTTCCTAGGTTATTGCTCACTAAGAAGTCACAGAACGAGGCCAATATTAAGAACATAATTTCCAGTTTTTAAAAACATTCTCAGGTCAGGCACACTTGTAATCCCAGTACTTTGAGAGGTCGAGGTGGGAAGACTGTATAAGACCAGGAGTTCAAGACAAGCCTGGGCAACATAGCAAGACCCCCATCTCTATAAAAAATAAAAAGTTAGCCAGGCATGGTGGCAGCTGTAGTTCCATCTACTCGTAAGGCTGAGGTGGGAGGATCACTTGAGCCCAGGAGGAGGCTCAAGGCTACTGTGAACTAAGAACATGCCGCTGCACTCCAGCCTGGGATTCAGATCGAGACCCTGTCTCAAAAAATTAAAATAAAAAAGACATCTTCATCAACAACAAAAAAGCCTTGCAAATAATTACCCGATCTGCCAGACAAACTGTGTAAGGATCTGTGGCACATTTTCCAGTGTCACCTTTTTCCTTCATGGATCATAGCATCTACAGTTGGAAGTGGCTTTTAACTCCTCTCTTCCAACTTTCCTCCACAACATCCAACCAAGTAACCATCTGGCCCCTGGCTGAGCACTTAGCGTAGAAGAAAGCTCACCATTTCAGTGGGGCACATATTCATCAGTCCTAATTTTTTATGACGATGATGATGATGATTATTACATCATATGTTATTACATCATATATCTATAGTTGAAAATTTTAGAAATAATGGATACAAATAAAAAATGTGAAATCAGTTGTATTCCCAATATGCAGAAAGATAATCACCAGTAACACAATAGCATTTTGATATATAAGCTTCAAGACTTTCTCTATATCTGTCTCTCCATCTCTCTCCATCTCCGTGCATGTGTGTGTGTGTGTGTGTGTGTGTGTGTGTGTGTGTGTATAATAAAATGGAACCACTTATATCCTACTTGTTTCTATTTCCCCCATAGAGTACAAACATATTTTCATTCAAACATAGCTCCAAATCACCATTTTAATAGTGTATGGCATTCCATTCAATGAATATATCATGATTTATTTAAGCCCTTATTGTCAAAAGTTTACATGGCTCTAATTATTACACTATGATAACCAGTACTGTGTTGAACATCTTTGTATATATATCTTTGTGCAGCTGATCAAACTTCTATAACCAAAATCTAGAAGTGGAATTCCTGGGTCAAAATTTCTGCATATATTTAAGGTTTTTTGTATATATTGCCAAATTCCATTCCAGAAAAATAGAACGGAATTTTTATTTTTGTGGAACCAAATTTGGCAATATATTCCATTTTCCATCATGAGAATGCCCCTTTCCCCAAGCCCTCACCCATGATATTGTTCTCGGGAGAACTTTATCTTTTCTGTATTTTTCACCCATTGGTTCTTAGCTTGCCCCAGGGACAAGCTTTCAAGTGTCTGAAAAAACTGTCATGTCCCTCCAAAGACTTCTCCCTTTTTAGACTTAACATACCTCCAATATGGATTAATAAATTATTGTCAGCCTGGCACCTGGAGATCAATAGTTCCGTCCTTGATCTTTTATTGCTCAACATTCTAACAGATGACTTGGAGGAAGCTATAAAAAGCGTGCTTGTAAATTCTGCTCAACGTTTATTCAGCACCTACCAGATGTGGGGCATGATGCATTGGTCTAAGGATATAAATACAAATGGGCTGTCTGCCCTGCCCTCAAGGAGCTCATGGGAAGGTCCAGAGTGAGAAGCGGAGATGGGGCTGGAGATGGACGTGGTGATTTCCAACACAGCTTGCACAGCAAATGATAATATTTGTCTCAGAAGCCAGCACCCTGCCAGAGGACAGCAGCCACTCCTAACCTGTCACAGGCCTGAGGCACACTGGTCAGGAGATTCGGCTCTGCTTCTCAAGCAACTCTGTGTGCCAGGCCCTGTTCTCCAAAACAATCCCTTAGAAATGACTTTTTAGGCCGGGCGCGGTGGCTCACGCCTTTAATCCCAGCACTTCGGGAGGCTGAGGCAGGCAAATCACAAGGTCAGGAGATGGAGACCATCCTGGCTAACACAGTGAAACCCTGTCTCTACTAAAAATACAAAAAATTAGCCGGGCGTGGTGGCAGGCGCCTGTAGTCTCAGCTACTCGGGAGGCTGAGGCAGGAGAATGGGATGAACCCAGGAGGCGGACGTTGCAGTGAGCCGAGATTGAGCCACTGTACTTCAGCCTGGGAGACTGTCAAGACTCTGTCTCAAAAAAAAAAAAAAAAAAGAAATGACTTTTTAAATATTTTGAAAATTAGCCAGTGTGGTGGTGCACACCTCTTGTAGACCCAGCTTCTTGAGACCTGGTTGAGGTAGGATTGCTTGAGCCTGGGAGGTCAAGGCTGAAGTAAGCTGAGATCACACCACTGTACTCCAGCCTGGGTGACAGAGTGAGACCCTGTCTCGAACTAAAAAAATATATATATACACATATATATATACATATATATATATAATATGTATATATATGTATATATATGTGTATATATATAAAGGGTTTGCCCTTTCCCCCAGCACAGCCACCAGCAGAAATATGTCTTCAGGGCACACGAACACAAGAGCCTTAGTGTGGCTATGCCTCTCTCTCCTCAGTTATTTATTTCTCCGACAATTTCCCAAGAGAAATTTTGGCTAATATAAAACCAAATGCATTTTGAAGAGTTTTAGGAACCAAAGACATTAACTTTAGAGAGAGATAAGCTGCTTCAAATCCTTCTGGGAGTGGAACTAGGCAGCACCTAAGGAAATACCTAAGATGGTAATTCCAAAATTTGCTGTGAAATACAAATTAGACTGGAATAGAAAAAGAAATGCTCAGAACTTGAAAATATTCAACACTTGGATATTGATAAGTGATTCTATTACAAATATTAAACACCCAGAAATGTCTTCTAAACGGCACCCTAAGACCAGCTACCTGCTATGTCCTATTTCCTCCAGCTCAGGTCTTAATTCACTTTATCCTCAGAGAATGGGGTTGTTGCTCACACCAGGACACCCTCATATCTGACAGCACTTGAAACAAGAAACAGCTTCTCTCCACTGTGGCCTCCTGGTCAGGTGTCCTGTACTTTGAACTGTTGGCTGGTGGCTGCCAAAATCAATGGCCCTTCTTTGCAGAGAGGGACAAATAGCTCATGGTTTAAATAGTGAAATAATGAAGCATATCTTGCTTTATTTCAGATTTATACAATTTAATCTTTGGAATGGCGTTTGACGTTTTGTTTGATGTCACAATTGCATTCGGTTAATTGAAGCAGAGTGGTTGATCTTTGCTTCTAATGTATTTCATGAACCATGCCCCATTCACTAGAGTTCAGGGACTGTACCGGGGGTGGCTCTGCCTTCCTCTGGCTCTCCTTTCCAGAATCCTATGGCTAAAAGGAAGAGAAGCAGTGTTCCTCTCCTCCTTCTTCCGCAACGGGATCACTGCCATGCAGGGTTATCGACATTCTAGGTCTTCATTTCCCAGATCAAGTTCTGTTCATGATCCCGACAAACAGCTACCTGCTGGCCTTCTTGGGCCCAGAGGTGCACACACCGGCAGTGCAGCAACACCCACTCGGGAGTCAGACACAAGGTTAAGGCCCTCGCAAGCCCTAGAAGTGTGCTGGAGGCCATTTCAGCAAGACTGTGGACTGAGCGAGTGCTTGGCTGTGGGCTCCTTGCTCTGTGAGGAGGGGGCGGGCTGAGGGGGACCGGGCCAGGCTCTCAGATGAAGAGCCTATCAGGCACAGTGACTTTGGGTCTATAGGTCACACTGCACAGCTGTCTCTCTCTCTCTCTCTCTATCTCTATCTCTCTCTCCCTCCTCCTCCTTCCCCCTTCTTCCTTCCTCTTTATCTAAACTTTCACTGGGATAATTGTATATTCACATGCAGTTGCAAGAAATAATACCAAACCTGGCCCTGGTGGCTGGAGGGTCTGCACACAAAGGCCCCTCGTGGAGTAAGGCAAGAAAGGTGGGAGTCAGGGGGCAAGCTGCGGATGGGACAGGGAATTCTCAGTTGGAACCTGCTCTGTGTGTCAGGGTGAAGTTGTATTTAGCAAGGACATGCTATTTAATGGTTTGTTAGCTTGACATATAACTTTTAAATATTTACACAGATGGTATGTGGGCATCCCTTTGTACTTTTGCTCCACGTCCCTGCAAAGGTTAGGGTAAGCCTGGGGCTGGCAGTGCTTGTTTTCATCAGTGAATTATCCCTAGAGAAAGTCTGAAGTTTCTGGAACCTAACTACAATAGCCCATTAGGTCCCTGCAAAGGTGTTATCCCTCCCTTGCAGAGCCTCCTAAGAGTCGGCAGCTAAAGAAAGGAGTGTTCCAGGGGCGTTGACGGTGGTGTGTGGAAGCCTGAGGCTTAGGGAAAGGTTTTTGTGAGTACTGAAATGAGGAACTCTTGTTCCCTTGGGATAAATCATCTGTACTCGGTAAACTTATCTATTTCTCTGCTCTGGTGTTTTCTTCTTTTGTGATTTCCCTTAGTATCCTAGTAAAATTTCATATGAAAAGCTCCTGTATGTCTTGGCTGAACTGGGAGGCTAAGGGGAATGTAGGTTTGTGGGCTTGGCCAGCTGGGGAGTCCGGAGCCCAGGGACTCAGGACAGAGCCATCAGAACCGTAGCAGCTGGAGCCACAGGGATATTTTGTAATCTCTGCTACCTAGCCCTTATACAAGGTCGATGAAGGACCCAGCAGCTTCAGGAAGGCAGAAACTGTATCTGTCACCACCCTAGTGCCCAGGAGGTGTGTGTGGCAGATAGAGGGCATGTGTTATAATTACCTAAATAATATATGCATACATAAAAATATAATTATGGATAATTAATTAATAATGCTTAATTTAAAATATTACATTATTAAACAATTTTATTGAATTTACTTGCTCTAAATTTACTCCAAGAAAGTTTGGCCACATTGTCTAAAGAGAGATCAAAGCAAATTGTTGGCTGGGTGCAGTGGCTCATGCCTGTAATCTCAGCACTTTGGGAAGCTGAGATGGGTGGATCACTTGAGCTTAGGAGTTTGAGGCAGCCTGGCCAACATGATGAAACCACATCTCCACCAAAAATACAAAAATTAGCCAGGCGTGGTGGCACGCATCTGTAATCCCAGCTACTTGGGAAGCTGAGGCAGGAGAATCACTTGAACCTGGGAGGTGGAGGTTGCAGTGAGCTGAGATTGTGCTACCACACTTCAGCCTGGGCGACAGAATGAGACTCCAGCTTAAAAAAAAAAAAAAAAAAAAAAAAAAAGCAAGTTGTTATATTGCAAAAACTGAAAACAGAAAGATGATTTAAAATGGCTTCAAGCAAGTGCATTCTAATTTCTTCCTGGTTTTAGCATATGGAGCAGCATGTTCTGAACTGTTTACAGTGTACTGGATGGATCTGCCCATCCTCAAAATGTTTAACTCGTATTTGTAGAAGGAGTTCATCCACCAAGATAATACAAATCATTGCCTCTAGGACAGGTCTGGCAAGTAAGGTTGCATAGGCTGTCTCTCTTTATGGATTTATTTTGTGTTCTTAAAAAAAGTCTCTGGGCTGTTGTCTTAGTATATATAACATGTTTGCAGTTTTTGTGCTTAATGTTCATAGGTCCATTCTTCTTAACAAATTTACCAAACCCTACATATCTGACCTTTGGCCAGGATGTATTGACATGTCACTTACCATGCCTCTGTGCAAGGTAGACCACAGCCCATCGTGACACATTCCTATCCATACTGATTCAAAATGATAAGATATATAGATTAATGGAATAGAATTTGGAGCCCAGAAATAAACCCATATACCTATAGCTAGTTGACAAGGGTGCCAATACAATAAAATGGGGAAAAATAGTCATTCAACAAATTATGCTGGGACAACTGGAAATTCACATGCAAAAGAATGAAGGTGGATCCCTATTTTACAGCTTACATGAAAATTAACTCAGAATGGATCAAAGACCTATATTTAGAAGCTAAAACTATACAACTCTTGTAAGAAAACATAGGGGTATTATTAGAAATAACACAAAGGTACAAGTGACAAAAGAAAAAATAAATGGGACTCATAAAAATTTAAAACTGTGCATCAAAGGACGTTGTCAACAAAAGATGACCTAAAACAATGGGAAAAAATATTTGCAAATCATATATCTGATAAGGGACTTGTAACCAGAATATATAAAGAACTCTTAGAACTCAATGATAAACGCCAGGCGTGGTGGCTCACACCTGTATGTAATCCCAGCACTTTGGGAGGTCAAGGCAGGCAGACCACCTGAGGTCAGGAGTTTGAGAACAGCCTGGCCAACATGGAGAAACCCCATCTTTACCAAAAATACAAAATTAGTTGGGCGTGGTGGTGCATGCCTGTAATCCCAGCTACTTGGGAGGCTGAGGCAGGAGAATCACTTGAACCTGGGAGGCGGAGGTTGCAGTGAGCCAAGATTGCGCCATTGCACTACTCCAGCCTGGACAACAAGAGTGAAACTCCATCTAAGAAAAAAAAAAAGAACTCAATGATAAAAAACACAAACGATCAAATTCAAAAATAAACAAAGGACTTGAATGGACATTTCTCCAAAGGAGATACATAAATGACCAACAAGCACATGAAAAGGTACAACACCATTAGTCATTAGGGAAATGCAAATCAAAACCACAATACACTTCATACGCATGAGGAGGATGGCTACAGTTAGGAGGAAAAAAAACCTGAAAATAGTCCAGGCTCGGTGGCTCACGCCTGTAATCCCAGCACTTGGGGAGGCCAAGGTGGGCGGATCACGAGGTCAGGAGATCGAGACCATCCTGGCTAACATTGTGAAACCCCGTCTCTACTAAAAATACAAAAAATTAGCCAGGCGTGGTGGCGGGCACCTGTAGTCCCAGCTACTTGGGAGGCTGAGGCAGAAGAATGGCGTGAACCCGGGAGGCGGAGCTTGCAGTGAGCAGAGATCGCGCCACTGCACTCCAGCCTGGGTGACAGAGCGAGACTCTGTCTAAAAAATAAATAAATAAATAAAAATAACAGAAAGTAACAAGTATTGGCGAGGATATTGAGAAGTTAGAACCATTGTGAAGTGATGTAACCCTTGTGGAAAACAGTTTGGCAGTTCCTCAAAACGGTATACAGAATTATCATACGATTTAACATCCGGGGTGTATACCTCAAAAAACCGGAAAACAGGTACTCAAATAATTGTACAGTAATATGTATAGCACCACCATTCACAATAGCCAGAAGGCAAAACAACCCACATGCCCGTCAACAGATAAATAAAACGTGGTAGGCACCTACCATGGGATATAATTCAGCCATAACACCGCAATGCGACATGCTTCGTTCTACCATGGGGATGAACTCAAAAACATTATGAGAAGTGAGAGGACAGACACCAAATGTCATTGATTGTAGGATTGCATATATATGGCACATTGGGAAGAGGTAAATCCCACAGAGACAAAAATACTTTAGCTGTTGGCAGGGATTGAAGAGAGGAGGGGAGTGGGGAGTGAGTGCTTCAGGGGTACAGCGTTTCCTTTTAGGTCACAAAAACGTTGTGGAGCAAGCTGCAGCCGATTGTTGCGCAGTGCAGTGAACGCACTAAATGCAACTGAATTCTACACAGTTGAGCATCCCTAATCCGAAAACCTAAAATCTGAAATGCTCCAAAATCTGAAACTTTTTTTTTTTTTTTTGAGACGGAGTTTCGGTTTTTCGCCCAGGCTGGAGTGCAGTGGTGCGATCTCGGCTCACTACAACTTACTTGCCTTCTGGTTTCAAGGGATTCTCCTGCCTCAGCATCCAGAGTAGCTGGGACTACAGGCGCCCGCCACCACGGCCGGCTAATTTTTTGTATTTTTAGTAGAGAGCGGATTACATCATGTTGGTCAGGCTGGTCTCGAATTCCTGACCTCATGATCCGCCTGCCTCGGCCTCCCAAAGTGCTAGGATTACAGGCATGAGCCACCACTCCCGCCTTTAAAAAAAAAAAAAAAAAAAGAAGAAAAGAGATTTATTTGGCTCACAGTTCTGCAGGGTATACAAGAAGCCGGTGCCAACATCTGCTTCTGATGAGGACCTCAGGAAGCTTATGATCATGGCGAAAGGGGAAGGAGATAAGGCATCGCTTGGCTAGAGTGGGAGGAGGAGGGAGGGAAGGACGTGTCAGGCTCTTTTTAACAGTCAAATGTTGCAAGAGGCCGGGCGTGGTGGCTCACGCCTGTAATCCCAGCACTTTGGGAGGCCGAGGTGGGCAGATCACGAGGTCAGGAGTTCGAGACCAGCTTGGTGAACATGGTGAAACCCCATCTCTACTAAAAATACGAAAATTAGCCGGGCATGGTGGTGGGTGCCTGTAATCCCAGCTACTTGGGAGGCTGAGGCAGGAGAATCGCTTGAAACCGGAAGTTGGAGGTTGCAGTGAGCCGAGATTGCCCACCGCCCTCCAGCCTGGGCGCCAAGAGCAAAACTCCGTCTCGTTGCAGGAACCAGTAGAAAAAGAACTCAGGCATTACTGTGAGGACAAAGGCAGCACCAAGCCATTCATGAGGGACCCACCTCCCTGACCCAAACACCTCTCAACAGGCCCCACCTCCACCCAAACACCTCTCACCAGGCCCCACCTCCAACACAGGATCAAATTTCTTTTTTTTTTTAATTATAATTATTTTTTTGAGACAGAGTCTCACTCTGTTCCCAGGCTGGAGTACTGCAACCTCCGCCTCCCGAGTTCAAGCGATTCTCCTGCCTCAGCCTCCTGAGTAGCTGGGATTACAGGCACCTGCCACCGTGCCTGGCTAATTTTTGTATTTTTAGTAGAGACAAGGTTTCACCATGTTGGTCAAGCTGGTCTCGAACTCCTGACCTCGTGATCCGCCTGCCTTGGCCTCCCAAAGTGCTGGGATTACAGGTGTGACGCCTCGCCAATTTTAACATGAGGTTTGGAAAGGACAAATATCCAAATTACATCAACTGTGTTACAGAAGATTCTGCCCATCTGTAGACTAATATAAATGTTCTTAGGATGGTTTAAGGTAGGCTAGGCTAAGCTCTGATGCTTGGTAGGTTAGGTGTATTAATACATTTTCAACTGATGATCAAAATCTGAAACTTTTTGAATGCTGACATGATGCCACAAGTGGTAAATTCCACGCAAAAATACTTAGCACAAACTTTGTTTCATGCACAAAACTAAAATATTGTACAAAGCTACCTTCAGGTTTTAGTTAATTTTATGTTGAGTGAACTTTACATCAATAAAATAAAATGAATTTTAAAATGACAACAACCAGACCCTTGACCCTCTCCCAGCTACCACGCTTGAGCCCAGGACCTCTGTGGAGCTGCCTCCATGGGAATCAACCAGAGTCCTCAAAAACATCCAGGTTAGTCCTTCAGGGCTGAGCCAGTCCTGAGGGGCCAGGAAGCAGTCTATTCCCATTCTACAATTTATTGAGGCTTGGGAAGTGTTACACATCCCAGGGTAGTTCCTGATCACCCTGTGTCACCACCCCTCCCCTCCCCTCCCTCCAGCCCTCTGTTCAGCAGATCTTGCATGTTGTACCCTGCACTGGCTACATAATTTGCAGAGCCTGTATGAAATGAAATTGTGGGGATCTCTCTTAACAAAATTAAGAATTTCAACATGAGGCCGGGACAGTGGCTCACATCTGTAATCCCAGCATATTAGGAGGCCAGGGTGGGAGGTTCGCTTGAGCTCAGGAGTTTTGAGACCAGCCTGGGCAACATAGACCCTATCTCTACAAAGAAGAGAAAAAACAACTTAGCCAGGTGTGGTGGGGCATGCCTGTGGTCCTAGCTACTAAAGAAGCTGAGGTGGGAGGACTACTTGAGGTTGAGGTGGCAGTGAGCTGTATTCGCACCATTGTACTCCAGCCTGGGCACCAGAGTGAAACCTTTTCTCAAAAAAAAAAAAAAAAAAAAAAAAAAAAAAAAAAAACCCAAGATGGTGTTGGCAGAACATTTAGGGCCCTTCTGAGCTCAGGGTCCTGTCTGCATGGGTCCGCTGCCCTGGTGGTGCCCCGTCCCTGTCTCCTGTCCCTGCTCCGTGGCTGCTTTATCACACTATGGAGTCCCACTCTGAGGATGACGATTGCTTGTACTGTGTCTGAGCTACCTTGGGCCACTCAGCTGTCCTCACGGAGCCTCCTTCTGAAGCCAGATTGGTTGAATATCCTCCTGTCTTCTCTCACGGTCTCTTGCACATGACCTGGGAGTCAGTTTGCCTGCACCCACAGTGGGCTCTGCAGTACATCTGGCTGCTGCGAGAGCTCACTTACACCAACAAGGTGAGCATGGTAGCCCCAAGGCCCTGGTCCAGTGGAGGAGCCAAGATCTGATGACCTCCAAGACCCCCTCAAGCCCTGAAGTTCTATATTTAATTGAGGCTGGCATGTACTGTTACACCTATTTTCACAGATGAGTAAACTGAGACTCAGAGAACGTCAGTGGCTGCAGCAAGGTCATGCGGCTCACACTGCTGGTTAAGAGTTTCTTTCAAGTGTAACGTAGGAAAATGTACGACATTTATTGGTTTTACTTTTGATAATACTGGCTCATATATAGTTACCTGCTAGGGCTCTGTTAAGATCAAGACTTCTTTTTTTTAATAGCTTTGCTGGCTAAGTTTCAGTTTCGTTTCATTTTCCTCCTATCACTTAAGTTTCAGTTCTGTTTCTCAGGATATTCTCTTTCCCTTTTTACTAGTATTATATGATTCTGTTTGTTAGAATTGTTCCTTGGTGCCCTTTAACCGGATTAAAATGAACAGTTATTCTAAGGCAGATATTCCCAAGCAGGAATTTTAAACACAGGTAAAGCTTAGTACCTTGCCAATTTATTCCAGCATTGGCAAAATGTATCTGCTTTAGTAGAGCATAAATTTGTCCAATTGCTGCCTGAGTACCTATGTGTTTGTGGCTTGATTTACCTTATCTGTAATTCCTGGATGTTAAAAGGACACCAAAAATCTCTGACACCCTGATTAGCCTACCTTGAAGGACCCAAGCCCAGGATTTCTGCCTTTGCCTAGAAAAAGGACTGATTCAGAACTTCCTGAGCTAACTAGCATTCTGGCCATAAAGTGGAGGAAAGGAATCTATAATCCCATTTTCATCTTTTCATTCATAGCTTATTCTCAGTTCTGCAAAAATCCAAACTGCCCCAGGGCTCATGGGACAACATAAACTAGAAAGTTTGTGGGAAAGATTTAAACTAGCCACCAAGTGGTTAGACACTCGCCAGACCTCACGGCACTTGGTGGGGCGGGGGGCAGGGGCGGGGTTGGGGAATATCCAACAATTTGGACAATCACATACTTCAGACACGAAATCACTAAAATGTTTAAACTCTAAAAACTGTCTACTTGAAATTTAAATCCTTGATGCCTCCTCCATATTTGAAATTATATTCTTTTTTATTCAGAAATTATGCCCAGTTTTGATGATTTGGAAAACAGAAAAAAAGTAGAAAGAAAAAGAAAAAAATCTAAATGGCAATCCAGTCACTAAAACTCATCTTAGCATTTTGGTATATTCCCTCTCATTTCTTCTTTCTATTCATATTTTTGTGTATCATTTTACCATGTCATATATACAATTTTATATGCTGATTGTTTCCACTTATCATATTTCCCTGTGTTGATACAAATTTTACCAACTATATTTTTTACTAGATACATATTCTCTCATACATATATAAAAATATATAATATATTATATAACTATATATAATAAATTATAAATTTATATTATATATTTAAATTTAAATTATACATTATATATGATAAAACATATATAATATAATTTTATATATGTATGAGAGAATATTACATATCTAGTAAAAATGTGGTTAGTAAAATTTGTATCAACACAGGGACATATAAGTGGAAACAATCAGCATATAAAATATTGTGTGTGTATGTATATATATACAATGTATTTGCTCATTCGCTTTTTTGGGACCAACAATATTACTGATATCCTATTATAAATGTGTTTGCATACAAAGCTTTTTAAATTTTTTTTTTCTGCTTTAGGATTGTTTCGTTAAGTTAAACTCCCCAAAATAGGTGGACTAAAAGGTACGAAAAGTTTTAAGATTCTTGATACATATTGTCAGGTTACTTTACAAAATAGTTGTAACAGTTTACTTTCTAAAAAGGCTGTTTAATGTAAACATTTCTGGTAAAATCACTACTTAAAGTTGTGTGAAGCCAATACTCTGTTAAAAGCAGCCTGTCACACATCTAATTTGTAACAAAAAAAGTCCTTTATTTTACTAATGCCTCTGCAAGGTTTATAGCAGTTCACCAATATGACCACATTTGGACTTTAAAACCAAGCTTTAATCAGTAATTTATTTGACACAGAGGCATAAAGAGAAGTATATATATATAATGTGGTCCATATCCCGTAGAATAGACAAGAATTCCACATAGAAACAGTTGCTGGGGAAATCTGGTTGCTGAACTAGGTGGTAAGTGCTACAATAGTTCAGAGGGAGATGGCACCCGTATGGACTGAAATGGTTGGGGAAGACAGGTTATTGTCTTCTGGAAGTGGTGGAACCTGACAATGAAGAATGGTGGGCCTTAGATACACAGAAGAGCTGAGAAGAGCCTTCTAGACCAGGAGAACAGCATTCACAAGGATGTTTATCATAGTGTTGGAAAATGAGGAGACTGGGCTAAAATTTCCAAATGTTATAGACTATATTTGTACCCTAAATTCTGATGTGATGAGCATCACTTGAGGCTAGGAGTTGAGGCCAGCCTGGGCAACATAGAGAGACCCCCATCTCTAGAAAATAATAAAATAAAATAAAACAAATAATAAATTCCGATGTGCCATTTCCTAATTTGCATTCAAATAAGTCAGTCCTAGGCCAACAATGATGGCTCATACCTGTAAGCCCAGCACTTTGGGAGGCCAAGGTGGCCAGGAGTTTGAGACCAGCTTGGCCAACATGGTGAAACCCTGTATCTACTAAGAATACAAACATTAGTTGGGCATGGTGGCATGTGCCTGTAATCCCAGCTACTTGGGAGGCTGGGGCAGGAGAATTGCTTGAACCAGTGAGCCAAGGTCATGCCACTGCACTCCAGCCTGGGCAACAGAGCAAGACCCTGTCTCAAAAGAAAAAAAAAAGAACTATTTGTGTCTTGCATACCTAAGTATATTTAAAGAAAATTTGCAAATATAATCATCATATAAATTCAGCTTTTTCTTGAACCCTTACTATGTAGAAGTCACCCTGCTAAATTTTATAAGGAATACAAGAAACAATAAGGAGAAGGATGTACCCCCAAGTAAATCACAATTTAACTGAGAAAATATGATACACTTGTGCATCTCTGCACGATGGGAATATGTTCTGAGAAATGCATCATTACATGACTTCACTGTTGTGCAAACATCATAGAGTATACTTACACAAACCTAGGTAATATAGCCTGTACACAGTAACAGTACATGTTACTGTACTGAATACTGTAGGCTACTGTAACACAATGGTAAGTATTTGTGTATATAAATATATCTAAACAGAGACAAAGTATTACAATATTATGGGACCACCATCAGGTATGCAGTGGTCGTTAACTGAAACATTGTCACACAGTGCATGACTGCAGAGAAACACATATCTACCAGTGCGAAATTATTTATTACAACTTTTACATAGCTTCTATTACCTAATCAGTGTCTTACAAAGAGTGGGCACTCAATAATTATTTGCGAAATAAACGAAGAAGGAGGAAAAGACCATTTCCACGTGGAAGAGCTGGGGAGAGTCCTGAAACCAGCCGTGATTCAAGCTGGGTTCTCAAGCGTGGTTAAGATTTAAAAGAATTGGGAAGAGATGAGAAACACTGCAGACAAGAAATGCAACAGAAACGTAAAGTATCTATTCTTGGCAAGTGAGATAAACATGTTCTCTGATTGCTAAAAATTAACTTTCCAAAATAGATAAATGTGTTATAACCAGGCACATAGCATAAAATAGCATACACATAGCATAACATGAGCCTACATACACACAAAGCAAAAAGTTAACAGTGTCCTCCACCAAGAGATAATTTTAGGACAAAAGAAAAAATATATTCTAAAAGATAGCATTTAAAAGTAAATAAATTATATTCCAAAGAAAAAAATAAACAGAAACAAAGATGTAAAAGATTTTCCCCAATCTTAATGCTTTAAACTAGAATAGTAAGGGATGGAAAATATACCATTGCCTGAAATTTCTAAGAGATTTTAGTGATTGGGATCAATAGTAGCAAAACATTGGTGGATGCCAATTCTCTTCTGTGTAAAAGATATGTAAGTTCAGTTCTGAGTGATTGCACAAGGGTAAAGGTATTGCAAGCGTTCACAGATCACTCACTCTGCACATAATACCTTTGCCCCAAATAACCATCTGCACCTTCTATACAGTGAAAGAATTACAGCCATTCTTTTAGTAACTAGTCCCTAAAACATAAAGGCTTTCTTTCCTTTTTCAAGAATTCTAAACCATGAGACATGTACTATACATGTTGAACACATATAAAGAGATGAGAACACATGTAAAGATGCAGAACACATGTAGAGTTTTTGTTATCAGTTTTTCTCCAAAGCATTTGTATTTTTTGAACAAAAGAGGGCCCAATCATTACTTAATCCAAATCCTGAAACCTGTAGGTAGATATACAATAACTAAGGCATAAAGAAGAGCAGATCTATTCACTGATTGGAAGTTGAAAAAAAAAAAAAAAGAACAGGAGACAGGGAAAGTGTTTACCATGAGTTGTGGTAAATGAATCTATATATTCTATCACAAGGTTTCTACATTTTGCATAAAGTGGAAGCAACATTAAAGTTACTGTGAAAAGTTAATGTCTATTGCATCCCTATAGAAACCACTTCCAAAAAATACGGAAGGATTGCCAGAATGCCTGATGAAGAAGCATGGCAAATCCTTTCCCCAAAAAGCAATGATAAAATTTGACAAAATTATCAAAAACAACCATTTCAGTACACTGTAAATTGACCAAAGTCATACAACAACTTGAAAGGAAATTATTTTTAAAAAAATTACTAAACTTTAGTAGGCTCAGTGGAGGTCTGTGGTGTTTTACCCCAGGGCTGTTCCTATCCACCCTTTTCCCATAGTTTCATAGTGTGGTAGTTCTACCAGGGCAGAGCAGGTCATGAGAGGTAGCTGACAGAAGGGGCTGAGTTCATTTGGACCAGAGCTTGAAAAAACCTATGCCCAGGAGCATTGTCAAAAACAATAGGGATCTCAGTGGTAAACAATCAGGGAAGTCCAGTATTGCAGCTAGCCTGAGGTTGCAACACTGTTGGGGTAAACAACATACCAGCAGACCAACCAGAAATTTAACAGTGTGACCTGGGGACTGAGACAGCCACAGTAGGCACTGATAAGCTCTCACATATCCCTGGGGGTCTGGAAGACTGCCTGCATATGCGTAATTGTGCATATGCTCAGGAGAGGCCAGAGATGGCTTTAGCTAGCTTTGTAGCTGAGTGAATATGAGGCTTTATGATACAGATACTAAAATCAGCATAGACTTGGCCTGGCATGGTGCCTCATGCCTGTAATTCCAGCATTCTGGGAGGCCAAGGCAGGAGGATCATTTGAGGTCAGGAGCTTGAGACCAGCCTGGCCAACATGGTGACACCCCATTTCTACTAAAAGATACAAAAAAAATAGCTCAGTCATGGTGGCATGCACTGGTAATCCCAGCTACTCAGGAGGCTGAGGCAGGAGGATCACTTGAATCTGGGAGATGAAGGTTGCAGTGAGCCGAGACCATACCACTGCACTTCAGCCTGGGTGACAGAGTGAGACTCCATCTCAAAAAAATAATAAAATAAAAAAAATAAGTAAAAGCAGGGTAGACTTGTAAACTGCCTGTACAACACTGCATGTGATCTTCACCTAAACACAAATCTGTCAGTTAAAAAGTAGAAGCTTTATTAGATCAAGGTGTTTAAGCACAACTTCTGACCACTCACTGGCTGACCAGTAAGCTATGATGGCCCAGGGTAACCCTTAGGAAATTATGCATGAAGTGACAACAATGATAACGACAATAATAATAATAACCGAGCAGAAACATTAGCTGCTGCATGTTGTGAGGGAGCCAGATTCCACAGAATTAGTTCATGCAAATCGCTAAACAAACAAGCAAAACAGAAACCAGAACAACCTGCAGTTGAGGGGGACCAGAATTCAAACTTGGTATAGTACATTATCTAAAATGTTCAGTTTTCAACAATTATGATATGCTACAAAACAGTAAGTATAACTCATACACAGTGGAAGGGGAGGATGGAAGCACTCAATAGAGACCATCTCTGAGGGGGCCCAGATGTTGGATTTACTAGACAAAGACTAAATACATTCAAATAACTAAAGAAAATAATGTTTAAATAATTAAATGAAAGGATGACAGCAATATTTCATCAAATAGAGAATACTGATGAAAATAGAGAAATTATTAAAAAGAACCAAATGGAAATTCTGAAGTTGTACAGTAATTGGAATGAAAAATTTATTAGAGGGGTTCAATAGGTTTGAGATAGCAGAAGAAGAATCTATGAACTTGGAAGTAGATTCAATCTGAAGAACAGAAGAAAAAGAATAACAAAATGAACAGAGCTTCACAGACCTGAAGGACACCATGTGTATAATGAGAGCACCAGAATGAGAAGAAAGGTGCAGAGAAAATATTTGAAGAAATAATGCCCCAAACTTCTCAATTTGATGAAAAACCTAATCTACACATTCAAGCAGCTCAACTAATTCCAAACAGAATAACCACTGACATATCATGGATAAGTCATAGTAAAATTGTTGAAAGCCAAAGATCAGGGCTGCCTTTGCCATCACTACTTTGAAACTCTTAATTTCTGAACAAAGGGACTTCACATTTTCATCTTCACTGGGTTCTGCCAAAGACAAAGAGAAAATCATGAAAGTATCAAGACAAAAGTAACTCATTATATACAAGGGAACCCACAATTACATTAACAACTGAATTTTCATCAGAGTGAAGGCCAGAAGACAGTAGGATGACATATTGTAAGAACTAAAGGAAAAAAGAAGAACCTGTCAACCTAGAATTCTATATTCAGCAAAGCTCTTCTTTGGAAATAAAGGCCAAATATATTCCAAAAAACTAAACAAACAAACAAACAAACAAAAAAGACCAAGATAATGTGTTCCTAGCTGACTTGCCTTACAAGAAATACTAAAGGAGTCCTTGAGGATGAAGGAAAATGACAGCAGATGATAACTCAAGTTCACATAAAGAAACAAGGCAGTCTCAAAGGTAGTTTATGTAAGTATTAAATATATGTAACAATAAAAGACAGTATAAATATATTTTTTTCTTTTTTCTTTTTTTTTTTTAGATATAGATCTCATTATGTCACCCAGGCTGCAGTACAGTGGTGTGGTCATAGCTTACTTGCAACCTCAAACTCCTGGGCTCAAGCCATCCTCCCACTTCAATCTCCCGAGTAGCTAGGCATGCACCACTCCACCTAGCTAACTTTTTAAAAAATTTCTGTAGAGACAGTGTCTCATCACATCTCAAATTCCTGGCCTCAAGTGATCCTCCTCCTTTGGCTTCCCAAAGTGCTAGGATTAAGGGTGTGAATCATTGGAACCAGACTGGTTTTTTCTTAATTGAAAACACAACTATATGAAATAATTATAAAACTGTATTGTTGAGCTTATAAAATATAAAGATGTGATATAGATACTATAATAACACAAAAAAGGAAAGAGAGAATGAAGCTATAGAACAAGGAAATGTTCCAAAGAGTAACTCCAATCTACAAGAAGAAATGAAGAGCAACAAAAATGGTAAATGGTTACAGATTTCAATATTTCACTCTCAATATTTGATAAAAAACAACTAGACAGAAAAACAGCAGGGATATAGAAGACTAGAGCAACACTAGCAACCAACTTGATCTAACTGATACCTATAGAACACTCCACCCAACAACAGCAGAATTCTTTTTAAGCACATATGGAACATTCTACAGGACACGCCATAAGCTAGGCCATAAAGCAAGCCCAAATGAATTTTTAAAAACAGAGGACTGAAATATTACTAAGTTTATTTTCTGACCACAATGGAATTAAATGAGAAATCAACAACATAAGAAAATTTAGGGAATTTAAAAATATTTAGAAATTAAACAGCACAGTTCTAAATAAGCCAAGGAAAAAAGCACAAGGAAAACTGGAAAATATTTTTAATGGAACAGAGAAAAAAACTATCAAAACATATGGGATGCAGCTAAAGCAGGATATATAGGAAAAATGTGTACCTTTAATCACACCTTCAATAGAAAAGAATAATCTCAAATCGATAATGTAAACTTCCACCTTAATAAACTAGAAAAAAGTAACCAAACTCAAAACAATCAGAAAGAATGCAATCATAAAGATCAGAGAGGAAATCAATGAAATAGGAAACAGAAAAGCAATAAGAAAAATCAATTAAATTAAAAGTTGATTCTCTGAAAAGATCAAAATATTGGCAAAACTTTATCTAGGCTGATGAAGAAAAAACTGAGAAGACACAAAGTACCAAAAATAATGAAAGAGGAGACATCACCATTGACCTTATAGAAACAAAAAGAGTTGTAAGAGAATACTAGGAAGAACTTTATGCTAACCAACTAGACAACTTAGGTGAAATGGACTAATTCCTAGAAATATAAAAGTTGCCATTACTGATTCAACAAGAATATAAATTCTGAATAGACCTATACCAAGTAAAGAAGTTGAATTTGTAATTTTAAGTCTTCCCACATGAAAAGAATCCCAGGTCCAGTTGTTTTCACTGGAGGATTCTATAAATCATTTAAATAATACTTAATACCATCCTTAATAAACTTATAAAACAGAGATGGAAGGGATATTTCTCAACTCATACTATGAGACCAGTAATAATCTGATACTAAAACCAAAGACATCAAAAGAAAATTGCAGACCAATGTTCCTCATGAGGTTAGATGCAAAAATTCTCAGCAAAATATTGGCAAACTGAATCTAGCAATATACAAAAAAAAATGCTATATTATTACCATGTGGAACTTATCCCAGGAATGCAAGGTTGGTTTAACATCTGAATTATCAGTTAACATAATACACCATATAATAAAGCACAGAGCCAGAAAAAGCATCATCTCAACATCTCAAAAGACCCAGAAAAAGCATTGCACAAAATCCAATACCCATTCATGATTAAAAAAAAAAAAAAACCAGCAAGATGTTTGAGACTTACGATGAAAACTTTAAAAGTTGCAAATGTTGATGGAACATTTGAAATACAAATATTGCATTCAAGAAAAATAAACTTTGACCTGAGGATTAATAGCAAAATAAATATTTGTGAATATTTCAAGTATAGTCAGAGACTATAAAACTAGTGTTCTGATATGTGGATAAGCTCTGAGATTAATGTGGTAAGAATGTGGTTTAATTTGCTTAGAATGTATCCACATAACTCCATTATAACCAGTTGAAAAAATGAAAAAGAATACACATATATTCCTACATTATAAACAAATTGGTTTTTAGTTGAATAGTTTTAAATGAACTAAAGAAATTCACCATTTATTTGATCATAATTTAAACATCATTTTTGTTTTAAAAGTACATTTTTTAAAAAGCAATCAGCTGTTTATGAGATTTAAGTAAGAGTCTCTAATATGTATTTACTTCTTTACATAAGGTTTGTAGCCAGCCCTCTAAGGTTGATAAGTAATATTTAAAATTGTAGAGTCTTGCTTTGTCGCCCAGGCTGGAGTGCAATGGCGTGATCTCAGCTCACTGCAACCTCCGCCTCCCTGGGTTAAAGTGATTCTCATGCCTTAGCCTCCCAAGTGGCTGGGACTACAGGCATGTGCCACCATGCCCGGCTAATTTTTGTATTTTTAGTAGAGACGGGGTTTCGCTATGTTGGCCAGGCTGGTCTTGGACTTCTGGCCTCAAGTGATCCACCTGCCTCGGCCTCCCAAACTGCTGGGATTATAGGTGTGAGTCATCGCAACCGGCCTAGAATTTTTTTTCTATAATTCCTCCAAGCTTTTTTTTTTTTTTTTTTTAATAAGGAAGAACAGTATCCTTGAAATGGTATTGTTTGGGATCTAAGTAGTTATTTAAGTTTAAACAATGTACAAATTAAAATGATGTCAAAATACAAGAACAATGGGCTGTTTAAGTCATCATACATAGGCAATCTTGTTTATTCCAAATTGATAAAATTCGGGTTGGGGGGTGACCCCTCTGACTAAATTTGCAAGGGACTGATACATCAGAATGTCAATGGTTTTATTTGCCAAGTGGAACATCTTCTTCCTGCAAGTGGGTTATATATCTCTATTCCCCTAGAGTATTCTCTTTCCCAGTATTAAGACACTGGGAAAGTGAGTTGCTAATCAAAAGGTTATTTGGCTCTGAATCACAATCATAGAAAGAAAGTTTGATGATCTTAGAGATTTTTCCTGAGGGTAAGGGAAAAGCCCAAAGAACTAACTCTTCTCCAGGACAGAGTAGGTCTTTCTGGTGATAAAAGGCCACGTCCACCAGATACAGTAGCTGTTAACATTGGAAAGTGCTGCATGAACCTTAGCAAATGTGTATATTGTCAATCGCCCCTACTTTAGATTCCAAGCATTCATTAAATAAGAGAATTCACTTAACTGTGATTTCACATCATTCAGTTTCAGTGTGATTGCTTTGCAGCCTTTTTTAGGAGCATTTCTCTCTGAGGATGACCTTGCTTGGACCTGACTGTCTCAGGTTTCCTTCAGAACACACTGTCGCACTAACTCTTGGAACACTGTCTGACTCTGCAAGCCATTACAACTTGATTGTAACCAGTTTCACTCTCTAATTTTTTGAAATATCAATATATGGAGGTGACACATTCAGAAAACCAGTTCTCCATTAAGCTTTTAAGTTCCCTTCATAAATCTTATTATCCTATTTTAGGAATAGTTCTCGAGGGACTTTGATTAATATTTTATCCCATTTACAAAACCAGTTAAACAACTTTAAATGTTAAACAGTGTTCATATAATTAATATAGTTTTATTTATTTTTTATTCATGCTGTGGATGTTTTGTGATCATTTCTCTACTTTTGCTTTTTCTATTTTTATAAAAATCACACCTACGGAAATGTAAAACAGTACAATGTTCACACATACACCCTTCACCTAGATTTGCCCATTATCAACATTTTGCCACATTTGCTTTATTTCTCTATAAAAATTTTTTTCTGAGCCATTTGAAAATAAGATGAAGAAACCATGACATTTCATCCTTCAGTGTTTCAGCATGTATTTATGGGAAACAAATACATTTTCCTAGATAACCACAAAGTAATTATCTCATCTAAGAAAGTTAACATTGATACAATAACAGTGTGTAATAAGAAATCCATATTAAATTTTACTTAATTTACCTAATTATTCCCAAAATGTCTTTCAGAGGTTTTTTTTTTTTTTAAATCTGGGATCCAATCACAGATTATGAATTCCATTTGGTAGTCATGTCTCAACAATCAGTCTTCTGCTTGTGCTTGCTTTCATGACTTTTTTTTTTTTTTTTTTTTTCAAATGAGACAGGGTCTCACTCAGTTGCCTACACTGAAGTGCAAGTGGCACAACCCCAGGCTCAAGCAATCATCCCAGCTCAGCCTCCTGAGTAGCTGGGACCACGTGCATGTGCCACCTCACCCAACTAATTATTTTATTTTTTGTAGAGTCAGGGTCTTGCTGCTCAGGCTGGTCTCACACTCCTGGGCTCAAGCCATCCTCCCCGCTTGACCTCCCAAAGTGCTGGGATTACAGGTGTGAGTCATTACGCCTGGCCATGACTTTTTTTTTTTTTTTTTTTTTTTTTTTGAGACAGTTTCGCTCTTGTTGCCCAGGCTGGAGTGCAATGGTGCAATCTTGGCTCACTGCAACCTCCACCTCCCACATTTAAGTGATCCTCCTGCTTCGGCCTCCTGAGTAGCTGGGATTACAGGTGTGCACCACCATGCCTGGCTAATTTTGTGTATTTTTAGTAGAGATGGGGTTTCACCATGTTGGCCAGGCTAGTCTTGAACTCCTGACCTCAGGTGATCCACCCACCTCGGCCTCCCAAAATGCTGGGATTACAGGTGTGAGCCACCATGCCTGGCCGACATTAATATTTTTGAAGATTCAGACCTGTTGTCTAATAAAATGTTCCACAGTCCAGATTTGTCTTACTTCCCCATGATTAGATTCAGCATAAACATTTTAGCAAGAATATTACAAGCAGTGTGCACTTCCAGTGGCATCCAGGACATGGGGAAGAACATATTAAATTGTCCCATTATTGTGACCACATGGTTGGGGTCATATTCATCAGATTTATCCGTGTAAAAGTACCTCTTCTCCTTCTTAAATGAGGTGGTACTTTGAGAATACGTGTTTCATTTCTTAACTTCCCACTCAATGGTGAAAATGCCTTCATCAATTATTACATTTGGTGGTTGCAAAATGATACTTTCCTCATTCTCTCTGCATTTTTTTTAGCTGGCACTCTTCTACAAAGATGCTGCTGTTTTTTTTCTCTGCACCCTCCCCAACCTCTTTTTCTTTGATAATCCCTATGGAGTTCGATTCTCTTTCTATTCAATGGTACCATCTTATCTTTTTGATACTCAAATTTTGCCAGATTTGGCCAATGAGAGCCCCTGCAAATTGCCTCATGTGTCCTTTGTCGTGTACAAATCATTCCGAACCAACTGCAAAAGTACAGGATTTCCTAATTGTTTTACTGATCAAGATTTATCCTATCCATGGCTCCAGCAAAGGTATCCTTCAAGCCACACAGGGTCTTTGGGAGAAGGCTAGATACCTGAACAAAATCAGGCTTGTCTTTTATGAAAGCTAAAGGGTAAGAGCCGGTGGGTTTAGGCTGGGTTGATAGTCAACAGCTCAGCAAATTTGATGTGATCATGTATTTTAAGAAATATGAATCAGCAAATTCCAATCCCAAGAACACTGCTGGAGCACTGGTTATTTTCCTATCTAGCAAGCCAGTCTTCAGGAACTTCCATCTATCCACGGGTCTCTAGAAGTCAATGTTGTTTTTTGAGGGGGACAGCTCTTGCCTTTTTGAACAGTTGAGCAGAAGATCTATTGGCAGAGGTCTCACAGAACCCCAGGGGCTTAGTTAAGGTCGTCTACCCTGGCAAGTACCTAACATCAGCCAGTTCATTTCTAAGAGATGAGGTTTCATTATGTTGTCCAGACTGAAGTGCGGTGGCGCTCCACAGATGCAATTATAGAACACTGCAGCCTCGAACTCCTGGGCTCAAGCAGTCCTCCTGCCGCAGCCTCCTGAGTAGCTGGAACTACAGGTACACACCACCATGCCCAGCTAGTTCTTTAATTTTTAACACAAGTAGCCTGAGGATTTTCCAAACCAAGCCAGTTTAGAATCAAGTTTATTTCTGGACAGTCTCCAAAGACTGGTGGGTTTTATGGTTTTTCCAAAAATTTCAAATGTATGAGTGTGAGAACATGTCAGCCTGGTCAGTCTAAATCCCTAAGAATCTTTCTGACAAATGGAACCACAACTCCAGGGAGACTGTGAATTCAATCCAAGGCTAGTCTTCCAGAAAATATGCCCTATACCACAGTGCTGGGTATGGATTCCCAGGTTACCAATGGAAATACTTGTCACAGTGACAACACCAAGAATTTCTATCTCAAATCTGTCAGAGTATTTTTGCAAACCTTACAAAAACTTGTATTTTTAATTTTAATATGCAATTAATTTTTTCCTTAAGTTGTGTATCAGCAGATAACTTACTGGTATTTCAGATCAGCTTTGTAAGTGTAATCTTTAAAGACAGTTTAATATTTAACACCTGTTTTAAAATAAATGCTGTATGTGATCTAACTAAACAAAAGTTTATTTTTGAGGTAACTTATACCCATGGCAATTTAAATGATCAAACTACAGATTAAAGTACAATGATATCGGACATATGTTGGTGCCTCCTGCATTCATATTTTTCTTTCCCCTCTCCAACAGCCCTGGGTTTCCTTGGAAGGGACCCATATGGTTCTGAAGAAGTTCATTCACTGCCTTGGCCCCAGTGACTGACCAAGAATGCCCACAGAACCTCAGCCAATTCAGCTGGAGTGAATCTCAGGGCTAGTCTGACAATGCTGAGACATGTTTTCTTTTCCCTGCTAGGTAGGAACAAGGTTCCAGGTGACCCAAGAGCTTCTGGCCTTTACTTTTGGTTACAGGAGCACTGTTCATTCATTCATTCATTTATTCAACAAATACGGATGAACATCTACTGTGTGCCAGATGAGAAAACACAACATTGAATAAAACATGGTCAGTGACTTCAAGATATTTATATTCTAATGGAGGAAACAGGGAGGTGTAATGGGAGAGGGGTCTCATAGGGAACAAATTCTTGATATGAATCAGACTGCCTGTTTCAGGATATCTGAAGTAGAAGTAGACATACCTGGGCATCCTTTTTACAGTCGATATATTTTAGTGTATCAGGCTGCCCTGAACCACCCAATCATCTGTGGTTTTGGTGAAACGTCTTGCAGCAACCCAGCTGCAAAAAGGAGGGTTGCAAAGCCTCCTCTGTCACTAGTGCCTTCATCCAAACCTTCACTTGGAATCAGTTTTCTGGTTACATATAAATACTTAGACAATAATACCAACTAATTAAGGTATGGCATGGTATATGAATAATACTACCTTTCCTTATTAAAAAGGCAAATAAAACAATATACTGAATGTGCATTAATCATCATCTAGGTACATCAGTGTAGTATGGGAAGTTAAAAATATATATATCATCTGGGGACAAGAGACAACAATACTTTGTGTCCTGGTTTTCTTTACAAGATATATTTCTTTATAAAATATTTGGATACAAACCACACACTCATCACTATCACAATAATGTTATCTGGCCCACATGATTTGATTATGCAGGGAATATACAAAATATCAGAAAATCTAGAGCAGGTATTCTCAACAGGTAGGCTGGGTAAGAGGAATCCCTTTCTAGGGAGTCTTACTAGAATCATCAGGGTAGTTTTCCCAGCTTAACAACTCACATGTCACAGTGGGATTTCCATCTGGGTCCCTCCCTCAAAAGCACTAGCGTTTTTTCACTCTTACTGAATGTGTTCTCTCACTTATGATAACATGGAAAAAACATTGAGGCCTCCTTGTGAGCTGCAGTGTGCAGAGACGGAGATAAACAACAAATTGTCCAGCTGATGGATAACCACAATCATTAAATCATGGTATATGTCACTTATGTGTATGAGCTTTGATCACTACATTGTTTAATGTTGGCCAAAGCTATAAACACCCAAGTAATCATTATTGATTACAAATTTGAATTCTGGTGTAAAATGTATGCATCAACTATTGTGGAGAGTTCGTATCAAATGCCTTCTTATTGCCAAGGAAAATGCCCCTTTGACTGGGTCACATATAAAACTCAATTTGCCAGCCTGGGGAACACGGTGAGACTCTGTCTCTACAAAAAAAATACAAACAATTAGCCAGGTGTGGTGTCACGTGCCTGTGGTCCCAGCTACTTGAGAGGCCGAGGCAGGAGGATCTGCTTGAACCTGTGCTCCAGCCTGGGTGACAGAGCAAGACTGTGTCAATCGATCAATAAAACAAAAATCAACTCGGAGGTAAAGCATTTATTTGCTCACTAGATATCCAGATCTAGACAGGTAGCTCATTATGAACCTGTAAATATCTAGCAAGATTAATATTATTACTAGTTGCCTAAGTATTTCACCCTAAGCGTTAGAAAAGTGGGAAAAGGAGATGAGATATAGTAGAAGATCCCAGGGTAGTTGAGGGTGACAGCAAAAAAGGGCAATGACTGTTAATATAAGTCCTCATAATAAAGTTTTCTTGGTTGTAAATTACATCTAAAGACTATAAAGAACTAGCAAATTACAAGAAAGAGTGACTTTTATATATTTTGCCAACCTCAAATGTGTTAAAAACAGTTCTCCCTCTCACCCTTTCATCCCTGAAACTGATTCAGGCTTCAGTTCACCCTTTTACTGAACTGTGAATGAGCCTCTTAGGACATAAACTTGTGAGGTGAAGAGAGTTCAGCATATGCTCTCCCAACAGATGTTCCAGCACCACCGCAGAGTTACAATGTGATTCTTATCTTTCTGCATACTCCTACTACATAGCTGTAGTAGGACTTCTAAATTTAAAGCCTTAAAAAAATTGTTAACCCACCTTTTAATTAACCCTCAAAAGATCCAGCTGGGTTTTAAAAATTTGGACTATGTTGCTATAAAAAAAAAAAAAAAGTAACAGTGCGAGGTGTAAACATCTTGGAAGCCTAAATCTGAAAAACGTAACAAAACTTTTTTTTAAAAGCTTAAAGCCTGTCAAGTTGGTAGCTTATTAAATTCTTCCATTCACATGAAATTCACAGCAGCACAAGGATTCAAAATGGGTTAGACACCGAAATGTCATTTAGCAAATCAATGATTCCCAAAAGATAGAGGTTTAGGGGCGGGGAAGGGAGAGGCTTTTCCTAAACCTCTATCCAGGAAATAATTTTCACAGAGCGTTACAGACTAGAAGCGTCCCCAGCGGCGCTCACCCTCGGCCGGCCGGGTCCCGCTGCGCACCTCCCGGCCGCGCGTCCCCACCTGCGCACGGTGCCTCCAGCCTGGGCGTGGGCGCGGCCCGGGATCGCGGCGCCCGGGCCGCAAACCAGCGACGCCACCCGCGCCCGGACCCAGTCCCCTGTGCGCGACACCTGGCAAAGTTTCACAAGGTGGGAGACAGCCCACTGCCTGCTTTCAGGAAGTGCATTGGGCAGTGAGGACTCGAACGAGCTTGTCCCGGGGCTGGCGCGCTCACTTCGGAGAAACCCCTGCTCCCGGGACGCGTTCACTCCGGCCGCGCAGGCAGCCCGGGCACCGCTGGCGGAGGCGGGGCAGCAGCTGGCAAGCAGAGGGGAATCAGGAGTCCAAAGCCGGGCCAGGGCCCTCGGGCGTCCGGGCTCCCCTCGCGCCGCCCCACGGCCCCAGCCCGCGTCCTCCTCCCCCCGGAGCACCAGCCTTTAGGACCGCGCGGAACCCGCCGAGAAGGAGGCGGCCGGCCGGCAGCTGGGCGTGGCTTCCCGGAGAAAGGCAGTCCCAGGGGGCGGGGAGAGCGACGTCACCGTCGATTCGCGGTGCTGATTGGCGGAGGTGCGGTGCGCGGAGCCCGCAAGCTTCTCCGCCCGGTCCGGCTGCTCCACCTCCTCACCCAGCCGCTCCGTCCTCACCGGCTCGCGAGGGAACCGCTCAGGCACCGCCGCCCCGGCTCAGCGCGGACGGCGGAGAGAGGGAGGCGGAAGGAGGACAATCTCGCTCGCTTGCTCCCACCCGCACCCGGGCTCCCAGAACCGGCGAGGAGCCCAGGGGGAGGAGCCGTCGCGGGCACGCCCCGCCCCCGGCCCGGGAAGACGACGCCAGCGACCCCGCCGGCCGGCCACCGCCCCCCTCGCCTGCCGAGACCCGCCCCCGGTCCCGGCCCTCCCCCGGCGGCATGGAGGGGCCCAGCTCCTGACGACCGCGCCGCCGCCTCGGCCCGTGCTCCACCTCGCGGCCCCTCCCGCCCGCCCCCGCTCGCATGTCTGCGCCGCCCTAGCCGAGGATGCTGAGGATGAAGCTGCCGCTGAAGCCAACGCACCCCGCGGAGCCGCCGCCCGAGGCGGAGGAGCCCGAGGCGGACGCGCGGCCGGGCGCGAAGGCGCCTTCGCGCCGCCGCCGCGACTGCCGCCCCCCGCCGCCGCCTCCCGCGGGCCCGCCGCGGGGCCCTCTGCCGCCGTCGCAGCCGCCCCGGGGACTCGGGCCGCCTGTTGCTGGTGGAGCGGCGGTGGGGGCGGGTATGCCGGGCGGCGGCGGGGGGCCCTCGGCGGCGCTGCGCGAGCAGGAGCGGGTATACGAGTGGTTCGGGCTGGTGCTGGGCTCGGCGCAGCGCCTGGAGTTCATGTGCGGGCTGCTGGACCTGTGTAACCCGCTGGAGCTGCGCTTCCTCGGCTCGTGCCTGGAGGACCTGGCGCGCAAGGACTACCACTACCTGCGCGACTCGGAGGCCAAGGCCAACGGCCTCTCGGACCCGGGGCCGCTGGCCGACTTCCGAGAGCCCGCGGTGCGCTCGCGCCTCATCGTCTACCTGGCGCTGCTGGGCTCGGAGAACCGGGAGGCCGCTGGCCGTCTGCACCGCCTGCTACCCCAGGTGGACTCGGTGCTCAAAAGCCTGCGCGCGGCCCGGGGCGAGGGCTCGCGGGGTGGCGCGGAGGACGAGCACGGCGAGGACGGGGACGGCGAGCAGGACGCCGAGAAGGACGGCTCGGGCCCGGAAGGCGGCATTGTGGAGCCCCGGGTCGGCGGCGGGCTCGGCTCCAGGGCCCAGGAGGAACTGCTGCTGCTCTTCACCATGGCCTCGCTGCACCCGGCTTTCTCCTTCCACCAGCGGGTCACCCTGAGGGAACACTTGGAGAGGCTCCGCGCCGCGCTCCGCGGGGGCCCCGAGGACGCGGAGGTGGAGGTAGAGCCGTGCAAGTTTGCCGGCCCCAGGGCCCAGGTAAGGCGCACGGAGCCTCCCTGGACTCGCGGTGCGATCGCTGCCCCGGCGGCCTCCCCGGCCTCGCTCTTGGACGCCCCTTGCCCGAGCCCCAGCCCGGCGCAGGTGGCTCGGAATCCCCACCCGGCAGCTCCCAGCTCCAGAGGGCTGAGCTTCGTCTCGTTGGGCCGCTCCGTTCCACTCCCCCACCCCACCCCACCCCACACCCCGGCAGACACAGCCACCCGCCATCACAGAATGCTCTAGAAGTCCCTTCCGTGCCACGGTGTTGCCACGGAAGACGTGGAGCTCCCCGCCCGGGGCCCCTCTCGGAGGAAGAGTGTCGGGACGTTTTTGGCTCTGAGCATCTCAGCGCTCGGTGCGGGAGCCGCGGGGCGCTGGAGGAACCTGTGCGAGAGCCAGCCGCAGTGAGCCCGGGCAGCGCCGTCCTTCCCCGCCTGCCTGGCCGGGGCTCCGCCTCCCGTCTCGGGGCTCTGCCGGGCCCTCGGCGGGGTGTCCTGAAGGTGCGCTCCCGGCGAGCTGCCCTTGTCTTTGGCACAGAGGGACTTTTTCTGCCCAGTGTGTGCTTGAGTTAAAAGGGGTCGTACGGGTCCTTGTGGCTCCTGCTCTGAGGGCTTGTGTTCCCAGCAGACATCTGACGTAGAGACCTGCGAATGGATCTGAGATGAGTAGTAACGCAGGTTGTCCGGGTAGAGAAACCTCTCCTAGCGCGGCCTGGGATGCTCTTTCCCTGCGGCATACGCGCTTTCTCACGGGCTTGATTCCTGCCTACAGATTGGGGTTCCAGGATATTTGTTGAGCGTTTACGATAGGCGTTAATGTTGCCCAAAAGAATTACTTAAACAGCAAGATGTAGTAGAATCCAGATGAGCCACTTGTCGCAAACATTAAAGATGAAATTTTTTTTACAGCCATGAAAGCAACTTAATGATAATTAGGGTCCAGTGAAGTCTTTGAGGAAGACTTTTCCATGGGAAGGTGGGGAGGAGTAGGTTTCAGTAAGAGTGAGAACTGTAAAGTGAGATTATTTGTGGGGTCACGGGGTTTTGAAAGGTGTTGATTTGGATGCCATGTTTTTCAGCTTAGGTGATCTCTAGAAGATAATGGAAAAGGATTTTCTCCTCTCTTTGCTTGAACGTTAATTCAGTATATATATTTGCTGTCATTCAGTACTCCAGAACTAAAATTGGGCATGGTATTTAACTAGTGGCCTTGTGGACTCAGTACCCGTGGAATCAATGGATTTGGGGCTGGAAGGCATTTAGAGATAATCTAGCCTGAACCCCTCTTTTTTAAAACGACGCTTCTGTGAGGTAACTAACTCATGTTTTGGGACGTATTTTATCAAACGCAGATGTAACGCTAGTGCCCAGCATTATCTCGGTGAGTTTGAAATTTTGTCATCTTCCAGTGCCTGTTTACCACTAGCATGCAGTGCGTGTGCTGATGGTAAAAGCCTCTTCCACCCTTCAGCCTACTCGTTAATTTCCCAAAAGTCCTATATGCCGCACAGCCATTAAATTTAGAGACAAAAACATGAATTCAGGAACAATGCTTATTTAAAATGTTATTGTAATAACATACAATATTGTAAAGATAGCCTTAAATGCAGGCCTAAAGAAAATGTCCCACAGTGGAACCTCATATCATTCCATTCACACTATTCCAATAAGGGTACCTGATTTCTGATTTTAACTGCTGAAAGTCTTTTTATCTTCCCCTTTTAAATTTTGCTTTTAAAAAGCGTGTTGGAGGGCAAGTAGAGGAAGGGGAGGGATGCGTGCAGACCAGAGTAATGAGATTTTTATGTTGACCGCAATGCGTGACCTTTTCTGCAACCAGTGAGTGCTGGGAGGGATGGACAAAGTGAGGCTGGACATCCTGCCATTAACGTCAGCACATCACTGCTTGTCAGGACGTGTCAAGTGAAGTGGGGGAATAAATCATAGGGGCCGCGTACTACAGGTGAGTGACACTGGGCTATTTCTAGACGCGTAGTGGTGTGGTGAACTTCTCCAGCAGTTTAGTTTAGGGTTACCGTAACACATCATTCACATCTCATTAAGTTATTACGACCCCTCATTTTCTGCTGCTTAGTGACCTCCGAGTCCCGGCTGTGGCTTGTTCTGGCCTTGAGAACATTTTATCTGATGTTGCTCCCAGGCTGTCCCTCCAGAGGCCGCTGATGTGGGTGGGCTGAGTTAAGCCCTCATTCGCTGCAGTCCTGCCCAGCTGTTCTCGGCCTCCCGCCGCCGCCGCCGCGCACCCGGGGAGGGCGGGCGCACCTCTCCATCGGCAGGGAGGAGCCCAAAGCTCGCGCGTCCCTCGCGTGGAGGCGCCGCGACCCGCCCTAGGGGCCCGGAGGTCACGCAACGCCAGGGGCTAGCGCACGGCGATGTAGGGCCCGTGCCGCGGGGCTCCTCTCCGCCCCCGCCCTGCAAGATGGCGGCTGCGCGCGCCGCCCACGTGACCGGCGCCGCCGGCCCCGCCCCCGGCGCCCTTTTGGCCTCTTCCCGCGGAGGGCCAGGCCTTGGGCTAGCGCCGGAGACTTCCAGCCGGACTCGAGAAGCACGTGGATGCTGCGCTCGGCCGTGCTGGGCCGTGGAGATAACCCTGGTAAAGGGAAATTCGTGTGGCAGCATTCCCCCCCCGGAAGTAACCTTTTAGACACGAGTATGCAATTTTAATTGGGAGTCATTCTTTTTCTTAACTACTGTCTGAGTGAAGCTCTTTGGTGTGCCAAACGAAGTATTTTCAGCCTTACTATTGGTTAACGTAAAGTTAGCATCCTTTTAATTCTCTTTTCTATTAAAGTAAGAGTATACCGGCCCAGAATAGTGCACCTGGCTCTCACAGGACTTAGTTGTATCCAGTACTGAATCAGCTTGTCTATTAAAAAATTTAAAAACTAATGACATTTACAGATAAAACATGTCTTTAATGCCAATTTTATGTTACGTGCTTTGAAATTGACTGGGCCCAGCAACTGTTAGTGACATGCCATGGTTACAATGTTAATAGTTGAGGTATAACAGGTCCACCGGTTGCTGGTAGAATATATACTTTTTAGGTTACATTGGAAATACAGGAAAACTCAACAAGGATGTTTTTAATTTTAAGAGTAACATTTCCAGAGTTTTTCTATTATTTGGATGACTTTATAGTAAATATTACATTAGATTACAACTTAAATGTCAGCAGTTTTTTTAGGAGGCTTGTACATAAATCTCACGTTCTTCACACAACTGCGGTGGACTGCCAGTAACTTGTACAAAATTCAACAAATAGGCCAGGGAGCAGTAGTGAAGTCATTCATTAACAGTGTCCTAGGAACTCTATGTGATTGCTACAATCCTGTGTTACGAAGTTGCAGACTGCTTATGTAGCTAGCTGAAAACGCGTGGTTTTTAAAATGGGTGTCTTCCTATTATTAGGAAGCCAAACTATAAATTGTGTGTTAGCAACAAAAAAATGCCTACGTATTTTAAAAGGTACTAGTTTTGTTGTGTTTCATTGAAAAGACAGGAAGCAAGAGAGGCAAGCAATGTTTGCATACTTAAAGACATTTGTTAACTGTTCGGGAAAATGGGTATTCTCATTTTGGAGGTTTAGTCCCCAACTAGCGACACAAAGGTATAAGAAGCATAAAACGTAGACGATCATAGTAGTGGTTATGATTAATTTGGTATGGCGATTCTCTGGAGATTGTGTCATCAAGATCTTCAAAGCTTAATTGCTTGGCTAACAGTACTAATGTTTGAATGAAAGATAAAAATGTAAACTTTCGATACTAAGGCACAAAATTATCCTGTGTCTTTGTGTTATTTGAACTCACACAACATTTGAGTTCATCATTTGAATTCACAAAAATTAAGTAGCCATGAGTCCTTCACTTACTAAAAGTAGCGAATTAAAAAGAAAGCCTTGCGGCCAGTTGCGGTGGCTCACGCCTGTAATCCCAGCACTTTGGGAGGCCGAGGCGGGCGCATCACGAGGTCAGGAGTTCGAGAACAGCCTGGCCAATATGGTGAAACCCCGTCTCTACTAAGAAAAATACAAAAAAATTAGCCAGGCATGGTGGCACATGCCTGTAGTCCCAGCTACTCTAGAGGCTGAGGCAGGAGAATCGCTTGAACCCGGGAGGCAGAGGTTGCAGTGAGCTGAGATGGCCCCACTGCACTCTAGCCTGGGCGACAGAGTGAGACTTTGTCTCGGGGGAAAAAAAAACAAAAAACAAAACACCTTGTTACTTTTTCATAGCATAGTTTATAGACCAAGTACTTTGATTAACTTTGCAATATAGGAAACATACTGGAAGAAAACTCTTAGAAAGAGTTTTAACATAAACGATGCTACTTCAAGATAACTTGAATGTGGATGTGGCAGCCAGAATCCTAGTGAGAGAGTAACTGACTTAAAATGAGAGGTAAAAGGTTGATTGTTAGAATTTCAGTTATTATAGTAGGCACTAAAAAAGATGATTTTTTGGCCAGGCGCAGTGGCTCACGCCTGTAATTCCATCACTTTTGGAGGCCGAGGCGGGTGTATCACCTGAGGTCAGGAGTTCGAGACCAGCCTGACCAACAAGGTGAAACCCTATCTCTACTAAAAATATAAAAATTAGCTGGGCGTGGTGGCAGGCGCCTGTAGTGCCAGCTACACGGGAGGCTGAGACAGGAGGCTTGAACCTGGAAAGCGGAGGTTGTAGTCAGCCGAGATCGCGCCACTGCACTCCAGCCTGGGTGACAGAGTGAGACTCCATCTCAAAAACAAAAAAAGATGCTTTTTAAAAATGACCAGTTCTAATGCTCATTGGTAATATTAATAAATACCTTTATTTAACTGGCCCCTGCTCCTGGATTATTTGATATTTTAAAGTGAATAGTGTTGTTGGGGCAGTGGGTGCTGCTTGAGGCTTCCCTCCCGCCGCTCTGGGAGTGTTAGGATTCAGTGAAGGAGTCCTTACTTGTAGAATAGTGTCTGGTTCATGGTCTTCAATAAATATTAGCAGTTGCAGGTGAAAGCTTAGCCTTGTGTGGATGATGGTGGTAGACAAGTGGGCACAGCATCTCACATACTGAGAGTGGGGGCCAGAAACAGCTATGTCTTTTCATGGGAAATTTTAGGTTGGTTTGGCTATAGCAAAGAATAAAAGCAGTTCAGTTATAAAAGCCATTTGGAAGAGGCTTTTTAGAATATATTAAATAGTGATTATTTTAGTAGGAAATAATTATTAAAATCCTGAGTTCCTTCCCCAGTTACATTTTTCTATGCAGTCATTTTCCAGGTAAGGAGAACTCAGGAAAAGTCTCATGTGTACCATGGTGGGAGGCGGGAGCGGGTGCTGGATGCGGAGAGGAAGTACATTCTTTCTCTCAAGTTGACTAAAATATGTCTGTGTGATTTATTTATACATACCCATGGTTTCTACATCTGGGGATTCAACCAACTATGGATCAAAAACATTAGGGAAAAAAATTGCATGTGTACTGAACACGTACAGACCTTTTTCTTGTAATCTAAAACAATACAGTATAACAGCTATTTACATGGCATCCATGTTGTATTAGATATAAGTAATCTGGAGCTATTTAGAGTATACAGGAGGCTGTACATAGGTTATACACAAATACTAGGCCGTTTTATATCCAGACTGGAGCACTCTTGGATTTTGATATTGGGAGGTTCTAGTACCAATTCCTCATGGGTATTGGGGGATAATTTTATATGTACTATACATACGTGTTGCCTTAACAATTTTTTTTGTGTGGAGAAGGGGTCAGGAAGAGTGTCATAGAGGCTATTGGAAGACCTTGAAGAATGATAGCCATGTTTAGTAGATCCCTAGGCTTGGAGGGTTATGTTTCAACTCTGCCACTAGCTGTGATAGTTGTCAGCCAGGCCACTTAAATCCCCGAGTCTTACCTGTAAAATGGGGATAATTTACAGTCTTACCTGTAAGATGGGGATAATAACTTTTGAGGTTGTGGTGATTGTATTAATAAGATGCAAAATAATTCACATACTGTCTTGAACATGCATTCTTTCTTGAGATTAGTTCTCAGTGCATATTTTCCACTAACACAACCTGCAGTGTTTTCAGGAATATGTTTTTTTTTTTAACCTAATAAAAATCCTTATAGTGGAGTATTTTGTATATTCTCTGTTACCATCCCTGTGAATAGATTGATGTTCGGGAAGGACGGGCAATTGAAAAGGTGGTATTTGAGACACATTTATTTGGAGCAGTTATTTTATTTTTGTTAGTACTTACTTGTAAAGATGTAGTGTTCTACAGATAATCCCAAAGGAAGGAATTCTGTGAGTCACAGAACATTAAAATAGATATTTTCCTTGTATTGGATTTGGGGATGGAAATGGAGAAAGTGCATGTTTTAGATTTAGATTATTATTATCATGCAGTTGTAATCTACTTAAATCGTTATCCTGTTTTCACATTTAGCCAGACAACTATTCTATAACTTAAATCTGTTTTGCACTTTTGTTAAGTTACATGATTCTTTGTTAGTTCGAGCACAGACTAGAATCCGTGGATAATTAAGAAGTTTTTTTTACCTTTTTTATAAAAGCTGTTGAATTGGCTTATTTTTAACTTATTTAACATTTTTCTCTTGAGAAATGTTAAGCTAATTTTTTTTTTTTTTAAAGGGAAGCAAAAAGGCCTGTACTACTGTCAGGGCAGACTGAACTTATTTTATGGACTGTGTTTTTCGTTATGGAGGACTGTGTGTGACAGTACTTCTTTTACTTACAAAGAATTCTTTGTCACAAAAGCCTCATTCATCCACTGACATTTTGGGGTTCCTTTCTCTCTAAACAATCAATCTAGAAGGGAAGTGCCTAATCGGGTGTTTATGTTACAGGTGTAGCCTGGCTGGGCCGGGGATAGTTGGCTTCCTTCTGTTTTTCCTATGCTTTCGGGAACATTTGACCTTTAGTTCCTTTCTAAATGCCTTAGTTCATTAGAAGTGTTTTGTGCTCATTCAATAAGTCATTTATTTGAGGTCAGATTTATATTTTGAAAAGGTCATTTTGGCAAGTTATTTGGCCTTCCCAAAGTCCAGAGTGTCTAGTATAAAGTAGGGATATCATTCCTATCTGTTTCATATAATTGTTGTGAGGATGAATGTATTAATGTAAATGAAAATGCTTGGTAAACAAGAGCGAGATATATGTATTATTCATAGAGCGATTAGCACAATTTGGTTGCAGTGGATGAGTAGAAAAACAGACGTTATGTGAGGTGCGGTGGCTCACGCCTGTAATCTTAACACTTTGGGAGGCCGAGGCAGAGGGATCGCTTGAGCCCAGGAGTTCGAAGCCAACTCTGACAACTTAGTGAGACCCCCATCTCTACAAAAAGTAAAAAAAAAAAAAAAAAAAGGTTAGCTGGATGTGGTGGCAAGTACCTGTAGTCCTGACTACTCAGGAGGCTCCAGCTACTCAGGAGGCTGAGGTGGGAGGATCACTTGAGCCTGGGAGGTCAAGGCTGCAGTGAGCTGTTGGTGGTGCCACTGCGCTCCAGCCTGAACAACAGAGTGAGACCCTGTCTCAAAAAGGAGAGAGGAAGGAGGAAAAGAAAGACATTTGAAGAGATAGTAGCGTTGGGTTATAATGAGGGCCTTGAAGGTCATGTTAAAATAATAGGTTGTCAGTAGGTTCCAGTGGGAGCCAGTGAAGAGGGGGGTGTGTGTGCGCGCGCATGCACGCCCTTATGGTGTATATCTCATTGAATGTCAACTGTCACTCTGATGTGAATCTATATAAAAAGAATACATGATTGATTTTTTGAAAATCTTCCAGACTCACTCAGCTCTCTCAATGGTACCATTATGTTTCTAGTCACTCTGAATTGCTTGATGACCTTGATCGTCTTCTCGCATCACATCCTGAATACACGCTTTCCTCATCCTTGCCTGACACCATTCTCTGTTGGGACTTTATGCCAAGACTTTTATAGTAGCCTCCTGATTCCCTTGCTTTTTAGCCTTCCCACCTCTAATCGTTTAATACTACTACCAGATATACCTTTCTAAAGCAACATTTAATCATACTGTGTTTTCTTTGAGTTACTGATGGACCCTGGCCTCTAATAGGTCTTTAGACTCAAAATCTCCTCCTCCCACTCTTTTTTCATATATCCTCCCTTTCATTCTAGGCTGAGTTCATGCCATTGTCTCTTGTATGATGTTTTCTGGAATTGTCCCTATGGGAGTCTTAAAAGATTATTTGCTGCCACTGAATTTTAGATGGACATATATCATTGTAATTTTGGTACTTCTGTGATTCTTTGTCTTTTTAACATTTAAAATTGACCTCTCAGGCCAGGTGCGGTGGCTCATGCCTGTAATCCCAGCACTGTGGGAGGCTGAGGTGGGTGGATTGCTTGAGCCCAGGAGTTCAAGACCAGCCTGGGCAAATGGCAAAAACCAGTCTCTACAGAAAAATACAAAAATTAGCTAGGCGTGGTGGTGCATGTCTGTAGTCCCAGCTACTCAGGAGGCTGAGGCAGGAGAATCACTTGAGCTCAGGAGGATCGCTTGAGCCAGCCTGGAGGATCACTTGAGCCCTGGAGGCAGAGGCTGCAGTGAGCTGAGATCATGCCACTGCACTCCAGCCTGGGTAATAGAGTGAGACCCTGTCTTAAAAATAAGTAAATAAATAAATTTGATCTTTCACACTAGAATTTTAAGTTCCCCAAAGGCTCAGGCATTGTGCCTCATTTTTTTGTCAGTGTTGTATATATCATCATTGCTCAGTCGTAATTTCCTGTGTTTGGACTTGGAAAATATATAGCTTTGAAAAATACGAGGCTGGGTGTGGTGGCTTACGCCTGTAATCCCAGCACTTTAGGAGGCCGAGGCGGGTGGATCACTTGAGGTGAGGAGTTCGATACCAGACTGGCCAACATAGTGAAACCCCGTCTCTACTAAAAATACAAAAATTAGTCAGGCGTGTAGTGGGCACCTGTAATCCCAGTTACTCCTGAGGCTGAGGCAGCAGAGTCACTTGAACCCGGGAGGCAGAGGTTGCAGTGAGCCGAGATCACGCCACTGCACTCCAGCCAGGGTGACAGAGCGAGACTTCGTCTCAAAAAAAAAAAAAAAAAAAGAAAAATACCAATATGATACACTGCTTTAAGATTAAGTATATCCAGGCTGAGCACAGTGGCTCAAGCCTGTAAACCCAGCACTTTGGGAGGCCAAGGCAGGTGGATCACCTGAGGTCAGGAGTTCGAGACCAGCCTGACCAACATGGTGAAACCCTGTCTCTGATTTTAAAAAAATACGAAAATTAGCCGGGTGTGGTGGTGCATGTCTATAATTCCAGTTACTCCAAAGGCTGAGGCAGGAGAATCATTTGAACCTGGGAGGCAGAGGTTGCAGTGACCCGAGATGGTGCCATTGCACTCCAGCCTGAGCAACAAGAGCGAAACTCTGCCTAAAAAAAAAAAAGACTAAGTATATCAGGCGGTGATTTTGTCTTATTTTGAATTGTACTTACCAGTATTTACTTTATAAAAAAATTTGCAGTTATATAGGATAGGTACAATTATTTTGGAAATAAGAGGAATTGTTTCTTTATATAAAAAGTATGTAACAAGTGTAGATTTGAATTGAATCTTCAATGGGTGGATGCTGACTGGCTGTGCTTATTTAATATGCCTTCCAAATCAGACTATTTGCAGCCTGGGCAACATACCCAGACCCCATCTGTAAAAAAAAATTAGCCTGGCATGGTGGTACATGCCTATAGTCCCAGCTACTCAAGAGACTGAGGTGGAAGATTGCTTGAGCAGAGAGGTCAAGGCTGAAGTGAGCCGTGATTGTGTTACTGCACAATCCAGCCTGGGAGACAGAGGGAGATCCTGTCTTAAAAAAAAAAAAAAAAAAAATCTGATTATTTCTACTCCCTGTGTTAATTGAGCTTTTGTGTGTGCGTGCATAAATTGGTGCAGACCTAGCAGTGACATTTTGATAGGATGGAAAAGTCATGTATTAACCTATTTTCTTATTGCTTGGATAGTTGATGGTAGGTAGCCTGCAGTGTTTGATCTCCAGTTTATGATCTACTTGAGGGGTGATGTGAGTCAGATGCAGAATTGGGGTAGTGCCTTGCTTGTGATTGGAAAGATAATAACTAAACTTTGGTCGCTGAAGTGAACACTCTATAACATAAATGTTGGGGAATTGTTATGTTTCTTGCTAGAAATGTCTAAATTGGGATGTTTCCCATAGTACAGTTGATTTTTGTCTTGGGTATCAAATGATTGAAATTCACTGGTGGTCCTAGAGAGACGGCATGGTCACATGTGAACCAAATGCTGTAATGTTTGGGAGTATTGGGAGTATTTGCTTGAGAAAGAGGTCATCCCTCATACAAAGAGGTTGTGGCATTGAGTGTTGAGTAGTTTTATTAGTTTGGGGAAATTGCCCATTCTATAATAACTAGTGGCATGAAACACAAATCCTAATGCAGTGTTTGGCAGCACTATATAGTAAATCAGTTACTGCTGTAGATCCTTCTTAGGTTCTATAAGCTTATGTTTCTACAAGGTTCCAAGAATGTTTTTGCACTGGGGGTGAAGCAGTGGCTCTGCTGCAGGTGCTAGAAGGCATGGAAGTTCCTTCCAGCTTCTGAGCCCAGGCTCACATCCTTTCTGAGGACCCCTTGGCCTCCCTCCCTCATCTCTCGTGGGGTGAGGCTGCGATGGCAAAGGCAGAGTCAGATGTGGGCTGGGGAGGAGATGTGCACTTCTCTAGATCCTTGTGCACTCCTGCATGCATTCACCTCACCCAAAACACCGTGGTGTGGGGATTTAAAGATGTGGGGGCTGCTGGCCCAGGCATATAGCAATTTCTGGATCATCTTCCTAGTTCTAGGATTAAAAGATGTTTTCCTTCTGTAGTGAGAGCATGTTGGCAAAGGAAGCACAGATGCTGGTACTGAAGGAGGAGACCTATGAATCTGGCTATTTAAAGAACAAAATTACCCCCAGACTTAGTGGCGTAAAACAATGACCATTTTATTACCATCTCTGACAGTTTTGTGGGTGAGGGATTTAGACAGATAACTATAGTGAAGAGGTTGTCTCTGTTCTAGGGTGTCTGGGACACAGCTGGGGCCCAGATGGCATCTCTAGACCCCTCTCCTCTCTCCATGTGGTCCATCAAGTGCGGCTGCCAGGAGAAGTGCGTGTCTCATGTGGTGACTCAGGACTCCAAGCCCAAGTGTCCAGGAGGCCCAGGGCTGAGGCTTCCCAGGACCTAACTTTAGAAGAGCATCACCACCAGCACATTCTAAAGCCAGCCTAGATCCACTGGGTGGGGAATTTTTTCCACTTTTCAGTGGGAGGAGTATTAAATAATTTTTAGCTACCTTTAATCTGCCACGGAAGCTTAATAGAATGTTACTATATACTGCTGTTAATTTTCTAAGTCTCATTTGACAATTGGGAAAACTTCAGAAGAAGTTAGTGAATTTGGTTTTAAAAAATAAAAAACTCTTACTGCTTTGTTATTATATTTGGAATATCTTGGATTTTTAAATTTATAGTCTATATCGAGGGTCTACAAGAACCATGTAGAATATTGTTAGACGAACTAAAACTCCATCTGTAGTTTGACCTTGGTTAACACCAACAAAAGGCAAATATGACCTTTGTTCTAATGGTATGTTTTCAGAGAAGAGTTTTTTAGGATGTCCAGCTACTTGGCTGTTTCACAAGGTCCCCACAGTTAAGCAATCTCAAGTATGTAATTGTGATGGGTCTACGTGTGATCTGTGGCAAAACCGTCTAGACCACCTGAACCACATGCCATGTAGGTTTGTGCTAACCAGTACCTCTTGAGGCAAGCGATAGGACAGAAGAAGCTCTGCCTCGGGCGAGTTAAGAAAGGAGAATGCACTCCTACTAAAGTTCTTTGTATGCTTGTGCGTATTTTTGCAGGCTTAGAATCTTTAAACCCTGCTTACTTGATACAAGCAGAGAAAAAGTCTCCACTTTTCTCGTGGTCCTGACACT
Source organism: Nomascus leucogenys (assembly GCF_006542625.1). Classification (NCBI taxonomy): domain Eukaryota; kingdom Metazoa; phylum Chordata; class Mammalia; order Primates; family Hylobatidae; genus Nomascus; species Nomascus leucogenys. The sequence continues at coordinate 17,199,784 of NC_044384.1, read as the reverse complement.
TTCCTCCAACTAGTCTTTGTAAAATGCTGATTCTGGCATTTCATCTGTTTTTCATTTTCATGGGAATCTGAACTTAACAGATATAGTGGGTGCCATTCCTCTTTATGCGATTCCATTAAAGAAGGAGTTCTCAGATTTTATGCTACCCTTCCCCCTAAGGAAAGTAAACAGGGAGTGCAGGGCAGACAGCATCGCCGAGCAGCCACCCACCATTGGGGCTGCCGATTCTCATCTCCAGCTCATGCAGCGTTACATGAGTGAGTTTAGTAATAGCTTCTAAACTCAGTCTACATGATTTTGTAGCATTGATACATGCTGAGACTTGGAGGAGAAAATAAACATTTAATTAGTAGATATTTCATGGGTTGATGAACTTAGGACTTTGGATAGAAATTCAAACTTCGTTTTTCTCCCTAGGTTATTAAACAGGAGGCTACTTCTTGGTTAAATTGGGTTCATAAAGTTAACTTCAGACTTCAAAAATGTGATTTTGTGAAGCAAACTTTCATACAGTTGCTTCAATTTAATGTTTGTGGAGGCAGTGTGATCATTTCCATTTTTAGTTTTTATTGTGATATAAAATACATAGCATAAAATTCTCATTTTATCTCCTTTTTAGTGTACAGTTCAGTAGCATTAAGTACATTCCCATTGTCATGAGTCATCACCACTGTCTCCAAACGTTCTGTCATCCCAAACAGAAATTCTATACCCATTAAAAAAATAACACCCTATTCCCTCCAGTACCTGGTAACTACTATTCTACTTTTTTTGTTTGCTTTAGAGATAGGGTCTTGCCCTGTTGCCCAGGCTGAATTGCAGTGGTGCGATCATGGGTCACTACAGCCTCTAACCCCTGGGCCCAAGCAGTCCTCCCATCTCAGCCTCCCAGGTAACTAGGACTACAGGCACGTACCACCACTTCTGGCTAATAAAGAAATTCTTTTGTAGAGATAGGATCTTGCAATTTGCCCAGTCTGGTCTTGAACTACTTGCCTTATGTGATCCTCCCACCTTGGCCTCCCAAAGTGCTGGGATTACAGACGTGAGCTACCACACCTAGCTGCTATTCCACTTTCTTTATGAACTTGACTATTCTAGGTATCTCATATAAGTGGAATCATGCTGTATTTGTTCTTTTGTGTCTGGCTTATTTCACCTAGCATACTCTCTTCAGGATTCATCCAAATCCTATTATGTATCAGAATTGCATTCCTTTTTAAGGCTGAATCATAGGTAATTGTATGTGTACACCATATTTTGTTTATCTGTTCATCTATTGATGGATTTTGAGTTTCCACCTTGTGGCTATTGTGAATAACTGCTATGAAAACTGATGCACAGATTATGTTTGCATTTCTGCTTTCAGTTCTTTTGGGTATATCTTAGAAGTGGAATTGCTGGATCATAAAATAATTCTGTGTTTAATATTTTGAGGAACTATCTGACTGTCTTTAACAGTAGCTATACTATTTTCGTTTCCACCATCAATGTGTAAGTGTTCCATTTTCTTCACGTCCTTGCCAACACTTTGTCTTTTGTAATAATAGTCATCCTAATGGGTATAAAGTGGTATCTTATTGTGCATCTCACTAATGAAAACATTTTTTTCATATTTTGCATTAGTTTACATTTGAAAGTATTGCTTTAAATTTGTGAACTACATTATGAGCAATGTAGAGAAATATTTTGCTTTAGGAAATGGTTGACTGGCCAGGTACAATGACTCACACCTGTAATCCCAGCACTTTGGGTTGCTGAGTTGAGAGGATCACTTGAAGCCGGGAATTTGAGGCTGCAGTGAGCTATAGTCATGCCAGTGTACTTCAGCCTGGGCAACAGAGACAGACCTTGTCTCAAAAAAAAAAAAAGAAAGAATTGGTTAACCTATTCACCCAAGCTTATTCTAGTTAACACAACTGTTTGAGAGGATTATATAGCACTTTATTTTCTTTGTTTTTTAAAGTATTTACAGCAATATTAAAACTTTTGAGAAGCAGAATCTCTCGTGGGTAAATGTGGTTTTACATTTTGTAATGAAATATATGGTCTGGGTTAGGATATGCGTGGTTTTGTTATTAAAATAATTCATATCTGCATTTTTAAAAAAAACCAGTCACACTGAAAATTGGTAAAGGCTATCAGGCCAAGTGTTTCAGAAGTTGGATGTTGACTTAAGAGGTCTGTACTCTCCTTATTAAATGGTTCTAGGTAGATAGTCTTTGTTTCCTTGGGTTTCTAAATAAAGGAAGACAGACTAGAAGGCAGAAGTTTAGCTCCCAAAAGTATATAATGTGCTCTGTTCGCATAAATAGAGCAATTCATACTTACTGTTGGATTGGGATGCATGATTAGACAGCAGAATGAAATATTTTTAAATAGAGATTTGTGGGGAGCTTAGGGTCTTCTATTTGCCTAATTTTTTAGAGAAAAAATATTTATGTTTACTGCAGATTTGTAAAATCATAATTGATTCTTAAAACCAAGTTGATTTTGATGTGAGTAGTGTTTGAGATTCTGCACATAAAGGGAGGGAATAATGTGTGAGTTGTAATAAAAAACTGTCATAAGGCTATTTATTTATTTACTTAATCAATATGATGTTGTAACAGTTTGTGCGTGACAGTGCTTGATTTCTGGCGAGCCCTGTGAGTTTGGCGTCACCTTTATTACTCCAAGCATCGGATCTAGGAGTCAAAGTTACTCCAGTTCACTAATGATCGGCTGAGCAAACTCAGTTAGGTTTAGAGCACCCAGTTGCTGTTAGATAACTGAACCTTAATGGTAAACTCCCTGTCCATACATATTCTGGTTTAGAAATCCTTGGTATGTATTGATGATACTTTTCGTAAGACTTTTTCCTAATAAAGCATCTTTTTGGACTGTTACTAAAACCAAACAATAAAAATGGTGTAGCGATTCTTGTAAAAAGTACACGTGCCATTCCCTATGGAGGATTAGTGTAAAGGACACCATTTGTTATGTGTTCCTTTGATTCGGGTTCAGAATTGACATCATTGGCAACTCTGTATATTATTAAGCAATTTCCTGTGTCCCAAGAAAGCTAGGACAGTTGATAATTAATAGAGTGCTCGTCTTCTGCTTGTGGCTCTGACACTGTGCCTTTGTGCCCATAGCGTGCAGTCACCTATTGGATCTCTAAAAATTGCCACTAAAATGGTTGTTAGTAAAACGAGAAGACCTAAATCTGTGATTATTACTCTTAGTCCATGGTGTAAGTTAACATATCTCCCTCTTTCTCATCTAGAACAACTCTGCCCATGGTGATTACATGCAAAATAGCGAGAGCAGCTTAATAGAGCAAGCTCCAATACCTCAGGACGGACTTACCGTGGCACCTCACAGAGCTCAGCGAGAAGGTATGCTCTGTTTTTTGTAAACCTAAAGCATTAATACATCAAAAGATTACAGGGTGCTCTTTATGCTGATTAACTCTAAACTTTTTACTCTCCTTTTTGAAGTGGAGAAGTCTTACTGGTCCTAGGCTTCACTCAAGACCCAGTCCTCCTAGTTCTGCCATCTGCACGCTAGGTGTCTCCTGTGTCATAGCCCTGCTTGTCCTGGCACGCATGCAGTCATTCTGCTCTGTAGTCCGTTGTCTTGGCTGAATCTTAAACCTGGTTGCATGCTTCTGGGGGGCAGAGACCCCCAGAGTATTTAGTATAGTGCTTTATTTGCAGAATTGAGCTCAGTGTCTACTGAAAAAATGAATTTTATACAAGTTCTCTGTAAGAGTAAATAAGTTACTTATAAATCCATTCTTCCTGCAATAATGCAGTTTTTAAGAGGGCTGGAATGAAGGATGGAAGGACATTGCCATCTGAACAGGAATGAATTCAAATTATTCTTTCCTCTTTGCATTTGCGGAGCCATTAACCTGTGCTGGGAGAGAAACTGAAATGGAAAATGTAGACTGCCATCTGGGCTTTAAAAGAGCCAAGGATATATGATAAGCTTCACACTCAGTTATAACAATTTTGAATTTATGTCATTATGTCTCCTTTTTTTACCAGTAATAATCCTTTTTGTGTAATACATTTTTCCTCACAGAGGAAAAATAGGTCTGAATGTTTAATGTTGAACATAAGTGTTTACATAATGACCACTTCTATTCAAGACTATCACAGTACTCCTATCTTCCCAACTAAGCTACTTTAATTAGACTACTTCAGCTAAGCTCATTGAACATATGAATAACCTAAAGTGGAGTTGGTCTTACAATGAAGTCCCTTTTTTTAATAAAAATATTTTAGAAGAACATAGAGATTATATCAAAATGCTGACAATTAACTGTAAAGGTGGTACTGTAGATGATTTTTCTTGTATTCCTACTTCTTAAAAAGTGTAATACATGCTTTTTAGTTTTAATTTATGAAGGCTGGGGGCACTTTCACTATGGCCATTCCTCATCACATACTCTTGTCTTCTCTTACCTCGATTCTGGTAGCCAACACCAGACAGAACTTGAAATCATTGCTGAAGCTGTGTTCCCATATCCTGTAATGTCATAGTGGCTTTTTCTGCTAAGTGAAACTAGGTTCTGACCAAACAAAACCCAAGATCCCCGACCCTTGAGCCCAATGATTTGCAGAAGTAGAGTTGCTTTATTTCTGAATATAAGATTAGTTCAGAAGATTTTTGTTGAATGGCGTCATCCTTTAACTTAATATAACAGCTTTTGGAAACAGCATCCCCTCCCATCACCACTTTGGCTCTTATCCTATTGCACAGTTCTAAGGAGTTACAGGCTTTTGCCTGGCTTTTTGAGATTTTCCGTTGTTTCCATCCTCAACATTTCTGGCCCACAAAGGGGAAATTGGCCCACTAGCAGGCCACCAAACACTATATTTGGGAAGTTGACACAAAATACTGGTAATGTTATATCCTTTGTTTATTATAAATGTCTTTTCCCCTGTGTATTTCTGTATCTTATGCTTCATGCCTTCTCACTGCCCACCTTCCATGGTCTTTAACAGTCTTACTCCTCCTCTATGCTTTTGTCACTTTGTGTATTCCACTTTGTCTATTTTAACTTCTTCCTCTAAGGCGAAATAAATGAATGCCCCTTTTTTCCTCCATCTCCTGCTCTCCTGAATCCAACAGTGTACCCCCCCATTCTGTTGAGTTACTTTCCTAACCTCTGCAGCCTTTAGCATATTCATTATCAGCCTGGTATTACCTCCCTCATTATCCTGAAAGTGTGGTTTCTTCTGTTTATACCCTGAACAGCAGTGTCTTTAAGTCCTTAGAGTAGAGTACACTTAGTAGATTGGCTCTTTTGAAATTGATATATTTCCTAAGGTGGTACTTTTATTAAAGGTGTTTTAAAATGGATAGTTGGGGGATTTATACATTTGCTTACTTCATGAATAAACTGATTATCTAGTTCAATTCAGAGTGTTTTAAAGTTTAATATCATTTGTGTTTACTATTTTATATCTGTAATGTGAAAAAATTTTGCCACTATGAACCTTTATTATAATGTTAGTTTATATTTACCATTATATGATATTGAGGGTTACATTTGAGAAAAATAATTTTTAAATTCCCAATTAGAAATTTTTATCAGCTTGGTATATTACTTTTGAGTAGTTTCTTAAAAAAAAATTAAATATAAAACTAGATATTTTCTAGTTTATATCTACTGTGTATTAATAATTGAAGAACCATATTTAGTTGATAGTAAAATGCCGTATTTGTGGTAATCTGAATAACAAGTTGGAAGATTATCATTTGGAAAAATATCTTAATTGCAGGTACTTTTTATTTTTATCCTTAAAATCTTTGGTGTTAGCAGAGTGTTCGAAATTACTTAAACACTCAGCATGTCGTATGGGTATAGAAAAAAATTTCTTTCATAGGTGGATGGCACATTGCTATACTTCTAGTTTTTTTGTCTTTTTTTTTTAATTTCGTGATTTAAGACCAGTCATAAAGATGAAAGTGAGTAGCTTAATTGTTAAGCACTTGTCAACTTTTAGGGTTACTTTAGGTAAGTGAAATGTGTCTATAGTCTTTGTAGCACAAGTCAGCGTGTGTTTTTTTCTTTCAGCTGTACACATTGAGAAGATAATGTTGAAAGGAGTCCAGAGAAAAAGAGCTGACAAATACTGGGAGTACACTTTCAAAGTAAGCCATTTTCCCCACAAAAGATACCCCATGTGCTGCACTCAATGATCTTTGGGAAAACTTGTGGCAGGTTTGCTAATTTAAGGGAAAAGGTCTATATATTTGTTTTTAATTAAGAGAATGTACTGTTTTTTATCATATACTACTGCATGGTTTGCCAAGTTTTTTTGAAGTTACATCACATTAAAATAACCCTGGCTATTTTATTAAAAAGAAGTAAGAGCCTTAGATTTAGGGACGCAATTAAGATGTAAGATATATCTTTAAAAATGCCATTGTGTTTTAAGTCAAGATCACAGGCATTGTCTTTCCTGGCATTGATTTCCCTGGCATTTTCCTCCTCCTCTTTGTTCTCTGTGATGCTTTTATTCCCACTGCATTGCCCTGTCTTCTTACCCATGATTGGTTTTGTTGCCTGTCCTTTCCACAGCTGGGATTAGCTGTAGAGCCCAGCTCTGATTCTGTGCTCCCAGGCGAAGACTTTCCATGTCTTATTCTTGCCCGTCAGCTGTATCGGGAATTCCTCGTCCACATCTTCCTTACTTCTCCCTGCTTGAGCTATGCCCTTTCTCCTCAGGTTGGATGGCATGCACCCTGAAGCCAGGTGGAACCATGCCACATTTTTGTGCGTCCTCACTTCAGTTCCTCTCCAGAGGCATTGCTTGCAAAATTTTGGCTGTCCCTCTCTCATGGAGTTATTTCTGACCCTCCACTAGAATGTTTTCTCCTTCATCCATGGTACTCTGCTGCCCTTGTACCTTTCACAGATCTTTCCAGTAGATATTCTCATGGAGAGCAGGAATCTTCATCCTCAGCCATCCCACCATGTCTGACTTGCTCGTTGAATGAATTTCAGAACTCCAGCTTTGCTTTAAGGGAGAAAGATCCTCAGTTTGCAAGATTTCAGCCCTTATCTCCTGGTGCCTTACCGTGGCATGCATCTCGGTCTTTACTCTCCACGCTCAGTCAGGCTGGCCCCTTTTGCTGCTGGAGCTCATGGCTTGCCTTCCTAAAGGCTTCACTGTCCTCTTGCCTGAAATGCTCTTCCGCCATTTCCCCAGACTGAGGACAGGCCACCTTCTGGCTCTAAAGCTCCCTCCTCAGAGATCCTTCTTGACACCCCAGCTCATGTGCATCTCCCCGTTCTTGTACCATGCCCTATGCATTTTCTTCAAAGCACTGATCACTGATGGAAATTCTTATGTATTCACTTGGCTTTTATCTGTCTCCTGCATTAGCCTGTGAACTCAGTCAGCAGAGACTTAACTGTCTTGTCCATTTCTGCATCCCTGACACAAGAGTCAGAACAGTGCCCAACGCAAGTAGCTGCTCCGCAAACATTTGAATACTTAAAAATCACTTAAGAAATGTAATGTGCCAGTAATGTAAATGTGCCAGTTAATAAAGATACTAATTTTAGACTTGTAGATAAAATTTTATCTATTTTTTAAGTATCTGATTACTTATAAGTTGGTAAGGCCTAGATAGTAGCATAGTGCAAATATTTATTTAGCTCAAATAATTATAGGGTAGAAATTATTAGGGGGCCACAGTTGAGTCCACATGAAAAGCATTGAGGAGGTAGTGGGTGTGGGGTAGCACAGGAGATGTCAGTTCTGACTCTTGCACCTACTTAGGGTCATACCTCAGTAACCTAACTTGTTTGAACTTAAGTGTCTGCATCTCAAAATGGAAGTAATCATACCTGGCCCTAGCATCTTAATAGGATTTTAAAGATTGAGATAAAGATGAAATCTCTTCTAACCATAAATTCCATAAAAATATGAAATGGTACTACCAAAGAAGGCAGTAAACTCTAGTTACTTCTCTTAAGGGTGTATACTTAATAAGTTTCAGGAGATAGAATTTTTATCTTTTGAGCGGCAAAGATTTGTACTGTCAAAAGTGTCATTTTAGAGTTCTATAAGTTCATAGAAAATAACATATCTCCCCTTTCTGAAAAATTACTAAACATAATCACATTTTCAGATAGGTTTTAAAAAGTGCCATTTTGAAAAGAGTTACTAGAACGTTTTTGAGTAGCATATGTCAATGTGCAGTTAATTTTACTAATTTTGAAATTATGACAATGCCAGATTAACTTTATATTTCTAATTGTTAATCTTAGTAAAATTTAAGGCCCTTTGTTTTTGCACATGGCTTTTTTCTAGCCGGTTCCTGCCTAAGGAATAACCATATAATATGTGTGTTTTTTTTAAATCAGGTAAATTGGTCTGATCTTTCAGTCACAACAGTAACAAAAACCCACCAAGAACTACAGGAATTTCTACTGAAGGTAAAATATAGATTTTGTTGTTAAAATGATTTTTATATAATATACAGAATCCAGAAACCTCAATGTCAAAAAAACACCAGGAAAATTAAAACATACAGATAAAGGTGGGCTCAGAACTCTAAATGAACATTAGCTGTGGAAAACGTCAGTTACTCTAAACATGTTTTCTTGCCTGACATTACCAACATAAGGAAATGATGAAGGGATTTCTACATTAAAAAAAAATGGAGACCAGGTGCGGTGGCATGCACCTGTGATCCCAGCACTTTGGGAGGCCGAGGCGGGAGGATCGTTTGAGGCCAGGATTTCCAAGACCAGACTGGGCAACTTAGTGAGACCCTATCTCTATTTGGAAAAAAAAAAAAAGGAACCCTGTTCCTAGTTTCCTGCAGAGATGTGCGTCATTGGTGGCTGCTTGCAAAGGGACTTCTTAGTAGAGAATGTGTCTGCAGAACCAGATGAGGCTTGCTTCTGCTTGGTGGGAGTTCTCAGACTTCACAACTATTCAGCTGTGCACTTCCCTGAAATATTTCTCCATTTCTTCCTTCTTTGAGTTCTAGCTCCTCCCCACCTCACCCCCCATATGATAGAATCTCCAAACTCCTGGGAATAGGAAGATAATAGAAACATCTTATTACAGACTTGCCAGAGGTGAAAGGTATCTTAGATCATTTTGTTCAAACCATCACCTGTTTCTTTTATACTAATCTGATTTTATTGAAAAGTGAATAGGCAGAAATAAATTTCAAAAGGAGAGACTAGGTATAAATGGTTGATAAATTATTCTTTCTCAGTAAGCAAATATTTTAAAATTTATTGTTAGTAGAGAGATAAAGCAGAAGGTCCAGAAACAAAACATTCCCAACTGAGTTACTAAGTTTTGGTTACAAGTGTAGTTATTAAACATATACTATATTATGAGGCTAGTGCTAGTTTTAGGTGGTCTGCTTGTCACCATAAGTATGTTCTTTTCAGATCATTCTTAAATCTATGAGAGACTGTTTTATTCATCAACTTGTAGAGCTTTGAATAGCACATTAGATGCTGGTTCTTTGAGGAAGACTGTCGAAGTGTGAATTCCGCTGGATTTCTTATTAGTCCCTGTGAATGAAGTAGCACCCAGGGATGACTTGAATAGTTCCATCTTCCTGTGGTTTATTGTAAATTAGGCTCTGTCAGTTAAGGGCTGAGGACTCCTCCTCCCACTCATTAGTGACCTGCCTTAGGTAAGATTAGGGGATGAGTTTTACTCATTTCCAGATGCCAGAAGCCACTGCCTGTGACATGTCAGCTCTGGACACCTTGGTGAGTGAGATGGCATGGGTCTGTGAGCTTCTGTCTGCTGTGCTCAGTCATGGTAACAGTCGTGAGGATGCCAGAGAAGAGTGGCTCGGGCCAGGGCAGGCTCCATCTGCCAGGCAGCGCACCCCATTGGAGAAAATGAGTGCCTGGATGACGTTTTAATTACGGAGGAGGCTAAGCAGGGCTGCCTCACCCCACCTCCACACACTTTTACAATCTCTTCTAATTATTTCTAACTTTTCTCTCAATAGAAGAAGTTTATCAAAATTTAGACAGGTGATCACGAACAGGCTTCATTTGGGTTAAGGAGCAGCCTGTTTTCATTTCCCTTCTGCTGTCCTTCCCACAACAGAATTGTGGGTGAGTTGCAGGAGTACAGAGCTGAGGCTGAAAAGCCTTGAAAAGGGGGGTCCAGACTGAATGACTTGGTGCCAGTGTGCGTGTGGGGTCCTGCTTCCCTGTCCCTCATTCTGAGAGAGCACGCACCTGACCCCCACGCAGCTGGGGCCTAGTGCCTAGCACATGGAGCCTGCCTTCTACTGGCTTTCCCTCTGGAAGCTTCAGCTGTTTGTGCCTTGACAGATTTCATTTCTTCAGTCGCCCACTTTTTCTAAAAGCTTAGGTGCTTTAAAACAAATACAACTCCAAATAAGTAATTCAGTCTTCAGAATCATAGCAATTAATGAATACCCTGCTTAGCCAGTATTTGGATATAATATTTTTCTCAAATAGTATAAATGCCTCTCAATTACATGAAATAATCTGCAGCATTGTGTACTTCTGGAAACATACTGCCTATTGTGTGATACTTTTCCAAGTTTATCTTATCCTTTTTTCTCTTTTACCTTCCTTTTAACATCATCTACAAAAGATCAGGAGCTGCCAGGTTCGGTGGCTCATGCCTGTAATCCCAGCGCTTTGGGAGGCTGAGGCAGGTGGATCATCTGAGGTCAGCAGTTCAAGACCAGCCTGACCAACATGGTGAAACCCCATCTCTACTAAAAATACAAAAAATTAGCCAGGCGTGGTGGCAAGCGCCTGTAATCCCAGCTACTCTGGAGACTGAGGCAGGAGAATCACTTGAACCCAGAAAGTGGAGGTTGCAGTGAGCCAAGATCGTCCCATTGCACTCCAGCCTGAGCAACAAGAGCAAAACTCTGTCTTTAAAAAAAAAAAAGTTCGGAGCAAAATCTGTCCTGTGGACGACATGTCCAAATGAATACCCTTTTTCTTCTGTAGACCCCATTGACCTGTACTTCTAGCTTGCTGTAGTGTGGAAATGTGAGTTGGAGGTCAATATTTCAAGTCCTTTTTTCCCGTACAAATAGCAGCCTGTGTGTGTCCTTTGCATTCTGGCCCCCTTCACCTGTTTTTGTGGGGGTTTTTTTGTTTTGTTTTGTTTTTTCCTTTTCTTTTGAGACAGTCTTGCTCCATTTCCCAGGCTGGAGTGTAAGTATAGTAACACCATCTTGAGAGGCTCACTGCAACCTCCGCCTCCCCAGTTCAAGCTGTTCTCATGCCTCGGCTTTCCAAGTAGCTGGGATTACAGGCGTGCACCACCACACCCGGCTAATTTTTGTATTTTTAATAGAGATGGAGTTTTGCCATGTTGCCCAGGCTGATCTTGAACTCCTGAGATCAAGCAATCCACCCACCTTGGCCAAATGTGCTGGGATTACAGGTGTGAGCCACCATGTCTGGTCCCCTGTTTTTTTCTTCTTAGCCATTACAGCTGTCATTTCTCATGATCAGAATGTCTACTCTGTGCAGCCAGGGTTTTTGTTTGTTCCTTCACTGCAGTATCCAGGGTTCCTAAAACAGTGCCTGGGGCACGGTAGGAGTTTGAAAGTTTGCTGAATGATTGAATGAACAAGGGGTGCTACAAACATTAGATTATCCATTGGTCTCAGCGTATTTAGAGAGCAACTTTTGTGATAGCTAGGTACAAAAACCTTTCATTCCTCTAAACTTGTTCTGAGGCTGAGCTGGAGCTCTGGAGGTGGGAGGCTGGGTATGTAGAACTAGGATTGAAAGGTGAGAAAATTCAAAACACATGGCTAGAATATAAAAGACATGATTTAAAACTGTATATATATATATATATATTTAGCAAATGAGTCTTTCTTTAGGACTGCAAATAGGCCCAGGAAATTGAACATAAAAACCACTTGAAAATAAATCAGTTTGCTCATACTGATGACTGCATACCTGCAGTCTGCCCAGCAACGTGAACAGTGTTACTGAACTGTGAATATTTGTATGCTGTTGCCTTCAGTGTTCAGTACAACCATCAGTGATTTGGTAGTTGAAATAGACTTTTCACTGACACTGGTTTTCTTTGGCTGTGTACAGATATTCAGTATAAATTGTGTTTAAAATGGGTAGTAGGATATATGCCTGGTGTTGTAAGTCTGTATTTAAATGCTAATATCAAAATATAAATATTGAAATGAGTGATTTCTTTGTTTGGAAAATGGAGGCCGTGTGCGGTAGCTCACGCCTGTAATCCCAGCACTTTGGGAGGCCACAGCCAGTGGATCATCTGAGGTCAGGAGTTCGAGACCAGCCTAACCAACATGGAAACCCCATTCTCTACTAAAACTACAAAAAAAATTAGCCAGGGGTGGTGGTGTGCCTCTGTAATCCCAGGTACTCAGGAGGCCGAGGCAGGAGAATCACTTGAACCCAGAAGGTGGAGGTTGCAGTGAGCTGAGATCATGCCACTGCACTCCAGCCTCGGTGACAGAGCAAAACTCTTTTAAAAAAAAAAAAAAGAAAGAAAAAAAGAAAAGAAAATGGGTAGGCCGGGTGCAGTGGCTCACGCCTGTAATCCCAGCACTTTGGGAGGCCAAGGCAGGCGGATCACGAGGTCAGGAGATTGAGACCATCCTGGCTAACATGGTGAAACCCTGTCTCTACTAAAAATACAAAAAATTAGCCGGGCGAGGCGGGGGGCGCCTGTATGTAGTCTTAGCTACTCAGGAGGCTGAGGCAGGAGAATGGTGTGAACCCGGGAGGCGGAGCTTGCAGTGAGCCAAGATCACGCCACTGCACTCCAGCCTGGGCGACAGAGCAAGACTCCATCTCAAAAAAAAAAAAAAAAAAGGGTAGATTCAGACCTGTTTTTCCTGTTGGTGGTCAGAGGGCATGATTCCCACAGTGGGTGTATAGAATGCTGACAGAGTCTTCCATCTGACAAGAAGGGACTTCATTCTGACAGAGCATCTTGATCTTGCAATCTGCTGTCCCCACAGTGAGGAGTGCTTTATGCTACCTTTGCTAAATTTCTAATTTCTGAATTGACTCAAAATACTTACTTTTCAGAAGAAAATTTGCTTTGTACTTCTCAAAGCTCAACATGTATATCAACAATTTGTATAGATTTTTGTGGCTTCTCAGATATTGTTAATGGTTCTACTCTGAATTTTAGTGAAAGTGCCAGTAATAGGACAGATGAGTTAACAAAAGTCAAATTTAAAACTGAATTTTCCAAGACTTGGAAAGTTGGCTTATGAATAATCAATTTACTAGGAGTTTTTTTAAAAGTAAACTGGTTAAATTTTGTTTAAAATCTAAAATTTTTCTTGGCCAAGTGTTGATTTTTTTTGTGGTTTCTAGCACATTGCTCTGAGGGCACCTCAATCACATGAGGCATCTCTGGTGCATGGTTTTTATATAAATAAGTAATATTAAGGGCTTCTCACCCATCTCTCATATTCAGTTCTTTATTTGCTGCATAGCACTGGTGATCTGACATTGCCTGAGAGTAAAACGTAAAACAGGCACACAAGTGCTAAGTGCAAAGGCAGAGATAACACTTCTTGAATACTATTCCAGGGTAAAAATAGTACTAGCTATGCTGAACAGAATTTTCACCTTAACTCGAGAACCTTAGCATGGGTGTCATTTCAGTGTGGCATGTGGAGCCAGAGTGTGAGGTCCATGCAGGCATCCTCCTGTCCCAGGAACATGCTGAATGCTGTGGGTTTCCCTGCACCTGGGGGAGCCCTGAGGTTCAATCAGAAGATGGTGCATTTCCCAGTAGGAAAGGTCTATGCTGCTTCATTATGGGGTCAGATGTTGTGAAGATTTGGAAAACAAACTGCTTTTGGGAAAATAATGAGCAGGAGGCATTAATCTTCATTTTATGCATCTGACTTGTAACATACTTACCAGTAAGTGGGAAACTTAACATTGGATATTGTGGTTTTTCTTTTCTAGCTTCCAAAGGAACTGTCTTCAGAGACTTTTGACAAGACCATCTTAAGAGCCCTGAATCAGGGTTCCTTGAAAAGGGAAGAACGGCGACATCCTGACCTAGAGCCCATCCTAAGGTAATGATTTACCTGACGCCTGTCACAGCAGCATACAGACAGGACAAAGGGCCGCTCCAAATGGGGTCTTCAGGTGGGGGAATCATAGAGATCCTTTCTGTGGCGTACTTCTTAAAATGGACATGTTATCCTTGTGCTATTTAGGTCTAGGCTCACAGTAAAAGATACCAAACTAGTTTCATCATTGTACTCTTCAGTTCTCTGATACCATAAAATTTAGTTGCTTCTGAAATACGCAGATATTGAATAAAGCCTCTTATATTCTTTATAAAATACTTATTGAAAGAGGCCTTTGTCCAAGAGCTCCACTTTGGAGAGATGTTTTATTTGTTTAAAGTTGTCAAGTGCCTGGGCTGGTGGGTGGGAAAGTGAAGGGCAGCCCTGATTTCCAGCACCTGCTCTTCCTGGCTGTTACTCTTAGAGGCATGGTGCTGCCAGAGGTCAAGGTTTTGCCCTCATGAGGTTGTTGGGCTTGTTGGGCAAGATGCGCTTAGATAAGATGATCTTGGATTAATTCCCGGAGCCTCTCATGTGCTCACAGAGGAAGAAATTGAAGACACAGGCAAGGCATGTCATTGGCAGCACAAGGACTCTGTGGAGGCGGGATGAGTGTGGTTGTAGGGAAATGTACTTGTTTCATGATGGGAAGTTGAGGGAATTTTTGCCCAATTAATAGCTTATATTTTCCCTAAGAGTTTTTCTTAAGAATGGGTAGATTGAGGGTGTGGGATCACATGCTCGAGAGTAGAGGGGATGTAAAATCATTGTGTGGAGATCTGGAGAACAACCTGATGAAGGAAATCGAGTGAGCCGGGCAAGGTGTGGAGTCCATTTGAGATTGAAGATCAATAAATTATCATGGTATTGGTCTGTCCTGTTGTGTGAATTATTTTTTAAATGTTTCCCGGCAGCTCAGGTCCAAGTGTCAGGAAAGCAGGTGGTTGTATTTGTCCTGGATGGGGCTTTCTTGGATGTGACAGAAAGAAAGACAACAAGGCAAGGGAATTTGGGAAAAAAAAGTTCAGTTTTTAACAAATGATGGACAGTTACGAGAACTAAGCTGTACTAGGAAGTGAAAACAGGTGAGTCTGATAGAGTAGAATGAACTGTGCTTGAAAAACAGGTGCCACGGGAGTAATCAGGTAATTAAGCAGCGAGTCTCATTGGGATGAGAGCAGAGGCATCTGGGTGAGTGGATCTGGAGGTGATGGTGGAGGTTAGCGTATGGTTTTGGCAGTCGTGACACTCACCTCTCTGAGGGCTTCCCTGTAGGAGGGACATAAATTCAGGAATAATGGCTAAGGAAACATGCTGTTTTACTGGAAACTTGCAGTTATTAATAAATACATTACATAAAAGCAGTGCTAGAGAGCCTATATGGCTTAGGGTGAGGGCTTAAGTAAGACAGCCTGTCATCTGCCTTCTAAACTTGAGGTGGCCCAGTTTGGAAAGCCGACTTCCTGAGGGAGAGCAGAGGTGTGTGTCATTGACTGTTACGCACCCCCTCCTGAGTAGGGAATTGGGACCAGTGAGTATTCTCAGGATGGATGGGGCTGAAAAGAAGAGGATGAGTGTTTGCTCCCCAGTGGAGACAAGCAGAAATCTGGGAGGGGAAGAGTATTTTCATGTATGACAAGATCTGGGGTGTGACAGTTTGTGCAAGGTTACCCAGGTCCCTTTCCCTGAAGACATGGCCTCAGGGCAGGAGCCCCCCAAGCTGTGGATGAGATGCTCAGAGTTCTGAGCTGGGGAGGAAAGGGTCTTCTGGGCAGGCCCCAGCTTGGTCTGGAAGGATCAGAATATGAAGACTTGCTCCTCTCCCACCACCCCACAGATGCCAGTTGCCATGACAACAGGCATCTTTGATGTGAAAAGGACATTTTGGGTCAATTGGCAAAACTTAAATGGGATCTGAGGAATAGAAGGTAAAAATTGGTCAGTGTTAATCTGATATTGATTGTAGGAGAACATAGGAAATACTCACTGATGTCTTCCCAGGAGTTAGCCATTACACCAGGTATTTATGGTTTAGGAAAAACGTATTTGTACTGTATTCGTAAGTTTGAGATTTTCGGAAGGAAAAAATTAACTATTTCTGGAAGGAGCCATTTTCAAAAAATGGCTCTCAGCTAGGACCCCTATTAAAAAGTAAGTGGCTGGGCACGGTGGGTCATGCTTGTAGTCACAGCCCTTTGGGAGGCCAAGACAGGAGGATCGTTTGAGGCCAACAGCCTGGGCAACATAGTGAAACCCCATCTCTACAAAAAAAATTTTGAAAATTAGCCGGGTGTGGTGGTGCACACCCGTATGTAGTCCCAGCTACTCTAGAGGCTGAGGTGGGAGGATCGCTTGAGCCTGGGAGCTTGAGGCTGCAGTGAGCTATGATTGCACCACTGAACCCCAGCCTGGGCAACAGAGTAAGACCCTGTCTCTTAAAAAAAAAAAAAAAAAGTATGTTCGTGACTCCTTGTTAAAGCTTTTAGGATTCTCCTCAGCTTTGATCATACTTGGCTTCTTGTGCGTGTCTGTGTCTGTGTATGTTTTAGGTGTTTTTACTGTAAAGATGTTATTAAAGCTAATTTTGAAGAATGCAGAGGTGTGTACTGAGAAAATTCCCCGGTTTCCCATTCTCCAAATCTGACAGCTAAAGTAGCCTAACTTTTCCAAAATTTTCTGTGCACATACCTGCCCTTAGATTTATGTGTATATGTATATATATATATTTACTTTATCCAAATGGAAGTATTTTATACATATTAATACTTTTCTGCCACTTTTTTCTTTAAATATATTGGGACATGGTAACACATCAGTACATGTAAAAAGATGGCTGCTTTGTTTATTTGCTACATAATATACCTTTTTAGCTGAACCATAATTAATCCATTTTAGTTATTTCTAAATATTTTTAAACTACTACAATGTCCAGGTATATGATTATTTAATTTTTTACTTTTTATTTTTATTAATTTTTTTTTTTGAGACAGGACGTCGCTCTGTTGCCCAGGCTTATCTCAAACTCCTAGGCTCAAGCAATCCTCTCCAGGTATATATTCTTAACACATATGGATACATTTATCTGTAAGATCAATTTATAGAAATAATGTAATTGGTCAAAAGTTACATGTATTTTTAATATGTAATATTTTCAAACTATTTCTAAAAAGGTAGCAGCACTTCATATCTTCTGAGGCCTCATACTTGTATCTCCCACCTGAGCAGACTCAAAACATTCTCAGTTGCTCTTCTTTGCCCATCTCAGAAAGAAAGACAGTCTGATTTCAGTCTGTTTGAGTAGCCTTTGCCGCCTCCCTGTGAATGGCCTTTTCAGTCCTTTCCACACTTTATTGGTGTCACTGATTGGAAGAGTTACTTGTTAGATAAAGGAAAGAGCCCTGCTTGTGATTACGTCATGACCATACAGGTGTTTTAAATTTTTATGTACTCAGATTTACTGATCTTTTCTCCTCTGGTTTCAGGGTTTTGTGTCATGCCTAGAAAGACCTTTTCAAAGATATGTTTGAAAACGTATCTGAAATATGTTTCAAAAAATACATTTTCTTCTGATACTTCCTTTTTAAAAAAATATTGGATTCATTTGTAGTTTATTTTGATGTAGGGAGTATGGTGGGAATTCTTATCTTTTCCCAAATGGCTGGCCTGTGGCCTCAACACCATTAATAGGATGTCAGGACAGTTCCTTATCAGTTTGTGGGTTTTAAATTAGTAGGTCACCATTTGTGTCTCAGAAGTGTAGCAATTATAAAGGAGGCGGAAGAAAGGAAACTGAGAAATAGGAAATATTTATTAGTGATATAGATCTTGGTTGGTACAGGACACACTGCATTTAGTCTCAAATATGCTATAGGTTAGGAAAATGAAAATACGGCCTGAAATGTGCATTTGGGGTTGGATGATTTCTGTCATGTCAAAATGTAACCTTGTTTTTCTTATTCATTTGATTTATCAAATAGTTTATAGCCACTTTGATTTTTTAATATCAGTATAATTGCCATCTTGTGGTTATTCATTAATGAGCCTTGACTTTAGTTTGTATGCTGATTTCAGTCCCCTGCCTTTATCTCATTTGTGGTTTAAATGTGTAATACTCAGTGTTCCTGTAGTGGATGTGTACATAGTATGTGGAGTTATATCTGGGCTGTTCCTTGGTACTCAGGCCTTGAACTGAAGGTGTGCCTGTGCTTTTGACCAGTTGGTTTTAACATGACTGGGTGTGGGTTCCACCACTGCCTTTGGATTTTAATGTCAGCCTTAGGTAATATGTTCAGACCTGGAAATCTAGGTTTGCTCCTGAATTCAGATCTCAGTTCTTCCATCTTTTAATTTCACCCATGTCTTCCTGTTGAATGTTTACTTTCACATTAGAATACCAAGAAGCAATTTTGCATGATACACAAGGCAACTTTAGCTCATAAAGGTCATCTGTTGGTATATTAATGATTTTATAATTAATCTGAATAATAGGTCAAAAACCTTGGGGGAGAAATTAAAATTTAAAATGAGCACTAAAAGTGTTCAAAACTAATAGAATGGGATTTGTATGTTGAGCACCTAAGTAGTAGGTAGGGTGACTGTTTATCTGGGTGCACTATTTGATTCTTGTAACCATGAGAAATTGGAAGTTGAAAGGCTAACTAGCTTGTTTAGGGTGCTTCAGCTTATAAGTGATTGAACTGGTATTCAAATCTAAAGTAAACTTCCTAGTAGATTCTACTCTAATTGTATGCCCAAGAGCCCTTTTACAGGTACCACTGTCGGGAAGACCTCCAGCTGGAGTCTTTTAATTACATTAATAAAATATGAGGAAAGCTGGGTTTCAAAGATAACTTTGACTCATGGCATGATACACATTCAACATGAATCATCAGTCATGCCTTAGGTTGTAGAATATATCTATAATATATGATAACTACATAATTGACTGTTCCATATTTTTCAGGACTCTTAGCATCCCAAACTTCCCAACCTCCCACTTTGAGAGTGTGGGAATGTCCCTTAATAGTACAGCCAAAGGCCAGGCTCAGTGGCTCACGCCTGTAATCCCAGCACTTTGAGAGGCCGAGGTGGGCAGATCACCGGAGGTCAGGAGTTTGAGACTAGCCTGACCGACATGGTGAAACCTGGTCTCTACTAAAAATACAAAATTAGCCAGGCATGGTGGCACATGCCTGTAATCCCAGCTACTTGGGATGCTGAGACAGGAGAATCGCTTGAACCCAGGAGGCGGAGGTTGCAGTGAGCTGAGATTGCGCCATTGTACTCCATCCTGGGCAATAAGAGCAAAATTCAGTCTCAAAAAAAAAAGTACAGCCAAATAAGGAGAAGAACACCTGTGGAGAAAAGAAATTGCAGTTGTTTTTCTGAACAGAAGGGTGGCTATTGGACCACTTGGGCAGAGGCTGAAATAATACATTTTTGGGCCAGTATTGAAAACTTACCATTAGATTATACAAAATTAAAAATGAACGTATTTAGTCGATTCTTGCAAATGAGTTTTGTTCAATGTTACTGACTTCTTCCCATAGGAAATACATTCGAAAATAATACTCTTTTCTATAGGAAAAATATTTTTCCATACCTGAATTAAACTGCCACTTAAGTCTGCTTTATAATTGAAACTGAGCTTCTTGTGGATTAACATTACCTGAAATTAACAAATCTCTTTTCTTTTTATATGCAGGCAGCTATTTTCAAGTTCATCACAAGCTTTTCTACAGAGTCAGAAAGTACACAGCTTCTTTCAGTCCATATCATCAGATTCCCTACACAGTCTCAGTAAGCATCTTCTGTCCCTCTGTGGAGGTCTTTTTTCTTTGTTGGATTTTATTGCTTTACCGTGTCATTTTGTGTAGGTTTGTCACTTTAAAGTTAAGGAATAGTGACATACAATTATTTGTCATTTTTAATGAGTTTTACACTGCAGTTTTAAAGAAAGTCATGAATGAAAGCTAATATAACAGAGCAGACTGATTCAAGGTGAGGTCTGAGTCCCTCTAGTCTTTGGGGCATGGCCAGTCCTTCATTTCCTGGGCAAGAACTATTCCCTCACAGGCTGGAGACCTTACAATGCCGCGTGCTGGTGTCTGATCTAGTCTGTCTTCCTCCTGTCACCTGTTCCCAATTGACCTTTCCAGCCGATCAGACAGAAAACGTTAGCCCTGTTCTTCTCACTCTGCCTCTTTGTTTTCATCACGGAAAGGACAACCCATGCTAGACAAAGGATGTCTTCCTTTTTGTCCCTTCATCACCATCCCTTTGTTTACAGTTAGGCCTTTCTTTCATGCACGGACTATTAAAGTTAAACCCTCAATCTTTTCTCAGATTCTAGTTTCCCACTCTGATCTATCCCTGGATTATCACAAGGATAAATGTGTTAAATTCCTGCTTGGTCTGAAATTCAGGCCTCACTGTGACCTTCCGGGAGCTTCCTTCTGCTCCCTGTGCTCTGTCTCCTAGCACGCCCAGCCATTGCCTGCCCTGTGTCTTTGCTCATTTGTACGCTTACTTAAACATCATCCTTTTGTCATAACCCACTAAAATCACACCTGTTTTAAGGCCCAGCTGAAGCATCACCTCTTCCATGAAGCTTTGCCAGTTTTTCTTATGTTCCGTATGTTGAGTTTTGCCCTCTTGTTTCAGCTTTCACCACTGTCTGCCTTGTGTTTAATTTTCTACACATCTACCTCAGCCTGCCTTTTACAAATATTTTGTCAGTAACATTGGCATGTCCTTTAGCAGAATTTCTGCTGAACTTCAGGCATAGCTATGGCAAGGAACATTTTTCTTTTCTAAAACTCCCTCTGCTCTCAACAGAGTCATTTTTTCCTGTATTTAAAGGGGAAAGAAAAACACATATTTCCTCAATTTGAGGTGTGAGAAAAAGAGGTGAAAGAATAGTATGATTGAGTGTTATACGAGCTAACCTTTAAAGTTTCTCTAATTAAGTGTGTTAAATGCTAACGTAATTATCAATCAGAATTAAAAATGTGACTCTTTAAGATTAGTTGACCAAGACAAAATGTACAACTTCATGATTAAATTTATGTCTGAATGATAGCAACAGCATTTATTAAAGAGAATCCTGATCATTTTGGAGCTATGTAGATTTAACCATCAGTGCTTTCCCCCGAGCCAAATGTAAGTGTTTTTTATTGAACATGTATTAATAGCATCAGTTTAATTTCAAAAAGGCATTGAATTGAGCACAAAGTTAAACTTTTAGTTCAGATGAACAGGCTGCTCAGGAAAACTCACCCAAGTGAGGAGTTCATATATAAGTAATAAACTCATCTTGAGGGTGTGGCAGTATTTAAATTACACGAGCAGTGCTAAAGAGTTTGGTGGATTTTGTTTTTATGTTGTAAAATTAAAACACTATGAAAGTACAGAACTTGAGATTGTGGGAAATCTTGTCAGCCTAACGTTCATGCATATCTCAGTTGTTTCACTAGTGAATATACTGTTGTCAGAGTTCATTTGCATACACTGTTGAGTTTTTTTTTTTTTAATTGATAGCTTTATCTTTTTATTCTCTGGTACGGAGAGCATCACTCCATTTCCTGAAAACTAGTGCTGAAAAAAAACAATGCTAAAGTCCTGAATGAGTTAAGATGTTGAACTGTGGAGCCCTGCTGGCCTGTATTTTAATGGGGAAGTAATCCAAAATGTGTTGCATGGGCCAGTGCTGGTCCATAAATTGCTTGTTACTGTTCTGTAACATGAGAACAGAAATTGAGAGCAGACATTGAGAGATTAACAATTTGACAGTGCCACGTTATTTTATTGTATTTTACAAAAGTAACGATCCACAGCAAACTGAAGATTTAAAAAAATGAAAACTGAATCTTTACCACACCACAGATGTTTAAGAAGCACCTTTCTACTTTGTTTCCTCATTTTGCACATGAGCACACTGGGGCTGACAGATATGAAATGACTTGTCCAGGTCAGTCGCTCTTCAGGGAACAGCTGGCCCCTTGATCATGATTCCCACTCACAGTCTAGTGCTTTGGGCTGTGTCATCTTGCTTTCTCACTAGTAGCCATGTTTTCTTCACCACTCACCCTCCGTTCATTTTCCTTAGGTAAAAAAAAAAATTATATTAGTTTTATTTTAATTTTCCTAAAAAGTTAATAGTATTGAATACTTCCTACAGATAACTTACAATCCTCTCTGAAGACTTCTAAGATATTAGAACACTTAAAAGAAGACAGCTCTGAAGCTTCAAGTCAAGAAGAAGGTAAATGTAGATTCACTAGAGTAAGTCATTCTGCCTGCTGATAGCACATGGATAGAACATTTAAGGAGTGAAGAAACTGACATATAGGAATTGGAATGTAACAGAGGTTGCATTACAAATAAGTGGAGAGAGAATAGACTGTTCAATAAATGGTGTGTGGAGAAAGAATAAGTTGTTCAATAAATGGTGTATGGACAAAGAATAGACCGTTCAATAAATGGTGTTGGCACAATTGATTTTCCATATGAAAAAATAGGTATAATTAGATTCCCAATTACATCATGCAGAAGGCATTCAAGTGAATAACAACTTATATGTAAAACGTAAAACTTAAACTTTTCAATGTTAATTTGGGAGGAGAAGCCTTTCTTGAATAAAGTAGAGCATGACCACGGTAGAGATCTTACTAAATTAGAGCTGCTCTGTGACAAAAGGAACCATATAGCCAGGAGACAATCCATAGATTGGGAGATGATGTTTGCAAGATATTTGCAGATAAGACTATATCCAGACTATGGAAGGATCTTCCTAAAAAGTCAATTAAGACAATCAGCCCAACAGAAATATAGGTGAAAGACATAAATAGGTGATTCTGAGATGAGGAAACCTGAACAGCTGTTACATAACGTGCAGCCTCACTGGTAGTCAGGAAAATGCAAATGGAAACAGGTGTCATCTCACACTCAGCAGATTGACAAAACATTTTGGAGTCTGACATCAAGGATATGAAGCAGTGGGAACTCTCAGGCACTGCTGATGGGGATATAAATTGACACAAATATTTTGGACAGAAATTTGGTGCTGTGTGGTGAAGTTGGAGATAATTATATGCCGCTGTCCAGCAATCCTGCATCTATGAAAATTGTTACACACCTGCAAAAGGGGACATGGGCCCGGGTCCTTGAGGCAGCATTGTTTGCAAGGGCAAATACCAGGAAATTGCCTGAACATTTCAAATGTTAGTAAAGTTATAAATAAATAATGTCTTTGTACTAGGTAGCAATTAAAATAAAGGATATTTATAGTACAGCTGGCTCCCATCTCTGCATTGGTGGGTTTAACCAACTGTGAGCTGAAAGTATTTGGGGGAAAAAATTCTTTTTCTTGTCATTCTCTAAACAATACAGCATAACAACTATTTGCGTAGCATTTACATTGTACTAGGTATTATAAGTAATCTAGAGATGATTTAAAGTATACAGGAGGATGTGCATAGATTACATGCAAATACTGAAGGACAGCTGTATATTGAAACATGTAATGGCTAATGGGTTTATGAGCACACATATATGGATGGTTAAAACTTGCACTAGAATGTTTCAACAAGTAAGGTACTAGTTAGCCTCTAGAGGGATGAGGGGGAATGGAATGGAGGGAAGACCTTCAGTCATTCCTGTGATATTCTGTTTCTTAAAAGAGGCAAATATGGAGCAGTCTGGTGGAGGGTGGTGTACATGGATATTTGTTATATTAGTAGATACAGGTTTGAATGTTTGAAACTCTTCATTTTTTAATGGTTAAAAAGTTCTATCTGAAATTGGATGTTTTAGTTTTGTAGAGACATGCTCATACAGAATTTTCATAGTTTTGAACAAGATTGATTTGCTGTTAGGTGGAAGACATTTGAGAGAATATAAAAGGTAATTCAGAGTGTACTGTGTTTTTGAAAAATTGCTTAAGATATCTTCTATGTGGAGAAATGCTTAGAAGTGCTTCATACAGTCTGTCACCAGTGGTTATGATCATACAAACTAGTAGCATCCTACTGTTGGTTTTTGCTGCAGCATTTAGTGTAATAAGTTACTTTTTCCTCTCTTCTAGATGTGTTGCAGCACGCCATAATCCACAAGAAGCATACTGGGAAAAGTCCCATTGTGAAGTAGGTATCCTCTTTCTAAAACAAAAAGTGCTTTGGTATGTTTTAAAATCAATGTAACATTTAATTAAATTTCTGATGTATTTGGCTATAATTCTGTCATTTTTCTATTTGCTTTTTATTTCTCCACTTTTTCTGTTTCTTTTTCTCATTTTTTTTGCCTCCTTTTGGGTTGTTTTTCTCCTGTGGTTTTTTTTGTTTTGTTTTGTTGGTTTTTTTTTTCCCCTATCATCCTTGATAGTTTACAATGAAAATTCTTCTAGTGGTTACCCTAGAGATTATATTACATATCTTTGACTTATTAAAGTTGGATATTTGTGCTTGTACTGGTCCCAAACAATTTGAGGACCTTAGATTACTGCAACATCATTTATTTCCCCCGAACTTGTAAGCCATGGCTGTCATGCATTTTAATTCTCTGTATAATTTTAAATTCCATGAAACCTCTTTGTAGTGTTTGTGTACTCATTCCTTCCTGTGTCTCTGAGCATCCACCTATGATCATTTTCCTTCCAACTGAAGAATACTTGAGTATTTCCTATAGTCACATCAGCCAGTGATGAATGCACTCAAATTTTTGTCTGGAAAAAATGTTTATTTTGCCTTCATTTTTACAAGATACTCTTGCCACCTGTAGGATTCTAATTGGGCAGTGATTTTCTGTGAGCTTTTTGAGAGCATAGTTTCCTCATCTTCTTGTTCTCCCTTCATTTCCTTGCATCTTATTCTCTCTGCTCACCTCCAGTTTCTCCTGCAGATCACATAAAACCATCTGTGATTTCTGACTCATACCACATTAGCGCTCTGCTCCTCAAGTATGAGCCATGACTTTCCATGTTCTGCCTTAGGGCCTTTGCTGCTCACACAGGAGTCTGCCTCCATCCTTTTTGGGTCTCTCATTCTGGGAGGGCCC
Source organism: Nomascus leucogenys (assembly GCF_006542625.1). Lineage (NCBI taxonomy): Eukaryota > Metazoa > Chordata > Mammalia > Primates > Hylobatidae > Nomascus > Nomascus leucogenys. The sequence continues at coordinate 17,174,653 of NC_044384.1, read as the reverse complement.
AGAAGCTCGGAGCTCCTGATGCTTCCAGCCCCCACTGTGGACTCTTCATTGCAGTCCTTTGCCATTTCATTCTCTCCACTCCCTTGCTCCTGCTTTTTGGGATCACTTCCCAAATAACCTCTGTTATGCTGGACTCTGCATTTGAGAGGAACTCACACTTAAGTCATCTGGCATCCAGAGTTTCAATCGGTCTTACTGCTGCTCTTTTGAAGATAATATGCATTTCCCTCTGATTACTTTTAAGGTTTTGTTGTTGTCTGGTTTTCAGCAGTTTTCCTAGCTTCTTTTGCATGAATTCTTGAATCCGTAGCTTGATGTCTTTTAAATTTAGAAAACTAGCTTTTACTTCTTCAAATATTTCTTCTCCGCTTTTCTCTTGCTCCCTCTTCCAAGACTCCAAATCCTTGTGTGTTAGATTTTTCACCATGTCCCGTGTTTTTTCTGTTTTTTTTTTGAGATTGAGTCTCACTCTGTTACCCAGGCTGGAGTGCAGTGGCACAGTCTCAGCTCACTGCAACCTCTGCCTCCCAGGTTCAAGCGATTCTCCTGCCTCAGCCTCCCAAGTAGCTGGAACTACAGGCACCCGCCACCACGCCTGGCTAATTTTTTTTTTTGTATTTTTAGTAGAGACGGAGTTTCACTATGTTGGCCAGGATGGTCTTGAACTGCTGACCTCAGGTGATCCACCCGCCTCAGCCTCCCAAAGTGCTGGGATTATAGGTGTGAGCCACCGTGCCCAGCCGTCCCATGTCTTTTAAGCCTTTTTTGTTTTTCACATTTTTTTCACTCTCAGTGCTTTAATCTGTTTTCTTCTGACCAATTTTTTCTTCATTGATTTTCTTCATCTGTTTCCCCTTCACTAATTTTCTCCATCTATTTCCTATTTGTTGAGTTTGTAATATTAGTTTATTTTATAGTTCTATAATTTACTTTTTTTTTTCTTTCCCAAATTTCTCTTCCAAAATCCTCAGTATTGTATTTGTCAACCATGTTAAGCACTGTTACCTGAAAGTCTGTGTCCAGTAAGTTTATCATCTGAATTCTGCTGGGGCCTATTTCTCTTGTCTGTTTCTTTTGGTTTTTGTTCTCATTATCCTGTCCTTTCATGTGCCTAGTTACTTAAGTGCTCATGACAGCAGTGCTCTCAAGATGCAGGTTGTGTAAGCCTCTCTGTCCCAACTGTAAGCAGTGTATGATGATCACCATCACATAGTGTCTAAAAGCAGAGTGTGCAGCTGTTACTACTCTTTTTAGAGACAGGTATTAATGATAAATAGATGTGTAGTGGTTTATTTCTCATAGTATACTTTTTTTTTCTTAGACCTATCATTAGGCATTCCTTGAAGAAACTAATATATTGAAGAAAGGGTTACTGTAACTTCTTCATTGAAATGAAATAGGTTATTATTGAGGGCAGATTTTCACACTTTCATAAACTTTTCTTTGGTAGCAATATTGGTACAAGTTGTTCTCCATTGGATGGGCTTACCATGCAATATTCTGAACAGAATGGAATTGTGGATTGGAGGAAGCAAAGCTGTACCACCATTCAGCACCCAGAGCACTGTGTGACCTCAGCTGACCAGGTGTGTGGGGAGTTTGTTTTGGAGCTATATAGTTAAAGCATTGTTACTCTTTAAGAAAAAAATTAAGTTCTGTAAGTTTTCAATCAAACAGTATATCTGGTAAGAAATGAAGGAATGTTTAAGTTTTAGACTTTATACTTATATATGATCTAAGCTCTTCTGAGACCTGAAAATGTGTATTTAGATTACTTTTATTGCTTGTGTAAGATTAGTACACTTTAATATGACACCTTCCCAGGCACCATGGGTCACGCTTCTAATCCCAGCACTTTGGGAAGCTAAGGCAGGAGGATTGCTTGAGGCCACACATTTGACCAGCCTCGGCAACATACTGAAACCCTGTCTGTATAAAAAATTTAAAAATTAGCTGAGTGTGGTGGTACACACCTGTAGTCTCCGCTACTCGGGAGGTTGAGGCAGGAGGATCACCTGAGCCCAGGAGTTCAAGGCTGCTGTGAGTCATGATCACACTACTGTACTTCTTCCTGGGCAACAGAGTGAGACCCTGTCTCTAAAAAATAAATTTAAAACAAAATAAAAATTTTAAAAATAATACCTTTGCTGTTTAACAAAGGTGTACATTAGATTGTTAGGCCAAAATTTTTTGGTCTTGAAAGAATTAGAATTCGCATTTCAATCACTGCCTTGCTATTTGTGATGTAAATTTTCCAACTGACCTTTCTTCATGAATATTTGGGTCAGTTTATCGACACTTGAGAATGCATTAGGGGATGTTTGCTTTCTTAAGATTTGGGTGTGATCAGAGAGCAGAATGCTGTAAGTATGTTTCATGTCATATGGCCTCACAGATATGGGGGGAGGTCCCTGTGTATATGTTACAAGTATAGAATGAAACTTCGCTCTTGAAAATTGATTCATTAACCCGATGTTGTCTCTGGCCAATGCTCAGATCCAAATGTTAACTCTTGTTGGAATGTGTTTTTATGCATTAAAGCATATACTGAGAAATTATAAATAGTTTCAGTCATAATTAATGACCTATTTTCAAAGCCCATCTGAGTTTACTTTCCCTCCCCCACTCCAGTGCCTGCACCCTCTCTTCTTAGAGTTGACGTAATTAAGTGTTGACAGTTATATCAAATTGTACTTTTAAGAGAATAGTAGTAAACCTACAGCAAGTGCCAGTCACTTGTGTTTCATTTTATAGTCAGAAAAAGAATGTAGGTCCATTTTAAAAGAAAAATAGAAAATAATACTGTATTAATCATGAGGAAAATATGTGTCACAGAATATGTAAATTTTAGTGGTTCAGGTGGGAAACTTCAAAAATAGGTTGGAAATCAACACTCGTTAGAATATACAAGTGGGAATCTATCATTTTAATGTTTATTATGAGAGTAAAAACGTCAGTATGGTTTAGCTTTTGTCTGATTTGTCTTTTTATTCTTTCTACTAGCATTCTGCTGAAAAACGGAGTTTATCTTCAATAAATAAGAAGAAAGGAAAGCCACAAACAGAAAAGTAGGTTCAATTGAAGGAAAGACAGCATATAGCCTTTGATAATAGGCCTGTTTAGTTTATGATAGTATACAACATAGTATTTTTTTAGTTAGTTTTCTTTGTATTTTTAATTCTGGGTTTTACTCTTTTGGTTCAAAATATTAATATATGCAGGTGATAAAAATAAAGCTACTGTCAAATACTGCATTCAGTTTGGAGGGGTAAAACTCTCAGAACTTTCCACTGAAGGGCGAATCTTAATTGTATTTAGATTATTCCTTACTAAAAAAATTTAAAGATTCTTGAAGGGAATTTTATCAATACTGTACTGAATGTGTTTGGTAGATAACCTTATTAAAATGTTGGCAATATGTTCATTTGGTTTAGGGAGAAAATTAAGAAAACTGACAACAGATTGAATAGTAGAATAAATGGTATTAGACTCTCCACTCCTCAGCATGCCCATGGTGGTACTGTGAAAGGTAAGAAGGTTATTTTTCTTTCAAATACCCATCACATAAATATATTCAGCATGATACTTACTGTATTAATAGATATTGAGCTGTTGTGTCAAATCCTAATACTATAAGTTTACCTTGTGTTGATATGTACAGCAATTTCCAAATTAAACAGTTCTGAAATCATTAGAGTTACTTTAGGGAATACAAACCAGCCATGAGGGTGGAGATTGCCTTTGCCTCAGTGATTCTCACCTGCCTCTCCCTTCTGGCAGCAGGAGTCTCCCAGGTTGTCCTTCTCCAGCCAGTCCCGACTCAGGAGACAGGTCCCAAGGCCATGGGGGATCTCTCCTGTGGCTTTGCTGGCCACTCATGAGAGTGTTTTTATGTAAAGTCGTTTTTAAAATACTGTTGACTTCTTCATGATTTAATAACCATCCTTTACGAAGTTTTATGAGGCTTTAGGGGAATGTCAACCCTCAAATTTTTGTTATACTAGATGTATATGGCTTCCATTTACCCACCATTATTTTAAGGTCCCTTTATTTTTAGGTTCAAGGTTCATTGGACTTGAGAAAGTGCAACCCTTCTGCAGCTTCATTGATTTTGTTTATCTTCACTATTAATTGTAACGATTAAAAAAGAATAAGAGCACGCAGACCTCTAGGAGAACGTTTTATCCCTGTATGCCCCTGACACATTTATGTAGTGATCCCACAAATGTGATTGTTAATCTAAATGTTATTGGAATATTAGTACATTCAGTTGTGTTGTAATATGAATAACCAGAATCTATTTCTTAAAAGTTTTGAGTTTATTTTTAAACTAGATATTTGTATAGAAAGACTGAATAGTGATGAAAAAAAAAAATGGTTACCTTTTGAATCTGAAATCATCTGGGCCAGACACGGTGGCTCACACCTGTAATCCCAGCACTTTGAGAGGCCAAGGTGAGTGGATCACCTGAGGTCAGGAGCTCAAGACCAGCCTGACCAACATGATGAAAACCTGTCTGTACTAAAAATAGAAAAATTAGTCGGGCATGGTGGCAGGTGCCTGTAATCCCAGCTACTTGGGAGGCTAAGGCAGGAGAGTCGCTTGAACCCGGGAGGCAGAGGTTGCAGTAAGCCACGACTGTGCCATTGCACTCCAGCCTGGGCAACAAGAGTGAAACTCCATCTCAAAGAAATAAATAAATAATAAATTAAAAAACTAAAATCATCTGGCCAACTCATTGAAGCATTGGAAGTGGGGTAAAATAACATGGACAAAACCCATCTTGTCTGTAGAAGGATCTTGTAACACGTTACTATCTCTGAGGTTCCCTCTGGTGGTGATGGCAGCTTAACGGAGGAGGAAAAAGCTAGATGAGGAAGACTGAAGTCTGTCGGTGGACATTTGGAGATTGATTCTGCCGGCCCTCCCTGCCTTTTTCCTTCTCTTTCTAGTTCATTTTCCATACTGCTGCCATGTTTGTTTTCTAAAATACCATTTTCTGAATGAAATTCCTGCCCTCCACAAGATCACTCTGTCTCTTGTCTCACAGTGTCTGGGAACTACTGCTCACTAAAGAAGTTTGCAAGTATTCTTTCCATGTTAGCCCATTTCCAGAGGAGAAGCACGTAGACGTTGGTCAGAGACAGTTAGGGTTTGAGTGTTGTGCTCCCCCAGTTTATTAAGCATGTGACCTCTCTGATGCCTTTGTTTGCTCATTTGTAAAACAGGAGTAATGCCTGCTTCAGCAGATTGTAAGAATTACATGTAAAAACATGAGCATTTTCCTAGTTCCAAGTACTTAGGTGTTCAATGCAGCAATTTAGTTCCTTTTCCCTGTTCTAATAAATTAGAGGGAAACATACATTGTATGGGTTATTAAGAACTTTGTAACAGCATCAGAAACTCCCATTCATTTCTTTCCTTAATTTTCAAGTGTTATGAAGATAACAACCTCAGCATATTTTTCAGTTTTATCTATTTTCTCCTCTATATCCGTCACCGATTTGTATGTATTTACATTTATAAAATGACTGTGAATGAAATATTTTTTGTACAGCTTGTCTTACTGATATCAAGTGCAGCGCAGATGTATGCCAATTCCAACTTTTAAAAAGCCCCTCTGTGTATTAATTTTCCTTTGAAATATTAAGGCACCAAGGAAGAATTGTCTTTAAGCATTCAGTAAACTCAATACATGCCTAAGGATTTTTTTTATGGAACAACAGCTCATATCATAATTTGGAGAGACATTGTCTTGAAGCTGAAAATACTCTTTCTGATTAGCAGGTTGTTTGGATCTTTAAATAATACATTTTAGCTTAAGATTTGTATTGTTTTACTTCTTAAAAATTTATTATTAAATTTAAATTTTAACTTCTGTTTTGAGTGATAATCCATTTATGTAGCTCAGAATTTCAAAAGAAAACAAAGATCGCTCCCAGCCCTCCTCTGTGCTGGCTCCTGCCAGGATGCAGTCAGCGCCATCAGCTCTCTGTGTTGTTGGAGTGTCTTTTCTGTTAAAACCCAGGCTTTCTGAAGAGGTGCATATTACCTCATATAGAGCATTAAGAATGCTCACCATGGCCAGGCGCGGTGGCTCATGCCTGTAATCCCAGCACTTTGGGAGGCCAGGGGCCGGTGGATCACATGAGGTCAGGAGTTTGAGACCAGCCTGGCCATCATGGGGAAACCCTGTCTCTACTAAAAATATAAAAACTAGCCAGGTGTGGTGGTGCACACCTGTAATCCCAGCTACTCGGGAGACTGAGGCAGGAGCATCACTTGAACCCAGGAGGTGGAGTTTACAGTGAGCCAAGATTGCACCACTATACTCCAGCCGGGGCGACAGAATGAGACTCTGTCTCAAAAAAAAAAAAAAAAGATTGCTCATCATTGTAGTTTATTGCCCAGTGTTTCTTCCACCCCACTCTTCTGTTGCCAGTTGTGACACCAAAAAGTTTAGAGGGAAACGAGATGCTTGATCTCTCAGTTTCTTGTAAAAGATTTAGAAGGTCTCTAGCTTCCTTTAATATCCCAGATGAAATACGTGGTTCTGTTGCCTATGATTTATCTAAATGGGTCTTAACTCTGTAACAGACTTCTATTGTTTATAATTACCAATAACCAGTATTTTAGTGTTAGAATAGTGGTTTATGTTTTAAATTTTGTTTTTGTTTTTATTATGAGCAAGACCCTTTATCATTTGAGACATGACAAATTCAAAGTTTGTGTCTTTTTAAAAGGGCAATTTGTGGAGTATCCTTTGGCATAATTGGTCTGTCTTCACTTTCCACATCCCCTGAATCTCTAGAGGATCACATAATTTCTGATTATAAAAGTTCTTAAGGTACCACACAATTCTAAAGTACCTTCTGAATTATCAAAAAAAAGATTATGTTAGTATAGAATTAGATTTATGTATTCAGTTCTTTGGAAGCTGCGGTTTTGTATATGGCAATTCGTGATGAGAATATTCACCAGCTTGCACAGCATAAAGAAAATAGTTTTGTAAATTATGTCATTTGGAGAGGTAGCTGCTTTTTTTAAAACATAATTTGCTCTTTGAACTATAGTCTACTGTAGTTTCACTGTCTGCAACATTTTGATGAACGCTACCCTTGAGGTTCCTTTTCAGTCCATTTCTAGTTTGAGAATATCCTGTTGAAGGCCGGGCACGGTGGCTCACGCTTGTAATCCCAGCACTTTGGGAGGCCAAGGCGGGCGGATCACAAGGTCAGGAGATGGAGACCACGGTGAAACCCCGTCACTACTAAAAATACAAAAAATTAGCCGGGCGTGGTGGTGGGCGCCTGTAGTCCCAGCTACTCAGAGGCTGAGGCAGGAGAATGGCGTGAATCCGGGAGGCAGAGCTTGCAGTGAGCCGAGATTGCGCCACTGCACTCCAGCCTGGGCGACAGAGCAAGACTCTGTCTCAAAAAAAAAAAAGAATATCCTGTTGAATCTTTGATTCTCTTGATCTTGGATTGTTCATTTTGTTATATGCTGGTTGAAATATTTATATGCAAGACTCATGCAAGTGCTATAGGCTTCATCATTAGTCCAATTTAATGGCAACTTGTTTGGCCACTATGGCCCGTTAGCTTGTCTTCAAGCAGCCATTGGTATTGACTTGAATCCTTTTAGTCGCCTTATGATGGGTCATTCAGGGCCTGTTACTGTGTAGGTATCCTCCAGGTAACTTTTCTGTAAAATTGTTACTTGCCCGTGAACTCCTCTGCCACTTTCCTTGTAGCCTCATAAGATTTTGTGCAGTTTTCCCTTGGCAGTTTGACATTTATTACTCAGAAGGAATTTAGCAACATCAACATTCCTAATGACTTTATTTTCAATATTCATCTAACATTTGAGTGGCTGGGCTAATCTAGGTCATGTTTAACAGTCTTAACACTGTTACAAGTTTATCCCAGCCAAAAACCACAGGTTAGTTGCCTGCATTGCTCATTATACAAATTGTGCCTTTTCTGTGACACATATTTTGCCCAGGCAATTAATATCCATTATCTTTTACTGATTCTACCAGTTGCCACAGAAATGCTTCACTAATCTATAGTTCTTAAGAACCCTCTGGAATCCCTTATTTGGGGATTTATACACCAAACATGTATTGAATGCTTGCTGTAAAGCAGAATTATGCTATCTACTGGGTTTACAAGAGATAAGAGAATATTTCCCTAAGTCAGGGCCACTACTGGAAAAAAAAAATCCAGAGTTTGTATCTCTTGTCCAATACTAGATACACCAATAGTTTCTCCTTATGTGCTCAAAACAGATACAGCTAGTTGGTCATGGCAGGTCCTGTCACCACCTCACACTACCTCAGTATAGGCTTGAACTTGGCAGAACTCAAGGGACTACTCCGTCTACTAGATGGGAAGCATTTTATTATTTTAAATACTCCAGGTAATTTTCATTGAACAGGTATTTTGGCAGCCCTTTCTTCTTAAGTTCTTTTAAAGAATGAATTTTCCAGCAAACTCTGAAGAGTTAAAATATCTAGACTTAGAAAGTAGCTCAAAGTGATATTATTGTACAGACCCTGCAACCAACCTTAACTCTTTTTTTCTTTGAAGTCAGTAAGATTGACTTATTCTGTGCACTGTTTTAAGAATATCTTTGTCAAGTATTTTCTATTAAAATTGTAATTTAATCAGTTTAGATCAAGGACAAGCTTTTTAAGATGGTTGTGGGGAAACTGAAGAAAATATAACTAAAATTAATTTCTAATGATTCAACTTAGAAATTAATTTAAAATGACTTAACATGATTTTTTAAAATAGTGTTGTTATTTTTAGATGTGAATTTGGACATTGGCTCTGGACATGACACATGTGGAGAAACATCTTCGGAGAGTTACAGTTCTCCATCTAGTCCCCGACATGATGGAAGAGAAAGTTTTGAAAGTGAAGAAGAGAAAGACAGAGGTTTGCTCTTTGAAGTGGGAGTATTGTTGGCATGGCAGGGGTGCGGAAGTGGAGGGAAATGTGTGTTGTTTCTTCACGTCAAAGTCAAACAAGGAATTTTATGATCCTATAAATGCCATTAACTGATTTTAAATGTAAAATCGATACAAAGGACGTTGTATAGATCATTGCCTTAGAAATTCCCAGCAATGTTGATTTGATAAACATATTTCACTGCATATGAAGTTAAGTAGGATGAAGACAGGATCATAATGAGGTAGAGTTAGTGTAGAAAGAAGGAAAATGTGTGTGTTGTTAGATGCATATATATGTTTATGCTCTTTACGTCCTCTCGATTGACCATTTTATCGTTTTAGGATATCCTTCTTTGTCTCTAGTAACAATTTTTGTCTTAAAGTCTATTTTGTCTGAGAATAGTATAGTCGATCCAGCATTCTAGGTACTGCTTGCACAGTATTTTGTTTTCTGTCCTTTTACTTTAAACCTATTTGTGTCTTTAAATATAAATTTTGTCTCTTGTAGACAACATATAGTTAGATTATGGTTTTTTATTCATTCTGCCAATCTCTGCTATTTGTCCATTTACATTTAATGTAATTACTAATAAGGTAGGTTTTACGTCTGCCATTTTGTTGTTTTCTCTGTGTATTAGTGTCTTCAGTTCCTCCTTGCGTAGAGGCTTAAAACCAGCCAGCAGTGAGAGCTTAGGGCCTTCTCAGGTCTGCCTTGGAAAGGCATATAACTATAGGCATGAGCAAAACCTTTTAGGTTCCCAGGAGTATATTAAAGCTTTTCAAAGCCTCCTGTAGCCACCTTATTCCCCAGTTTTTCATTTTAAGTTTTCTGGTCAGCCTCTTGTCAGCCCCAGCTATTAATGCTGCCTCGGGCAGCTACATCGTTAAACAGTTGCTTCTGACTAATTATGACAAATGTCCTGTGGGTAAGAGGCTGTAACACAGAGTGAGTGCTAGCTGCCAGACAGTCAAATGGTGACAGTTTGGTGGTGGGGCTTTTGGGGAACTCCAAACCCCTACTCCTAATGGCTGCTGGGTTTTGTAGCTACTACTGCAAGAAAGATGGTGTTTGCACTGATTTTGGAAAGTGAGGTACAAGTCATTTACAGGGCTATTTTAGAGCTGTAGAAAGGGGGAGTGGAAGGTAGGACAAGGGGAAAATGCCTTGAGATTTTCTGTTCTTACAGATTGAGCTGTTTTTCTTGAATAAACACTCGTCAGAGTGCTGTAAGCCTTTAGTTAATTTCCAGAATTTTGAGAAAGTTGGTTATTTGACAGTTTTTGCTAGGGTTTTCATTGCTTTTATGGAAGAGTGGGTTATTAGAGGTCTTACTCTCATTCTGGTCTGGAGGTGAGATCTCCTTTAAAATGTGTATGTTGAATGAGGATGTCATTCCTTATGCATGATGACAACATCTGATTGGTAACACCTTGGTTACAAGGTGTACCCATGCTGGTGGGCAGTATCAAGTTACTTCTCATGGTCCACCTACAGATTAAGATCCTTACCACATACTGTTTTAGCCAAGTGTGGTTTCTTCCTGGACAGTCTGCAGCTGTCTGTGACATTAGCTTCTTTCTGTGTTGTGGTATCACGCTATGTTTTAGGGAGCTATGCTATATAGTGTTGCTACATGACATACAATTAAAGTCAGGCTTTACTTTGCAGTTACTTTGTAGTCATACCAAATATAGCATAGTTACTCTACCACCAATTCTTCTAATCTGAGGCAACACTGTATTTCTGATCTGCATTGTCCTTGTGAAAGAAAAAAAATGAAAACAACTTCTCACTGAGCTATTTTGAAGCTTAAATGGAGGATTTTTTTCTTCTTCTTTTTTTTTTTAATTTATGAGACAGGGTCTTGCTGTGTTGCCCAGGCTGGTCTTGAACTCCTGGGCTCAAGTGATCCTCCTGCCTTGGCCTCCCAAAGTGTTGAGATTATAAGCATGAGCCGGTGCACCCAGCATTAAATGAGAGGATTTTTATGCATTACCCAGAATAGACAAACTTTCAGTATGTTTCATTGTACATTTATGCTTGATACTCTAGGATATGCAGGTGACTCTGTGGCTCACACTGCAGATTTGGCCCTGTCCGCAGTGTTAGTGTACATCTGTACACTTGGGTAATGACAGCATCCCTCTCCTGCCATCAGATGGCACAAGTTGGAGGCCTGTGTGGAGGAACTTGGCTTTTTTCAAATAGGCTGTTATTAAATATGAAAGAATGGCTTAGGGCTGTCTTCACCCAAGGAAAATATCCATTATGGTAGAGAGCTTTGATCATTTTTAGAATTCTGAGTGGATGAAAAGGCTCCTTTGAAAAGGGCGTGGGTGTCTTTGCTGTTGCTCTCCTGGGTAGTGATGGTATTTCTGTTTGGGGCTTTACACTTACCGAAATCAGTGCACAAAAGGGTGAGACATGTCTCAACGTGTCTAGAGGAGTCTCAGGATGCTTAGAAAACCAACTGGGAACATTAAAAATCATGAGGCCATTTGCCATTTCACATAGAAATTTAACGGACTTCTTTAAAAATGTTTCTGCTTCTTTCAAACTTAACATTTTTATCTTTGACTCTGCACTGGTGTGATGATACAGATAAAATGCCTTCAATAAGTTTGGATTTTGGGATAGTTTTTATTTTGCAAAGTTTAGCAAGAAATACCCCAATTATTAATCTATTAGGGGAAGTTTATGCTAGAACCATTCACTCTTTGAGTTTCTTCTAATATAAATTAAAATCATTGAATTAGTAATACCATTGATGTTCTGTGTCAGTAAGTAGCTTTCATTTAATCTTTCTTCAGGAAGACGAATTTGTTTTTAGCGTTCTGTTTGAAAACTTTTTAACGTCTGAAGCTGAATATAACCAGTTCATACCTTAATGAATACAAATATTTTAAGTACCTAGTACAATTCAGCTTATCCATACAAGCAGAAAGATTTTTAAATAGGCGCTACATTTTAATGGAATGGTCTGTGTATACATCAACACAATGTCTGGGTCTATGATGTTTAAACATGTGAATCAGATTTTATCCTTGTCCCCTGTATACCAAAAGTCAGAACATCCCCCAAAGGCCAGGTCCACACTATTTCTGTACACAAGCGTAAGACTGATGCAGGAGTAGTAGCCGATGCAGTGTTGTTCGTATTTGCTGTTTTGCTGTTTTGATTTTGGAGAAATTGCCACACTCTCCTTTTCCTCTGTTTCTTGTGTTCTAGTGTATTTGTTTTATGATTAATAATAGCTTTAAATTTTCTTCCCCCATTGAAATATTTAGTATTAAGAATATTGATTCCATTCTAAAAAAAAAACAACAACAACAAAAGAAAACTCTTCTGTTCCCTGCCTCTAGATATTTGAGTTAAATATTGTCTTGACTGAGCTCCTTGAAATTATATCATTTATCTGAGACAAATTGAAGAACTTGGGTTGGCAGTGCAGAATGGAAGCCAAGTGGATTGCCTGAAGTTTATTAAGGTTAAGAGTGTCTGATGCTCTTCTCAGTACAAAGATGGTGTTACATAAATCTCTTTGTTTTATACTGTGTTTCATTCAGACTCAACCAGCCTTTTATGTTTTGTTTTTCTGTTTATATCCCCGTATTTTTAAAATAAAGCATTGATCTAATGTTGACCCATAGAAAGCCAAAAGTTAAAGGGAGGTCAGCTTGGACAGTCAGGAAACGTAGAGGGACACTTTCCAAACTTGAGTTACTTTGAGGTATACTTAATGTTTATTTCTAGCAAGAAAGATGGGAGTTATGCTCGTGTTAATATCTCTCTATGTTTGTTTTCTTTAGACACAGACAGCAATTCTGAGGATTCTGGGAATCCATCAACAACTAGGTTTACAGGTTACGGTTCTGTCAACCAGACTGTCACTGTCAAGCCACCTGTTCAAATTGCTTCACTAGGAAATGAGAATGGAAACCTTTTAGAAGATCCCTTAAACACACCCAAGTATCAGCATATTTCTTTTATGCCAACTTTACACTGTGTCATGCACAATGGTGCCCAGAAGTCTGAAGTCGTCGTTCCTGCACCCAAACCCGCTGATGGCAAAACCATAGGGATGCTTGTTCCTAGTCCTGTTGCTATTTCTGCAATAAGGGAGTCCGCAAATTCAACCCCCGTTGGAATACTAGGGCCAACAGCTTCCACTGGAGAATCGGAAAAGCACCTTGAGTTACTGGCTTCCCCTTTACCTATTCCATCAACCTTCCTTCCACACAGTAGTACTCCCGCTTTGCATCTAACAGTTCAGAGGCTAAAGTTGCCACCACCACAGGGATCTTCTGAGAGCTGCACAGTTAACATCCCACAGCAACCACCCGGAAGTCTGAGCATCGCATCACCAAACACTGCCTTTATTCCTATCCATAACCCAGGTAGTTTCCCAGGCTCTCCTGTTGCTACCACGGACCCCATCACAAAATCTGCATCCCAAGTGGTAGGACTCAATCAAATGGTGCCTCAAATTGAGGGAAACACAGGGACAGTCCCTCAGCCTACCAATGTGAAGGTAGTTCTTCCAGCAGCTGGCCTCTCAGCTGCTCAGCCACCAGCTTCCTACCCCTTACCAGGCTCTCCCCTTGCTGCCGGCGTGTTACCCAGCCAGAACTCCAGTGTGCTCAGCACAGCAGCAACTTCTCCCCAGCCAGCGAGCGCAGGTATCAGCCAGGCCCAGGCGACTGTTCCTCCTGCGGTTCCTACCCACACCCCAGGCCCTGCCCCAAGCCCGAGCCCTGCCTTGACACACAGTACCGCGCAGAGTGACAGCACCTCTTACATCAGTGCTGTGGGGAACACGAATGCTAATGGGACAGTAGTGCCACCACAGCAGATGGGCTCAGGTCCTTGTGGTTCTTGTGGGCGAAGGTGCAGCTGTGGGACCAATGGAAACCTTCAGCTAAATAGTTACTACTATCCTAATCCAATGCCTGGACCAATGTACCGAGTCCCTTCGTTCTTTACTCTGCCATCCATTTGCAATGGCAGCTACCTCAACCAAGCACATCAGAGCAATGGAAACCAACTTCCTTTTTTTCTGCCTCAGACTCCATATGCAAATGGACTGGTACATGACCCAGTCATGGGGAGCCAAGCCAGCTATGGCATGCAGCAGATGGCAGGATTTGGGAGATTCTATCCTGTATATCCAGCACCTAATGTAGTTGCCAACACCAGTGGTTCGGGGCCCAAGAAGAATGGGAATGTCTCATGTTACAATTGTGGTGTAAGCGGACACTATGCACAGGACTGTAAGCAGTCGTCCATGGAGGCCAATCAACAAGGTAATCACAATAACTCCCAGAGGACTTGTTTTTGAGTTCACCCATTTCTCCTTCCTTTCCTTATTGATCATGGGATTCTGTTGTAGCAGAAAGATCTGTTTGTGTTTTCGTTTATGGATATTGTGTTTTCAGTGACAGATCATAAAATGCAACTGGAAAAACAGTGTAGACCCAGGTCACACAGAGCACAAGAAAGTTCAGAGGAATTCAGTTTCCAATTAAGGAATAAACTCTAAAAGGCCCTTTTGAAGGAGTGTGATGGGAATTTGCATTCTGTAATGTTAAATCTCTTGCTTGCAGCACTTTTTTTTTAAGCTACAATCCTGTTTCATAGAGTAAGCAAAATTTTTAAATATTGAAAACCTAGGAAGTAATCTAGTTATCTGACATTAGGTTTTGAGTAACTATGTAGTATATCTGCATAACCAGCTGTCTCATGCCTATTTCCCCATGCTGCCCTTTTCCTTCCCAGCAAATGTTTAAAAAAAAAAAAGGTCCAAGATTCTATTGCATTTTACAGGAGCAAAATAGTTCAGTACTATTTTGATTTGAGAGTAAAGGAATTTGAACACAGTTTACTATTACTACCACCAGAAAGAAGAAAATGGTCTTACCTATGTTTGAGTAAGATACCAAATTTTGTGTCAACTTCAGACTGTTATTTTCACTTGGCCTTTGTCGTTTTTGCCAAATCTTACCCAGAAACAAAAAAAATCTTAAATTGGGAATATATTTACTTGGCATTCTTAAAGAAAGATCAAGTTTGATAGCTTTTAGATCGAATTCAAAGCACAAACTTTACATTGCTTTTTAAAGTGAGCGGATTGGCCATTTGGAGTGGCACTAGAGCTGACGAAGGTGCCTTGTGGAGAGCATGCCCGTGTGATAGCTTGTACATAGTGGTTTGTGATGACGTTTCCTTGTAAGCGGTGACTTAGTTCTGTCTTTCCCATTTTAGGCACTTACAGACTGAGATACGCACCTCCCCTCCCCCCTTCTAATGATACGTTGGATTCTGCAGACTGAAACGAGTAAAGCTTGCCTACTTAATACACTCAAGTGTGGGGAGTCATGGGGTGTGGAGGGGAGGAAAGGAAAGGTATTTTGTTTCTTTGTCTATACATTTCCTAGATTTCTATGCAGTTGGGATTTTTCATTTCTCTTGTACCAATGTCCAAAACAAGAAAGAATGCAATGCTTTTGAGCCTCTGGTCTCCTGGTTCAACAACAGGCTTATATGTATGATACATGTAATTTAAACCTTCAGACAAACTATCAAAAGGAAAATGTTGGTGCGTGCTTTTTTTTTTTTTTTTTTAACACTGAATACTTGCTGTGTGCAATGTTTACTGAATCTTTAAAACTGTGTATTTGACCTTTTTTTACAACACTGGTGACAGTCATATGGTTTTGAAAAAAAAAATTTTGCTTCTTCCCAGCTTTTCTCACTTTCACCCTAAATGACACTTTCCTCCCCGGCCAGCCTCACTCTGTCCCCGGCCTGCAGCAGGAGCAGCCAGCAGTGCATTCACCCCACTTTTGTAAACTGCTCTGCATATAAACCAAGGGCAGAATGTTTCACCCTGATCTTATGGGAGGAATCAGACTCCCAAAATAGTGTGTATATATGTAATAAACAGCGTCACGTAAATACATATATGCAGTGCTTGTTGTCCAAATAAAAATGAAAATAAGTGGAAGAGAGAGGAAGAAGTCAAACCATATGAAACTGAAAAAATATGACGTACGAAATGGACAAAAAGCTTTTTCTGAAACCAACTTTTTACTTCCATCATCCTTTTTTAGCCTGTTGCTTCAGAGAGACACAAAGTGAACACACTGGTGTGAATGTCGCTCTCTGTGTGCTTGTGTTTGTAATGAAAGTCTACAGCCAGTTTTACTTGTCTACCACCGTGTTGTGCTCAAAGAGACACTACTTGAGTAAAGATTTCTTCTTTCCCTGTACCAACTGTTACAGTGTTACGTTGTGTTTAAAATGTGTATGGTTTATTGCAATCTAAACAGAGCTATGGGTTTCTACCATAAGTCAGGTTATTTGTTCCCTAACCTGTCTCTTGTAGCAAAGTCACTTTTATAACAGTTTACCACTATGCTTGATTATAATGTGAAAGACTGAATTCTGAGTGTGTTAAGATGGTATTAATCATGTCAGTGTCATGTCACTAAGTTTAATGCTGCTGTTTTTAAAAAAAAAAAAAAAAAAAGTTTTTTTAAAAAGCCAATCTATGTACTAAATTGCTTCCAGGTGATTTTTGATTTCCTAAAGTGCACTGAGGTTATCTGGAAGATTGGGTGTATTTTTTGGTGACTGCTGCATTCATCAGCAATGAACAGTTTCCACTGTATAGTCCTAGGGGTCAGGGGGTGGGGGTTTCATTTTCCATTCCTGAGCACAGAGCAGAAATGATAGATTTTTGTTGTGTGGAGTAACGGTGGTATGCAGCAGAGGAACGTAAACATTTGGTCTTGGTTCAGAAGCCTAACAGATTGCTAGACAAGAGAAAAAACTTGAAGAAAAAAGAAGCTTAATTTCATGCTTCATAAGTAGCATTTATATTTATAGCACCAATGTACATTTTGAAACGTTCTTTCAGGGGTGGGAGTTATGGGGAAGGGGTGGGTGTGAAGGGGTAGATGAAAGCTTTAATTTAGAAAGAAAGTTCGAGTAAAGGAAATTATTTTGATTAAATATATTTTATTTGATCTGGGTATTTTTGGACCACATTATTAAATTAATTGTTAAGCTGCAGTTGAGTTGTTCAAGTGAGAGTTTTGATAAGCCACGTATGGGCCGCATTGTGAATCACTTGCCAGTTGTACTTTATGGAGCTTATTTTATGATTTAAAATACTGTACTGTACATAGGAGGTATGTTACCTTCTCCTTATTTGTATGTTTACCATATACTTTGATATTTGAAATGTTATGTACTGGAAAGGCCACTTATATTTCTAGAACAGATTGGATTTTATGCAACCTTTTTTCCTTGAATTAACAGCAATAAAAAAATGAAAAACAGCTTAAGAATTGTGCCTCATTGTAAATTTTGTAAAAATGGAGATAGGACATCATACATGGCGATTTTTTTAGTTTTATTTATGTATGTAATTATTTTGGGGTTAATCCATTTCCCTGCAGGGTGGGCAGTGAATCCCAAAGTTATTTACCATCTAGATGCTCCTCAGTTCCTTCCCCAAATAACTTTTTTGTTTTTGAGACGGCGTCTTGCTCTGTCACCCAGGTTGAAGTGCAGTGGCGTGATCTCAGTTCACTGCAACCTCTGCCTCCCCGGGTTCAAGCGATTCTCCTGCCTCAGCCTCCTGAGTAGCTGGGATTACAGGTGTGTACCACGACACCCAGCTAATTTTTGCATTTTTAGTAGAAACGGGGTTTCACCGTGTTGGCCAGGCTGGTCTTGAACTCCTGACCTCAAGTGATCTGCCTGCCTCTGCCTCCCAAAGTGGTGGGATTACAGGCATGAGCCTCCATGCCCGGCCTCCCAAATAACTTTATATAGAGGTCATCTGCGTGACCACTAGAGAAAGGGGGACTGCACTCCGTGAGTGTTGAGTACTCGGCTGCGTGCCAAAGGCTATGGTAGCAATGAGGCAGAGTCCTTGTCAACCTTGAGCTCGTGTTTCCAGTTTAGGCCTTTACCCACCAAAAGTGTAAAGGACTCATGATACTATATCAACTTTGTTAGTGTGATTCTACTAGCCAGGCCCCTCTCTCAGTACAATATGTACTATTTTTTATTTCATTGCTTATCTTGGCTGTAATCCAGGCTCAAAGTTTTTAAGCAGTTGGTAATTTATAAGAGACCAGGTTGGGGGCCTATGCGTGTTGCTCCACGCCGCCTTTGCAGCAGTCCCGGTGGCCAGCACCGTCCTGGGCCTTGGCTCTTTGTCAGGAGCCCTCTAATGACTGTGCCCTCTGGATCCGGGCAATGAGTGGGCAGTGAGTTTGAAATGATTATAAATTCCCTGATTGTTTACAGGGCACCAACTTTCCTTTTCAGCCAACAAATAATGCACCTATAGGTAACACGTATAAATCATGAACCCAGATTCACATTAACTAGCATGTCCCATATCCTTAGCTATCCCTCCCTCCCCTTCCCCCACTACACTAAGGTAACCATTGCTCTAGATTGTGTTGGTCTTTTTTTTTTTTTTTTTTTTAATGAGACAGACTTTCGCTCTTGTTGCCCAGGCTGGAGTGCAATGGCGCGATCTCGACTCACTGCAACCTCCACCTCCCAGGTTCAAGTGATTCTCCTGCCTCAGCCTCCCGAGTAGCTGGGATTACAGGCGTCCACTACCACGCCCAGCCAATTTTGTTTGGTATTTTTAGTAGAGAAGGGGTTTCACTATGTTGGCCAGGCTGGTCTCGAACTCCCGACCTCAGGTGATCTACCCGCCTCGGCCTCCCAAAGTGCTGGGATTACAGCTGCGAGCCACTGCGCCTGGCCTTCTGTTAGTCTTTTACTTGTTTCCCCACACACTGCTCCTAAATATACAGTTTCTTTTTGCTTTTCTTGAGCTTTGTAAGGGTATCCTTTTGTGCCTAGCCTTCTGTGCCTGGCTCTGTTCATCTGATTTTATGGTCGTGATGTTGTGTTCTTATATTTATTCATTTTCCCTACCTTATGATAGTCTCATTGTGGGGAAGAATATAGATAATTTCTCCATTCTGTCAATGGACATCTGGGTGGTTTTAATTTTTTTTCTGTTACAAACAAGGCTGCTGGGAACATTGTTGTCCCTGGTTCGTGTGTACACGAGTCCTCTAGGGTGGCAAGCTAGGAGTGCAGCGGCTGGGTTGCAGGACATGCAAGTATTCAGTTGGCCAGGATTTGCAGTATTGTTTTCCAGGTGATTTACACTCGCACCAGCAATGTAGTAGGGAACCCTGAATGGGTATCCAGACCCCCCTCCCGAGATGGTGTCATAGCGCTGTGGAAGGCGAGGTGGACCCCTCCCGAGATGGTGTCACCATGCTGTGGAAGGCGAGGTGGACGCCTCCCGAGATGGTGTCACAGTGCTGTGGAAGGCCAGGTGGACCTCTCCCTAGTTGGTGTCACAGTGCTGTGGAAGGCGAGGTGGACCTCTCCCGAGATGATGTCACCATGCTGTGGAAGACGAGGTGGACGCCTCCCAAGATGGTGTCACAGTGCTGTGGAAGGCAAGGTGGACCCCTCCTGAGATGGTGTCACAGTGCTGTGGAAGGCAAGGTGGACGCCTCCCGAGATGGTGTCACAGTGCTGTGGAAGGCCAGGTGGACCCCTCCTGAGATGGTGTCACAGTGCTGTGGAAGGCCAGGTGGACCCCTCCTGAGATGGTGTCACAGTGCCGTGGAAGGTCAGGTGACCCCTCCTGAGATGGTGTCACAGTGCTGTGGAAGGCGAGGTGGACCCCTCCTGAGATGGTGTCACAGTGCTGTGGAAGGCCAGGTGGACCCCTCCTGAGATGGTGTCACAGTGCTGTGGAAGGCGAGGTGGACCCCTCCTGAGATGGTGTCACAGTGCTGTGGAAGGCCAGGTGGACCCTTCCTGAGATGGTGTCACAGTGCTGTGGAAGGCCAGGTGGACCCCTCCTGAGATGGTGTCACAGTGCTGTGGAAGGCCAGGTGGACCCCTCCTGAGATGGTGTCACAGTGCTGTGGAAGGCCAGGTGGACCCCTCCTGAGATGGTGTCACAGTGCTGTGGAAGGCCAGGTGGACCCCTCCTGAGGTGGTGTCACAGTGCTGTGGAAGGCCAGGTGGACCCCTCCTGAGATGGTGTCACAGTGCTGTGGAAGGCCAGGTGGGGGAATGCATGTGCAGCCTAGGTCTTTGCATCTAGAAAGAGCCCCGGGTGGGATCAGGGTGGAGAGTCACCTTGGGGAAGGGGACGCAGGCTGGGCAGGAACAAAAATGACAGCAGTGCGTGGTTGGGTACGTGGGGGAAGGAGATACAGCCATAGTAGAGGGAAAATTATAAAAGAGTTTCAAGCTTTGTGGGTACAGTAGATAAAATGGGATCAGACTGGAGAATTTGGAGTTGGTTGAATGAAAAATGGGAAGTTTCCAAGTTTTGAATAGAGGGAAAACACATTGACAGTGGTATCTGAGGAAATCCTCAGGTGGTTAAGGAAAGAGAGCCTGGAGGTTGAAAGACGGGTTAGGCATGGCTAGGAGGGCCGAGACTAAGGTGTTGGCCATGGGAAGGCCCGTTTAAAAAGGGATGGAAGAGACAGGTAGAAGGAACCTTGATGCTCTGAACTTTATTTTCCCTAGATATAAAATGAGAATGTTTCTTTTAAATTATGGTTCAGTGGCTGGGCACAGTGGCTCACTCCTGTAATCCCAACACTTTGGGAGGCTGAGGCGGGTGGATTACTTGAGGTCAGAAGTTTGAGACCAGCGTGACCAATGTAGTGAAACCCCGAATCTACTAAAAACACGAAAACTTATCTGAGCATGGTGGTATGTGCCTGTAATCCCAGCTACTGAGGAGGCTGAGGTAGGAGAATCGCTTGAACCTGGGAGGCGGAGTTTGCAGTGAGTTGCAGTCACACCACTGCACTCCAGCCTAGGTGACAGTGAGACTTCATCCCAAATAAATAAATAATGGCTCCCAAGGTTAAATAATCTATGGGAAAGGTCCAACATAATGAAATAGCACTGAGAAGCCCCTCAAATTCTAGTTGAATTCAATTTTGGATGAACAGGGAAATTGCAATACTATTTTAAGAGACAGGGCTCACACCTATAATCCCAACATTTCGGGAGGCCAAGGCCTTGGGCGGATCACTTGAGCCCAAGAATTCAAGACCAGCCTGGGCAACATGATGAAACCCCATCTCTACAAAAAATACAAAAATTAGCTGGTTGTGGTGATCTACGTCTGTAGTCCCAGCTATTCAGGTGGCTGAGTCAGGAGGATCGCTTGAGACCAGCAGGCAGAGGCTGCAGTGAGCCAAGATCATGCCACTGCACTCCAGCCTAGGTGACAGAGTGAGACCATGTCTTTTTTTTAATAAAAGGGAAAATGTGGATGAGAACAGGTTTGGGTAGGAGTGATGGCAGTGATTCTTTGGATGGTGAGGAACCTAGCAAACATAGCTCCTCATTAGACTAAGATTAGTTAATTTTGCTGTGTGCACTGATGAACGATATAGAAGCTATTCCTTACTCTCGCAGATTAAACCTAACTGGAGAGCTTGCCAGTTAATGGTACGTACGGACTGTACAGACATGCCGAGTCGTATGGTCATGATTATTCAGTACCAAAGTAAAAGCTCATGGCAAGGCAAATCTACATTTAACTTTTTATGTAAGCACTAAGAATCAAATTTTTCTGAGAAGGTTCCAAAGAGATGAGAAAGTGCGGTGTAAAATACCTTTTTCCCTAACAGGTAGCACCTAGTACTTAACAGCACCATCCATTTGAGCTTGGAAGACACCTTCTTCAGTTCTCCATACTGATTACAAAAGCATTCTAAGGTTAAGGCAGTGAAACCGTATGGAGGCAAGCTGTGACAATAGTTCCACCCCATGACGCTCCCATAATCTTAAAAGAATAAAAAAATACTAACCCCCCTCCACCCAACCCCACCCCACCCAGAGGGAGGGCTCATTGATTTCCAGAGCAGTGAGTTTCGAGGTGTAAGACATGAAGTAAAGAAATGGGGTCCCTGCCTGGAAACGTGGTCACGATATCTCTACATCTTCCTCTCTTCAGGGGAGGAGACCAGCTGTTAAAGGATAAGGGGCTCTGGAGTCCCAGGGCTGAGAGGCAGGTGTCTGCTCGGGGTGGAGGGAATGTTTTAACTGGAGTGCCCTCGCCCCTTCAGATGACCCTATGCAGAGAGAGGACAGGCCAGGGCGGGCAACCTTGTCTTTCCCTGGATGCTTGTTAACATATTGGCTTGCACAGGTTGGATTCCTAAGGTCAGTCTAACATCATGTTTGATGTTACCACTGCTTACAGATACAGCTATTGTGCCTGCCCATGCAAAATTTACCTAATTCCTAAACGGTGTCCTCTGTTGAAAAATGTAAGCCCCCTGAATTGGAACACGGGTACACATCACCTGAGCTCTGTGTGTATATGCAAATGTTTATCAATTGTGGAAGCTTTGGAATTAGGGGGGTTTGGGGCTTGTCTGTTCTGTAATGGGGGGCACATCACGCGTGTGGGGACCAGAGACCCTTCCTTCATGCCTCCTCCTCCGCCTGCAGAGAATACGGGCCTTGGTCACCAGAAGCTCTCAATCCCATGATCCTGTTTTGCTCTTTGAAATTTGGCGGTGGGAGTCGTGGTGAGGTGGGGGGGTTGGGTGGTTCTTCATTGTTTTTCTTTTTCCTCTTGCAGTTCCAATTTGAGCCGCTGTGAAAAAGGCCTCCACCAGCCTCTCACCAGAAGATTGCTCATTGGAACGCAATGCCACCTAGTGGGGGACGAGGACAGTGCGAGCAAGTAGATGTTATTTCCTATTGACCTAATTTAGAGAACATTAAACGTAAGAGAGGGAACATTTGGGGTTGTAAGCCTGTGCCCAAAACCTTAAAGAATGCAGGCAGCTGGCCATAAAAGCAACTTGAGCAATCCCCTCATTCAGCCGTTGAAATCTCAGTTTGTGTGTGAACACTTTAAAGGTTTCCTCTGCGCTTTTCCTGTGTGCATTTGGTCATCACAGCTGTGAAGTGGGGTGGGAATGTTTCCCCTCGTTTTCTAGGAGAGAAATTTTGGGTTCAGCGAGACGGAGTGCTGCAGACAGACCCATGGTGACGCTCAGACCTCCGCTTGAAGTCGGTGCTCACTTCCTGGCACTACTTCCTGCCCCCATGGGTGCTTCTGGCAGAGCCCAGGGCAGTGGCTTTATGGAACTGTGTAAGGTGATAGGAACCCACAGGCGGAATGGCCGTGTGGCCTCTGGTCTGAGGAGGGCTGGACCAGGTCGTGGGCACGCCTGGAACACACACCATGTCCTATCCCATAGCGAGGCCTCTTCCATGTGGCTCTCAAAGGATTTGAGGACACGGGAGGGTGAAATGTTTCCAGAGAGAAATATTCAGGACTTTTAGAACTAGGCTTTCAAAAGCATTTGCCTGTCAGATAAATTCAAGTGGCATCAATGCAGATTTTAAATGTGTACAGATATCCCCACTCACACACTGAGTTGTGCTTCACACAAGTTTTGTGCACAGAGTGAGTATTCCATTAAATCTAATGAAGCAGCGGGGCAAGCAGAAAGGAGAGGTGACTGCTGATGTTTTTAAAGCTCTGACAGTCACATATAGATTGTCCCAAGTACCCCTTCTGCCTGCTGCCCCCAAGACACTCCAAAGGCAAAGATGGAAGGTGACAAAGTAACCTTCACGCAGAAACAAGGTCGCCCCCAACGACAAGCCCTGCTGAAGGTGAAGAATGCCACCAGGCTGCCTGGCAGTTACTGAGTGCTTATTCCTGCTAGCCTATTGGAGTCACGTCATATTTGTTACATGGTAACTTAATTGTGCCTTCCACGCCTTCACAAAATCAGTTGTACAAGACAAGGCACCCACCACAGTCCATGTGACCTTTCTCAGTCTGATTTACGTAGTGGGGATGATGACACTCGCTTTGTAGAGTAGTTGCACGATTAAACCTGGCAAACAGACATAAAGCACTCAACGTCTGACGCATAGTGGACTCTCAAGAAGTTTGTCGTGCAGGTGACACTTGGATGCCCAGTATGGGCCAGACAGCATCAGCTCATTTCAGCTCCCACAGCCCTGTGAGGGAGGAACTCTGCCCTGTTTTACAGTTAGGGAAATTGAGGCACAAAGGCTAAGAAGTCGATATCCAAGGGCGCAGAATGATTGGGTGACGGTGAGCCCAGGCAGTGTGACCACAAGGCTGCTGCCCCACGCCGCCTCTGTCTGTTTCGTGGGTATGTCGGTGTGAGGTGCAGGCAGCCCTGCACTGGCATTCGGCAGGCGGGACTCCCGGGCAGGCTCTTCTGCAAACACTCATGGGCCACCAGCCCTTTCTGGAGCCTGCCTTTTTTTTTTTTTTTTTTTACCTGAAAGCTACGTGAATCGTTGGTAAATTGGTGTAAAAATGGAACTAAGTCATCTCAAAAGTTCCTTTCAGTTCTAAAATTCTGTGAATTGAAGACGACTTTTTCCACTTTAAATGATTTATTGGGTTTACGGTTCTTTGCGCTTTCTGATTGAACTGATTTGAAGTTCTTATTTCGTGTGTTGGGGAACACACCCCTCACCCGTCACAGCGTGGCGGTGGGATAGGAGACCGACGTTAGGCCGGCCGGTCACTAGGGGGCAGCATCAGCACGGGGCTGGCTGTCCCTGGCCTTGGGGAGCAGTTTCTGCCCCTCCTGCTCCGTCAGAAAGTCTCTGACTCCTCTCTGCTTGCATGTGTAAAGTTTTCCTTTTCAGGGGCTTTTTAGCCAAAAAAATAAAGCTGTATGACTTAGTGCCGAAGGATACGAATTAGGCGTAGCTCTCTGGTTGGCAGCATATACCAAGGGGCATCAACCTACCACCCACAAGCTAAGAATGGTTTTTACATCTTTAAATGGTTGAAAAAGGAAAAAGAATGTTTTATGACACGTGAAAAATACATGAAATTCAAATTTCAATGTCTACAAATAAAGTGCATTAGCACACGGTCCTCTTGCTTCTCTACGTGTGTTGTCTGTGGGTGCTTTGTGTTATCCCAGCAAAGTGGAATAACTGGGACGGAGACTCTATGGCCCTTGAAGCCTAAAATATTTACCATCTGTCCCTTACAGAAAAAGCTTGCCATAATCAGCCTTATCTGAAGAAAGATGCACTTCGCATTATCTTGAAGGTCCTGATTTTCTGGGAGGAGGGGTTCATGCCCTCCTTTTCGGGCTCTGCTTTCTTGGCACAGTCAGTAGTTTCTGGCGCTTAAGAAGGCACAGATGCTAACAGTGGGTGAAGTGAGCCCAGGCAGTGCGCAGCACTGAGCGGTTAAGAAGTTGCTGGTTCTTACGCACAGTCATTCAGCAAACCTTGGCTGGGAGCTCAGCCTAGTGAGGGGTGTCCTAGCACCAAGGATCAGAAAGAATGGGGAGGGGAATGGGGGAAGGACTTTCAAAGGGCGTGTTTTAGTTGAGCCAAGAAGGAAGAAGTGAGCTTTTCCTTAGTGAAGAGGTGAGAGATGGCAAAGGAAACAGCATCACCCAAGGTGCTTCTGGGAAGAGTAACTAATGGAGAGTGTGCTGGGTGGGGGAATGAAAGACTCCAGGTCCTGCTGCAGGAGATGGGAGGCAGGGTGGCCTGGAGACAGGCGGGGGCAGGCAGGGGCTGCAGGCACCCCCTTCACCGCGGGAGGGAGCCAGGAGAAGTGGGTCCGAGAGGAAAAGCTTCCTGTACCTGGGCTGCATTGGTGGTACCTGAGGGCATCTGGAAGACCGTGGTTCTCCTTGCAGCAGTCACCTAATGGGCTTCAGTGAAAAGACAGACTCCTTGACTCTCCCTCTCCCCAAACACATTCCTACAGAGTGGAAGTTTCCAGAGAAAACAGAGCCATCAAAGAAGGTTGAGAGTGAGAATTAAGAGACGCTGGAGAAGATTAAGAGAATGTGCCCTGAAGACAACAACAAAAAAAAACAATAGAAGATTTCAAAAATGAAATGGCTGTTCTGGTCACATGCAGTAGAGATAAGGAATTATTCCACAGGGTCACTGAAGCTCAGAAGACGGGTACTGGGGGATGGGGGCAGCAGGGGAGGGGATGAGGGCAGGGCTGGAGGAAGACGCCTAGGCAGATGGGCGCTGTGAAGGTGGAGTTGCCCGTTGTACTTGGGGCAGGCGGGGGATGGCCTGATGGTGTCCTTTATCCTGGTGACATGGGCGGAGGCAGGCACTGAGGAGAGGGACCAACGTGTGGAACTGCTGCTTGGATCAGGGAGCCGAGGGGCACTGAGTAAAACTCCCAGCATCCCTGAGGGTCCACTGAGGTTGCAACCATGGATTTGAGGTGTGGCCAATCACACAACACAGCTTAGAAATCATTTCTTTCTAATGATGGAGGAAGCCGAGGCAAGAGAAAGGTTAGGTTGATTTGGGATGGAGATGTGCGGATTCCGTGCAAAGATTTTGTGTTGAGTTCACTGCCCTTGCTAATTCAACTACCCCTTTAGGGCTTTCACTTCTATCACTCCCCCTGCACACCCATTCCTATCGCTCCTACAAGTTGAATGCCTTGTTACGGGTGCTGCCTCCAGCTCCCAGGGTTGCAAGTCTGCGCCCTGCATGCCTGTTCCCTGCAGCCACACTGGGCCCATCCCAAGGGTCCTGCTGCTTCCAGGCCTCTTGGGCCTTCACTTTTTCCAAGCTCTTGTTTTGGTCCCAGCTTCTATGTCACTGTTCCCAGACTAAGTGGGGAAGGGACTTGCCCCAGGAGTCCCAATCTTGTCCACAAGTCACTAACCTCTGGTAACTCACATCAATCAAACCAGAGACTGAAAAGAGTTCCCTGGGTGGGTCAGGGAAGTGGTTTTTCTACCTAGACAGTGTGTGTGCATCAGGCAGCAAGCTGAAGTTACACAGCAGCAGCAAAGGTGTACCAGAAAACTCCATTTGGACTTAGTTTAGATTGTGCAAATATGAAAAGGTGAGTGGCTGAAATGTGCCTTTTACTAACTGTAGGGGTGAAGGGAGGGAGGGCAGTTTGCTAAACATAGACACATGATTTCTGGGGAAGTGTTTAAACCATTAGGACAAGGCTTATGCCTATAATCACTGGGCGGCTGAGGTGGGGGGATGGCTTGAGGCCAGGAGTTCAAGACCAGCCCAGGCAACATCACAAGACCCCCCTTCTCTACCAAAAAATAAAAATTAGCCAGGTGTGGTGGTGCATGCCTGTGGTCCCAGCTATTCAGGAAGCTGAGGCGGGAGGATTGCTTGAGCCCAGGAGTCCGAGGCTTCTGTGAGCTGTGATCACACCACTGCATTCCACAGCCACAGCGAGACCCTGTCTTAAAAAGCAAACTGCTAGGACAAGTGACTTCCGATCATTTCACAAGGATCTATTAAATAACAGATAAGTAATATTACAATTCTACTCTAGTTAACCTCCGTCTAGTTGCTAAATTTCTGAACAGAAGTGTAGAGGTTATCGGCGTAGACTCAGTTTGAATCCTAAGACCACCATTTACGTGCTGGGGCCACAGAGCGATGTCCTTCCCCTCTGAGCCTCAGTTCTTTTACCTGTAAATAAAAATCACAGTTGTGTCCACCCCACAGGTGTGTGCAAGGGTTAGATAATCTAAACGTGGTGTCTAGCATACAGGGAGCGCTAACACAGTCTTCTATTTTCTCTTAAAATGTCTACTTATTCAAAACCTGCCTTCCTATTTTAGGGCTTATCAAAGTTAGAAATGCCTCCCTTCTTGGATTAGACTGTGCCTTGCTCTTTCGTGTTAGCTGTTTTTATTTTACATACTCTTAATCGTCCTATACAATCATTCTGTATCTTATTTTTTATTAATACGAGGGATGAGCCAAAATTGATACTTTGTTGCTAACCAAAGTCTATAGGTATACTAGGGTTCGCTCTTGTTCAGTTTTGTGGGTTTTGACAAAGGCGTGAGGACATGCATCTGCCGTTACAGGGTCGTACAGGATAGTTTCGCTGTCCCAATGTCCTCTGTGCTCCTCCCGTTCATCCTCCCTCCCCTGACCCTGGCAACCACTTTTTTTTTTTTTTTTTTTTTTTTTTTTTTTCTGAGACGGAGTCTCACTCTGTCGCCCAGACTGGAGTGCAGTGGTGTCATCTCAGCTCACTGCAGCCTCTGCCACCCAGGTTCAAGTGATTCTCCTGCCTCAGCCTCCCAAGTAGCTGGGATTACAAGCGCCCGCCACCATGCCTGGCTAATTTTTGTAATTTTAGTAGAGACAGAGTTTCACCATCTTGGTCAGGCTGGTCTTTAACTCCTGACCTCAGGTGATCCACCTGCATCGGCCTCCCAAAGTGCTGGGATTACAGACATGAGCCACCGTGCCCAGCCTCACTTATCTTTTTATTGTCTGCCTAGTTTTGCCTTTTCCAGAATGCCATGTAGTTGGGATCATGCAGTCTGGAGCCTTTTCAGGTTGGCTGCTACCACTCGACAGGACACATTTCAGGTTCCTCCATGCCTTTTCGGGGTTGGATCGCTCGTTCTGGTCTTGCTGAGTAATAGAATGTTATATGGATGTCCCACACCTTATCCATTCACCTATTGAAGGACATCCTGGTTGCTTTGACATTCTAGCAATTATGACTAAAGCCGCTGTAAACATACAGGTGGACATAAGTTTTCAGCTCATTTGGGTAAACACCAAGGAATGTGATTGCTGGATCATGTGGTGAGAGTGTTTAGTTTTGTTAAGAAACTACCAAACTGTCTTTCCAAAGTGTCTGTACCATTTTTGCATTCCCACCAGCAATGAATGAGAGTTCCTGTTGCTCCGCATCCTCACCAGCATTTGGAGGTGTCAGTATTTTGCATTTTAACCTTTCTGATAGGTGTTGTCTTACAACAATTAACATTGTTGTCTTAATTGGCAATTCTAATGACCTGTGATTTGGAACATCTTTTCATCTTTTCATTTGCTTATTTGCCATCTTTAGTGAGCTGTCCAGATCTTATTGGGTCATTTTCTTATTGTTGAGTGTTAAAAATTCTTTGTATACTTTGTATGCTAGTCTTTTATTAGATAAGTGATTTGGAAATATAGTATTTTCTCCCAGTTTGTGGATTGTCTTTTCATTGTCTTAGTGCTTTGTTCTTTTTATTGCAATGAAATTAAAATTTAAGGACACTAAGGGACAGAGAACAGTCAGAGGTTTCTCTACGTCTTTATTCTTGTTAGATGCATTGCTGAGCAGTCTCCAGTGCTGCCTCCTTGTACATTCAGCAAGGGGCCGAAGGTGGGAAGTCTTCAACCCAGAGCTGGCACAGCTCCGTCAGCAGAAGGCATGGACACTGGGGGCTTTCAAGTCCTTCCCCTATAGGGACAACCAGCCACTATTCAGGGGCTGGGCCCGTGCTGATCCTTTTTATTACCTGCCCTACCCAGAGTACAGAAATTATGACCTAAAGGATGTCCCCTCATCACATTGCTTGACCTTATTTGGGACACACAGGACCGAGCTCCTCCCCAGTGTATTTATAGAGATGTGCACAGTGGAGAAGCAAGTTCCCAGGTTTCTAAACTTAGAGGCTTCAAGCAGGGTTTGCAGGTGTTGCCTCCCCCTCCCCCATCTCCCCGTGCAAATGTACCTTCTTTCTAGAAAGCACAACACAGACCTTGGTAAGGCCTTGGTGGAACAATAGACAACAGTCCCAATCCTGTCTGCTTCCCGCAGGGTGGGACGTCATGACCCGGCCGTGGAAGGGAAGTTCAGCCCACGGAGGGCTTTTCCTGTGGGTCTCCAGAATACTTCTCCCACCCTCCCCGCCTCCTGATAACGCAATGCCCTGATGCTTCAGAATAGCCGAGTATCTTCTGGGGAGTTTGATGTTAAAATGTGCCTGTTTCTGGCTATGTTGAAAAACCATGGCCAAGGAGGAAGTGACCTGTTCTGGAGTTTCTCTGTCCCCAGTGAAAATAAATCATTGTGCCCAGCTGGTTTGCAATCTCAGTTTTTTAAATCAGACTCTCCACCTAATTGAAAGTGGGGGTGTGTTTATTCTGGCAAAGAATGGTAGCACTTCTTGACTGAAAATGTTTGGAAAGGCCCTTAAAGTCCAGTGCGAAGTGGTGGAGCACAGCTGTCACTGTGTTTCTCCCAGTGCAGTCCAAGGACCACCAGGAAGCCTGTGAAATGCAGCCTCCAGGGCACAGCCTAGCCTCACTGCACAGAATGCCTGGGGTGGGCCATTCAGATGCACATTACATTAAAAAACCATTAGGTTAAAAGCACAAACTTCCGCTGGGTGAGGTGGCTCATGCCTGTAATCCCAACGCTTTGGGAGGCCAAGACGGGTGGATCACCTGAGGTCAGGAGTTCGAGACCAGTCTGGCCAACATGGTGAAAGCCCATCTCTACTAAAAATACAAAAATTAGCTGGGCATGGTGGCACATGCCTGTAATCCTAGCTGCTTGGGAGGCTGAGGCAGGAGAATTGCTTGAACCTGGGAGGCAGAGGTTGCAGTGAGCCGAGATCGTGCCACTGCACTCCAGTCTGGGAGACAGAATGAGACTCCATTTCAAAAAAAAAAAAAAAAGCACAAACTTCAGAGGCCTAAAAACCTGGATTTACTTCTTGACTCTTCTGCTTTGGGGCCAATAATTACATGTCTTAATTCTTATCTGCAAAGTGGTAATAATAGGGTTGTGGAGAAAACCAAAGATCAATCCATGTCTTGCTGTATATAGAAAACTTAATTCAAAATGGCTCATAGATCTAAATGTAAAAGCAAAAACTATAAATGCTATAGAATAAAACAGGAAAAAACCTTTGTGATCTTGAGTTAGGCAAAGATTTCTTAGGTGAAAGCAAAATCTGTAAGAGTACATCTTAATAGATTGGACTTCATCAGACTTAAAACTCTGCTCTTTGAACAACATTGTTCAGAAGATGAAAAGACAAGCCATAGACCGGGAGAAAATGTTTGCATGTCATACATTTGATAAAGGGTTTGTGTCTAGAACCCTCAAAACTCGATAATAAGAAAACAATTTTTAAAATGGGCAAAAGATCTGAGTGCTTCACCAAGGAAGAAGCCCATGAAAAGATGCTCAATGTCATTAGTCTTCAGGGAAATGCAAATTAAAACCATAATGAGATACCGCTGCACACCTATTATAGAGTGGTTGAAATAAAAAGACCACACTAGGTGTTGACCACCATGTGGAGCAACTGGAACTCTCATAAACTTCAGACAGGAGTGTAAAATGGTACAACCACTTTGGAAAAGTTTGGCAGTTCTTAAGTTAAACATACGCCTACTACAATCCAGCCACTCTACTTTTAGGAATTTACCCAAACGAAACAACGACATATGTCTATGCAAAGATTTGTGCAAGAATGTCCAAAACAGCTTTATTTGTATTAGGCAACAAGTGGAAACAACTCAAATCTTCATCAACAGGTGAAACAATGGTCTCACCAAACAATGGAATATTAGCAATAAAGGGAATGAATTGCTGAGACACAACATGGTGAATCTCAAAATAACTGTGCCAAGTGAAAGAAGCCAGACAAAATATGTTCACCAGACTGCATGATTCCATTTGGATAAAATTCTGGGAAATGGAAATGACAGAAAGCAGATCAGTGGTTGCCTGGGTGTAGAGGTAGGGGCAGGAATGGGGGAACCACAAGGGGACACGAGAAAACTTTTGGATGTGATAGATACAGTCACTATCTTGATTGTGGTAATGGTTTCACAGGGACATATGTCAAAACATATATATATATATATATATATATCCCCCCTCCCCCTGAGATAGAGTCTCACTGTGTCACCCAGGCTGGAGTGCAGTGGCATGATCTCGACTCAGTGCAACCTCTGCCTTCCAGGTTCAAGTGATTCTCCTGCCTCAGCCTCCTGAGTACCTGGGATTACAGGCGTGCACCTCCACACCCTGCTAATTTTATATTTTTAGTAGAGACGGGGTTTCACCATGTTGGCCAGGCTGGTCTCGAACTCCTGACCTGAGGTGATCCACCCACCTCGGCCTCCCAAAATGCTGGGATTACGGGCATGAGCCACTGCACCTGGCCTCTTTATTTTTTAGAGAGAAGGGTTTTGCTCTGTCACCCTGGCTGGAGTGCAGTGGCACAATCAGAGCTCACTGCAGCCTTGAAGTCCTGGGCTCAAGTGATTCCCCTGCCTTGGCCTCCCCAGTAGTTAGGACTACAGGTGTGTACCACCACACCCAGCTAAATTTTTCGTATCTTTTTTGTAGAGACAGGGTTCTGCTATGTTGCCCAGGCTGGTCTTGAACTCCTGGGCTCAAGTAATCCTCCTGCCTTGGCCTCTCAAAGTGCTGGGATTGCAAGTTTGAGCCACTGTGCCCAGCCAGAATTTTTAAATATTGAAATAAAATTTAAGATTCAGTTCCTGGCTGGGCGCGGTGCCTCACGCTTGTAATCCCAGCACTTTGGGAGGCCGAGGAGGGCGGATCATGAGGTCAGGAGATCGAGACCACGGTGAAACCCCGTCTCTACTAAAAATACAAAAAATTAGCCGGGCGTGGTGGCGGGTGCCTGTAGTCTCAGCTACTCGGAGAGGCTGAGGCAGGAGAATGGTGTGAACCCGGGAGGTGGAGTTTGCAGTGAGCCGAGATTGCGCCACTGCACTCCAGCCTGGGCGACAGAGCGAGACTCCGTCTCAAGAAAAAGAAAAAAAAAAAAGATTCAGTTCCTTAGTTGCACTAGCCATATTTTAAGCACTCAGTGGCCACTTGTGGCTAATGGCTACTGCATTTGACACTAGCGAGAGAGAACATTTTCCTCATAGCAGAAAGTTCTGTTGAATAGTGCTGGTCCTAACACAGGACCTCCTGTTCCAGGCTAGCAAGGAATTCTCATAAAAAGAATTTTCTTCTGGGCAAAATATCCCTGCTTCTTTTGTCTGCAAAGCAAAATGGATGATGGGGAGGGACATGTGACAAGCCACCAGGACAGGCCATTACCAGGGGCAGGTGCACAGGCGCATGCCTGTTCCTTCAGCTGTACCATTGGGAACATTGGTATTTTGCTAAATTTTTAGTCCTGCTCCTCAAATGTAGTGCACCCCTAGATAATCCATTTCGTGTGAGGAATCTGGTGTCTTTGCTCACTTTATGTCCTGTACCTTTTTTTTTTTTTTTTTTTTTTCCTGAGACGGAGTCTCATTCTGTCGCTCAGGCTGGAATGCAGTGGCACGATCTCCACTCACTGCAACCTCCACCTCCCAGGTTCAAGCGATTCTCCTGCCTCAGCCTCCCGAGTACCTGGATTACAGGCACCTGCCACCATGCCCGGCTAATTTTTGCATTTTTATTAGAGATACGGTTTCACCATGTTGGCCAGGCTGGTCTTGAACTCCTGACCTCAGGTGATCCGCCTGCCTTGGCCTCCCAAAGTGCTAGGATAACAGGCATGAGTCCCCATGCCTGGCCTGTCGTTGTTTTTGAGACAGGGTCTCACTTTGTTGACCTGGCTGGAGTGCAGTGGCACCATCACTGCAGCTTTCAACTCCCGGGCTCAGGCAATTTTTTCTACAGGCACATGCTGCCAAGCCTGACGGTTTTTTTGTTTGTTTGTTTGTTTGTTTTTTGAGACGGAGTCTGGCTCTGTCGCCCGGACTGGAGAGCAGTAGCGCGGTCTCAGCTCACTGCAAGCTCCGCCTCCCGGGTTCACACCATTCTCCTGCCTCAGCCTCCCAAGTAGCTGGGACTACAGGCGCCCGCCACTACGCCCGGCTAATTTTTTATATTTTTAGTAGAGGCGGTGTTTCACCGTGTTAGCGAGGATGGTCTTGATCTCCTGACCTCGTGATCCGCCCGCCTCGGCCTCCCAAAGTGCTGGGATTACAGGCGTGAGCCATCGCGCCCGGCCTATTTTTTTTTTTTAAGAGATGGAGGTATGTATGTATGTATGCAGTATGCATTTATTTATGTAGCGACGAGGTCTCATTCTGTCACCCAGGCTCTGGAGTGCAGTGGCATGATCACAGCTCACTGCAGCCTGGACCTCACAGGCTCAAGCAAGTCCTTCTACCTCAGCCTCCCAAGTAGCTGGGACTACAGGTACACAACATCAAGCCCCGCTAATGTTATTTTATTTTTTCCTGTAGAGATGGAGTCTTGCTATGTTGCCCAGGCTGGTCTCTGACTCCTGGGCTCAAGTGATCCTCCTACCTCGGCCTCCCAAAACATTGGGATTATAGGCCTCAGCCACTGCCCATGGCCCTTGCACCCTTTAGTGTCCAGGGGAAGCTGCAGACCTCCTACGCAGAATGATGTTTTTAAGTGCACCAAGTCATACACATAGAATTACAAAGAAAACCAATGGCATTAAAATACAGTTTTGTCTCCAGAACCTGGCTATACAGAACCACTCATGTAACTGCAGTGATTGGGAATGAGGCCACTCCTTAAACCTATTTTGACAATTTGGCAATTCTTAACCCGGATTCCAGAACACAATCGAACGAGGAGTTTGGCTTCCCTAGAAATCGGTGCTTTTTTGGATGAATGAAGGAATGGAAATGACACAGGGACTACGAAGAAAAGCCCGGCCACCTGGCCCTTCCCAATTCTGGCCGCAGACAGCCAGTGCTGTGGCCAATTTCGCCCGCCCACGCCCTCCTCCCCAAAAATATATTTTGAAAATTATTTATTCAACAAAAATGTGTTGGGGTCGTGCCCTCCGTGCTGCCCTGGGACGAGACCGTCACACGGAACCTCCCCTGGTCCTGGGGGCCGCGCTGGGTTGTTTGCGCCGGGACTGCGGAGGGCGGCGGCGCGGGCCGGGGGCTCTGGGCAGGGTCGAGTTCAGATCCTCGAAGTGGCTCCCTCCGGGACCTCGCTCGCTTTCCTGTTCCCGACCTCTCGGCCAAGCCGTGCGACCGGGTGGGCTCCGCTTCCCTGGGACCCCACTCTGACCCCATCCCCTAGGCCGCTCCCGCGAGCACCTCCGCTCCGCTCCCGCGCGGGTCAGCAATTCGACGTCCGCCCCAGATCCTGGGCCATCGGGCGCACCCGGGAGCCGCAGGGACTGTCGGACTGAGCGGCCCCTTTGCTTGGGTGGGAGCTGGGGTGCAGAGAGGGGCGGTCCCCGCACCCTTCCGCTGCATCGGTCCCCGGGCCAGTACGGAAACTCCTCTTTGCGTTTCCAAATCACTTTTATGAACAAAAGAGGCGCCCGGAGGATATCATCCCGGGCGCACCGCCCTCCAGGGGTGTTTGAAACGTGAGCTGTTGTCAGGCCCAGGGCCAAGGATGCTAAATGTCCGGGAAAATGCGCGCGGCAGCTGGCCCCACTCAGGACGATGGTCCGTCCCCGAGAGCCAGCAGGGCTGCGGAGAGGAAGATCCAGCCGCCGCGCCCAGCGCGCACGGAGCGGGACGCCTGCGGCGATGCCTGCCCGGGTGGCCGCTGTCCCCTGCCCGGGCGCCGCTGGAGCCGCGCGTCCCCATCGCCGCGCCGGCTAGTCCCACAGGTGCCCGGAGAGGGAGGCACGGAGGCACACCCAACCTTTAGTGCGTCCAGCATACGTGGGTGTGGACGAAGGTGAGAAAGGGTTCTTTCCAAAGGCTCAAGACAGAGCTGCCAGTACCTTCTAGGTCCCCAGAAAGTAGTGGTCTAGAAGTTGCTTCCCCACTCCCCAACGCCTCAGGTGAAGGAACCAGGAATCTCCCTTCCCTGTGGATCGCCTCCTCCTCCCTTTCTGCATGCCCCTGGGATCCTAATCCCATTTGCCTCAGGATTGGAGTCTCAGGTATTGATTTCATCCTGAACTAAGAGGGGAGATATTTGGACTCTTGTCTGCAAAACAGGCAGGGTTAAGCACTCAATGAACATCGATGGAATGAATGAGGGAGGGGAACTTCTCCACTCAGGGTTCCCTTTTGTTCCTCTTCTGATCAAGAAATGATGTATCCTCCCAGGGCACATTGATCAGTGGAAATTATGGAGGCTGCACGGCCTCTGGTTCTTTCCCCCCTCAAGACAAGAAAAGGACCTTCAAAGCCATTAACTTCCTTACAACAATCCCCGATGAAAGGCGAGAAGCGCCATGCTGAAAAAGAAAGTAAATGGCTTCATTCACTTGTTTTTAAAATGGGACATATAGGCCCGACGCGGTGGCTCACACCTGTAATCCCAGCACTTTGGGAGGCCGAGGAGGGCGAATCACTTGAGGTCAGGAGTTTGAGACCAGCCTGGCCAACATGGTGAAACTCCATCTCTACTAAAAATACAAAAATTAGCTACGCGTGGTGGCGGGAGCCTGTAATCCCAGGTACTCGGGAGGCTGAGGCAGGAGAATCGCTTGAACCCGGGAGGCGGAGGTTGCAGAGAGCCGAGGTCTCCCCACTGCACTCCAGCCTAGGCGAGAGAGTGAGACTCCGTCTCAATAAAAAATAATAAAATAAAATGGGACATATAAAGCATGAGGACATGTTTATCAGTGAAATGTTTTAACAGAGTAAAAAATTAAAATCCCTGGTCCTCATCCCCGAGTCCCGATTCTCTCCCCAGGGATCTCCATTGTTGGTCCGCTGTGCACCAGCGTCATCTCACTGCCCCTTCCCTGCACTCCACCTGTCTTCCTGCGGCCCCACCTGCGGCCTTGCTGTTTATTATTTCTTCCAAATGGAATGCTTCCCCACTTCCTTTTCTTTTTGAGGAAGGGGGTATTTTATTTTTATTAAGGTATAACATTTATATATATAGTAAAGTGCACAGGCCTAAAGCATGCAACTCAATGACTTTTCACATAATTTTTGTTTGTTTGCTTGAGACGGCGTCTGGCTGTGTCTCCCAGGCTGGAGTGCAGTGGTACGATCTCAGTTCACTGCAACCTCCGCCTCCCGGGTTCAAGGGATTCTCCCGCCTCAGCCTCCGGAGTAGCTGGGACTACAGGCACCTGCCATCATGTCTGGCTAATTTTTGTATTTATAGTAGAGATGGGGTTTCACCATGTTGGCCAGACTGATCTTAAACTCCTGACCTCAAGTGATCCGCCCACTTCGGCCCCTCAAAGTGCTGAGATTACAGGTCTGAGCCACCATGCTGGGCCCTAATATTGTACTTATACAGTCTATTCACCCAGATCAAGACACAGGACATGTTCAGCACACGTGAAAGCTCCCTCGTGCCTCCCCCGGTTGGTGTCCTCCCTGGAGGTAACCACTCTTCTGACCTCTATTGCCTATATTCACTTTGTTCACGTGAATCATCTAATGGTCTTTTGCATCTCTGGTGTTTTTAGTGGGAGTTTATTCCCATCCCCCAGGTTTCAGCTCACCTCCTTTCCCATTCCTTTCAATGGCATGACGGTGTTTCTTTCCTTCAGACCACTTCTCAGTTTGCAATTTCTGTGTTAGTTTGTTTACCTGTCTGCTGTTTGCTTTCCAGCTAGAAGGTAAGTGTCCTCTCCCATTCACTGCTGTCTCCTAAGCCCCTAGCGCAGTGTTGGCGCATGTAGATATTCGACAAATGCTTACTCAATGGATGAGTATGGGAATGAAAGGAAGAAATACTCCAGGCGTGAATTTTTGCTGTCCTGAATCTAAAACTAATTTACTTGTGCAAACACTGGCCTATGACTGAGATCTCTGCATTTCTTTTACAAAGACAGTGTTCACCAAATCCAAATTAGAAGACTTAGCGAAAAATACTGAAGTTATTCCAGTCTGCCTGGAAGCCAAAAGTGGCCTAATTCTCACCTTCTGTGATAGGACTACCTTCTCAACCAAGACTGAATTTTCACTTTAAACTGTTGAATCAGTGTTTTATAAAAGCACTCCACTCTGGCTACATAAAAAGACTCTCAACAGTGGTGTTCCCCCCCTCCGCCGCCCCGCTTTCTCTCTCTCTTTTTACAGTCAGGGTCTCCTTCCATCAGTCCATTGCTGGAGGGCAGTGGTGTGATCATAGCTTAACAGTGGTTATCTCCATTGGGGTGATGCAGGATGATTTTGCTTACTTCCCTTTTACTTTGTCATTTTTTATATGGACATATTTTACTTCTTAAAATTTATAAATAATGTTTAATTGTGGCAAAACACATATAACTTAAAATTTAGCACCTTAACCATTTTTAAGTGTACATTTCAATAGTGTCAAATACATTCACATTGTTATGCAACCAGTCACCAGGATGCTTTTCATCTTGCAGCTCTGAAACTCTGTACTCATTAAACAACTCCCCATCTCCCTCTCCACTTCCCCCAGCCCATGGCAACCACCATTCTGGTTTTTTTTTTCTCTGTAAATTTGACTACTCTAGGTACCTCACATATGTAGAATTACACAAGATTTGTCCTTTTGTAACTGGCTTATTTCACTTGTTGAACTCAAGATTCATCTATGTGGTGGCCTATGTCAGAATTCCCTTCTCTTTTAAGGCTGAATTATATTCCATGGTATGAATATCCCACCTTTTATTTATTTATTCATCTACCCAGAAATGGAATGACTGGGTCATGTAGTACTTCTACTTTTAATTTTTTGAGAAACTGCCATACCGTTTCCCATAGCAACTACAACAACTACATTCCCACCAACAGTGCACAAGGGTTCCAGTTTCTTTACCTCCTCACCAACACTTGTTATTTTCTGACTGGTTTTTAATAACGGCCATCCTAATGGGTATGAAGTGGTATCTCATTGTGGTTTTGATTTGCATTTTCCTAGTAACTAATGCTGTTGAGCATTTTTTTCATGTGTTTGTTGGCTGTTTGAATTATCTTTGGAGAAATGTCTGTTCAAGTTCTTTGCCCATTTTTTAACCGGCTTGTTTGTGTTTTTTGTTGTTGTTCAGTTCTCAGTACCTATTATTTTTAAGAAAAGAATTTTCTTTTAGGAAGAAATGGAAGGGAAAGCATACAGGAAGCCAAGCAAGAGAGGTATGGTGGTTAGAAGCGTGGGCTCTGAAATTCGAAGATTGTTACCGTAGTTATTGAGCACCTGCTGTATGAGCTAGGCTAGGCTAACTACTCTAACAACACTGAAAGCTCAGCGACCCAACACAACAAAAGTGTGACTTCCAATGCAAGTACAGCATGTTCTGAGGCAGAGGTAGGGGGAGGGCAGGGGTTGTGAAGGGACAATAGGGCTCTGTGTCATTTCATCATTCAAGGACCTAGGCTGCATCCATCTCGTGACACTGACATCCTCGACATGTGGCCTTCAAGGTCCCCATAGGAGGAGATAAAAGGAAGGATTATAAAAGGGTGATTTTTTTATGGACCAGTCTTTGCTTGTATTACATCAACCTAAACTGGTAATACAGCCCCACTCAACTACAAAGAAGACTGGAACACACCTGCCACAGGACACCCTCTGGTCACCAAACCACTGCATTCTTCTTCCCACCTGCAGACACACCCATCCCCTTCTCTAAGGAGACAACCCAAAGTCCCATCAGTCATTGTATCCAGGATCTCTGTCACGCATGTTCTTCCTTAGGACTAGAGATTGATCCTATCGTTCTGGCGACCAATGAACTAAAGGGGTACATATGCGCCCCCATCCCAACACCCCACATACCGTGGTGAAGTAGAAATGATTCAATTTCCATTGAGAAGAGGAAGGGCAATAGCCCTAATCCGTAGAAGTGGCCGACTCCTTTCTGTGACGCAGGCGTTATGAGGGTCCCCTGCCCTGGCAAGGAGGCAGGTCCAACTAAGATGTTTTCCTGGGCCTTTGCTGTTCAAAGTTCTTTTCCATCTTTTATCTCTGGCAGCTTGGAATTTAGAAGCAATGAACTTTTCCAACTCTGCTACCTCCACACTTCCGGGCTCTCTCCCACCAACTCGCCTCACTTCTGCTGGCCAATGGGCCTGTCCTTCCCAGCCTTCTGTCCTTCTTGTAACACCTGGCCTAGCACCGCCAGTGACAGCAACACACCCTGTTCCCTGCCAGTCACCAGCCTCCTCCCCAGAGTGTCCCCACAGCTCAGGGGGCATGTGGTCTGCCCTTCACGTCTCCACCGGCAACGGTTTTACCAAGTTTTGCTGCTCCATAGAACAGCTCACCACTCTGCCAATGGCACAGAGACCCACATGTTTCCCAGATGCCAGGAGGCAACACTGACCAAAAGAACACGCAGCTCTCCTCCTTCCTATGAATCTGGCAGAGGACAGATGGCCACAAAGCATGGAGGGAAAATGGGTCAGGTGCGATCGTGCCGTGTGGTATGGAAGAACATGGGGCAGCCTGGGGTAAGGAGCAGGGCAGGGAGGGGGCAGCTGGGAGGAAAGTGACCAGGGAGGGCCTCGGGAAGAATGTGGCATCTGAGCAAAGGTCCAGCCTGGGGACACGTGATAGAACACATTCCAGGCAGAGAGAACGGCAAGCACAGTCATTGAGGTGGGGGTGGGCCTGGTGTGTTTCTAGAACAGCAAAGGGGTCTTCGTGGCAGAGACAGGCATGGTGAGAGAGAACCCTCGTCAGAAGGTAACATGGCGCCGGGTCATAGAGGGTCTCTGAGGACTTTGGCTTTGACTCTGAGTGACATGAGGACATTGGAGAGCTGTGAGCAGGAGAGAGACATGCTCTGACTTAGACATTTGAAGAGTTCCCCATGGCCACCATGCTGAGGACAGAGCGGCCAGCTTCTGAGAGGCTGCTGCAATTACCCAGGAAAGAAATCGCAGCGGCTTAGACCAGGGTGGGGCTTGCAGAGATGATGAGAAGTTGTGAAGGTCAGATGTACTTTGAAAGTAAAGCCCCTAGAATTGGCTGATGGATTGGATGTGGCCTGGGAGAGGAAGGAGAGGCGTTGAGGCACACCCGGTGTTTCTTTTGGCTTCAACAGCTGTAAGAACAGAGCCTCTGCTTAAGTTCTCAGGGAACACTCTGGCTGGGAAAGGCATGTTAAGTTTGAGATGCCTGCTAGGAACCCTAGCAGAGACTTAGACTAGGTCACTGGATACAGGAGTGTGGCTCTCGGCCAGGCGCAGTGGCTCACACCTGTAATCCCAGCATTTTGGGAGGCCAAGGCAGACAGGTCACCTGAGGTCAAGGGTTTGAGACCACCCCGGCCAACATGGTGAAACCTCATCTCTGTTAAAAATACAAAAATTAGCCAGGCATGGTGGCATGTGCCCTGTAATCCCAACTACTCGGGAGGCTGAGGCATGAGAATCGCTTGAACCCAGGAAGTGGAGGTTGCAATGAGCTGAGATTGTGCCGTGCACTCCAGCCTGAAAAACAGAGCAAGACTCTGTCAAAAGACAGGGCGCAGTGGCTCACGCTTGTAATCCCAGAACTTTGGAAGGCCAAGGTGGGCGGATCACGAGGTCAGGAGATCGAGACCACGGTGAAACCCCGTCTCTACTAAAAATACAAAAAAATTAGCCGGGCATGGTGGCGGGCGCCTGTAGTCCCAGCTACTCGGAGAAGCTGAGGCAGGAGAATGGCGGGAACCCAGGAGGCAGAGCTTGCAGTGAGCCGAGATTGCGCCACTGCACTCCAGCCTGGGCAACAGAGCGAGACTCCGTCTCAAAAAAAAAGAAAAAAAAAAAAATGGTGGTTCTCAAGGGAGCGGCCAGGGCTGGAGAGATGCCGGAGGAATATCAGCATATAGGCAACATGCATCTGGAGGCTGACCCATGAAGACAGAAAGGAGATGAAGGCCAGAGACGGAGCCCTGGGCCGTCTCAGGGAGAGGTGAAGGCACCAGCCAGTAGATGTACAGGAAGGGCCTGGGAGGTGGGTAGAAAATCTAGAAGAGCGTGGTGTCTGGGAAGACGCATGAAGAACACGTCTCAAGGAGGAGGTGGGCTCAGCTAATTCAGGTGGTGCCGATCGGTCGATGAGGGGAGTCATTGACAAGAGTAGCTTCCACCAAGTAGTGGAGGGAAAGTCTGATTGAGGTGGGTTGGGTCAACAAAGAAAATGGAGTGAGTGTGACTGTGAACAGAATAGTCTTGCTCTAAAGGGCAGCAGAGAAATAGGCTGGGATCTGGTGCCCAGGGGAGCAGGAACAATTCACTCAAAGCAGCTTGAAAGCAGACAGAGGATGACGTGGCCATAGATGCTGCAAGGTGGGAGGTGAAATTCGTAAAGTGAAATTAAAGCCAGGTCAGCAACTGAGCGTGAAGATGAAGAGGCATTGCAGGGGCTGAGCTGAGAGGGAAATGTGTGCAGGGGTGGCCGAGAGGGGGAATGGACCGGATTGCTGGGCAATGGGAAGGGCCCCTGGATGCTTGTGGTCATCTGATGTGAGACCACCCCACCAGGGCTGTGTGCCTTTCTTCAGCCAAGCACAGCTGTGTGGGTGCAGGCTTGGAGCAGGCAGTGAGCTGGACTTAACCAAACTTGGGGTTCTGCAGGAAGGCATGATGGAGAAAAAAGCGAGGGATCTAAGGGTATAAGAAAGGAATTCTTGAGGCTGGGAGAGTTGGCTCATGCCTGTAATCCCAGCTACACCTGAGGCCAGAGGATAGCTTGAGACCAGGAGTTTGAGGCCAGCCTGGGCAACATAGTGAGACCCCCCATTTATTAAAAAAAAAAAATTTGCCAGGCATGGTGGGGTGTGCTGGTTAGTCTAGCTACTTGGGAGGCTGAGCCAGGAGGATCATTTG
This sequence comes from Nomascus leucogenys, assembly GCF_006542625.1. Taxonomy (NCBI): domain Eukaryota; kingdom Metazoa; phylum Chordata; class Mammalia; order Primates; family Hylobatidae; genus Nomascus; species Nomascus leucogenys. Next base: position 17,132,113 of record NC_044384.1, on the reverse strand, counting down.
AGCCCAGGAGTTTGAGGCAGCAGTGAGCCACGATTGTGCCACTGAATTGCAGCCTGGGCCACAGAGCAAGATCTTATATCTTTTTTTTTTTTTTTTTAAAAAAAAAGGAATTTTCTGTAGTGCTAAACCAGGAAGTTTATTTTAAGCAGATAAGTGAGATTTGGAGGATGTAAAGGATGCTGCTGAGAAGGTGGATCAATGGGCCGAAAGGTCCCCCTGCACTCAAGGATTGCTGAGGGCAGAGGGAGTGAGAGAGTGGGCTGGAAAGGTAAGAGGTGTGGTCCGACAACAGGTTTGCGCTACTAGGGTTCCCCATGACAGTGAGGTGCAGAGTCAGGTGGATTAGAAGATTGCGGGAGGCGGGGAGAGCAAGGAGAGGCACAGCTCGGGGATTGCAAATGTCATGTTTGTGGGTGTTGGAATCACCAAGTCTGAGGGTAGGAGGGGTGTGTGGGGCAGGGCAGAGATGGGCTGAGGGAGGAGGAGGGGAGTCCTGGTAGCAGCAAGGAAGGAACATGCCAGCTCTGGTGGAGGAGAGAGGACAGGCATTTGCTGAGAGGGCTCAGGAGCTGCAGTGTCCTTGGGATGAAGCCAGATTTTGGATGAGAACATTCACGGAAGAGGTTTTGAATGTAGGAAATTTCAGGAATTGGGGGTGTGGGTAGGAAATGGGGCCACAGTCAGGCTGGGTGCAGTGGCTCACACCTGTAATCCTAGCACTTCAGGAGGCTGAGGCAGGTGAATTGCCTGAGCTCAGGAGTTCGAGACCAGCCTGGGCAACACAGTGAAACCCCATCTCTACTAAAATACAAAAAAATTAGCTGGGCATGGTGGCGTGCACCTGCAGTCCCAGCTACTTGGGAGGCTGAGGCAGAAGAATTGCTTGAACCTGGGAGGCGGAGGTTGCAGTGAGCCGAGATCCTGCCAGTGCACACTCCAGCCTGGGTGACTGAGCGAAAACCTGTCTTAAAAAAGAAAAAAGAAGAAGAAGAAAAGAGAAGGAGAAGGAGAAGGAGGAGGAGGAGGAGGAGGAGCAGCAGCAGCAGCAGAAGCCACAAAAGACTTAGTGCTCCTGGGGAAGGAGTTTGATCTTCAACATCCGGTGAACACATTTGTCCTTCTTCAAAGAGGGTCAGAAACTCAGGGTCACAAAACTGCTCAGTGACAGGGACGCGATTCTTTTTTTGAATTTGCCCTTTAATTTGCAATGAGATGCAATTCTGATGGCAACTCCAAGCTGCTAGCACAGCAGCCAGTAAGTGCAAGAGCCGCATGCATGCCTAACTCCGACCCACAGAGCCCTGGGAGCCCCATCCGCTTGCTGTTTCTATCAAGGAGACTTGTATGTCAGTAGTTTTAACCCTTTGGAGGTCACAGATATCTTCAAGATAAATGCACGTGCCCACAAGGTGTTGCCTGGCATTTCTAGGGGTCTTGAACTCTGAGAAACCCCTCCAAAGCCCCCAGGTTAAACCTCCTGCCCGAGGGCCCCCGCATCTTACTTGCATCCCTCTTTTCTTTTTTTTTTTTTTAAGATGGAGTTTTGCTATTGTCCCCCAGGCTGGAGTGCAATGGAGCAATCTCGGCTCACTGCAACCTCCGCCTCCCGGGTTCAAGCTATTCTCCTGCCTCAGCCTCCCGAGTAGCTGGGATTACAGGTGCCCACAACCATGTCCAGCTAATTTTTGTATTTTTAGTAGAGATGGGGTTTCACCATGTTGGCTAGGCTGGTCTCGAACTCCTGACCTCAAATGATCTGCCCACCTTGGCCTCTCAAAGTGCTAGGATTACAAGCGTGAGCCACCGTGCCCGGCCACATCCCCCTTTTCTCCCAGAGCTGAGGTGAGCTGGAAGTGGGGGGCTGGGATGGAAGTGGTACAGAGGCCCTGATGTGACCTGCACTCATAGCTCCCAGTTATGAAGAACCAAGTGACCACGCCACCACTGCAGCATCTCACTGCTTGGTCAGCAATCTCCCTCAGCGGTTGCCTGGACACCAGGACAAAGGAGAACCTATTAGGATTGAAGTGTGTGGGGCCAGACTCATCAGAAGGGTGCCAGTGGCCTGGCGTTCCTGGGCTACTCAGTCCCTATTTAGGGCTCATAAAGGTGCACCCCGCTGCCCCACACAGCGCTAAGTAGGTCACCAGCCTGCTGGCGAGCCCTTTGGAATCAAGTGTGTCATCAATCCAACTGTTCAGCCCTGTCTGGGATGCTCCCAGGGGCTCCTCTTTTGTACTCACCTAACACAACTCTAAAAAGCCAGGCCTGGCCTATGGTGGATCTAGAATTTCTAGGGCCCCTGCTCTCCCCACCCCCACAACCTCATGGGAAAGTCCTAATCTCCAAATAAACAACCATTCCCAACTCTAAACACTGACTTATGCCTGTGAACAGAGCACAGGACAGAGTTCTGGGAGTCATTACTGGATCCTCAGAAGTGAGTCACTCCTACAAAGCACCAGGGTTTAGCTGGTGGGGGGTAGGGGTGGGGAACAGACAGCATTCTAGGAGGCTCTAGAGGGTTCTGGCAAGGTCTTGCTGCAAATACCCCTTGGGGAATTGGCAGAACCTTGAAATAGCTCGCTGGCCAAAATCACCCTCCTCTAGGTCCCCCAGGAGTACCTGGCTTTTTCTCTTTTCATTTAATGCTGGGAAGACTCAGTGACTGTTTCAAGCCCCATTCTCTCCCTGAAAAGGAAACGATCCATTTGCTCTCCCTCTTCCCCTCCTTCCCCCTTTTCAGCTTAGAAAATATGGAAAGTCTCCAGCAGTAGCCACGATAAAAGAAGCCCTTAATCTTATTAATGATAACAGGTGTAAGGAACATCAAAGTAAAGCAGTGAGTGCACTCATTAGGGTGTTGAAAGGTACTCTGGCTGGAGATCCTGAGAAAGCTATACTCTTTTGTGTTGGATAACAACACAGAAGGCCCAATTTCTGGATAGTTGTTATATCACCAGATTCCCATTACCCATAGAATATTAGCATTTCCTGAGCCAATAGGGCCCATGCTACTTGCTCTAGTTAGGCTCTTTTCATAGCAAGAGGCTTAAGTTACTGGAAAAATAAATAAATAAATAAAATAAAATAAAATAAAAAAAAAGAAGGAGGAGGGGGAGAAGGGGGAGGAGGAGGAGGCGGTGGTGGAGGCCAGGTGTAGTGACATGCACCTGTAGTGCCAGCACTTTGGGAGGCCAAGGCAAGAGGATCGCTTGAGATCAGATGGCTACAGGGGGTGCCGTCGGGGTGGGAAGGGCTCTGCGGACAGGCTGGGGCATTCCTTCTTGAGTCTCTGCTTCTCCCCAGACATCCTCCCATGCATGCTCCTCTCTCCTCTGCCTACTGTTGGGTACCGATGCGGCCTGTGGTGCTGTCTCCAGACCTCTCCGATTACCCTTCATGGGAAACTGCCTCGTTCTCATGGTATTTCTTAGCTCAGTTCCCAGGAGGGAGCCCTGCACTAGCCCTGCATTCGCTTTCTAGGGCTGCTGTAATAAAAGTCCCACCAACGGGGCAGCTTAACAGCCACCCAGTAGTTCTGGAGGCTGCAGTGCGAGATCAAGGTGCCGGTGGGGCTGGCTCCTCCTGAGGGTGGGGCCAGGGCTTCTGTTCCAGCCTCCCCCCCAGCTTCTGGTGCTTTGTGGGCGATCTTTGGCACTCCCTGGCTTGTAATGCGTGACCCTGACCTCTGGCTTCCTCTTCACATGACATTCTCCCTGTGTCTGTCTCTGTATCCAAATGTTCCCCTTTTAGAAGGACACCCATCATATTTGGATTGGGGCCACCCTACTCCAGTATAACCTCATCTTAGTTACATCTGCAATGACCCTATTTCCAAATAATGTCAAATTGGAGGTACAGGAGGTTAGGACATATAAATTTGAAGGACACAATTCAATCCGTAACAGGTCTCCTTAGCTTTTGGAACTGGGCCACATTGTAGGCATGTACCTGGCTGTATTCATTACCATAGGCAGGCTGGCTTAAAACAACACAGATGTATTGCCTCATAGTTCTGCAGGCTGGAAGTCCAAAATCAGCGTGGCAGCAGGGCCATGCCCCCTCTGAAACCTGTAAAGGAATTTTCCCTATGTCCAGATAAGGTCAGATTTACAGATGTAGGGAGTCGGGACTTCAACATATTCAACCCATAACAGTGACCATCTTGTGACTGGCTTCCCCTTGGCTTGGGTCATTTCTGTTCTAATCAGCTGGGGGAGGGTGTCTCTTGTGTGATACACCATGGCTGAAAGTGGGACAGCTCACTTCGCTTAGCAAAGGCATGGATCTAAGAGGCTCCGTGAACTCACCTTCCAGGATATGGTTTCAAATATGCACCCACCTAATACCCTCCAGCTATCAAAACGCAAGGCCTGAAGTGTTTCCACTTCCTCCAAAGCCACATCCAGGTACTGCCCCAGAAACAATAGGGTAGGGCCCCTTCGGAAACCACTTGCTCATCACAGAGTCTATTTCTCCCCTGGTTATGTTGAGATCCTTTCTAGATAGTTCTCTGCAGTCTACAATCCATGTAATAAATGGTTAATGTAACCACTGCCGATATCGATTCTATAGATGGTGGAACAAAAATGGAATTTCTGCATGGGCAGAAAGAGAGCCACCTCCTCCACTTGAGTCCTGGACCGACACATTTCAGCAGTGGCAGGGGCAGCATTTTTCTTGGTAACTTGTCCCCAGTCTGTCCTGAGCCCTACAGACATACTCCTAGCCTCACAATGTGGGACCATCGTCATTACACTGACCACCTATGGGTGGTAGGAGAATTGGGGGATCCCCATGTGACCTGACTTCTTTGCACTAAAGTGAGTTCTGTGGTTGCTGAATCTGACTTCCAGAGTTTCTGTCTGCTGGGAGGGTTGAGCCATATGTCTGCTGGTGCCTTTATCAAAGGTAAAGCCACCTGGCTTTCCAGATGTGTTACAAGATCTCAGGATTAGGCTGGGCACAGTGACTCACGCCTGTAATCCCAGCACTTTGGGAGGCTGAGCCAGGTGGATCACCGGAGGTCAGAAGTTCGAGACCAGCCAGACCAATATGGTGATACCCCATCTCTACTAAAAATACAAAAATTAGCTGGGTGTGGTGGCGCTCACCTTTAGTCCCAGCTACTTGGGAGGCTGAGGCAGGAGAACAGCTTGAACTCAGGAGGCGTAGGTTGCGGTGAGCCAAGATCATGCCATTGCACTCCAGCCTGGGCAACAAGAGCAAAACTCCGTCTCAAAAAAAACAAAAAAACAAAAAAACTCAGGATTAATGCAGAACCAAAACTCCCTGCAATCTTAGTTTGAGAGTGACATGTCCCTTTTTATTAGGCTGGGATTTTTTTTTTTTTTTCTTGAGACAGAGTTTCGTTCACGTTGCCCAGGCTGGAGTGCAGTGGTGTCATCTCAGCTCACTGCAACCTCTGCCTCCCAGGTTCAAGAGATTCTCCTGCCTCAGCCTCCTGAGTAGCTGGGATTACAAGCGCCCGCCACCACACCTGGCTAATTTTTCTATTTTTAGTAGAGATGGGTTTTCACCATGTTGGCCAGGCTTGTTTCAAACTGCTGACCTCAGGTGATCCACCCACCTCGGTCTCCTGAAGTGCTGGGATTACAGGTGTGAGCCACTGCGCCAAGCCTAGGCTGAGATTTTTATGATGATACACTTCCTGCAGAACCCCTGGGGGCTGTCCATCAATTCCCACTCTGGGGTCTCTTGTCTTAGAGATGAGTGATTTTGCCTCTCTGTGCATCTGGGTCACCACAGCTTTGGAGATGCCAGCTCTCAATAGCTACAATTGGGCCCAAAAGACCAAAGCCCCAAGGCCTTAATTGCCAGGGGGTGGCAAGGCCCTCCCCCCGCCCCTTAAAGCTGAGCAGCTGAGTACTTTCCCCATGTTGGTCTGATTTTGACCTTGTTGCATGACTGTGGGCTGGACGGCTTCATTGTAGAAGTTGTGGGTGGGGCAGGTGCTGTGCACACACACTGCAGACTATCATTATGTTATATGAAATTCAGTGACATTTAAAAATAAACATAGTCACTTCAGCAAGCTGCCAATGGGTTGGCATTTTCATACACAGTACCACTCGCCCCCATGGAGGGCTCCTTGAGGGACACATGCTGTTTCCCCAACCATGATGTCATTTGATCCTCAGCACAATCCTGGGGTCTGGTTTTAGGATTCCACCTCATAACTGGGGAAACAGAGACAGAACATTTGAGTTATCTGTTCAGGATTACAGGGCAAGGCTAAGAACCTTCATTCCCTAACTTCCAGTCCTATTCCCAGCCTTTAGTTTGATGTTAACAGCTGTTTGTCATTTTAGCAGGGAGATGGGTACATTTGTGGTGTTTCTCAAGGAAGGGAGGATGACATTAAGGAATGCAGAAGAAGGTCACCCTACTTATTCCTCCAGTTTCCCTGGGTTGCCCTGTCTTTGCTGCCTCATTTTCTTTGTTAGAAATTCACTTTCTTGTCTTCCCTGCTCATTACGCATCGTTATGTCGGGGTTGGGGGTGGGGGGGGCAGAACGAATAATTAACTCCCAGGCTTTGCCTTTTCTTTGTCTCAAGCACTTTGCATCCTCCCCTGTCTTTCTCCTCCAGAGATCAAACTCTTATCCCTTTTCCTATTTTCCTTTGATGCAAGCTTTATGACTGGGAGGATGTGCTTGTCAGTTGCTATTCTAAGGACTTGGAGGTCATTTCAGTCCCTGCTTCTGTAAAAAGGATGAATTTGGAGGAAGCAACCCACCAGCCTCCCCTTCCTCCACTTCACTTGTTTGTGTGTTTGCATAATCTGTTTTCAGCAGTAATTGTCCTATATGTGAAAATATGAAGCCTTATTTTGACAGCTGGCAGTGTCTTTGATATTGGAAGATGTCATTTGGAAAAGAGGGAACGACAGCAGATCGGAGGCAGCTGTTCACCGCCGTGGTAGCCCGTGAGCGCAGCTGTGGGGTGGTGATGGTGGGATTTGGGATTGGGCGGGCTGGTGTTTGTTTCTGTTTTGTGTTTTGTCAAATCCCTGGGGCTGGATATCATTAGGCTACAAGCAGCACATTCTGTTTAGTTAGAACCAGGAGCTGACGGCATCAGAGAAGAGGAGGAGGGAGAAAGAGCAAAGGGGCATGGAGCGGAAAAAGAAAGAACAGGAGAGGACCTTGAAAGGTGGAATAAGGCCGTGAATGCGGGGGAGAGAAGTCACAGGCAGAGAAAGACAGAAAATGAGGAGGTGGAAACCGGCTGTGTGGGGGATGGGCTAATTGCCCAAGTCAGGTTCTGCCCTGAGGCCTGGGAATTCTCTAGCCTTTTTCACCGGTCAGTGTCACAGGCGCAGCCGCTGCCTTAGTGCAGGGAGTCCAGTCCCTCCACCGCCGTCTCTGCAGCCTGCAGACAGGGCCCACCTGCCGCCGACTCCCCCACTCCAGCAGCTGGGAAAGTCTCGCATCAGCAGGTGAAGGGGAGCGGGAAAGCCACTCGCCAGCGCCTGCTCTGAGGCTGCTGTCCTTGCACGTTCACACGTGGGAGAAGCGACTTTCTTTCTCTTTCTTCAGTTCCAAGGAGCCCACTAGTGGCCTGTGACGGGCTCAGGTGTTGTTCCCCTCAAGACCCACTGGGCCTGCCGCTGCCAGGGCTCACATTCCTGCCTCGGCGACAGGATCTGGTCAGGCTGTGTCCTGAACCCCACGCCCCACCAGCGCCTGCACACACGCCCCTCTCCACCTCCCCTTCTCAGTCTCCTGCCCTGGGCGTGCCTTGAGACCACCATCAGGACGTGCAACTCTAAAGCCACGGAGACCCGGGCTTCGTGGGGAAAAGCTGACCAGCGCATTCCTGCAGGCGCAGGAATAAGACGGGAAACCCAGAAAGGAGTCTCTCTCCTCATTGCAAACAGAGATGAGCCTTCGGGGAGAGTTGCACGCAGGAGTGCTAGTGGCCACCCCTCCAGGGGCTGTGACGGGAATCTGTGGGTCAGCGACCTCTCTGCCACCACCAGCCACAGGACTTGGGGAGGACAGCTGGGGCCTCCCGATGCCCCTGTCCACAGCAGTCCGGGCCTGCCTGTTCATACCCAGGTTATCACGCGAAACCAGGGAAGTCAGGGACCAGCCTCCGACTGCAGGACAGAACCAGGACACAGGGTGTTGCTGGGGAGGCCCAACCTGGCTCGGGTTGGCTGCTTTTTCCTTTACAGGCTAAAGATCTGCTGCCCACTGGCTCCTGCGGCCCTCCGTGGAGTGGGGGAGGCCGCCCTCCCTCCTGCGTCACCATCCTGGCTGCCTCCGTTCCTGCAGCTGACTCTGCAGGGGTGGGGAGTTTTGCTAGCAAGGCAAGTGGGATGTATTTCCATCCATGTCACACAGAGCTGACAGAAGCTAGGCGATTCCAGGGGGAAATGTCCTCACTTCCTTCCGAATGGCCTGGCTGCAGCTTAAGTGCACAGAGGAGTGATTCCTAGACCCACTCTCAATCCTGGGTCTGCGTCTGGCTGGGTCTGGCTGCTTCTGCAGGCTTCTTGCTGTCAGGTCTCTCTGGTGTCAGAAATCTCCTGCCCTGCTGCCACCTTATGGAGTTAGGACGCCAGGCAGACTGGCAGGGAAGCAGCCCCAGGGGGGGTTGAGCCCTGCCTCTCTACTCTGTTCTCTGCATAGGATCAGGGTGGCCCCGAGGGAGTGCAGAAGTGCCAGCCTTCCGCGGAGGGGAAGCCCTTTTTTGCCTGATCTTCTACATAAGCTTCTCCTAAGTGCTAGAGTCGGGCATAACCCCAAGGAAAGTTTCAAGGAGATGAGTGGTCCCAGCATGCAATGCTGCAGAGAGCTCAAGGAAAGCATTTACTGGATGTCATAACTAGGAGGTCGTCAAGACGGGGAAGCTGCAGAGAACACCTGGGCACTGCTCCTTTGGGGATCTTAGCTGAGAAGCCTTCCTGTTGGCAAGAGAGAGGGTAGGAAGGACCTACTCTCCTGCCTACTCCAGTGGGCAGGCTTTCACATGAGAAGGAAAGGGGAAATGTAATTATTTCTGAGTCTGAAGAGATCAGGTGGCCTGGTATGAATGATTAGGGAACAAGACTGTCATACACATCATGACAGTTCGTCAGTTCCAACTTCCCTCATGTGAATGACAGCTGACATTCACACTCGCAGGACCAGGAGCCGATAATAACTACAAAGTGGCAAGTGGCTCTGTCCCTTCAGCCACCACTAAAGAAAGCATCTCAAAATGCAAGCGTGTGGTAGTGACTTCATTGTAGAGACAACGTTGAATCACCTCTAGTTTATTAATATATTATAATAAACCAAAGAATGGTCCTTTCACTCTTAGTCACAAAGCACTTACACCAAGCCTCTCAATGACATAAACCAACAAAAAACTCAGTGAGATTCAAAACTCATAGTTCAACTAACACCCCTGCCATACTCACTCTTCCTTCTTAAAAAAAATATGAATGCCAACAACTTACAGAAAAATCTCATAAACACTAAACAGCGCTTCCTTTCCTAAAAAGTCTCTTTGGATATATATTGGTATATCCGTCAGCTTACAAAGTTGTAATCAGTATGTACATATAATTTCACGTTCTACTTTTCTTCACTAACTATTTCATCTACACATTCTCATTTACAGGTGTACTCTCACTATATCTAGGGGCTAAAAAGATTTTATTAATTAATGTTTTCCCATTGTGGAGTATTAGTTGTTTCCCATTGTTCATTTTACAGTGCTACAATTGATTTTTTTATAGAAAAGAAAATCAATGTTTTGTGTTTTCATTTTGAGGTATGTTTTCCCAAGTGAAACTATTGGATCAAAGGGTCTAAAGTGTTTGATGCCCTCTCACATAGTGTCAGATTCCTTTTCTATAAGAATATACAAGCCAGGCACGGTGGCTCATGCCTACAATCCCAGCACTTTCGGAGGCTGAGGAGGGTGGATCACCTAAGATCAGGAGTTCAAGACCAGCCTGGCCAACATGATGAAACTCTGTCTCTACTAAAAATACAAAATTAGCCAGGCGTGGTGACACATGCCTGTAATCCCAGCTACGCAGGAGGCTGAGGCACGAGAATTGCTTGAACCCAAGGGTTGGAGGTTGGCAGTGAGCCAAGAGCGCACCACTGCACTCCAGCCTGGGCGACAGAGTGAGATTCTGTCTCAAAAAAAAAAAAAAGAATACACCTATTGTTAGTACCACTAGCAATATATGAATATCCAGTCCCCTTCACGCCAAATGGATTTCTTTCTTTCTTTCATTCTTTCTTTCTTTCTTTCTTTCTTTTGTTTTGAGACGGAGTCTTGCTCTGTCACCCAGACTGGAGTGCAGTGGCACAATCTCGGCTCACCTCAAGCTCCGCCTTCCGGGTTCACACCATTCTCCTGCCTCAGCCTCCCAAGTAGCTGGGACTATAGGCACCTGCCACCACGCCCAGCTAATTTTTTGTATTTTTAGTAGAGATGGGATTTCACCATGTTAGCCAGGATGGTCTCGATCTCCTGACCTCGTGATCCGCCCACCGGATGTTTTTCTTTCTTTTCTTTTTCTTCCCCCCCTTTTTTTTTTTAGTTTCATAGATATGCAATATTTCTCGAAAGAATTGTTTTAAATCTGTATTTCTGAAGTTGAATTTAGGGGAGAGCCTGTGTCCCTGATGCCATCCTAAAGTGTCGGAGCCTCTTCACCCTGACAGCCTCCTTGCACACACATGTATGAACCCAGAGGGAAGTTTCTTCAAGATCCAAGCCCAGACGGCCAGCTCACACACGCATGTGACTGGTTTAAAGGAAAGTGCGTAGCTCTCTGGAGCATGGCACGGCAACCATTAGTTTAGTACCTGGTAAAGGGTAGACCATCCAGAAGTAGGCACTGAACTAGCTGCATCGTGGAGCCTAAAGGAGAATGTGATGCTGCGAGCCCTTCCTTCCCGAAGCTGCATAGCAACTACACATCCTCCTGAACAGCTTATCTTACCCCGTCTTCTGTTCTAAGTACAGCAACTACATGTCCTAAATCTGCTAACATTTCAAACAGGTGGTCCAGTTGTCCCCAAAAAGTGTACCCATTCTTTTGAGACCACATGTCCCAAATTTGGACTGGGGACATGTGGTCACTACTATTTTGATGTATTGGTCTCCCACACTCCACTAGAACGCAAGCTTATTAAGAGTAAGGATTGTCTTATTCATCATTCCAAACCTGTATCATCCCTTTTCTACAACCTACACCATCCTTTAATTATAAAGTTGGTTCTACTTGCTCTCTTGTCACTTAGAGAGTTGCTATTCTTTGAAAATACAGATCCTAAAATAGCTCCATCTCTTTTCTCTCTTCCAAGCTGTGTATGTGTGTGTGTGTGTGTGTGTGTGTGTGTGTGTGTGTGAAAATGGGTTCCAAAAATATAATTTTCTTTAATGTGTTGTATGTAGCAATAGAGAAGCAAAAGGCAATAATATGCCCAGTAAGCATTGCCTACCAAACTGATTCTGAATACTTCATTGTCCTGCTGACAACTGAAGAACGGTATTTGAAAGTCAAAACTTTCACTGCTTTCACACAGTATACAAATTGAAGCTCACATGTCCAGTGAAAGATATTAGCCAGAGATGTCAGTTATATAAAGAGTTTCAGCACAGTGCTATAAATGCATAGCTCTCAATAAATATTATCAAGATGAAAATACTAAACACGCTCGAAGTCTTGCTCTGTCGCCCAGGCTGGAGTGCAGTGGTGCGATCTCAGCTCACTGCAAGCCGCACCTCCCGGGTTACGCCATTCTCCTGCCTCAGCCTCCCGAGTAGCTGGGACTATAGGCACCCACCACCTTGCCCGGCTAATTTTTTGTATTTTCTAATTTTGTGTTGTTAGCCAGGATGGTCTCGATCTCCTGACCTCATGATCCGCCCGCCTCGGCCTCCCAAAGTGCTGGGATTACAGGCGTGAGCCACCACGCCCAGCCTAAACATGCTTTTATAAATGACATACTAGTATAGCATATCCATACAGCAAATCCTCTAGAGTATCAGAAGAATAATTCTGGCAAATGCTTTGATTCTAAACTCTCCACATTCCACTGACTTCAACAGAGATCCCAGCACCTAATATTGTCTTCCAGACTCCTCCTTCTACTATGACAGGAGCCTGAAAGACTGATGGGAGTCAGTCTTGTTGAACTGGCACAGTCTTCAATATGCAAGGAGACCATAGCATCCTCAACCTAGAGCTCAAATCCAAGCTTTGGCGACTGGACCAAAACATCTAGATGGTTAGGTGAGGGTGAAGGGGATGGCTAATCGTTCCTAGAATGGTAAGTTTCACTTGGTAGGAATTGTCTTTCATTCTCCAGCAGGGTTTTTAATTCTCCCCCAAAGAATTTAAATGACAAATTCAAGATAAATGAGGAAAGTGTCCTTTGGAAAATAAACATCTACCATCAGTCCCATTTGTGGGTTCCCAGGACAGCTGGTACGAATCAAGGGGAATATGAAACATCTTCCACGTCTCTTGACTCACATCTGGCCCCAACTCAGCGCCTTCTGAGTCTAGAAGACTTTACATCTCAGAGTTTCCTCTGCCGCCCCGCAGGCCTGCTTGGACAGCTGTGGCTTGCCGACACGAAGGCCACGAAGCTGCAGAACAACCAGTGAGTATGTGTTCTGTCCTCTTCCCGACTTCCTGCACAACCTGAGCTCCAGACGCGATGCACCGCAGAGTGGTGCAGGCCAGGGTCTCGCCATGCTAATTCGGAGTGCGGCTCCCAGAGGCCAAAGACAGGCGAGGCAGGAGCGCCGCCGCTATTGGAGGATGGCGGCAGGGAATATGGACTGAAGACCAGAGTGTCCCCCGGAAGTCTCTTTATGGCAAAACCCCAGCTGGCCATCAGGAGCAGGAAAAGCAAGGCAGCAGGACCAGGAAAGGGGTCAGGAATGACTCTGAAAGGCTGGGCCTCGGGACGGCAGGAAGGGCTCCACGCTGAGAGCACCGGCTTGGACGGCCATCAGAGTAAGCAGCAAGGGCTGGGTAGAACTCAGTTCTGGACACTGGGAGAGGGGGGAGAGATGTTCTGGGACCCCCCAGTCTTCACTGAGGGATCCTGAGTTCCAATTATGGTTCAGTCATTCAATGCATAGACCAGGCTCTTCTCTTGGCCGGCCAGAGTCCCAGGGGCTAGGAGCCTGGCACTGTATGAGACACGCATGCACCCCTTCCTGCGGAATATACTTTGAGGAGGGAGTTTTCAGGAGGAAGAGTTGGGGGTGATAGAAAAACTTACCATTTAACTACAGCCCAGAACCCATACCTGAACTAGTAACTTAATTCTCATTTTTAAAATTTTAATTATTTTTTAGAGATAGGGTCTTGTTCTGTCGCCCAGGCTGGAGTGCAGTGCCCAGGCTTGAGATGCTCGCTGCAGCCTCAAACTCCTGGGCTCCTGAAGGTCCTCCCGCCGCAGCCTTCTGAGTAGCTGGGATTATAAGCATGCACTATCCTCTTGCCTCGGCCTCTCCAAGTGCTGGAATTACAGGCGTGGGCCAATGTGCCTAGCTGTGACTTAATTCTAAACTTTGCCAGATTATTAATCAATTTCTTATCTTCCCCATATTTGGCTCAAGTAAGAGATGGGGCAGTGTCTAAGCAACCTCAGTGGACTCAGCCAGGAAAGCTGCGAAGAAGCCTCAGGTATTTGTACACACATGTTCATAACAGCATTATTCACCATACTCAAAAGGTAGAAACAAGCCAGTGCCATGGATGGATGAACGGATAAAGAAAATGTGGTCCATACATACAGTAGAGTGTGAGTCAGCCTTTAACAAAGAAGGGGATTCTAAAATATAGAAATACAATTAAAATTTTTACAAAGAAAGGGAGATCTCCATCCGTTAACAACATGGATGAACCTTAAAGACATTATGCTAAGTGAAATAAAGGGACAAATACTGCATGATTCCACTTCTATGAGGAATCCAAAGTAGTTAATTTATAATATATAGAGATAGAAAGCAGAATGGGGGTTGCCAGGGGCTGGGTGGAGAGGGAAAGGGGACTTGTTTAACAGGCACAGAGTTACAGGTTTGCAAGACGATAAGAGTTCTGGAGACGGGTTGCACAACCACATGAATACAGTGGTTAGCATACAGAACTGAATGGGGAGTTACTGTTGAATGGATACACAGTTTCAATTTGGGAAGATGATGCATAGTGGAGATAGTTGCACAAGGAAATGAATGTACTTAGTGCCACATAACTGTACACTTAACATGGTTAAAATGGTAGCTTTTATGTTACGTATGTTTTACCAGAGTTAGGAAAAAGAAAACATTTAAAAAAAGGTACGGTTCCTTCAAACTCAGAACCTTTCTGTAGGGAAGCTGTCTTCCCCAGCTAGCATAGCAGCTCCTCAAAGTTTAGGAAATGGCAAAGGATAAATTAACATGTTCTCTAGTGAAAAATACAAAACCAAACTAGGAAGAAGCAGATGCAGGGGAAATAATGAGGGGTCGGCACCTCTTTGAGCTTCGCCTGTGCCAGTGGCTCCCAAAGGTAAGCGTGCCTCAGAATACTGAGAGGGCTTGTGAAAACATGGATTGCATTCCTTTTTTTTTTCTTTTCTTTTTTTTTTTATTTTTACATAAAATCTTTCAGAAAAGATGCATTTGCATTTCTAACAAGTTCCCAAGTGATGCTGATGTTGTAATTCGGGTACCACACTTTGAGAACCGCTGGCCTATCCAAATCTCTTTAAACTATCAAAACCATAGTCAAGGGGTTCTCAAATTTCTGTAAGTGGATTTACCTGCAATGTTTGTTGTAATTCCAGATTCCTAAGCCCTATAAAAGTATGTTATTTTTAAAGCTTCCCCCCGATTCTGATACACTGGGTGCTCATTCCATAGGCTGATAAATGCTGCCTTAAGCATGCATTAATTAGCCCAGTGGTTCTCAAAGTGTGGTCTGTGGACCACCAGCCACAGCATCACGTGGGTACTATTTAGAAAACCAAACCTCAGTCCCCACCCTGACCTACTGAATCAGATACTCTGGGGGTGGAGCCCGGCAATCTGTGTTTCAACAAGCCCTTTGGGTGGTTCTGATTCACACTCAAGTTTGAGAATCACTGAGTTAGATCTTTGACAACTCTTTTCTCATTGATATACTGATGGTGAGCAAGAGCTTTTGGACAATGGAAGGGAAGTTTCTCCATGTGTGTGACCAGGGCTGGCTCTGTTGCCCAGGCTGGAGTGCCATGGCGCAATCATGGCTTGCTGCAGCCTTGATTTCCCAGGCTCAAGTGATCCTCCCGCCTCAGCCTCCTGAGTAGCTGGGACTGCAGGCATGCATCACCACGCCTGGCTAATTTTTGTATTTTTTGTAGAGATGGGGTTTCGCCATGTTGCCCAGGCTGGTCTCCAATTCCTGGGCTCAAGGAATCCTTCTGCCTCAGTCTCTCAAAGTGCTGGGATTACAGGTGTGAGCCGCCACACTTGGCCTATTCCTTTTTTGTTTTTTCATATTGGCCTAGAAATGTGATTTGTATATTCTTGGGGTTGGAAAAGTTAGTGAAGAGAATTAGAAATACTCTGATACTGGAGGCCACATCTAACATAATTGATAGAAACTTCAAGGAAGGGGCTGCACAGTGGCTCACGCCTGCAATCCCAGCACTTTGGGAAGCCGAGGTGGGGAGATCACTTGAGATCAGGAGTTCGAGGCCAGCCTGGCCAACGTGGTGAAACCCTGTCTCCACTAAAATACAAAAATTAGCCGGGCATGGTGGTGCGTGCTTGTAGTCCCAGCTACTCGGGAGGCTGAGGCAGGAGAATCGCTTGAACTCGGGAGGCAGAGGTTGCAGTGAGCCAAGATCACATTACTGCACTCCAGCCTGGGTGACAGAGCGAGACTCCGTCTCAAAAAAGAAAAAGAAAAAGAAACTTCAAGGAGGCAAATTTTGGCTTAGGAAGAGGGGCCACTTTCTCCCATTGGAAGGGCCGTGGCCATGAGCAAACTGTTCTTGGGGATGTAGTGAGTGGGCTGTTGTGGGAGGTCGTCTGTTTGCAGGTCATAAGGAAATCTAAAAACAAACTAGACTGGGTCAAGGGTTCCCGATGACTGTCTAAACAACATCAATATCAGGATCACCCGGGATTGTTCAAATCCATTCTGGAGTGGCACTCACAAAGGTTCAGCTGGGGCATACCTGGGGAGGGCGACTCTCTCATTGCATCGATTCTCAGGTGATTCCAAAGCACCTGATCTGAGAATTACTAAACCAGATATATTTGATGTCCTTTCTAAATTCTTGGGCTGTACAAAAGAAGATGGAAAGGTTAGTTGTTTTTGTTTTTGTTTTTGTTTTGAGTTGGAGTTTTGCTCTTGTCGCCCAGGCTGGAGTGCAATGGCACAATCTTGGCACGCTGCAACCTCCACCTGCCAGGTTCAAGTGATTCTCCTGCTTCAGCCTCCTGAGTAGCTGGGATTACAGGTACCCACCACCATGCCCAGCTTTTTTTTTTTTTTTTTTTTTTTATTTTTAGTAGAGACGGGGTTTCACCATGTTGGCCAGGCTGGTCTCGAATTCCTGACCTCAGGTGATCCACCCACCTCAGCCTCCCAAAGTGCTGGGATTACAGGTGTGAGCCACCATGCCCGGCTGAAAGTTTAGTTTCTAAGGGTTGGAAAGTGAGAAAAGATTAAAGAATTTTCTTCTGCAGATAAGAGGTCTACATTAAAAACTAACATGGATGATGGTGTCTTCAACTCCACGAACAGTGCCTGTAAGAAATGGATTTAAACTACAGCAGAAAGGATTGCATTAAAGGAAAAAAGTATTCTTGGCAATAAGGATTATTAAACACTGGGATGAGCTAAAATAGTTGATTGTGGAAGATTCTTCTCTGGAGAATTTTTAAAGGATGGCTTCTCATCTGTCTGGAATGATGCTGGGGGAACATTTCAAATTCCCTCCTAACCATCATTCTGATGTTCACATCTACATAACAGCACATTAAACTATTAGGGACTCTGTGTCCCTCAAGCTTATAAAAGAGTCGTAAGTGGAAGCTTCCCTCACTATTAGATTGCTAGTAAAACAGAATTAGCAAGTGGTGAATAGATACAATATTAATACACTAATAAGACCTTGGTTTCAATAGGAGGAAAGCCGAATGTGTCGTTTGCCAGTCACTTAATCTTCTGTGAATGATTTAAGAGGCTTCAACTTTTTTCCACAGATTTGTCCTACGGGAACCAAGTCTCCAATAAAGAAAAATAAGAAATCAACTTCTAGGCTGGGTGTGATGGCTCACGCCTGTAATCCCTGCACTTTGGGAGGCCGAGGCGGGTGGTTCACCTGACGTCAGGAGTTTGAGTCCAGCCTGACCAACATGGAGAAACCATGTCTAATTTTTATATTTTTAGTAGAGGCAGGGTTTCACCATATTGGCCAGACTGGTTTGTAAAAATACAACATTAACTGGGCGAGGTGGCACATGCCTGTAATCCCAGTTACTTGGGAGGCTGAGGCAGGAGAATCGCTTGAACTCGGGAGGTGGAGGTTGCAGTGAGCCAAGATGGCGCCACTGCACTCCAGCCTGGGCAACAAGAACGAAACTCTGTCTCAAAAAAGAAAAAAAAAAATAGAAATCAACTTCAACCTGATCATATCTTTCTGTGGTTCTGATTTTAAGTTACAGTTGGAATTAGACATCAAGGCAAAGGTTGCTGAAAAGGGAAGATCTTAAAGTAGAAAGAGAGCCAGGAAGGAAGCCTCTGAACAAACACAGATAGGAATAGCAGCTTGAGAGAACAGGCCCCCACCCTGGATATAAAGTGGGGAGCTGACACTGTGCCAGGACAGAGGCGTCAGAGCCAGCAGTGAACCCAGCTGGGGACGAGGCCAGAAGGGACACAGCCATCACGGGGTTCAAATCTCTTAAGCATTTCTGATTCAGGAAAGATTGTCTTAGTCAGATGCTTGCATTTTTTAAGTAGGCGGCATACCCAAAACTGATGTAGAGGGGCCGGGCGAGGTGGCTCGCGCTGGTAATCCCAGCACCCTGGGAGGCCGAGGCAGGAGGATTGCTTGAGCCCAGGAGTTTGAGACCAGCCTGGGCAGCATGACAAAGCCCTATCTCTACAAAAAATACAAAAGTTAGTCGGGCCTGGTGGCATGTGCCTGTAGACCCAGCTACTCAGATGGCAGAAGCACCGGAACCCGAGGAAGTCAAGGCTGCGGTGAGCTATGATCACACCACCACACTGTAGCCTGGGCAACAGAATGAGACCGTGTCTCAAAACAAAAACAAAAAACAAAAAAAAATGGATGTAGAGTTTATGAAACCCTTTCACTCTGTTTAGAAAATCCAGGAGGCTCCTTCTGTGAAGAAGCAGGTTTGTAATGTGCAGCATCATGGTTTAAAAGGTTTGCCTTGGGCCTGATGTGATGGCTCACACCTGTAATCCCAGCACTTTAGGAGGCTAAGTGGGGAGAATCAGTTGAAGCCAGGAGTTCGAGGCCAGCCTGGGCAACACAGAGAGACCCTGTCTCTACAAATTAAAAAAATTACTGAGCATGGTGGCACAGGCCTGTAGTCCTGACTACTCGGGAGGCTGAGGCGAGGATTGCTTGAGCCCAGGATTTAGAGGCTACAGTGAGCTGTGATCATGCCACTGCACTCCAGGCTTTGCAACAGAGCAAAATCCTGTCTCCAAAAATTTTAATTTAAAAAAGGTTTGGAGGCCGGGCACGGTGGCTCACACCTGTAATCCCAGCAGTTAGGGAAGCTGAGGGAGGCGGATCACTGGAGGCCAGGAGTTTGAGACCAGCCTGTCTCTATTAATAATACAAAAATCAGCCAGGTATGGTAGTGCACATCTGTAAATCCAGCTACTTGGGAGGCTGAAGCATGAGAACTGCTTGAACCTGGGAGGTGGAGGTTGCAGGGAGCCGAGATCTTGCCACTGCACTCCAGCCTGGGTGACAGAATGAGACTTTTTTCAAAAAAGTAAAAAATAAAAATAAAAAAAGGTTGGCCGTGAAGTCAAGTGACTTGGATTAAAACCTTCCTCTACCACTTGACTATGGGCTTGATTCTCAACATCTCTGAGCCTCAGTTTCCTTACTTTAGAACTGCATTATTGAGGTGATTTTATGAGATAATGACTGTGCACAGGGTCAGGAAATGGTCAGTGCTCGACAAATGTTAGCTTTCCACCATTTTTCTACAGAATTGCATGGCTAAACTCTCAGGTTCCCTAAACCAGTGCCTCCCAAATGCTAGGGTAAGACCTGGCACCAGTCTGTGACAAAGTTGTCAGCATTCCTTGGCAAAGGGGAGAAGTGAGAAGTGAGGAGAATGTTGTGTGTGCAGGGTGGTATTCAGTGGCCAAGGACAGTCTTCTTTCTTGGGAAGCAATGCTCTTTCCTCTGAGGATGTACAATGTCCTTTGCTTTTGGAAGTAATGATCATAGTAGAAGATATTTTAAGTTTCATGTTCTTTGCAACTTTATGTTAGTCTTTAATTTTTTCTTCCTGGACCATGAAATCCAAGGGTCCAGGAACCATTCAAAAGGGTGTGAGAAAATACCAAGAGGGGTGGGCTGGGCAATGGCTCAGTGATTCTGCCTGGTGGTCCAAGGGTGTGATTGTGGCAGGTGTATCTTCTACTTCTCTTATCACCACAGAGTGTTCTTTGTGCCTCTCATGTTCTTCCTTCTCATGTTTTTTGTTCCTTCACCAATTTCTCCCTCTCACTGGGTATGTTTCTAACTGTATTCTCTCTCTTGCTTTTGCTCCAGCCTGTTAGGCTATTTTCTCTTGTTTGTGGCATTTCCCCCCTTTTCATGCCCTGTTTCTCCTCCCCCTCACACACTTTAGATTTGTTTCTGGTTTTGCACCTGATTTTTTTTTTTAAGCCATAAGTGCTGCATCCCCAAGTGTGCCCATGCACCCAGGTGACAGTGGTGGGGGACAGGTACAGGGTGTGTGCAGTGGAGCAGACACTGTGTTCATCCCCTCCCAGCAGGAGTTTGTGCTGGGACAGGACAGCAAACGTGGCCCTTTCCTAGTCTGTTTTCTGTTACTTGTTTTTAGTAAAATAAAATACTGGAGATTGGGTAACTTATAAATAAATGAAACTTATTCTCACATTTCTGAAGTTGGGAAGTCCAAAAGCATGGTGCTGGCATCTGGCAAGGGCCTTCTTTCTCATCATCACATGGCAGAAGAACAAGTGAGCACCCAAGACACAGAGAACAAATTGGGCCAAACTCATCCTTTTTTTTTTTTTTTTTTTTTTTTGAGATGGAGTCTTATTCTGTTGCCCAGGCTAGAGTGCAGTGGCACAATCTTGGCTCACTGCAACCTCTGCTTCCCAGGTTTGAGCAATTCTCCTGCCTCAGCCTCCCAAGTAGCTGGGATTACAGGTGCTTGCCACCACATCTGGCTAATTTTTGTATTTTTAGTAGAGGTGGGGTTTCACCATGTTGGCCAGGCTGGTCTTGAACTCCTGACCTCAAGTGATCCTCCTGCCTTGGCCTCGCAAAGTGCTGGGACTACAGGCGTGAGGCACCGTACCCAGCCAAACTCATCCTTTTAATCAGAAACCAACTCAGGTGATAACTAACCATTCCCTCAATAACGGCATTAATCCACTCATGAGGGCAGAGCTCTCATGATCTAATCACCTCTCTAGAGGCTCCACCTCTTCATACTGTTACAATGGCACTTATATCTCAACACGAGTTTTGGAGGGACGTTCAAACCACAGCAGCTTTTCAGATGGTTCTGTCTCCACATCCATGACACGTCGTTCATTAATTAAAACATTGCATTTTAGCAATGAAGACCATTCCTCCGGTGGTTGCATTTGTTTTCCCCAGAGATTGCTGGCTAGGCCAACTCATCACACTTTGCCTGGGGCTTTCCCGGTTTTAGCACTAAAAGTTCCACAACCTGGGCAATCTCTGGCAAGCTGGGACAGTTGATCACCCTAGAGCTAGTGGTGTTGAACCCCCTACTGGACTGTTGGTCAAAGATTAGGCACAGATAGGTCTAAGTTCAGATAATGAAACCGATCAGGAGAGATTTCTGGGATCATTTAACCCAGAGCAGAGAAAGCTGAAGTGGGGACGGGAGGGGGCTATTTTGGTAACAACCTTCACGTGTGTTTGCTGAGTGTCCTTGAATGTGTGTCCAGCTGCGGCCCATCTCCACCCGAAATCAGAGCCAGAGGAAATGGATGGGAGTGGAGCCCGAATTTACTCACAAAGTTGAATTTCCTGCCAGTAAGTATTCTTAGACACTAGAGTGAGTTTCTAAGACAGATTAGGCATTGTCCTTGGCGGTCCTCAGCACAGTAAATTCCTGAGGGCTTTAAGAGTTTAGGTGTGGCCTGAGAGCTGAGGGGATGGACAAAACATATTTCCAAGATTCCTTCCAACCCTAGGACTCTGTTTCCATCTACCCACCAATTATGGCTCTAATTATTTTTCTTGTCCTCTTTTGCCCCTAGTCAAACCTTATGATGAGCAAGAAAAAACTGGTTTGATTATAGTCTCCTTAAGGAAGCAGTGAAGCTTCCCCACAGCGTGATGGAGAGGAAAGGTTAGCATGTTTGTTTGTTTTTCCCTAAGGAATGCTTACATTTAGAAGTGATTATTTATTGCTCAACTTAATAACAGCAATATTAAAAATTTAAAACAAGGATAAAAATTCCCTGTAATCCTACTGTTCCAACAGACTAGCCCACCCCACTTTTCTTCCCACTCATCATTCTGAGATTTCCTGAGGTTTTTTTTTTTTCTTTATTTTTTTTTTTTTTGACAGAGTCTTGTTCTGTCGCCCAGGCTGGGGTGCAATGATGCAATCTTGGCTCACTGCAACCTCCGCCTCCCAGCTTCAAGCGATTCTCCTGCCTCTGCCTCCCAAGTAGCTGGGATTACAGGCACACGCCACCATGCCTGGCTAATTTTTGTGTTTTTAGTAGAGACAGGGTTTTGCCATGTCGGCCAGCTGGCCTCAAACTCCTGACATCAAATGATCCACCGGGCTCGGTCTCTCAAAATGCTGTGATTACAGGCGTGAGCCCAGCTCCTCCCCAGGTCTTCTTAGCATTTAACTTGGCGTCCAACTTTACTCATTTAGGATTCTTACATTACGGCAATTGGACCTTATGGAGTAATTAAAGTAAAAAGCAAAGCAAACCGAACTAAAAGGAAATCCTAGTTAATTGAGTTATTTCTAATTTTTGAAATCAGCTTGTTTTCCTTCATGGAATTGTCTCACATTCTGGGAAATCAAGCTGAGCCATCTGGTGAACAGTTGTTTCCAATCGATAGGCTTTGAGGTTGGCGATGGGTTCTCATTATTTTGGGGATTTTTGCCTTTCATAGAAACAGTTTCCTTTGTTGGAAATTGAGCCCCTGCTACACCAAACCTGAGCATCTCTTTCCACTACGCTATCCTTTTTTTTTTTTGAGACTGAGTTTCACTCTTGTTGCCCAGGCTGGCGCGCAGTAATGTGATCTCGGCTCACTGCAACCTCTGCCTCCTGGGTTCAAGCAATTCTGCTGCCTCAGCCTCCCATGTAGCTGGGATTACAGGCATGTGCCACCACGTCTGGCTAATTTTTGTTTTTTTAATAGAGACAGGATTTCACCATGTTGGTCAGGCTGGTCTTGAACTCCCAACCTCAGGTGATCCGCCCACTTCAGCCTCCAAAGTGCTGGGATTACAGGCCTGAGCCACCATGGCCGGCCTCCACTGTGCTATTCTTAAGTTGTTACTCATCGCTGATCCTGGCCCACCAATTCTGAGGTCAGATGCGGGCAATGTAAACTCTGGCTGATTTGATCAGCTCCCCACAGAAGTTCCTTGACTTCTGTCTACCCCGATGCTGACACAATTCCCACCCCAGCCCACCACACTTGCACCCATAGTCTCATCCGGGTTACTCTGTGTGTTCACAAATTCAAATGGCTACAAAGAGCTTAGCCAGTGGTAACCAAAGTAACAGGACTGGGGCCAGGAAAAACCCTTAACTCAGAGAACAACATCTTGATTCTTGCATGAGTGGTTTTTTTCAGGTAAGAATATAAAATAGTTTTAGTTTCAACTTTGGACATAAAGTAGACGAAATAAATTATGCTCAAAAGAGGTATAATGTATAAGGCCCTGCATAGATACTGATTTTATCTTTAAACAAGTGGTTGTTAAAAAGCAGCAAGGCCATAGAGCAGGATGCAGTGTAGAAACCAGTAAAGGGTTTAATATGATGCCTTTTATTACGTGATTTAAACAACAAACCTGGGGTTTTTCCCCACATGGATTCTTCCTTTAAGAAGAAGAACAAAGCCTTTTGTCTTGTTTTGGTTTCCGCTGGGTATCCATTTAGAGTTACAGATTAATAGTGATATTAGTGACACCAGCAGAATGTTGCCAAAACTGGGGGGAAGTCACTCTATTTTGTATCCTTTTTAAACAGAGGAGGCTCTTCCTTTTTGTTTCTATTTTTTCTACTTGGTTTTCCAAATCACAGCTCTATCCATAAACCTCATGCAGTCATCATAAGCAGTAGGTACACTGATGAAACACATGTTCTGATTTGGTTTCATTATAGTCTTTTAATGACCCATCCCCAATCTTCCTCTCTTCCCATGAGTACCCAGGTTTTATTTTACTTCTCTTTTTTTTTTTTTTTTTTTTTTTTGAGACAGGGTCTTGCTCTGTCACCCAGGCTGGAGTGCAGTGGTGTGATCACAGCTCACTGCAACCTCAACCTCCTGGGCTCAAGTGACCCTCCTCCTTCCCCTCCTGAGAAGCTCAGACCACAGGCACATACCACCACACCCAGCTAATTTTTTTTATTTTTTTTTAGAGATGGAGTCTCACCATATCATCCAGGCTGGTCTTGAACTCCTGGCCTCAAGTAATCCTCCTGCCTTCAAGCAATCCTCCTGCCTCAGCCTCCCAAAGTGCTGGGATTACAGGTGTGAACCACTGCATCTAGCCAGTACCTATGTTTTAATGTGTGTTCTTCCAACTCACCTTCCATATCTTCATATACATAACGTCATCTATATAATATAGACTTTAATTTACCAGTGGACATTGTGCTATACATCTCATTCTACTGATTTTCTTCATCCAACGTGTTTTTTTTTTTTTGGTTTTTTTTTTGAGATGGAGCCTCACTCTGTTGCCAGGCTAGAGTGCTGTGGCGCGATCTCGGCTCACTGCAACCTCCAGCTCCCTGGTTCAAGGGATTCTCCTGCCTCTGCCTCCCAAGTAGCTGGGATTACAGGCATGCGCCACCATGCCCGGCTAATTTTTGTATTTTTAGTAGAGATGGGGTTTCACTATGTTGGCCAGGATGGTCTCGATCTCCTGACCTCGTGATCCGCCGGCCTCGGTCTCCCAGAGTGCTGGGATTACAGGTGTGAGCCACCACGCCTGGCCCATTCAACGTGTTTTTGAGATCTAGCCATGTTGGTAGAAGTAAATCTTATTTACTGCTCTGGCTGCCTTATGGTTTTCCCATCCTATGCATATACCACATTTTCCTTACCCACCCTCCCACTAAAGGATGGCTTATGCTGGCAGATGATGCTACTGCAAACGCACATAAATCTCTTTGTGCATCTGTCAGAAGGATTCTCTGGGATATCACCCAGGAACTGTACTGCTGGATCACATGAGAGTATACGTATGTGCATGTTTTCACAAAATGCTTCCCAACTGACCTTCACAAATGACAATAGAAGGTGACTCCTGCCCATCTGTAGTGTAATGAGGAGTTTCATTTCCCCATGTCCTTGTCAGCACTTGATATCATACAACTTTTTATTTCTTGCCATTCTAATTGTTGTAAGGTAATATCTCATTTTTAACATAATCTCTATTTTTTTTGGGTTACTAATGAGTTTGAGAGTCTCTTCACATATTTATTAACTACTCTGGTTTTACTTCTGGTGCATTTCTTATTCATGCTTTTGCCTACTTAAAACTTTTTTCTTGCAATTACAAGTGTCCCTTAGATTTTTTACATTTTAATCTTCGGTCCTGGTTCTGTAAAATGTTTTCTTCCAGCCCATCTCCTGTCTGTTACCTTTCATCTAGGGTGTTTACTTTTGATGTTGTTAAATCCAGTAATTTTTCCTTTGAGATTTACACTTTTTGTGCCCTGCTTGAATCAGTTAGCTTTTGCTATGTAACAAACCACACCAAAGCATAACGGCTTAAGCCAACAATGATTCATTGCTGTGGGATTGATTGCTTCTTCTGAATGGGGCCTCATGGGCTGGATGATCTGGGGGGCCTCACTCACATCATGGCCCCAGCTGGGATGGCTGGGCCTCTTACTCCAAACGGCCTTTCATCCTCCAACAGGGCAGCCCAGGGTTCCGCACATGGTGGCTCCGGGATTCCAGTGGGGGAGAGGGCAAGCCTGGTGGACCTGGGCTTTCCAAGCCTCTCCTTCTTCACATTTGTTAATGCCCAGTGGACCAAAACAAGCCACATGGCCACGCCCAAACTCAAGGAGTCAAATAAAAGCCCCCACCTCCTGTTGGGAGAAGCTGCCAGTGCAGTTGTTACTTTTCTCAATCTACTGTGCCACTCTAAGCTTATAAAGATGTTTCTTCTAGCCGGGTGCAGTGGCTCATGACTAATCCCAACACTTTGCGAGGCTGAGGTGGGAGAATCACTTGACATCAGGAGTTCAAGACCACTCTGGGCATCGTAGTGAGACCCTGTCTCTAAAAAAAGCAATTAACTGGGCATGATGGCTCATGTGTGTAGTCCCAGCTACTGGGGAGGCTGTGGCAGAAGGATCACTGGAGCCCAGGAGGTCAAGGCTGCAGTGAGCTATGATCACACCACTGCATTCCACCCTGGGCAACACAGCAAGACTCTGTCTTTAAAAAAAAAAAAAAAAAAAGATAGTTCTAGATTTCTTATTAGTAGTTTTATAGTCTTAAAACTATTTGGCATTTCTTTTTTCTTTATATTGTGATTTTTAATTCATTGAAATCATTTAAATCTTTATAAACAGTAAATATTAATATATTTGTTATGTATCAATATAATTATACATTATCATATATTGGTAAAATAAATTTCAGCCAGGCACAGTGGCTCATGCCTGTAATCCCAGCACTTTGGGAGGCCGAGGCGGGTGGATCACTTGAGGTCAGGAGTCCGAGACCAGCCTGGCCAACATGGCGAAACCTGGCTCTACTAAAAATACAAAAATTAGCCAGATGTGGTGGCAGGCCCCTGTAATCTCACCTACTTGGGAGGCTGAGGAAAGAGAATCGCTTGAACCTGGGAGGCAGAGGTTGCAGTGAGCCGAGATCGTGCCACTGCACTCCAGCTTGGGTGACAGAGCGAGACTCTGTCTCTAAATAAATAAAATAAATTTAAATTTTAAATTTTACTTAAATCTATTTGTTTTTCTGCCGAGTGAATGACAAGTCCCAAGATATATTTATTGTACCTGCCTTTTCTTTATACATTATAGAATTAATTTTTCCAATTTACAGATCATCTTGAGATTTTGATTAAAATGGCATTGACTTAGACATTAATTTAGGGAGCGTTAACATCTATTTGGTGCTAAGTTTGCCCATCCATTACACATGATATATATCTCTGTTTACTTAGTTGTTCTTTTATACCCTTTTTTAGAATTTTTCTCCCATAACTTTGTGTGGTTTTGTTGTTATCAGGTTAATTCATAGATACTTTCTAGTTTTGGAGATTTGACAGTACCAAGCAGTGTTGCTCCTCCACCCTTGCATCTCACCAGACTTCAAATGGTGTAGGTGTGGCCTAATGGAATTCTTACAATTGTAATAAAACTCTGAATCTGAGTAAAAAGCATGTTATCCAGGGTTTATATTAATATTTGAGATGACATCATTTATCATGCCTTCTAAAATGCACCAAATGATTCACTTCAAAATGAAATCAGCCTGCTGAAGTATTCACCCAAGAGATTTTAATAGATTTTTCTTTCCCAGTAATACAGGAGGTCAGTTCTCAGTAAAACACACAAAGGCATAAGGTCATGAGCTATTCTCTCTGAAATCTCCTTCATTTCAGCAGTTCCCAAGTGTTAGAATTAATTGCTCAACTGTAAGAACTGCGACCCAGAGAAGTTTCAAAAACCAGCCAGATGGGAGAGAGTTTTACAACACACATGGACTTACACCCTAGCAACAAAAAGACCAAAGGAGGAAAAAACTCACGTTTCCATTGTTAGCACTGTGCCTATAATTTTCCTTTGTTTTAGGGGATAAAAACTGAGACAGATGAAGGGCTAAACTTAATATACCTGAATTTTCATAGTGTTGGGTGCTGGGGGTGGTCATTATTTGCTCAGAAAAAGATGATAACTGCTTGTCGTTTTTGCATGGAAGAAAGAATATAATGAACCTTTTGGGAAACACATGTTTCCACAGTTTGAGAAGGCTTTGTCTTTTGGACACATCAACATGTTTAGCAGAATGATTACCTGGTCTAGAGAGCAAATGCTCTATGCATTATGTTGTTGTTGTTGTTGCTTAAGACCTTTTTTCACGCCTGGCGTGGTGGCTCATGCCTGCAATCCCAGCACTTTGGGAAGCCGAGGCAGACAGGTTGCTTGAACTCAGGAGTTCAAGATCAGCTTGGGCAACATAGGGTCTTCACATGTTGCCCAGGCTGGTCTTGAAAAAAATAAAAAATTAGCTGGACATGTTGGCGTGAGCCTGTAGTCCCAGCTCCTCAGGAGGCTGAGGTGGGAGGATTGCTTGAGCCCAGGAGGTTGAGGCTACAGTGAGCTGTGATTGTGCCAGTCCACTTCAGCCTGGGTGACAGAGCAAGACTCTGTCTCAAAAAATAAAAATAAAAAAAGGACTTTTCCTTATTTTTACATTTTTTGTTTTCATTGCATTTTTACTGCATTTTTAATCCCCCTTTTTTGCATTCATTTGAAATATCTGGATCCACTGCAAGTACTTCCATCGATGAGAAGACATGACACAGTAGATTCTCAGTTGCTCAGTTCAAAGCACCAACATGCCACTTAGTCAAAGAACCTTAGGCAAGTCACACCCTGACACAGAAGGGGTTCAGATCAGCAGTCCCCAACCCTTTTGGTACCAGGGACCGGTTTTGTGGAAGGTAATTTTTCCGTGGACGTGGTGGTTGGGGGTGATGGATTCCAGATGAAACTGATCCACCTCAGATCATCAGGCATTAGGTCCTCATAAGGAGCATGCAATCTAGATCCTTCGTATGCACAGTTCACAATAGGGTTCACGCTCCTATGAGAATCTAACGCCACCGCTGATCTGACAGGAGGCGGAGCTCAGGCGGTCATGCTCGCTCGCTTACCACTCACTCCTGTGTGGCCCCGTTTCTTACAGGTCACGGACCAGTACTGGTCCATGGCCTGGGGGTTGGGGACCCCTGGTTTAGATGAACTCAAATGTCCTCTCAATCACTAAGATTCTCAATAGCTTCTTGAACTCTTCTTGAGCTTTGGAGATCATTCTCGAAGTTTCTATAAATAAAAGTGGAAATCAGCCACCTCCTTAAAACCAGTGAGAGGCTTAGAGAGCACAGTAATCATGATGTTTCTGTAATCCCCCCAGAACCGAATCAGAAATGGCCAGGACACTGAGGCATTCACATGATAGCGAGGAGCAAAGTGCAGGCTTAATGTGCCCTTCCAATGTCCACATTTCTTCTGCTAGCAATTTGAAATGGATAAGAATTTTGGTTTGTCAACAAGATAAAAAACTCACAGATAAAGTGAGTTATCTGCTTTTTGTTCGGACCAAAAGGTGACTTTACCAGAAATTATGCTGGACATCTAGGGAATTAATCTGGATGAGTGAGCTCAGCCTGACATAAAGATGCTTCAATGCCCTTCTTAGCAATGATGCTGAAATAGCAACAGCTTTAGCTTGCTGAGGCAATAACAGCTGCCAGGGGCAAAAAAGAGAAATGAGAAAATCAAAGCCATTCTGAGGTATGAGGTAGCGATTAAGAGAATCTCCCCTTGAAGGGCTTACTTAAGTAAGCAATCAATCAACCAATATCCATTTATTACCTACTAATCAAGACATCAGATCAATATTCTCTGCCTTCCAGGAGCTTATGATTTAGGTAACAGCTACCACCTCTTCTCCAGTCTAAAGAACCCCAGTGCCTGCGCCTCTTTCTGACATTGCACCTCACCCCTTAAAGCCGCGAATTGCCCCAAGCCCATGTGTCTTTGCATTATTTGATGTTTGGTTTTGCTGTTTTATTATTATTATTTTTGTGGCAAAGTCTCAGTCTGTCACCCAGGTTCCAGTGCAGTAGTGTAATCATGACTCACTGCAGCCTCAACCTCCCAGGCTCAAGTGATCCTCCCACCTTAGCCTCCTGAGTACCTGTGACTACACGTATACATCACCACACCTGGCTAATTGTTGTGTTTTGTAGAGATGGGGTCTTGCCATGTTGCCCAGGCTGGCCTCGAACTCCTGAGCGCAAGTGATCTACTCTCTTTGGCCTCCCAAAGTGTGGGGATTACAGGCATGAGCCACCGTGCCTGGCTATGTTTGATTTTTCGATCCCTTCGGATTCTCAGGTCCCCATCTTGGGAATCCACCACGCTGTTGGCTTTAGCTGCGTGTGTCCTGGCATATTTCTGGCGAATCATTTTTTATTCTTGGAATCCACTTCAATTGCTGTTGTGTTTGTCTTTCCAACTTCATCACACATTTAGCCCCTAGTCCTGCTGAATTCTGCAGCCCAAGGCCTTCTATGCTGCTGTGGCACTCCGAGGCTTCCCTGCCAACATCTTCGTGGCCCCAGCAGAGCCCCATCTATTGGTTGAAGCTCCTCTGCAGCCTGTCCTCTCCTGGAACGTGACTCTTCCTTGTACTCACAAATGTACCTTGACACAACAAATGTGGTTTTGAGTCCCTGCATCTCTCTGTCAGGTCATGCACCACTGGACATGCCCACTGTAGTGTCCAGAAGGTAGCTTGCTATTGTTTGAGCAGAGAAGACCAGAGAAAGAGCAATCTCTCCTTTGTTCTTGGAACCTGCTTCCTCAGGGCTCCAACTGAGGACTCAAACCAAGACCTTTGTCGACTTAAAACTATAGAGACAATGTTATTAGAGATAAAAGGTTCCAGATGAAAGAGAAATTGGCTTCCTCCAGAAGTGAAGAGTTTTCTCTGGAAGATGAGGCAATGGTGACAAGGGAAATACTCACTCTTTGATGCCTAGCCAGCAAGAGGACGCATTTCCCAAAAGTCAACATCTGTGTGGGGGTTGGGTGCACGAAGCACAGCGCTGAGTGATTATCAGGGGAGACACAGTAGTTCAAATTTAAGTTCAACTTCTTTACCCCATCATCCACTTCCTCATTAGCCCTGTTAGTGATGCCATTAAATGGCCACTCACCAGATTTGGAAAACCTCCCTTCAGCCTAATAAAAAACCACTGAGTGTATCTGTAAAATGTGTCACCCCTTTGACCCCTCATTATCTCTCATGTAGACCAATGCAATAGCTTCCTAACCCTGAAATTCTTATCCCACCCTTGCCTTTGCCTTCTCCACTCTAACACAATGGCTTCCCTTCACCTTAAGAAAGGAAGTTCATACTTCTTAGTACAATAGTCCGAGTTCCCCACTAATTGGCCATCCCCGTCCTTCATCAGTATGTGCCCTATGAAATATAGTGAGGAATGGCCCGATGTTATCCTTGATCTGATCTGATGTTGTAACTTTCATGTTAATTTCTGTGCCTGGCACAACAAATGACTCATTGCTTAAACATGCCCTATATTTCTAACTGGGGCCTGAGCTCATGTTATTCCTGTGCCTGAACAGCTCTCCTGTCACCTCTTATCTCCTCTCAAGCTGACCTCAAACATTCAGCAAGTCAGAACAATTCTTCTTCTTGTGTTATAACAATGGCATTTAATATCTTTTGTCTTGTATTGCATAGGGTTGTTTATGTGTCTGTCTCTTCTACTTGCTTATAAGCCTTTTGCATCCAGAGAAATGTGATACTCCTCCTTATGGTTGCCACAGTCAGTGGTCATTATAGATACTCAAGGAATGTTTCTTGGAATGAATCCGCCCAAATATGGAACCTGAAAGCCTGGTTCCAAAGCTTGGTATTTACACACACACCTACTTATACTATAGGCACATCTATGTACATGAACATTTAGGCACACATGAACACCCACACCCGCATGCCTACACCTGTGCCCTTGCACACACTCATGTACACTTGCACACTCACAAGCTCATATGCAAACTCACAATGCACACACTTGCACCACAGGCAAACCTATATACACATTCACACACATACACACGCAAACTCAGATATATATGTGTACATATATGTACATTTGTTCATCCTCACATACATGCACACATATATGCCTGCTCATGCACACACACTTTATCATCTCTATGAAAGATTAGCTCTGCCAAGGATGTTTGGGTGTGCAATGGTGAGGGACTCAAGACCACAGTTCCTAAGGGAGGTAAGGCATCAGGGTAGGTAGGATTTGGAAGTAACTTATTTCCCACAACGAATAGTTCTTTCAGGAGGAAGTGGCTCTGTTTATGTTACATCTGGCTGTGTCTCTACCTCTGCTCAGAGAAGATGGAGTGATTTAGCTGACAGGAACTTTAGAGAGAACAAACTGGTATGGTTGGCTCAGCCCCTCTCTGGTTTCCTCTTTGACAGCTACCCTGCCATCAGAGGGCAGGAGTCAGAGGTGGGCTGGAGCAGGGCAGGTCCAGGGTGGGAGGCTGCCATAGTCCAGGCTGCTGTGAGGGGGGTTCAGTATTGGGAGGTTTATTTGCTCACAGATATAAGCTATCTTTTCAACATCAGCATAAGAAAGTGGTATTATAGCCTCCACTTGTCATCTCTCTCACTTTGTTTCTTTCTTTCTTTTCTTTTCTTTCTTTTTTTTTTTTTTTGAGACGGAGTCTCACTCTGTCACCCAGGCCGGAGTGCAGTGGCGCGATCTCAGCTCACTGCAACCTCTGCCTCCCGGGTTCACGCCATTCTCCTGCCTCAGCCTCTCTGAGTAGCTGGGACTACAGGCGCCCGCCACCACGCCTGGCTAATTTTTTTTTTGTATTTTTAGTAGAGATGGGGTTTCACCATGGTCTCGATCTCCTGACCTCGTGATCCACCCGCCTCGGCCTCCCAAAGTGCTGGGATTACAAGCGTGAGCCACCGCGCCCGGCCTCTTTCTTTCTTTTCTTTTCTTTTTTTTTTTTTTTTGAGACGGAGTATCGCTCTGTCCCCCAGGCTGGAGTGCAGTGGCGCGATCTCAGCTCACTGCAACCTCTGCCTCCCAGGTTCAAGCAATTCTCTGCTTCAGCCTCTGGAGTAGCTGGGATTACAGGTGCCCTCCACCACGCCTGGCTAATTTTTGTATTTTTATTAGAGATGGGGTTTCACCATCTTGGCCAGCCTCATCTTGGCCAGGCTGGTCTTGAACTCTTAACCTCGTGATCCACCCACCTTGGCCTCCCAAAGTGCTGGAATTACCGGCATGAGCCACCGCACCCGGCCTCTTTCTTTTCTTTTTTAAGACAGGGTCTCACTCTATCACCCAGCCTGAATGCAGTGGCACGATCACAGCTCACTGCAGCCTTAACCTCCCAAGCTCAAGCAATCATCTTGCCTCAGCCTCTTAAGTAGCTGGGACTACAGGCACGCACCACCACGCTTGGCTAACTTTTTATTTTTTGTCGAGATTGGCATCTCGCTATATTACCCAGGCTGGTCTCAAACTCCTGGCTTCAAGCAATCCTCCCACCTCAGCCTCCCAAAGTGCTGGGATTACAGGCATGAGCCATCATGCCCACACTTGCTTTTTTTCTTTTGAGATGGAGTCTCACCCTGTCACCCAGGCTGGAGTGCAATGGCAGGATCTCAGCTCACTGCAACCTCCGCCTCCTGGGTTCAAGCAATTTTCCTGCCTCAGCCTCCCCAATAGCTGGGATTACAGGTGCACACCACCATGCCGGGCTAATTTTTTGTATCTTTAGTAGAGATGGGGTTTCACCATCTTGGCCAGGCTGGTCTCGAACTCCTGACCTCGTGATCCACCTGCCTTGGCCTCCCAAAGTGCTGGGATTACACGCATGAGCCACTGTGCCTGGCCACTTTGTTTCTTAATTGGTTCATAAATCAGGCAGTGAAGGGAATGTTGTCTGTTGGAATCCCTCAAAGACCCTAACAGAAGTGGAAAACCAAGAGCAGAACTTGAGTAAATTGCCGCATCTCTACTCTGATCAGGCAACTTCAAATTCATATAAGGGAAAGGGGCTAAGGAAACTCCCTCTCCATGTCCGTTGGTAAGTTTATTTACTGCTTGTGATGTATAAGACGACACTGTAGGTATTTGGCGGCCCCAAAGACATATACGCTTCTTGGCATTCCTAGGACTTGGAATCCCATTGAAGCAAAGGCCATATCCATATTTACCTCCGCGTGTTTACCGCTGGTTGTGCTGGCAAGGTTCTTGCTCTGCTGGCTTCATCTGCCTAGGGAGTTGGTTTCAAACCCTGGGATATTCATTTTCCTCCCCTGGACATGACATCACCATGTTGGCCACACCTCGACAGGCATCTTATCCAGCAAGAACTGTGTTTTCTTCATTGTAATGAAATACTTAGGAAGATGTGAAACCAGCCCTGTGTTTCAGCAGAACACACAAATCTAGGGTGAAATGGTTCCTTTCTTTGTCCCACTGTTAAACTCCATGCTGTATTCAGTTCCATTTTCTTTAGCAGTGATTAGGGGTGAGACAAACTTAGGGCCCATGAGGAAAGGTTAAAGCAGATTATTGTAGGGAGAAAGCTGAAGAGCAGGTTCACCATCATGGAATCCAGTACCAAGGGGTAGTTATTTGGCCGTTAGTGACCAGCTAGTGTTCATCTCCACTAAGGGAAGGAGAGGAAGTCGCCTTAGGCTGTGGCAGAGGGGTTGAGTCTTGGGGAGGGAGACACAGGGACTCAGTGGAACTGCCTTTTCTTGAGAGCTTGACAATTAGGGTCACTTTTAGTCTGCCTGGGACAGTTGGCGTTACTCTTCAAATAAGTTTCAGAAAGAAATAACAAACTCATGGCACCAAAAACATTTGACCAAACCCATTCTCATCAAAAGAGGGCTTTTTGTTTCTGTTTTGCCCTGGGGAATCCAGTCATTACTGCCCTCTTTCCAGGAACCACTCAAATATGAGTAATACTGTGAACCCTGTTCATATGAATGTTACAGTTATTTCTATCTCCAGTTAAGAGCAGTGCCCATCTTAGAAGCTGGCTAAGGCTTCAGAGCAGCTTTGGAAGCAATATGTATTTGTAGAACATGTATCTGTAAAATTCTACCTAAATAAAACAAGTGTTTCTAGAATCATGTGCCATTTTGGGGATTTTGAAACTGGAATGGAAAACTCAAAATGTAAATTGTTATGCAGGTCCTGTGATGGATTCCCCACCAGACATGTCAGTTCCGTGGACAACATCCCCCAACAAGTCACCGTGGGTCCTGGGGCATCCTCCTTTCCCCACCAGGGGGCAGAAGCCCTGCTTCTCACACCAGCTCAGAGTTTCTAAAAGTGTGACTCGTGCCACTACTGGTGTTTGAGGCAATTTTAGTGACACACATTTCATCTTTTTTTCCCTTCTTTTCTTATACATTAAACAAAAATAACCAAAGAGTAGATATTCCAAAGAGAAGTGAGAAGAGGCTGAGAATAACATGGGCAGAGAAATATGGTATGCATTTGCTGTTTGTAAACAAGAGGGAGAAGACTATTGAAAAAGTATGGTGAGAGGACCAAGTTAAGACAGAAGGTAAATCAGTTTGTTTGTTTAGAGACAGAGTCTCGCTCTGTCACCCAGGCTGGAGTGCAGTGGCATGATCTCGGCTCACTTCAACCTCCGCCTCCTGGGTTCAAGCGATTCTCCTGCCTCAGCCTCCCAAGTAGCTGGGACTACAGGTGCACGCCACCAAGCCTGACTAATTTTTGTATTTTTAGTAGAGACAGGGTTTCACCATGTTGGCCAGGCTGGTCTTGGACTCCTGACTTTAGGTGATCCACCCACCTCAGACTCCCAAAGTGC
This sequence comes from Nomascus leucogenys, assembly GCF_006542625.1. NCBI lineage: Eukaryota > Metazoa > Chordata > Mammalia > Primates > Hylobatidae > Nomascus > Nomascus leucogenys. The sequence goes on along the minus strand of NC_044384.1, from coordinate 17,096,949 downwards.
TGGGATTATAGGCATGAGCTACCACACTCGGCCCTATAAATAAGTTTAGACAGAAAATGTGGAATCTGTCAGAGGGGACCTTGGAAGCAGTAATAAATGTAATAAACAGCATGTTAGTAATAGAACATGGGCTTTGGAGAAAATGAGATGGAATGCTGAGGTTGAGTTGCTTAACTCTCTGGCCATGGATGCAATGATGACTTTTTTTTTTTTTTTACTAATGGAAAATGGGATACTGGTGATCTACAGATTGTGATGGTGTCACAATTAATTAAATTATCACTGGTGGTAGTTATGTTTCTGGCAATAACTGACAGGTTACTCTGTATCAAACTTGTTTCTGAAAACAACTAGAAAGCTGAGATAAATATAAAAACATTTTTTAGGACATTGGAGAGCTACCAAGTTACTGAGAATTTGCAATACCAAGATTAGAGTATTTTCTCCAACTGCAGTTAAAACTAAAAATAAATAACAAAAAGTTAAGGAGAAAAATCTCCGTGTGTTTGGAAATTAAGCAATATGCTTATAATACCCGTAAGTCAAAGCAGAAATCACAATGGAAATTAGAAAATATTTTGAATTAAGCCACAATTAATTTCTGCATTTCAAAATTTGTGGGATTTATTTAAAGCCAAGCTTAGAAGAAAACTTATAGCTTTAAAATGCACATATTCAAAAAGAAAAAAAGTGAAAACCAGTGATGTAAGAATCTATGTTTATAGCACATACATGTTTATAGCAGCACAATTTGCAATTGCAAAAATATAGAACCAGCCCAAATGCCCATCAATCAACAAGTGGATAAAGAAAATGTGGTATATATATACATATATATACACACACATATATATATGTTTTAATATAATATATGTACTTAATATAATATAATATATGTACTTAATATATTTAATATGATAAATATATGTACTCTTAAAACATACATATATACACATATATACATATATAGATACATATATACATATATATACACATATATACACATACACACACACACACACACACGCACACACCATGGAATTCTACTCAGCCATAAAAAAGGAACAAAATAATGGCATTTTCAGCAACCTGTATGGAATTGGAGACTATTATTCTAAGTGAAGTAACTCAGGAATGAAAAACCAAACATCATATGTTCTCACTCATATGTGGGAACTAAGCTGTGAGGACGCAAAGACATAAGAGTAATACATTGGCGCCGGGCGCGGTGGTTCACGCTTGTAATCCCAGCACTTTGGGAGGCCGAGGCGGGCGGATCACGAGGTCAGGAGATCGAGACCACGGTGAAACCCCGTCTCTACTAAAAAATACAAAAAATTAGCCGGGCGCGGTGGCGGGCGCCTGTAGTCCCAGCTACTTGGAGGCTGAGGCAGGAGAATGGCGTGAACCCGGGAGGCGGAGCTTGCAGTGAGCAGAGATTGCGCCACTGCACTGCAGCCCGGGCGACAGAGCGAGACTCTGTCTCAAAAAAAAAAAAAAAAAAGTAATACATTGGATTTTGGGGACTCAGGGGAAAGGGTGGGGGGTGGGGAGGGATGAAAGACTGCACATGGGGCACAGCATTCACTGCTTGAATGATGAGTGCACGAAAATCTCAGAAATCGCCACTAAAGAACTTATTCATGTAATCAAAGACCACTTGTTCCCCAAAAACCTATTGAAATAAAAAAATTAAAAATTTAAAAAAGAATCTATTGAAATAATTTAGAAAATAATAAAAAAATCCAGTCTAATTCTAAGAAGGAAGAAAAAAAGAAGAAATTAGTAAAATAGAAAATAAATCTACAATCAATAAACCAACAATACCAAAAGTTGGCACTTTGAAGATCAATAAAAGACAAGACCAATTAACATAGAGAAGACACAAACAATACATGAAATTAAAAAGAAGGACATCACAATCAAACCTACATTAAAAAAAAAGATATCATGGGAAACTTTATGCCCATAAATTTGAAAATTGTAATGAAATGAGCAAATTAAAAACAAGACATGCAAAAACTAACAAAAGAACTAAAAAATTATAATAAAGCAATTAATGCAATGAATTTAAAATGGTATGACAAAAAAGCACAAAACAAGATGGCTTCATTGGTAAATTCTACCAACTTTTTTTTTTTTTCTTTTTTTTTGAGGCACAGTCTCACTCTGTTACTCAGGCTGGAGTGCAGTGGTGCGGTCCTGGCTCACTGCAACCCCTGCCTCCCAGATTCAAGCGATTCTTCTACCTCAGCCTCTGGAGTATCTGGGATTACAGGTGCCTGCCACCACTCCTGGCTATTTAAATTCTACCAACATTTAAAGAAACTCTTTTAAAGAATAAATAAAGAGGGAATACTTCCCAACATGTCTTATGAAGCCAGGAAAATCTTGATATCAAGGTATTCAGCTTTATGGATCTTTTCAAAGAAACAACTTTTGGTTGTATTGATTTTCTCAATTGTATTCTGTTTCCAATTTCATTGATTTTTGTTCTTTATAATTGTTTTATCCTTTTGCATGCTTTAGGATTTGTTTACTTTTCTTTTTCTAGTTTCTAAGATGGGAGCCTACATTAGCAACTCGAGACCTGTCTTTTGTAACGTAAGTATTTCACGGCATAAATTTCCCTCCAAGCACTGCTTTGGCTTCACTTCATAAATTTCGATAAATTGTGTTTTCATTTTCATTCAGTTCAAAATATTTTAAATTTTTTGAGATTTCCTTGTAGACATTGGACTGCATTAAAATTAGAAACATTTTTGCATCAAAGGATACCATTAAAGGAGTAAAATGACAGACCACAAAGTAGGAGAAGGTATTTATAGCACAAATAAATGACAAAGGGCTTGGACCCAGAATACATAAAGAACTCCTACAAATCAATTAGGAAAAGACCACCTATTAGGAAAATGGGCAAAAGACTAAAACAAAACAAAACAAAACAGATACTTTACAATAGAGGGCATCCAAATGGCCAATAAATATATGAAAAGCTATTCAAATTCAATAGTCATCAAAGATGTGCAAGTTTAAACCACAATGAGACACTTCTATATAATCGCAATGGTTAAGTGTTGGAGATGATGCAGATCAACGGGAACTCATATGCTGTTGGCAGGAATGTAACTTTGCACCACTTTGGAAAACTGTTTTTGCAGGAATCTACCAGCAGAACATATGCATACCCTAACTCAGCAGTTCCGTTCTTAGGTGTACACCCAAAGGAAATGCAGAATGTGTACATCCTAGGACATGTAGATGAATGTCAAGAGGAAGTTTATTCATAAGGCTCTGTAGCTGGCTGAAGAATGGCCTCCCAAAGATATCCATGGCCTAATCCTTGGAAATTGTAAACATGTTACCTTACATAGCAAAAGGGACTTTGCAGATGTGATAAAGTTAAGGTGGGAAGATTATTCTGGATAATTCAGGTGGGCCCAATGTAATCACAAGGATGCTTTTAAGAGGGACACAAGAGGGTCAATGTTAGAAGAAATAAGGATGGAAGCAGAGTTGAGAGAGGAGAAAAAAATATTGTTGTAGAAAAAGCCAGGTCCTGGTCACAGGACCAGGAGAGATTAGGCTCGCGGACATATAGAAGGGTAAGGAGTGGAATTTATTGGGTGAAAAGGAAAAAAACTCAGCAAAGCGAGAGGGGTTCCTGTTAACAGACCCCCATCTCACAGAATGAATCCCAGGTTACCACACAGCAACAGGAGAGGCCAGGTTCCTCCCCGCTGCAAATGATGCAAAATTCCCAAGGCTCCACCCCATCCTCCCAGTGCGCAGGCCAGTGGGAGATTCTCTGGGGACCTTCCCCCTTGTTTTCCTCCTGCATCTATCAATGCTATGCTATTGGCTTTGAAGACGGAAAAAGGGACCATGAGCCAGGGAATATATGTGGCCTCTAGAAGCTTTAAAAGGCAGGGAATTGGATTCCCTTCTAAAGCCTCCAAAAGTAAAATAGTCCTGCAGACCCATTTTGGACTTCTGACCTCTAGAACTATAAGATAACAAATGTGTGTTATTTTAAGCCACTAAATTTATGCTTCTTTGTTACAACAACACTAGGAAACCAATAGATGCTCCAAACTGGAAATAGCCCAAATACCATGTGAGTAGAAGGAATAAATAAATAGTGGTATATTTGTATAATGGAAAACCATACAGCAATTGAAATGAACAACTATATTTTCATGCAACAATATGATGAATTCTCATAAACATGAGCTTGAGCAAAAAGCCAGATGCAAATGAGTACACACCGTATGATCCTATTTATATGAAATGTAAAGCAAGTGCCCTGTCCCCATGGTCTATTTGGGCACCTGGCAGGCAGGAGATGTTCAGCTGTGGAGGTGAATTCAGTCCTCTGGAGGCCCCAGTGGTGACGGCTCCTTGGCCTTTAGGAACCTGGCAGCGCTAAGCCATCTGAATAAGTTCATCTGAACAAGCACTGTTTGAAATTCTTGTTTATATTAGGTTCTTGGCTTCTTTGAACACATCTGTATTCGGAGGCAGTCCTCCGTAAAATTCCATAAAACTCAACAATAGGATAATAGAAGGAAAGGTATTCCCTTTGATTACCTTTCAGAGCTGAATAATGGGCTGGGAAAGCTCACTGTTCAGCTTTCTTTCTAAACTGCCCAGCAGGAACCAGGCCCAAGGGTGGGGTTAGCACTTCCTCGCATAATACAGGCCCTTTCAAGAAAGAATTTAAGGGAGTTTGGGCTGTTTTACAAAACTTAAGTCCTGAGAACAGTTTCATAGAAGGTTGTAACTGACGGCTGTGCAAATGAAAGGTTTTTGAACGGATCCTCCCTTAGGGAAAGCAAGGCCACTGCTCCCGACCAGGGATCAGGCACCAGGTACAGGCAAAACCACTGCTTGCCTGGATGGGTACCTTCCACTGAGTCCCCATATCTGAAGCAAGGTGATTAAGAATCTGTGTGTTCAGTCCCAAACTATATTTTACAGAAAAGTAAGTTTGGGGCTGGCATGGTGGCTCACACCTGTAATCCTGCCATTTTGGGAGGCTGAGGCAGGTAAATCTCCTAGCTCAGGAGTTCGAGACCAGCCTGGGCAACATGGAGAAACCCAGTCTGTACCAAAAATACAACAAATTAGCTGGCCGTGATGGTGCATACCTGTAGTCCCAACTACTCAGAAGGCTGAGATGGAAGGATTGCTTGGGCCTCGGAGGCAAAGGTTGAAGTGAGCCGAGATTGCCCCACGACACTGCAACCTGGGTGAAAAAGTGAGACCCCATCTCAAAAAAAAAAAAAAAAATTGGAGAATGAAAGTCACTGGGTGATGTAGACTTTCTCACATCTTCCACGTGTAACAAGTGGCCAAGTCTAGTAAAATGCATGCTCACCTGATACAGGGTGTGGGTTCCCAACAATCAGCCTCACCCATTTAACACAGATGCTCCCTGACTTAGCCATGGAGCTATATCCAGATAAACTCAGCTTTAGTCAAAAATATCGTAAGTTGAAAATGCATTTACTATCCCAACAAACCCATTGTAAAGTCAAAAGATCCTAACTCAAATCATGGTAATGATACAGACAGGAGGCAAATTCTAGGCAGAAAAGGGTGGGGTCCCTGGTGAGAGCCCCACCTTCAAACCTGGAACCATGGCCCAAAGTGAGAACTTTACATCCCCATTTTCCTGCTCCAATGTTGCCTCTTCCAAAACCACCCCTGGCCCGCCCGCCATCCTGTACCCATAAAAACCCCAGGCTCCACTGGCAGAGGGCAGAGAAGCAGAGAAGGAGAGAAGAGAAGAAGTTGATGAATGTTGGAGAGAAGCAGTTTGACTTCAGAGGGGTGGCTTGATGGTGGAATTTCAGAGAAGAGTCTAGCCACAAACACAAATGGCCAGACTTCAGGGGAAGATTACCTTCCCACTCCATCCTCTTTCCAGCTCCCCTTCCTGCTGAGAACCACTTCCATTGGCAATAAAATCCCCCGTGTTTACCATCCTTCAATTCATTCGTGCGACCTGATTTTTCCTGGACGCCAGACAACAGGTTGGGATACAGAAAGCTGTCACATTGACCCTCTGCCCTCGTGAAAAGGCAGAGGGTCCACTGAGCTGTTAAACACTTAAGCCGTCTGTGGACAGCAAAGCTCAAGGCGCTGCCTGTAATACGTGCCCTCTGGGGCTTCAAGGGTCGCAGGTACCACCCCCGGGCAAGATGCTGCCGTGGGGCCTGTTTCATGCGCGTCCGTGTGAAGAGACCACCAAACAGGCTTTGTGTGAGCAATAAAGCTTTTAATCACTTGGGTGCAGGTGGGCTAAGTCCGAAAAGAGTCAGCGAAGGGAGATAAGGGTGGGGCTGTTTTATAGGATTTGGGTAGGTAAAGGAAAATTACAGTCAAAGCGGGTTTGTTCTCTGGCGGGCAGGAGTGGGGGTGGCAAGGTGCTCAGTGGGGGTGCTTTTTGAGCCAGGATGAGCCAGGAAAAGGACTTTCACAAGGTAATGTCATCACTTAAGGCAAAGACCGGCCATTTACACTTCTTTTGTGGTGGAATGTCATCAGTTAAGGTGGGGCAGGGCATATTCACTTCTTTTGTGATTCTTCAGTTACTTCAGGCCATCTGGGCGTATATACGTGCAAGTCACAGGGGATGCGATGGCTTGGCTTGGGCTCAGAGGCCTGACAGCCTGCATGGAGTTTTGCACCTGCCGGCGCCTGAAAGCATTAACTCCAGCTCCTGCACCCACTCACCTGTGTGCTCCTCTTCCCACCAGGGGTTGAAAGCTGCAGGCTGAGTAAATGAGGCATCCCTGTCACGAGGCCCATGAAAGGGTCAGGGAAAATTTCCATTTTCAGTTAAGTTGGGACCATCTGGACGCTTTTTGGCAGCTGGGCTGCCAACATACTCTTCTCGGAGGGCTCTCTCTCTGCTGCCTCTCTTCTCTCTTTCCCAGGCCTGATTTATTCTGGATGGTTCAAGTTCCATCTGAGTGCAATGTTCTCTGGAGTGGTCTATTGGGAGGCAGAGGCAAGAGGATCACTTGAGGCCAGGAATTCAAGACCAGCCTGTGCAACAGTAGTGCCACTCCTTCTCTACAAAAAATAAAAATAAATTAGCAGGATGTGGTAGTGAGCACCTGCAGTCCCAGCTACTTGGGAGGCTGAAGCAGGAGCATTACTTGAACCCAGGACTTCAAGGCTGCAGTGAGCTATGATTGCACCACTGTACTCCAGCGTGGGCAACAAAGACAGAGACCCTGTCTCTAAAAAAAAAAAAAAAAAAAAAGAGGACCAGGCACAGTGGTGCACAACTGTAATCCCAGCACTTTGGTAGGCTGAGGTGGGTGGATCACCTGAGGTCAGGGGTTCGAGACCAGCCAAAAACATGGTGAAACCCCGTCTCTACTAAATACAAAAAATTAGCTGGGTGTGGTGGCTCATGCCTGTAATCCCAGCTACTCAAGACGCTGTGGCAGGAGAGTCACTTGAACCTGGGAGGCGAAGGTTGCAGTGAGCTGAGATCATGCCATTGCACTCCAGCATGGGCAGTAAGAGTGAAACTCTGTATCAAAAAATAAAAATAGAGTGTCTCCTGGAGATAAATTCACTTTCTTCCCTATTTATATAGTCATCTCATAGAGTGTCATGTTGTTCCATGTTGTTGCAGAAAGACTACAGATTTACCTGCTTTTCCAGATTTGTTGGTAGTGTTTTCCACAGTGCTGATCCCAGCCCAAATTGTGATGGGAGCCAGAGTTTTCTCTGGAGTTGCCTCTCTACTCTTTATTGTAGTCTCCATCCCATATTTTGGATCTTAAGCTCTTTCCCAAACAAAATCCTTTTCAAGACGAAATCTGAAACCAACTCATCCCAAGCGTAAGTGATTGTCAACAACTATCAGCTCAGCTTGTTAACTCTACCATTTTGAAAGAGGCAGAGTCTGAAAGCAAAGGCTTCATGCACCTAAATTAGAGAATAGGGATATTATTCGCTTTTAGGGAATAGTAAACAAGGAAGAGAGAGAGTTTGTTGCTCAAAGAAGCTTTCCTGGTGCCCCAGAAATCACATTAAATAATCAAGTGGCAGTTTGTAATGTTCCCTGCATTCCCTATTGTAATATCTCAGAATTGGCAAATGGGGATTTAAAACAATAATGACCGTTGATTCATTAGCTGATGCAATTCCAGTTTCCAGACATTATAAGACCTCCCTCAACCCTCAATAAAACAACAAGCAATTTAAACCCCATATTACCCAAACATCATATCTTTCTTTATGAGAAAAAAATACGCTTATAAATGGAAAGGATAGTTTTTTTTTCTTATTCAATCCTTCGAAGTGTCTACCATAGCAAGCTGAACAGTGTAAGCATTCAGTGACTTTATTGGATAAATATCAGAGTTTTACCTATTAATGCATTCCCAGAGATAGCCTTGATGTCAGTCTTAACAGTGTATTATTTGTTTAGTTATTTATTTTTGAGATGGAGTCTTGCACTGTTGCCCAGGCTGGAATGCAATGGCGCAATCTCAGCCCACTGCAACCTACAGCTCCTTGGGTTCATGCAGTTCTCCTGCTTGGCCTCCCAAGTAGCTGGGATTACAGACTTGCGCCACCACGGCCGGCTAATTTTTGTGTTTTCAGTAGAGACGGGGTTTTGTCATGTTGGCCAAGCTGGTCTCAAACTCCTGACCTCAAGTGATCCACCTGCCTTGGCCTCCCAAAGTGCTGAGATTACAGGCATGAGCCACCATGCCCAGCCAACAGTGTATAATTAGTAATGTACATCAGCTGAAATTTCATACAGTCTTATCTATATATTTACCTTAAGATAAAGTTTTAGAAAGAAAATATTCACCATTTTCAACTAAAATTTTGAATATTTTCTTAGGAAACCAAAAAATGCCTATTTATCTAGACCTAAAATTCAATATATTTGATACCAACATATATATGTTTGTTTGTTTATTTATTTATTTATATTTATGACCAGCCTTCCAAAATCATGTTCAACTTTATTCTTAAATTGACTTCTGTCAGCATTTTTTCCAATTTCTTATTTTTAGCAATATTATTTCTTTTTCTTGTTTCGAAAATGTTAGTGATGATAATACTAATAAGTATTTGTACCCTTGAACCCTCGTGCTTTTCTTAGTTTTTGGAAGTCTTCACGTATAGTATTATTGATTTCACCCTCACATATATCCATGAAATAGCAAGAGGGAAAAAGAGCTGAATATTTATCACAAAACAGACAGCAAAGTGCACCAGCTGCTCTTCCAGGAGACCTAGTCTGGGGGCGAGGGGTGGAAAACAGGTGAGAAATATTCTGACAGGGAGGAGCAATGAGGGGTGCCACTAGGTTGTTCTTTTCCCCTACCAGAGAGATTTTTTAAATCCATATTGTTCTTCATCAGTCAAATACCCATTTGCTTTTTGAGCCAAAATGTGATTTTAAAGAAAGTACTTAAGAGATGGAACAGGGCCGGGCAGATCCCAGCACTTTGGGAGGCCGAGACGGGCAGATCCCTTGAGGCCAGGAGTTTGTTTGAGACCAGCTTGGCCAACATGGCGAAAACCCATCTCTACAAATGTACAAAAATTAGCTGGGCGTGGTAGTGCGCACCTGTAATCACAGCTACTCGGGAGGCTGAGGCATGAGATTCACTTGAACCCGGAAGACAGAGGATGCAGTAAGTAAGATCTTGCCACTACACTCCAGCCTGGCAACAGAGCAAGATCATGTCTCAAAAAAAAAAAAAGAGAGAGAGATCGATGGAACAATCACAGCCCAAAGATGAACATTCTGTCAAATACTGAGCCTCCCTGGTTTCTTGCTGAAGCTTGGGAAATCCCCTGGCTTTGTGTTTCTGTGGACTCTCAAAATCCATTCCCTCCCTTCCTTCCGACGCCTCCTTTTCCAGCGTTTTAGAATTGGGCCAGTTACAATGGAGACATGGATATATCTCCAGAAAAGTCAATCTGCAAGGAAAAATTAGCCATACAGTATTTTGAAAGCTGCCCAGGAGCAGAAAACACATCGCCACGGGCTTGCATAAACTGTGCCTAAATTTTGGCAAATCATAAGTGGATGTGAATGTAACACTCCTGAGTTACACATTGGGTGTGGCCCTCAGAAAATCCTATCGGAGTACACTGGCATTTAATAGACCATTTCCTCTGTTGTTACGGGGCATCCTGACAATGTATTGTACAAATTTGCCACATAAACTGGTAATAGCCCTTAGGAAAGCAGTCTAGCTGTGGTGTCAAGAATGATTTAAATGTTTATCCCCTTTCACATAATAATCTCACTCAAGCCTGGCACGGTGGCTCATGCCTGTAATCTCAGCACTTTGGGAGGCCGAGGCAGGAGGATCGCTTGAGCCCAGGAGTTCAAGTCCAGCCTGGGCAACATAACAAGACCTTGTCTCTACAAAAAAAAAATGAGCCGAGCATGGTGACACATGCCTATAGTCTCAGCTACTCAGGAGGCTGAAGTGGAAGGATTGCTTGAGTCCAGGAGGCTGAGGCTGCAGTGAGCTGTGATTGTGCCAGTGTGCTCTAACCTGGGAGACAGAGTGAGACCTTGTCTCTAAAAAACAATAATAATAATAATAACAATAAAACAACAATCTCGCTCACTCCTGGAAATTGATCCTAATAAATCTTTTTTTGTCAAGCTATGTATTTAAAGATGTTTATTGCAGTGGAATCTGTAAGGAGGGATGGGTGTGAAAAAGGGATACATAACTTATTCAATATTAGTTGAATAGCTATGTGAATTATAGCATATATATCCTGTAGAATGTTATGCTGCAACTGAAAAGTTTAATTATGTAACAATGTAGGAGAATGTCAATAATATCATATTAAGTAGAAACCGCATAATATAAAATTGTACATGCCCTCTGATTAAGAAACTGTAAAAAATACTAATGTCTGAAGAACAGAGCCTGGAAGGGACTAAAGAAAATTAGAACAAATATATTGAGATGCTGCAACTGAGGTGTCTAGGGGGTTCTTTCAAAAGTTCCTTTTCGCTGGCGCGGTGGCTTACACCTGTAATCCCAGCACTTTGGGAGGCTGAAGCGGGCAGATCACCTGACGTCAGGAGTTCAAGACCAGGCTGGCCAGCATGGTGAAACCCCATCTCTACTAAAAATACAAAAATTAGCCAGGCATGATGGTGTGCGCCTGTAGTCCCAGCTACTTGGGAGGCTGAGGCAGGAGAATCGCTTGAACCCAGGAGGCAGAGTTTGCAGTGAGCCGAGATCACGCTACTGCACTGCAGCCTGGGTGACACGGTGTGACTCCATCTCAGGGGGAGAAAAAAAAAGAGGTACTTTTATGTTATTTTAATAGAGGTTTTGTAATTGGTAGAAACAAAAACAAGTGCAGCAGTGGAATTAATATGAGGAGTGAAAAGAAGAAGACAAAAGACAACAGAGTGAAAAGAAGGCAACAGAGTGGCAGTTTCGGAAATTTTTGGTTTAGTCGATTTTATGACACAACTGACTATAATGCCATTTAAATGCCATTTGTCATAGAGGATTCTCCAAAGTTAGAGCAGGTGAAGGACATAGTGTTTTTGTTTGGTTGGTTTTGGGGGTTTTTTTCTGTTTGTTTTTTGAGACAGGATCCTGCTCTGTTGCCCAGGCTGGAGTGTAGTAGAGCAATCACCACTCACTGCAGCCTCAGCCTTCTGGGATCAAGCAATCTGCCTACCTCAGCCTCCTGAGTAGTTCTGCAGCCTCAGCCTTCTGGGATCAAGCAATCTGCCTACCTCAGCCTCCTGAGTAGTTGGGACTACAGGCGTGTGCCACCACACCCAGCTAATTTTTTGCGTTTTATTATTTTTTTTAGAGATGGGGGTCTCACTAGGTTGCCCAGGCTAAGGAAATAGTTGTTTAGTGGATGGGGACGAGGGGAGAACTTACCAGCATTCAAAGTGCTTTCTTTTTTTTAAGAGACAGGGCCTCACTATGTTGCCCAGGCTGAAATGCAATGGCTATTCACAGGTGTGATCCCACTACTGATCAGAATGGGAGTTTTGACCTGCTCTGTTTCTGCCCCTGCTGATTCACTCTTCTTTAGACAACCTGGTGGTCCTCCACCCCCAGGAGGTCACCATATTGATGCTGAACTTAGTGTGGACCCTTAGTTGGCAGAGCACACTATAGCCATAACTTCTAGACTCAAGTGATCCTCCTACCTCAGCCTCCCAAATAGGTGGAGCTATAGGCACACCACATGACAGCCACTGAAGTGCTGTAATAAACATATGCCATCACATTATTTTCTCTCAAGACATAGTATTTCTAGTGACCTTTATGCTACCTTAGAGTTGAAAATAGTACTATTGTACCTTTTTCTTATTTGAGATGGAGTCTTGCTCTGTTGCCCAGGCTGGAGTGCAGTGTCTCACTGCAACCTCCGCCTCCAGGTTCAAGCAATTCTCCTGCCTCAGCCTCCCGAGTAGCTGGGACTACAGGCATGCACCACCACCCCCGGCTAATTGTTTGTATTTTTAGTAGAGATGGTATTTCACCATGTTGGCTAGGCTGGTCTCGAACTCCTGACCTTAGGTGATCCACCTGCCTCAGCCTCCCAAAGTGCTGGGATTACAGGCATGAGCCACCGCGCCCCGCCTATTGTACCTTTTAGAATCCTTTCACTACCAGCGAATTCTAGAAGTATGTCTGGAGGAACTATCACATGATAAATACCATGTCAAATCCAGGGCTCACAATTTTGCCAGGAAGCAGACCCAACGTGTACCCCAGTAATGCAGAGGATGCACTACTATGATGCAATTTACATGAAAGGGGACCACCATGCCCAGTGGAGAACAGAGAAAGGCGAGAATGTGAATGAGGGGATCTGGGGAACCGAAACCTTGAAGCTGGGACAGGACTTCAAGAAAGATGCAAGGAGTGTCCCAGAGAAAATGCAGGCAAGATCCATGCTCTAGGGGGAAATTCAGGGCACATCCCAGCCATGGCTGGTTCACAGGGAAGAGACACTCATGTCACTGCTTTGACACATGTAGTGAGTACTCAGTAACTGATACCAAGTGAATGAATGAATGAATGAATGAAGAAATGCACTCGGGATGACTGGCAAAGAGAGGAAACAGAGAACAGGGGGAGGAGTTGCAAGGACCTGAACCGGGGCAGTGGGAGTAGAAAGAAAAGAGCAGAAAAGAAGGTCAAAAGTGTGCAGTAGGAGAATTGACAGGAGCATAGAGGTGTGAGGATGGTTTTAAGGTTGAAAACCTGAGAAACGGAAAATAGAATGGTGGCTAAAATTGTCTGAGAAGCAGCCGTTGGTGGTTATTTCATCACCGATGCATAGCTAACCTCTCGATTCAGTCTCTTAACTCATAAAACAAAGTGAAAGAAATGTAAACACACAAAAATTTATTACAAGACACCAATTTGACTACATGGGACCCAGGGAAAATGAGAAGATAGAAAAAAAAAATCTCCAAATAGCCAGAGTTGCTCAGGAACAGGGGAGAGGAATTATATTCTAAGGAAATAAAGGGGTCCCAGGAGACCTTAAACATCCATAAATTGTATAGAGACACAACCGTATTGCCACCTGGTATAGCTGTTTCTTTGTCTTCTCTCTGTCTGTTGTCACGGGCTACCAATCCTGAAGGGAAAACTAGCTCCGAAACAACTGATTAAATAAATTTAATTAACTTGGAAAATATAAATGCAGCCTTGTGGGACTTCTTTCTGTTTCGTCCAGCTTTTAAGACACTATCACATGACTCTTGGCTTTCGGTCCTGACTGAGACACTCTGATTGTTGCATGAGTTTCCTTTAAATGTGTGTATGCAGTCCTAAAATACACATTGTTGTGTGTCTAGTGAGGTCTTACTCAGTCAAGGTGGCGTTCTTTTTTTTTTGTTTTTCTTTCTTTCTTTTTTTTTTTTTTAGATGGAGTCTCATTCTGTCACCCAGGCAGGAGTGCGGTGGCGCAATCTCGGCTCACTACAACCTCTGCCTCCCGGGTTCAAGCGATTCTCGTGCCTCAGCCTCCTGAGTAGCTGGGATTACAGGTGCCCGCCACCACGCCCAGCTAATTTTTGTATGTATGTATGTATTTATTTTTCCGAGACAGAGTCTTGCTCTGTCACCCAGGCTGGAGTGCAGTGGCGTGATCTCAGCTCACTGCAGCCTCCGCCTCCTAGGTTCAAGTGTCTCTCCTGCCTCATCCTCCCAAGTAGGTGGGACTACAGGCATGTGCCACCACACCTGGCTAATTAACAAAAAAATGTGAGATTTGGCTGGGTATACAGATCCAAACCATGTCGACGGCCATCCTAATAGGCATGAGGTGATATTTCATGGTTTTGATTTGTGTTTCCCTGACGATTAGCGATGTTGGGCGTATTTTTCTATACCTGTTGGCTATTTGTATGTCTTCTTTGGAGAAGTATCTATTCAAGTCCTTTGCCTGTTTTTGAATTGGGTTATTTAATTTTTTGTTATTGAGTTGTAGGAGTTCCTTATATATTTTTGGATATTAACCCTTTTAGATATATGGTTTGCAAATATTTTCTCACATTCTGTAGGTTGCCTTTTCACTCTGTCGATGGTTCTCTTTGCTGTGCAGAAGCTTTTTTGTTTGATGTAGTCCCACTTGTCTATTTTTACTTTTGTTTCCTGTGCTTTTGGTGTCACATCCAAGAAATCATTGCCAAGACCATTTGGTTTCTTAACAGTATTAAGAGTGTGTTATTTTTCCCGTAGTGCAATGCTCCTCCAAAAATCGTATTTCTATTATCCCTGCAAAAAAGAAGTCCTTTTCATTTGGAATTAGTTTTTAATTTTAATCAGTTTTTAAAAACCGAGTTTACAATAGAATTAGCAATGATGTCAGACATTTCACCTTTGGCAGAAAGAACCTCCATATATTGATTCCAGGAATTAATTGTATGAAAAAAAAAGGCCATTATTGGGCTAAGCTGCTTTTCTTTTTGAAACATCTGATGACATTATCAAACTACTGTCATTAACCATTTGCTAAGTTCTGCTGCTGCTAATGGAGCCAATACAAACAGCTATCAGCAGGCATGATGGCTCATGCCTGTCATCCCAGCAATTTGGGAGGCCTAAGTGGAAGGATCACTTGAAGCCAGGAATTTGAGACCAGCCTGGGCAACATAGCAAGACCCCCTCCCCTGCCCCATTCCCTACGAAAATTTTTTTTTAATTAGCCTGGCATGGTGGCCCATGCCTGTAGCCCTAGCTACTCGGGAGGCTGAGGTGGGAGAATTGCTTGAGCACAGGAGTTCAAGGTTACAATGAGCTATGATGTCACCACTGCACTCCAGCCTGGGCAACAGAGTGAGATCCTGTCTCTAAAAATAAAATAAAATACAAAACGGCTATTGCTAGATTTTTTGTATCTGCAAGAAAACTTGGAATAAAAAAGCAAAATTAACTTAGGTGAACAGTTATTTGATATAAACAAAAAGTCGGCCGGGCTTGGTGGCTCACACCTATAATCCCAACACTTTGGGAGGCTCAGGTGGGAGGTTCGCTTGAGTTCAGGAGCTCGAGTCTGCAGCAAGCCATTTTCATGCCATTGCACTTCAGCCTGGGCAACACAGTGCGACCCTGTCTCCAAAAAAGGTCAAATTTCATGGAATGAGAACTAAATGACAATTGCAAAAGTCAAACTGTTGTCTTTGGGAATAACTACTTAAAATAACTTCCTAAAGTAAGTCCTGACTTCTGAAAGAGATGCTGATGTTTCGTCGGCAGGTCTGTGCCTTCTGGGTTTTGCATGGCTAGTGACAGGATGGATAGTAAATGTTAAGAAACATTTTGACAAAACTACACATTAATCAACAACTTTCATGATGTGTAGAAATTTACTACCTAATGGAGGATTCCAGGATGAAAATCTTCCTCAGGTTCTGAAGTTACGGCAGGTCCTCAAAGAACATGGTTTTGTTCAACACCATCTCATTATAATATTTATTTATTTATTTTCTTTTTTTGAGACGGAGTCTCTCTCTGTTGCCCAGGTTGGAGTGCAGTCGTGCGATCTCAGCTCACTGCAACCTCCACCTCCCAGCTTCAAGCAATTCTCCTGCCTCAGCCTCCCGAGTAGCTGGGATTACAGGTGCCCACCACCACACCCAGATAATTTTTGTATTTTTCATAGAGACGGGGTTTCATCATGTTGGCCAGGCTGGTCTCAAACCCCTGACTTCAAGTGATCCACCTGCCTCAGCCTCCCAAAGTGCTGGGATTATAGGCATGAGCCACCATGCCCGGCCACATTATAACATTTATAAGGGAAAAAAATAGATTCCTGGCTGGGGCCACTGTCTGTGTGGAGTTTTGCATTCTCCCCATGTCTGTGTGGGTTTTCTCCACGTACTCCGATTTCCTCCCACATGGCAAGAATGTACCCATTAGATTAAGCGATGTGTCTAAATGGCCCCAGGATGAGTGAGTGAGAGTGTGTGTGTGTGTGTGTGTGTGTGTGTGTGAGACTCCAGAGTCTCACTCTGTCACCCAAGCTGGAGTGCAGTGGCACAATCTTGGCTCACTACAACCTCCACCTCCCAGGTTCAAGTGATTCTTGTGCCTCAGCCTCCTGAGTAGCTGGTATTACAGGTGCCCGCCACCACGCCCAGTTAATTTTTGTATGTACGTATGTATGTATTTATTTATTTATTTTTCCGAGACAGAGTCTTGCTCTGTCACCCAGGCTGGAGTGCAGTGGCGTGATCTCAGCTCACTGCAGCCTCCACCTCCTAGGTTCAAGTGACTCTCCTGCACACACACACACACACACACACACACACAGAAATGGGATGGCGTCAAGTCCAGAGCTGGTTCCTGCCTTGTGCCCTAAGCAGCCAGGAAAGGCTCCGGCCACCCTTGATCCTGAACTGGAGTCAGTGACTTAGATGATAAATAAATGAATGTGTCTTAGTCTACTTTGTGTTTTTATAAAGGAATTCCTGAGGCTGGGTAATTTTAGAGAACAGAGGTTTGTTTAGCTCACAGTTCTGCACGCTGCATAAGATGCATGGTGCTGGCCTCTGCGCGGCTTCTGGTGAGGGCTTCTGTGCTGTGTCAAAACACGGCAGAGGGGGACAAAGGGGAAGCAGGCACACGTGAAGAGGGATTCATACCTGGGGGTGTGCTGACTTTATATCAACCCTCTCTCATCAGAACCAATTCATCCTGCTGAGAACCAATTCAGTCTTATGAGAGCGAGAACTCACTCACTACCCCTGAGACCAGCCCACGCCATTCATGAGGGTTCCACCCCATGACCCACACACCTCCCCCCAGACCCCTCCCTCTACCACCACCACCCTGGGGATCAAGTTTTAACATGAGATTTGGTGGGGACAAACAAATCATTTCCAAACCATAGCAGGATGGATACAAATCATTGTCAAATAAAACTTGTAAAGTCTGTGATAGTCATACAAATGCACAGCAATAAACAAATACACACCCAGGTGTGGTGGCTCGCGCCTGTAATCCCAGCACGTTGGGAGGCCAAGTTTAAGACCAGACTCACCAACATGATGAAACCTCGTCTGTACTAAAAATACAAAAAAATTAGCCGGGCATGGTGGCGGACACTGGCAATCCCAGCTACTTAGGAGGCAGAGACAGGAGAATCGCTTGAACCCGGGAGGCAGAGGTTGGGGTGAGCCGAGATTGCACCATGGCACTCCAGCCTGGGTGACAGAGTGAGACTCCATCTCAAAAAAATAAAAATAAAAATAAAAATAAAAATAAAAATAAAAATAAAAAAATCAGCTGGGCGTGGTGACGGGTGCCTGTAGTCCCAGCTACTCGGGGGGCTGAGGCAGGAGAATTTCTTGAACCCAGGAGGTGGAGGTTGCAGTGAGCCGCTATTGTGCCACTGCACTCCAGCCTGGGTGACAAAGTGAGACTCTGTCTCCAAATAAATAAATAAACAAACAAATAAATGACGTGGTACAAAAGTGCTTAGGGAGCCCGTGGAATTTGTTCTTGTTTGTTTCTGAGGCGCATGGCGGCAGGAGGTGCTCCTGACGATTTCCACTTTGCGAATAGTTATTCCTTGATTTAACCCACCACCACAACAACCACTGTCTCTCACGGATTCACCTGAAAGTGGGAAATAATTATCTTGCTTGTTTTTATTCATCCTTCTTAAATGTATATATAGATTATATTTATTTCAATGTTTAATATTAGAAGTGTTTGGGGTCTTTATTTAGAAGTCTGGTAAGGCCGGGCGCGGTGGCTCACGCCTGTTATCCCAGCACTTTGGGAGGCCGAGGCGGGTGGATCACGAGGTCAGGAGATCGAGACCGTCCTGGCTAACACGGTGAAACCCCGTTTCTACTAAAAATAAAAAAAATTAGCCGGGCATGGTTGCAGGCACCTGTAGTCCCAGCTACTTGGGAGGCTGAAGCAGGAGAATGGCGTGAACCCGGGAGGTGGAGCTTGCAGTGAGCCGAGATTGAGCCACTGCACTTCAACGTGGGCGACAGAGAGAGACTCTGTCTCGAAAAAAAAAAAAAGAAGTCTGGTGATATCTAGGGGGCCAGAAATATGTCATAGGAACTTAATTCTTGTTTACATCAATTAGCTTATGGCAAAATTAGTTAGGTTATATGTTGTTCTGCTTAAAGTCGCAGTTTCAGAGAGCCTATGGAAGACGTTAAGTGATTACTTACTATACTGCTGATAGTGTCTGGTGTTGCTATTGAGAGGAATGAGTACTGATTCTGGATCCTTCTATGTGGCCTGCTTGTTCTCTCTGAAAGCTTTTAGGATTAAAAAAAAAATCTATGTGTGTTTGTTTGTTTTGAGACAGTCGCCCAGGTTTGGAGTGCAGTCGTGCAATCATGGCTCACTGCAGCTTTGACCTCCCAGGCTCAAGTGATCCTCCCACCTTAGCCTCCTGAGTAGCTGGGACTACAGGCATGCACCACCATACGCAGCTAATTGGGGTATTTTTTTTTGTAGGGACAGGGAGGGTGTCACTATGTTGTCCAGGCTAGTCTCTCCTGGGCTCAAGCCATCCTCCTGCCTCAGCCTCCCAAAGTGCTAGTATTACAGAAGTGAACTACTGCACTTGGCCTGGTGTTCTTAAATTTTACAAGGTTATGACTTATTGTGTATCTTTTTTCATTCTTTGTTCTAGGTGCTCAGTGGGCCCTCTAAATCTGGGGCCATCTTCTAGTTCTTGGGAAACTATTTCTGTAGTTGAGATCTCTAATTGTCTACTGAATACACCTTTCCTTCTTTCTTAGCAACAGCATATCTCTATGCAGGATGGCAATGTGCCTCACAGACATCTTGTTAGTAGATGAAGTCATGTGACACAGTTCTGTCCAATGAGCTGTAAGTTGAAGTTACAGTTGACACAGATTTTCCCATCTTTTTCCTGCTTGAAACATACTTGCAATGCCTGAGATGGGAAGAGAATGGGCAGAAAACGTTTTGTGTGAGGATGAGAGCAAAACTGATGGTGTCTAAGCTCAAAGATAGAAATAATCTGGTTCTCTTGTAACAGCATAGAGACCCTATATCTGCTAACTACCCATTATGTGATAAAAATAAAACCAATTATTTTTAGTAGAGACGGGGTTTCACCACATTAACCAGGATGGTCTCAATCTCCTGACCTTGTGATCCACCTGCCTCGGCCTCCCAAAGTGCTGGGATTACAGGTGTGAGCCACCGCGCCCGGCCAAATATAATTTACCTACCATACAATTCACCCATTTAAAGTACAAAATTTGGCCAGGCACAGTGGCTCACGCCTGTAATCCCAGCACGTTGGGGGGCTGAGGCGGGAGGGTCACTTGAGGCCAGGAGTTCAAGACCAGCCTGGCCAACATGGCGAAACCCCATCTTTACTAAAAATACCCTCAAAAAATTAGTTGGGTGTAGTGGCATGCACCTGTAATCCCAGCTATTTGGGAGCTGAGGCACAAGAATCGCTTGAACCCAGGAGGCAGAGGTCGCAATGAGCTGAGATCATGCCCCTGCACTCCGGCCTGAGTGGCAGCATGTGACTGTGGAAAAAAAAAAGTATACAATTCAGTGGTTTGTAGTATACTCACAGAGTTGTACAACTGTTCCCACCCTCAGTTTTAGAATATTTTCATCACCCTAAAGAAAACCCATACCCTTTGTTTATCACCCTCCAATCTCCAAATTTCCCCCAGCCCAAAACAACACTAATCTTTCTATCTCTATGGACTCGCCTTATTCTGAACATTTCATGTAAATGTAATTAAATTAGACAACATGTGTTCCTTTGTGGCTGGCTTCTTTCATTGAGCACCATGTTTTCAAGGCTCATTTGTGTTTTAGCACAGATCAGTACTTCATTTTTTTATACCTGAGTAATATTCCATTGTGTGGGTGATACTACATCCTATTCTTAATTTTTAAGAATTCTTTCATATGCTCTGAATTTTTTTTCCTTTTCATAGAATGATGTAATTGTGTCATGGATGTATTCTCTTCTCTTCTCTTTTGAAGATGTTAATCATTGTTTTTCTGAAGTCATCTTCTTCCTGCACCGTCTTTTTTTTCTGGGCTCTTTTTCTGCTTTTGTTTTAATCTCTGGCCTTCTTCATATTAGAGGCTTTCCTCAAATTTCTGGTGATCCTTGACCATTCACCAAATTACTGATCAGAAGTTCAGTGTATGTGCACGAGGCTTATCAACTGGTAGCCTCACTGTGAGATGACAGGGGGAGTACCGGCTTTTTCTCTTGAGCTAACCAGTTCCCCCAGGTGATACAGGGAGCACCCTTGACCTTGCAGTTTATGGAATGATGGTTCCCTAGAGTTCTGCAATGCTGTCACCCTGCACAGAAAAAGCAGTGAGCTAGTGTGGCATCTTGGGGGTGGAATGGGGACAATGGCCCATCATATGTGACTTCTGAGAGCCTTACTCATTTCAGAAATGCCTTGTTTTCTTGCCCTCTGTGATGCCTCATGTCTCCTGGATCAGGACATCTCTGGTTTGCCCTCTTCAGAGAGCAAATCTTCTGTCACCTGCTGGGTGGTAGAGGAGTGACAGCCTCTGGCTGTGTGGAGTGAGGAGGAAGAGCTGAGGTCCAGCTCCTTCTTACACAGACATTGAATGAATTCTGTCATTTTTAGCCCCATCCTAATCCCCTGAATTCAGATGTCTAGTGCTTCCACTTTCTGAGACTTTGGAGGATTCATAGTGGATTCAATTTATTTCTTTATTTATTATTTGTATTTTTTTTTTTTTGAGATGGAGTCTTGCTCTGTCGCCCAGGCTGGAGTGCTGTGTCACCGTCTCGGCTCATCGCAACCTCCAACTCCCAGATTCAAGTGATTCTCCTGCCTCAGCCTCCCAAGTAGCTGGGATTACAGGCACATGCCACCATACTAGGCTAATTTTTTGTGTGTGTTTAGTAGAGATGAGATTTCACCATGTTGGCCAGGCTGGTTTCGAACTCCTGACCTCAAGTGATCCGCCCGCCTCGGCCTCCCCAAGTGCTAGGATTACAGGCATGAGCCACCACCCCAGGCCAGAATCAATTTATCTTTTATTGGCTTCTTCAGGTATAGACACTCAGCAGAATGGAGAAAGCTGACGTTAAATTTGATGTCTTTTGTCCAAACAACTTACGTCTTCCAAAATATTGTTGACACTTTTTGCATCTCCATTGCCATTCGCTTCTTCCTATTTTATTCCTTCATGGCTGTCTGAGTGGGTTTGAACAGGGAGTGGAGCGGATGGCATGTATTCAACCTACAGAGTTAACTGCGAGTCGACAGCTCCCAGGGAGAAGGCAAGCGCAGGTGAGCCCTCAGTAGCATGTATCAGGAGAATCCTCAGGCTGGAGGCCACAGCGGCTGTGAACTTAAAAAAATAGAACAGCAAATTATGAAGAAAATCATTAATCTACATCACAGTTTTATCTAGTGATGCCTCAGCCAAAAGAAACAAATATTTAAAATAATTACCAAGTTTCCTCTTGAGTCACCAATAAAGCAGCTGCATGTAAATACAACAATACGAGACATCCTCATCCACTTAGACCTATCAGATTCCCAGGCTACTGTCTTTCCAGGCCACTGTCTTTCTGTTAGGCTACGCTGCTGCTGCTCATTGCCAACACTTACATAGCGCTTCATATGTCCAAGCACTTTACATTTTTTAACACTTTAATCCTCACAACCATTGTTTTCTACAGTTACTATTATTACAGGAGGATAATATAGTTGGCCCTCTGTGGGTTCTGCATCTGTGGACTCAACCAGCCTCAGATTGGAAATATTCAGGAAAAAATCTGCATCTGTCCTAAACATGTACAGATTTTATTCCTTGTCATTATTCCCTAAACAATAGAGTATAGCAACTATTTACATAGTATATCCATTGTTTTAGGTATCATAAGTAATCTAGAGATTATTTAAAGTATAGGAGAAGATGTAAGTTATATGCAAATTCTACAGCGTTTTATCAGAAACTTGAACATCTGTGGATTTTGGTATCTGCAGGGGGTTCTGGAAACAATCCCCCATGGATACTGAGGGGCAACTGTTGTATGGCACAAAGCACTTAAGTAACCTGCTCAAGTTCACACAGCTGGAATAGTTCAAATAGAATGAATGTTAATAGAGCAAATAGAATAGAATGGTTCAAAGCCAGGATTTGAATCAAGGATGACCTTCTCTAGTCTTTGCTCTTATAAATGCACTATAGCACTTTGGGAGGCCGAAGTCGGCGGATCACCTGAGGTCAGGAGTTCAAGACCAGCCTGGACAACATGGTGAAACCCCGTCTCTACTAAAAATACAAAAATTAGCCGGCCTGGTGGTGCACACCTGTAATCCCAGCTACTCAGGAGGTTGAGGCAGGAGAATTGCTGAAGCTCGGGAGGCAGAGATTGCAGTGAGCCAAGATTGTGCCACTGCACCCCAGCCTGGGCAAAGGAGCAAGACTTCATCTCAAATAAATAATAAATGCAATATAGATAATAATAATTGAATTTATTTATCACCCTACAATTTCAAGAGCATTTTCACCTGATCTTATTGATTTTACAGTCCCATTTTACAGTTGTGAACACCAAAAGCCCATTTGACTTACCCGAGATCTGCGGTTTCCCTTACTGTTTTACCTAGCAATAACACTGATGCCCTTTGTTTTTAAGGTTTATGGTACTTTGCAGCCCTAAGCTCAGCCCTTTCACTGGTTCATTTTGATGATTATGAAAATTCATTTCCATAGGATGCCAAGAAGAGGAGGCATTTTAAAGGCAATAGACATATTCAAGAGCAGATTGTGAATTGTTGGTTAAAACTCAGAAGGTATTTTCCCATAGAAATAATGTGAGTCATGGTCAGTAGGTGTGTAGCCCACAAATGCTAGGATGTTCCTTACTGTTACCACAGTAACTGCAGCTCTCCAGGGCCTGGGGTGGAGAGGAATTTAGGTACGGAAGGGAGGACCCAGTGGTGGCCCCTCCCACTGGAGGGCTAAAGCCTGGAGGTGGAGGGAGCCTGGAAGGGGCTGAGGAAAGGTCAAGGATAAGTTGAGTGTTTGTAAAGTGCGGACCTGCCTAGCCTGATTTTTTTTTTCCTTATTTATTTATTTTTTTTGAGATGAACTTTCACTCTGTCACCAGGCTGGAGTGCAGTGGCACGATCTCGGCTCACTGCAACCTCTGCCTCCCAGGTTCAAGCGATTATCCTGCTTTAGCCTCCCGAGTATCTGGGATTACAGGCACACGCCACCACATCCGGCTAATTTTTGTATTTCTGTAGAGATGGGGTTTTACCATGTTGGCCAGGCTGGTCTTGAACTCCTGAGCTCAGGTGATCCACCTGCCTCGGCCTCCCAAAGTGCTGGGATTACAGGCGTGAGCCAACGCGCACGGCCCTAAACATTTTTATACAATAGTATACCCACCTCTCCAAATGTTTTTATCAGGATTTTGAGTTGGAAAATCTTTTTTTCCTTACTCCCCTAAACCATCACCATTATTTCCCATCAAGATGCCTAACACTGATTCAGTTAGGCCTCTGCAATTCAGAAATTACTGAAGTTATAAAAGGACTGTAACACACATCAGAATTAACCTGCCCTCAAGAAATTGTTCTTAAAATGTGCATAACTTTGACAGTCCAAACTGTACAATAAGCTGAATATGGTATGGAAATATTAAAGTATGCAGAGTTGGCCGGGCATGGTGGCTCATGCCTGTAATCCCAGCACTTTGGGAGGCAGAGATGGGCAGATCACCTGAGGCCAGGAGTTCGAGACCAGCCTGGCCAATATGGTGAAACCCCCATCTCTACTAAAAATACAAAAATTAGCTGGGTAGGGTGGCGGGTGCCTGTAATCCCAGCTACTCGGGAGGCTGAGACAGGAGAATTGCTTGAACCTGGGAGGCAGAGGTTGCAGTGAGCCAAGATTGTGCCACTACACTCCAGCCTGGATGACAGAGCAAAAACTCCGTCTCAAAATAAATGAATAAATAAATAAATAAATAAATAAATAAATAAATAAATGCAGGATGATCTTATCTCCAGATTCTTAACTTAATTACAACTACAAAAACCTGATTTTCAAATAAGATCACATTTGAGTTAGCACTTGAACATCGGTTTTGTGGGGCCACCATTCAACCCATGAGAGGGAACAAGACAGCGTCTTGCTTTTCCTTGTCCTGCACAGTTGACAATCTCTGCACCCTTCCGCAGTGCTCATCTGCCTTCATGTATCTAGACCAGAGCCTTCCAATCATTTTGGTTTGTTGTCTCACAGGAGTCGCTCTGTGGCACTTTGTTGAGCCTTGGAACTACTTCACGTACCATTTGTCTCCCCCAGATTAGAAGAATGTCTTTTCTGGAGAAGAAAGCTCGGCATGACAAAGCACGCGGTGGCTCACAGCTTTGTTGAAAATAGAGTTGGAAAGATGTTTAGTAAATTCGTGCTTTCAGAAGATTCTAATAAAGCAAGGCAAACCAAGTTAACGCTGGGGCATTAGAGTCTTCTATTGCCTTCAGCCTTCCCTGAAGAATTAGATTTCTTCAGGAAGGGCCTTAAGAGTATTAGAGTCAGGCAGACGTGGGCTGGAGTCTAGGCTCTGCCACTGTATAACCTGAAATAAGTTACTTAATCTCGCCTAGTCTCGTTTTCTTTATCTGTAAATTGGAGCTGATAATAGAATTATTACTTCATAGGATCACTGACATAGTTAAATGAGATAATGCAGATAATATACTAAGCAGAGTATGTGGCATATAGTCAAGTTCTTTGTATTCCTATCTTCTACCATACCCACTCAGTGACTTTATTTATTTATTTATTTATTTATTTATTGACACAGAGTCTCGCTTTGTTGCCGAGGTTGGAGTGCAATGGCGCGATCTCGGCTCACTGCAACCTCCGCCTCCTGGACTCAAGTAATCCGCCTGCTTCAGCCTCCTGGGTAGCTAGGATTACAGGCGCCTGCCACCATGCTCAGCTAATTTTTTGTATTTTTAGTAGAGATGCGGTTTCACCAGGTTGGCCAGGCTGATCTCGAGCTCCTGACCTCAAGTGATCCACCTGTCTCAGTCTCCCAAAGTGTTGGGATTACAGGCGTGAGCCACCACACCCAACTGTGATTTCTTAAAGCACGAATTTGCTAAGTATCTTTCCAACTTATTTTCAAGAGCACTTTATAACATAATATTTTTGTTGTTATTAATGTTACTATCAGTACTATGATTATTATAGCAGGAGTGAGGCCGGGCACGGTGGCTCACGCCTGTAATCCTAGCACTTTGGGAGGCCGAGACGGGCGGATCACGAGGTCAGGAGATGGAGACCACCCTGGCTAACACGATGGAAACCCCGTCTCTACTAAAAATACAAAAAAAATTAGCCGGGTGTAGTTGCGGGTGCCTGTGGTCCCAGCTACTCAGGAGGCTGAGGCAGGAGAATGGCGTGAACCTGGGAGGCGGAGCTTGCAGTGAGCCAAGATCTCGCTACTGCACTCCAGCCTGGGCAACAGAGCGAGACTCCGTCTCAAAAAAAAAAAAAAAAATTATAGCAGGAGTGAGACTTTATGGTAACACAAGTACACCAACCAATTTTTTTTTTAGACAAATGTCACTCGTTGTCCAGGCCAGAGTGCAGTGGCACAATCATGGCTCATTGCAGCCTCAACCAATCAAGCGATCTCTCCACCTCAGCCTTCCTCGTAGCTGGGACTACAGGCATGTGCCACTATCCCCAGCTAATTTTTTCTTGATCTTTTGTAAAGACAAAGTCTCACTACATTGCCCAGGCTGGTCTTAAACTCACGGGCTCAAGCAATCCTTCCATCTCAGCCTCTCAAAGTGCTGGGATTACAGGCACGAGCCACCACTCTCAGTCTAATAAAACTAATTTTTGTCTACACCTTTTGTCAGAGGTTGGAAGTGGCTTGTTCGCATTATTTTTGGTCTCCACTGCAATTATACCACCATCATCTTCTGAAAATCTCAGTCCCTTTGTGACTTATGCCATTAAGCTATTTATCCTCCTCATCTCTGCCTTGCACTGACAACCCGGCCACTCCTCAACAGTCATTGAAGACTGTGGCAGCTGATTCCACCCAAGTCCTGTCCTAATTTTTGGTACCTTCAAGGTTTGTATGGTTGCCCAATCCAATGTGCTAGCTTCACAGGTCTGTGTGTGTGTGTGTGTGTGTGTGTGTGTGTGTGTGTGTGTGTGTGTAGAGACAGGATCTCACTATGTTACCCAGGCTGGTTTTGAACTCCTGGTCTCAAGCTACCCTCCTGCCTCAGAGCCTCCCAAGTCTTAATCTTCTCAGGCCCAAGGACTTCCCCTCAGCCACCTATTCCTATGGCCATGTCCTGGCCCTACCCTCACTAGGAAATACTCCTGTCTAAAACCAATCATAAACTTCAACATCCAGCTTTTGGGCATAACCTTCTCTTTTTCCAGACTTCTCCCACCTTCGTTCCTTCCATGCCTGGCTGTCAACCTCACAAAGCCCACAGGTGAATCTATTGATCCCCTCCTGGCCTCCTGTGAAGTTTTTTGTACTTCTGTCTTCTACCAAACCCACTCAGTGCAAATGAAAACACGAGTCAATCGTTCTGATGAGTTTCTCCTCTCCTACTCTCAGGAGACTGAGTGCTGCCAGAGAAAAATCACACCACCAGGCAGGTTCACGTGCATCTTGGTAGGCATGCAATCACACCTTGTTGATGAATGTGCAAAGGCATCAACTGGACCCTCAGCTTTTGTCATCACCTGTGTTACTTGACCTTGACTGGCTTCTTCTCTGATTCTTTTCCACCACTTCTAACCCAATCTAGGTTCAACCATTTGGCCTCAAGAGTGGAGGTATCAAGAAACAAAGTTTGATACAACCAGATCTGGAGGCACACTGCAGAAGTTTAAATGCTGACTTTGACCCTGACTAATTATATAACCTGAAACCAGTCACTTAGTTCCTCAAAGTCAATCCCTTATCTATTAAATGGGAAAAACAAGTGCACCTGCCTTACTAGGTTGTTATGATAGTTAAGGGAGATCATACATCTGTACCTGACACATTGTAATAGTTTAATAAATGTGGCTCTTCTTTTTACTCCATTGAGAAAATTGAGGCCATTATTAAAAATCGTTTCCTTCCATTTCTCACCCTTCCCTACTACACAGTGTTCTAAAATCTATCCTGTCTTCTCTCTTTTTGGTCCAAGGTCAACTTTTCTACCTATGTTCTGACCTATTCTTTCAGCACCTGCCAGAGTTTTTAAAAATTAAGTTGAATTCATATAACATAAAATGAACTATTTTTAAGTCAACAATTCAAGCTGGGCACAGTGGCTCACACCTGTAGTCCCAGGACTTTGTGAGGCTGAGGTGGGCATATCATTTGAGACCAGTTGTTCAAGACCAGCCTGGCCAACATGGTGAAACCTTGCCTCTACTAAAAATACAAAAATTAGCAGGGTATGGTGGTGCATACCTATAGTCCCAGCTACTCAGGAGGCTGAGGCATGAGAATAGCTTGAACCCAGAGGCAGAGGTTGCAGTGAGCCGAGATCACACCACTCTAGCCTAGATAACAAAGTGAGACTCTGTCTCAAAAAAAATAAAAAAAATAAAGTCAACAATTCAGTGGTATTTAACACACTAACAATGTTGTACATCAGCCACCTCTATCTGGTTTCAATATTTTCATCACCCGCAAATAAAATCCCATATCTATTTATGTATTTATTTATTTATGAGATGGAGTCTCCCTCCGTCACCCAGCCTGGATCATATGGTAATTCCATGTTTAACTTATTGGGAAACCACCAAAATATTTTCTACAGTGGCTGAACCATTTATATTCAGGCAATGTACAAGAGTTTCAATTTTTCCACATCCTCACCAACAGTGGTAGTAATATACCCACTTTCACTTTTAATTTTAGTTATTTGCATCTTCTACTTTTTTAGTAAGTCTAGCAAAAGGTTTGTCAGTTTTGTTGATCTTTTTGAGCAACCAACTTCTAGTTTCATTGATTCCGTTATTTTCCTATTGTCTATTTCAGTGATCTCTGCTATAATTATTCCTTCTGTTGACTTGGATTTGGTTTGCTTTCTTCTTCTAGTTCCTTAAAGGTTATAGATTTGAGATTTTTATTTTCTTTTTTTAACATAGGCATTTACACTTACACATTTCCCTCTGGACACTGCTTTTTCTGTATATGAATTGGGGGTTTTCCCCATTTATTGTAAAGTATTCTTATTTCTCTTGCTATTTATCCTTTGACCCCTTTGTTGTTTAAGAGTGTGTTGTTTATTTTTCATGTATTTGCACTTTTTTTTCAGTTTTCCTCTGTAGTTGATTTCTAACAATGTTATGTTGTGATCTGAGAAGGTACTTTCTATTATTTCAGTCTTTGAAAATTTATTGAGACTGTTTTTTGTGGCCTAACATATGGTCTGTCCTGGAGAAGAATGTATATTCTGCTGTATTTGATAGAATGGTCTATATACGTCTGTTAGGCCTTATTGTTTATAGTATTATGCAAGTCCTCTGTTTCCTTATGGATCTTCTGTCTAGATGTTCTATTTCTTATTGAAAGTAGGGGCATTGAAGTCTTCAACTATTACTGTAGAACTGCCTATTTCTTCCTTCAGTTCGGTCAAGATATGTAGTACATATTTTGGAGCTCTGTTATTAGATGGGTATATATTTATAGTTGTTATAGCTTCTTGATGAATTGACCCTTTTATCAATATATAATGATCTTTTTGTGTCTTTTAATCATTTTTGACTTAAAGCCTCTTTTGCTTCATATTAGTATAGCTACCCCAGCTCATCTTCAGTTACCATTTACATAGAATCTCTTTTTACATCCTTTCACTTCCAACCTTATATATCTAAATTGAGTCACTTATAAACAGCATATAGTTGAAACATTTTTAAATTAATAGACTTTATTTTTTTAGAGAAGTTTTAGGTTTATAGAAAAGTTGAGTGGAAAGTACAGAGAGTTTCCATATATCTACTGCTGCCCCTGCACACCATTTCTCCTATTGTTAACATCTTACATTAATGTAGTACACTAGGCTTCCCTCTTTGTGTTGTACATTCTATGAGTTGTAACAATTGTATAATGACATGTATCCACTATTAAAGTATTGCACTGAATAGTTTCACTGGCAGCCTGCCAGTCTGTGTATTTTAACTAGTGAGTTTAATCCATTTATATTTAAAGTTATATTATTTAATATATTTATATTAATATACATAATATGTTAAATATGTGTTGTACATGAAATTACTGAGTCATTATATTCTACCATTTTGCCATTTATTTTCTAAATGTCTTATCTTTTTTGTTCCTCGTTTTCTTCAATACTACCTTCTTCTGGGTTTGATTTTTTTCTAGTGGACTATTTTTACTTTATCCATGTTTCCTTTTATGTAATTTTAAAAGTTATTTAAAAATGGTTACCATGGAGATTTCATTTAGCATCCTAAATTTATAACACCATTGCTTGTTTGAAATGATCCAAACTTAGCTTCTATAGCATATAAAATTTATCCTATACAGCTTTGTACCCACCTTACATTGTTATTGTCACAAATTCCATCTTTATACACTATGTGCCTACTGCATAGATTTATAATTATTGTTTGATGCATTGTATTTTGAATCATAAGAATCAAAAAGAGGAAGTATAAACTAGAAATACAAAATACTGGCTTTTATATTTACCTATGTAACTATCTTTACCAGAGTTCTTTATTTCTTCAGATGACTTCAACTACAACTCACTGCCTAGTGTCCTTTCATTGTTGCCCAAAGGACTCCCTTTAGCATTTCCTACAGGGTAAGTCTAGTGGCAACAAACTCCCTTAGCTTTTGCTTACCTGGGAATGTTTTAATGTCTTCCTTTTTTTTTTTTCCTTGAGATGGAGTTTCACTCTGTTGCCCAGGCTGGAGTACAGTGGCACGATCTTGGCTCACTGCGACCTCTGCCTCCTGGGTTCAAGTGATTCTCCTGCCTCAGCCTCCCACGTAGCTGGGACTACAGGCATATATCACAATGCCTGGCTGATTTTTGCATTTTTTTTAAATAGAGATGGGGTTCCACCATGTTGGCCATGCTGGTCTTAAACTCCTGACTTCAAGTGATCCACCTGCCTAGGCCTCCCAAATTGCTGGGATCACTTACAGGCATGAGCCACCATGCCCAGCCTATACCTTCCTAATTTTTGAAGAGCAATTTTGCTTGATATAGAATTCTTACTAGACAGTTTTTTTTTTTATTTTAGCACTTGAATATGTCATTATACTGCTTTCTGGCTGTCATTGTTTCTGATGATTATTAGATTAACAGTCTTATTAGGGGTATATACTGAATAACCTATGCATAATGAGTCACTTATCTCTTGCCGTTTTTAAGATTATCTCTTTGTCTTTGGATGTTGACAGTGTGATTATAAATGTGATTGATTATCATAGTGTGGATCTCTTTGTGATTATCCTACTTGGAATTCATTGAACTTCTTGGATGTGTAGACTTGTCTTTCATCAAATTGGGACTTTGGGGCCATTCAAATGTCTTTCTACCTCTTTTTCATGTTTGTATGCTTGATGGCATCTCACAAGTCTCTTAAGCTCTGTTCGTTTTTCATTCTTTTATCTTTATGCTCATCAAACTGGATAATTTCAATTATTTTATCTTCGGGTTCACTGATTCTTTCTTCTGCCTGTTCAAATATACTACTGAACCCCTCTAGTAAATTTTTTTTTAGCTATTGAACTTCCAGCTCCAGTTGTTTAAAATTTGGTTTCTTTTACAATTTATATTTCTTTATTGATAACCTTTACTTGTTCATCGATTGGTTTCCTTTAGGTCTTTGAGCAAATTTAAGGTGGTTGATATTTAAAGTTATATTATTTAATATGTTATATTTATATATTTAAACTCTTTCTCTAGTCATTCCAATGTCTGGCTTCCTCTAGCATGGTTTTTGTCTATTTTTTTTTTTCTGTGGATGGGTCATACTTTCCTGTTTCTTTGTATGCCTGTATTTTTTGTTGTTGAAAACTGGACGTTTTGAATACTATACTGTGGTAACTCTAGATAGCATATTTTCTGTTCTCCCCAGGGTTTGCTGTTGTTGATTGTTGAGGACTGCAGTAGTCTGGTTAGTGACTTTTTCAAACTATTTTTGTAAAGACAATGTTCTTTGTTTGTGTAGTCACTGAAGTCTCTGTTCTATTATTTCAGTGGTCAGCCAGTGACCTGTCAGAGGTTTCCTTGAATGCCCGGAGCCAAAAAGAAAAATAAAAGCAACTCCACTGGTCTTTCCATATTGGCTGGGGTGCCCCTTCAACTGTGCCTTAGCCTTTACCTCCTGCTTTTGTGGAGCCCAAATAACAGCCAGAGGTGCAAGTGTATGATTTATTTTGAGCCTATATCTGTCTTTGAGCTTGTGTGTTGCACTCTAGATTCCATAGTATGAAAGGCAGCCCTTCAGAGCATTTATTCCTCCTCCCCACTCCTCCCCCAAGACTCTTCCTCCTCAGCTTTCTCCTTCTGAGGCTTTTGAGTCTGTCTTCTGTTTGCCTGCTCCTGCATCCTTTGCTCTAGGCAGCTATGGGTAGTGCATGTCTTTACTTGCTTTCACCATTTCTGTGGCGCCACTCCTCCTCCTGCTAGATTTTGCTCTGGCCCTTTATTTCTCTGATTTTCTTCATCATTTCCCTCTCATGAGCATCTTGCTTTAGATGACAAATTATTCTAGCCTCACTCATCTAAAAAGAAAATAGTCACTGCCCAGCTTCTCTCTTCTCCGAAGAGTTGTCTACATTCTCTCTCCCCTTGGACTTCCTTTTGCCCCACAAACCCCTGCATTCTTTTTTCTATTAAAAGTATGCTCCTTAAAGACAACCAATGACTTCCTAATTGCTCTGTGCAGTGAGTGTTTTTCAGCCAACTTCTTGTATCTTTTGGAGACATTGTTCATTGCTAACTTATCCTTCCTTCCTGAAACATTTGTTCCTATTGACTTCTGTGACATTTACTGGTTTACATTTCCTGACATTTATGAATCTTTTGATTCTTCCTGACATTTATCATTCTCTCTTTTATGGGCTTATCTTCTTCCACTCACTCTTTTACTCCTTAACTCCTTAAACTCCAAGGTCCGCCAAGGCTTAATCCCCCACCCCCGTCTTTGTTACATTTTCTTTGGGTGATGTTTTCCACACTCACTCATTGTTTCAACATTATCTCTACACTGATAACTCCCAAATCTGTTACTCTAAAACTTTTATTTTCCTCCTTAAGAAGAGAAATCATATATCCTATTTCCTACTAGATGGACAGATAAACATCTCACACGTGCTAAAACAGAACCTAAACTGTCTCTTCCTCCAGTATTCTCAATCTCCAATGGAAACACCACCTGTCACTAGGTTAGAAATTGGGTTTCATTCTAAACTCCTTTCTGTCCTTTATTATCAACACCCAAGGAATCACTCAGTTCTGCCTGTTTAGCCTCTTGGGTATTTCTCAAGTTAGTCCAGTTTTCTCTATCCTCATTACCAATGTCCCAATCCAAGTCTTGGACCACTGTGTCAGCATCCTCATCCTCAGCAGACTCTCTTGCTCAATGCTATCGTCTCCTAATTTCTTCTTCTTCTTTTTTTTTTCTTTTTAACAGAGTCTTGCTCTGTCATCCAGGCTGGAGTGCAGTGGCACGATCTTGGCTCACTGCAACCTCCGCCTCTTGGGTTCAAGTGATTCTCATGCCTCAGCCTCCCGAGTAGCTGAGGTTACAGGTACACACCACCATGCCCAGCTACTTCGTGGATTTTTTTTTTTTTTTAGTAGAGACAGGGTTGCTCCATGTTGCCCAGGCTGGTCTTGAACTCCTGAGCTCAGGCAATCCACCCGCCTCGGCCTCCCAGAGTGCTAGGATTACAGGCATGAGCCACCATGCCTGGCTCCCTAATTTCTTCCTCAGCTGCTGAAGAGGAAATCCTTCGGTGCAAATATAATCATATCCTTCCTGCTTTTAGTTTTTCAGTGGCTGCCCATCTTCTTCAGCTCCTTCATCAATCAGGTCCCTACATACCCCACTATTGACACTTCCTGCTTCTGACTTTATGTTATAGCATCTTTGGACTGCAGCCACTCATCTGCATTTGCCAGGCCTTTTCTCACCTCTGTGCCTTCCCTCCCTCTCCCACTCCATAATACCTACTTACATCATCCATGAAGGCTTCCCTGGCTTCATCTTCAAGGTCACTGCTCTGAGCTCTGGGGACACACTGGGCCTATTCTAGTGGTTGCATTCGTACACTGTTCTGTAGTGATCTCTCTCCATGTCTTTCCCCTTTACTGGGTTGGAAGCTGCTTATATAACCATCACCTATTGCACTCCTGCCACATTATTATTATTTTTTTTAAATTTAAGTTCTAGGGTACATGTGCACAACGTGCAGGTTTGATACATAGGTATACATGTGCCATGTTGGTTTGCTGCAACCATCAACTCGTCATTTACATTAGGTATTTCTCCTAGTGCTATCCCTCCCCCAGCCCCCCAGCCCCCAACAGGCCCCAGTGTGTGATGTTCCCTGCCCTGTGTCCAAGTGATCTCATTGTTCAATTCCCACCTATGAGTGAGAACATGCGGTGTTTGGTTTTCTATCCTTGTGATAGTTTGCTCAGAATGATGGTTTCCAGCTTCATCCATGTCCCTGCAAAGGATATAAACTCATCCTTTTTTCTGGCTGCATAGTATTCCATGGTGTATATGTGCCACATTTTCTTAATCCAGTCTATCATTGATGGACATTTGGGTTGGTTCCAAGTCTTTGCTATTGTGAATAGTGCTGCAATAAAGATACGTGTGCATGTGTCTTTATAGTAGCATGATTTATAATCCTTTGGGTATATACCCAGTAATGGGATGGCTGGATCAAATCGTAATTCTAGTTCTAGATCCTTGAGGAATCACCACACTGTCTTCCACAATGGTTGAACCAATTTACACTCCCACCAACAATGTAAAAGTGTCCTATTTCTCCACATCCTCTCCAGCATCTGTTGTTTCCCAACTTTTTAATGATTGCCATTCTAACTGGCGTGAGATGGAATCTCACTGTGGTTTTGATTTGCATTTCTCTCATGACCAGTGATGATGAGCATTTTTTCACGTGTCTATTGGCTGCATAGATGTCTTCTACTGAGAAGTGTCTGTTCATATCCTTTGCCCATTTTTTAATGGGGTTGTTTGTTTTTTTCTTGTAAATTTGTTTGAGTTCTTTGTAGATTCTGGATATTAGCCCTTTGTCTGATGGGTAGATTGCAAAAACTTTCTCCTATTCTGTAGGTTGCCTGTTCACTCTGATGATGGTTTCTTTTGCTGTGCAGAAGCTCTTTAGTTTAATTAGATCCCATTTGTCTATTTTGGCTTTTGTTGCCATTGCTTTTGGTGTTTTAGTCATGAAGTCCTTGCCCATGCCTATGTCCTCAATGGTATTGCCTAGGTTTTCTTCTAGGGTTTGTATGGTTTTAGGTC
Organism: Nomascus leucogenys; assembly: GCF_006542625.1. Classification (NCBI taxonomy): domain Eukaryota; kingdom Metazoa; phylum Chordata; class Mammalia; order Primates; family Hylobatidae; genus Nomascus; species Nomascus leucogenys. The sequence goes on along the minus strand of NC_044384.1, from coordinate 17,061,862 downwards.
TAATATTTAAGTCTTTAATCCATCTAGACCTAATTTTTGTATAAGGTGTAAGGAAGGGATCCAGTTTCAGCTTTCTACATATGGCTAGCCAGTTTTCCCAGCACCATTTATTAAATAGGGAATCCTTTCCACATTTCTTGTTTTTGTCAGGTTTGTCAAAGATCACATGGTTGTAGATCTGTGGCATTATTTCTGAGGCCTCTGTTCTGTTCCATTGGTCTATGTCTCTGTTGTGGTACCAGTACCATGCTGTTTTGGTTACTGTAGCCTTGTAGTATAGTTTGATGTCAGGTAGCATAATGCCTCCAGCTTTGTTCTTTTTGCTTAGGATCGTCTTGGCAATGCAGGCTCTTTTTTGGTTCTATATGAACTTTAAAGTAGTTTTTTCCAATTCTGTGAAGAAAGTCATTGGTAGCTTGATGGGGATGGCATTGAATCTATAAATTACTTTGGGCAGTATGGCCATTTTCACAATATTGATTCTTCCTATCCATGAGCATGAATTCTTCCATTTGTTTGTGTCCTCTTTTATTTCATTGAGCAGTGGTTTGTAGTTCTCCTTGAAGAGGTCCTTCACATCCCTTTAAGTTGGATTCCTAGGTATTTTATTCTCTTTGTAGCAATTGTGAATGGGAGTTCACTCATGATTTGGCTCTCTGTTTGTCTGTTAATGGTGTATAGGAGTGCTTGTGATTTTTGCACATTGATTTCATATCCTGAGACTTTGCTGAAGTTGCTTATCAGCTTAAGGAGATTTTGGGCTGAGATGATGGGGTTTTCTAAATATACAATCATGTCATCTGCAAAGAGGGACAATATGACTTCCTCATTTCCTAATTGAATACCCTTTATTTCTCTCTCCTGCCTGATTGCCCTGGCCAGAACTTCCAAGACTATGTTGAATAGGAGTGGTGAGAGAGGGCATCCTTGTCTTATGCCAGTTTTCAAAGGGAATGCTTCCAGTTTTTGCCCATTCAGTATAATATTGGCTGTGGGCTTGTCATAAATAGCTCTTATTATTTTGAGATACGTTCCATCAATACCTAGTTTATGGAGAGTCTTTAGCGTGAAAGCCTGTTTAATTTTGTTGAAGGCCTTTTCTGTGTCTCCTGCCACATTGTTAATCCTCAGCCAAAGTTAACAGAATGAATGCGTGAATAAATGAACAAATGATGTACAGATTTTTTTTCCCCTTCTTGTGGGAAAGAGTTGGCAAAAGAGAAATTAGAAGGAGTAACTGGAAACAATCATGAAAAATCTTTCAAATAGAAAACATGGCCGGGCGCGGTGGCTCACACCTGTAATCCCAGCACTTTTGGAGGCCGAGATGGGCGGATCACGAGGTCAGGAGATTGAGACCATCCTGGCTAACACGGTGAAACCCCGTCTCTACTAAAAATACAAAAAATTAGCCGGGCATGCTGGTGGGCGCCTGTATTCCCAGCTACTGGGGAGGCTGAGACAGGAGAATGGCGTGAACCCGGGAGGCGGAGCTTGCAGTGAGCCGAGATCGCGCCACTGCACTCCAGCCTGGGCGAGAGAGCAGGACTCAGTTTGGAAAAAAAAACCAAAAAACAAAAAACATTACACTGCTGGTCAATCTGGTTTTTTCAAGTCATCATATTTAAAGCAATTTTTAGAGTAGCATTTGAACTTTATGGAATTCTAAATTGGGAGAGATTATAAGAGGTCATCTATCTCAATCTCTAGTTTCTGAAGAACAATAATTAAAACGAAAAAAATGCTCATTTTAAAAGATGCCCTTTAAAAGTAGTTTCATGTATCCTGAACCATCCCTGGACAATGAGCCTTACAATATCTGGACCTGCTGAACTAAAACTGTTCAACCGAATACTAAAATAAGCTCAAAGGAAAAGAGTGGAGAGGTTTGGTGTGGGGAAGAGGTGGTGTTGCCTAGTAACCTACGGACAGTGCCTGTAATAGGTTTGCTCTTGCCTGACATCCCAGATAGCCAGGAGAAGGAACCTTAGTTTTCAAGTTACTGATACCTCCTTCTCTCTCTGTCTCTTTAAAGAGCCCCACCCTTACACACACTGGTGAAAGTCACTAACTACTAGTCTTTCTGTTTCTAGCCAGTGATTCTCAATCTATAGAGTATGTAAGAATCACCTGGAGGCTTGTTAAACCATAGATTACTTTGTCCAGCCCCAGAGTCTGGGTTGGGGGTCCAAGAATTTGCATTATCCACAAGTGCTTCCCAGGTGATGCTGGTGATTCTGGTCTGGGGACCACATTTTGAGAACCACTGTTCCATGCTGTCTCTGAGAATGGCCACGATAACTCACATGATGATCTTCAGGATTCAATTAAATGGGATTTAAGGTTATGCTTTTATGCTTCTCAAGTACTCAAATAAATGTAACGTTGCAAGATGTAAACTATCACCTTGTTTGGCCTGCTTTCTAAAATATTTTGCTTTTAGTTTAGTAGTTTTGCTTCTCTGGCCTTGGATCCTTTGAAGATAGGTCACTGGATTATTGTGCATTATAGTTAATGAAATAATCACAAATGTGTAATGCTAAGTAATAGGGCAAGTTTTCAAGCTTCAGACAGGGCCTCTGTATGCATTGGGACCAGTTGTCTAGGAAGTGTTGTACTTTTTAACAAGCACATTTAAAAAAAATGACAGTGAATGTTCTAAAGTGATATATAGTATATATATATATATATATTTTTTTTTTTTTTTTAGTTGGAGTCTCACTCTGTTGCCCACGCTTGGAATACAGTGGTGCGATCTCAGCTCACTGCAGTCTCCACCTCCTGGGTTCAAGCGATTCTCCTGCCTCAGCCTCTGGAGTAGCTGGGATTATAGGTATGCACCATCAAGCCCGGCTAATTTTTGTGTTTTTAGTAGAGACAGGGTTTCGCCATGTTGGCCAGGCTGGTCCTGTACCCCTGACCTCAGGTATCTGCCTGCCTCAACCTGCCAAAGTGCTAGGATTACAGGCGTGAGCCACCAAGTCCGGCCTAAGGTGATACAATTTTTAAAATGAGAAGTCTGTTTTTATGTTTTTGTTTTCTTTCTTATTTGTTTAATCTTTTTGTTTGTTTTTACATTTTTTTAAAGGAAAAAGAAGACAATAAAAAGATGAGTGTTCAAAATGCTGATAGAGAGCAGTGTGATTCCCAAGTGTCACAGAGGCTCAGATGCCACATAGATCCTGGATATGGTTGTGTACAGGCACCCTTTGTTCATGCTTCAAACGGGCTTCAAAGCAGGACTCTGTTCTTCCCTTTGTTCCCCAAAGAGAAGATGCCAACCTGAGGCAGGAGTGAACAATGTGAAATATACAGACTGTGAGAGGGTTTCCATTGCGTATCACTCAGCATTTCACCCCCCAGATTCCCCATTAGTTATCTGTTACAAGTTCCTCTGCTGTGGAGCCCTGCTCTCTCTTCATTCACTCTCCCTGGCTGCAGCCAAGTGGAAGCCATTGCCACCTTTTCCTTTGCAATGCTAAGCAGTTTAGCTCAGTCCGAGCTCTCTCAAGTCCAGCCACCAGCTGGTCCAGGCTCAAAAAAGACTCAGGAAAGCACATTATCAAAGCAGGTCACCTGCAGAGGGATTTTATCAGTAAGGGTCCTGGCAGGAACAGATGGAGCACTCCAATGGGTAATTTGAGGAGAATTTAACTGAGGGACCATTTAAAGGCATAGGCCAGGTTTAGGGAAAACAATTCAAGGGCTAGGAACAGCGGACTGACCTACCCCTCTGTACTAGGCAGAATTCTAAGAAGACTTCCAATGTGTTACACTCTCATATAATCTGCCCTTAAATATGGGTGGAACTTAGCCGGGTGTGGTGGCTCACGCCTGTAATCCCAACACTTTGGAAGGCCAAGGTGGGTGGATCACCTGAGGTCAGGGGTTTGAGACCAGCCTGACCAACATGGTGAAATCCCGTCTCTACTAAAAATACAAAAATTAGCCAGACATGGTGGCAGGTGCCTGTAGTCCCAGCTACTCGGGAGTCTGAGGCAGGAGAATCACCTGAACCTGGGAAGTAGAGGTTGCAGTGAGCCGAGATTTTGCCACTGCACTGCAGCCTGGGCAACAGAGTGAAACTCTGTCTCAAAAAAAAATAAAAATTAAAAAAAAGGGTGGAACTTGTGATTTGTGTCTATCCAATAGAATATGACAGAGGTTACGGGATATCAGTCCTGTGATTAAATTCCATTGTGGAGGACTCTGTCTTAGCTGACTAAAGGGAGAGATTCTCCTATTGGCTTTGGAGAAATGAGCCACCATGTTGTAAGGGAGTCATCTGGCACGGAACCATGGGTAACTTCTTCTTTTTTTTTTTTTTTTTTTTTGAGACGGAGTCTCGCTGTGTCGCCCAGGCTGGAGTGCAGTGGCACGATCTCGGCTCACTGCAAGCTCCACCTCCCGGGTTCACGCCGTTCTCCTGTCTCAGCCTCCCCAGTAGCTGGGACTACAGGCGCCCGCCACCACAGCTGGCTAATTTTTTGTATTTTTAGTAGATACGGGGTTTCACCGTGTTAGCCAGGATGGTCTTGATCTCCTGACCTCGTGATCCGCCCACCTCGGCCTCCCAAAGTGCTGGGATTACAGGCTTGAGCCACCGCGCCCGGTGAACCATGGGTAACTTCTAAGAGCTGGGAGTGGTCCTTGGTTGAAAGCCAGCAAAGAAGAAAGCAGGGTTCTCAGTCCCATGACGATGAGAAATAGAATTCTGCCAATTATCATGTGAGCTTAGAAGAGAAATTCAAGCTCCAGAAAGGAATGTAGTGTGGCCAACACCTAAGTAATAGCCTCGTGAGAGCCGAGCAGAGGACCCAGCTAAGCCAGGCCCAGACTCCTGATCCACAGAGACTGTGAGATAATGAATATGTGTTGTTTTAAGCCACTAAGTTTGTGGTAATTTGTTACGCAGCAATAAATAGCTATTATATACCCCTAAGACCCCAAGTCTGATGAGGTAACAGGAGGGAGCAGTTACCAGAACCCAAAGGAGGGGCAGTCTGGCCAGAGCCATGGCCTTTGGTAGGCACAGCCAACCTGTGGCAGCTTGAGCGGGAGGGAGCTGGGGAAGGAGGACTCTGGCCTCACCCTCGCCCTGTTCTTGGTCCCTGCCAGTGCTCCCACTAGAAAACCCAGACAGAGGAAGCAGAGAAGGGACTGGTTCTTAGAGTCCCATGCGGCAGCTTCTAAGGGCATAGCACAGGGTGCAGATGGCTGGACCGCAGATTTGGAGGGGCAAATGAAATACACATCCAGTACCTGTGTATTCTCAGACCAGATACAAGAAAGATAAGCTTTCCTTCAAATAAATTCAATGTTTGATAGCAGAGTAGAACGACTATACTTAATAAAAATGCATTGTACTTGGGTGATGGACAGCATGAATACCCTGACTTGATCAGTGTGCATTACATACATGCAACAAAATTTCACATGTACCCAAAGTGAGCTCGTACAAATTATTTATTTATTTATTTTTATGTATTTTTTTTTTTGACTCAGAGTCTCGCTCTATTGCCAAGGCCCAGGCTGGCGTGCAGTGGCGCGATCTCGGCTCACCGCAACCTCTGCCTTCTGGGTTCAACCGATTCTCATGCCTCAGTTTCGGGAGTAGATGGGACCACAGGCGCACACCACCACGCCAGGCTAATTGTTGTATTTTTAGTAGAGACAGGGTTTCACCATGTTGGCCAGGCTGGTCTCGAACCCCTGACCTCAAGTGATCCACCCACCTAGGCCTCCCAAAGTGCTAAGATTACAGGCATGAGCCACCACGCCCAGCCCATAAGTTTGTATAAATTTAAAAAGAGAAAGAAAAAAGGAGTTTTCTTTCATCTTGTTACCTACATAAATGGACAGCAGAAAGGAAAAGAAATTATAACTGAGGTTTGGGTTTCCACAGTAGAACTAAATAAAAGTATCCTACAAACTAAAATGACTTAAATCTTAACTTTCTCCCTTGATAAGTAGGCTAATCAAAGCATATCTGGACATAAGTTGCTTTATGCCAGAGGCCCCTGTACTATAATTACACTTTAGGCCCCGGCATTTTTCAACATCTAGAGAGAGACGATTCACATACTAAGGCTGGCCATAAATCAGACAGCACTGTAGTTACTAGGTAGATGAGATGTTCTCTGGAAAACAGTTTTGCTGTTAGTTTTTCCTAGTCATTCCTTAAAATATATAATTTATTCACTGCTATGATAAGAAATGGATTTGTTTGAATACCTGTGTCTTCTTTTATAGCTATACAGTGAAGGATCTGTATTCGTTTGCTCTGGCTGCTTTAACACAGTACCACCAACTGGGTGGTTTACACAATAGAAATGTATTGTCTCATAGTACTGGAGGCTGGAAGTCCAAAATCAAGGTGTCAGCATGGTTGGGGTTGTTTGCTTTTGAGACAGGATCTTGCTCTGTTGGCCAGGCTGGAGTTCAATGGCACAGACAAGGCTCACTGCGACCCTGACTTCCCGGGCTCAAGCAATCCTCCCATGTCAGGCTGATGAGTAGCTGAGACCGGGGACCACAGGCACATATCACCACACCAAGCAATTTTTTTATTTTTTATTTTTTACTGATTTTTAAATGTTTTGTAGAAATAGTCTTGCTTTATTACCCAGGCTGGTCTCAAACTCCTAGGCTCAAGCATTCCTCCTTCCTTGGCCTTCCAAAGTGCTGAGATTACAGGTGTGAGCCACCACACTGACCAGGGTTGGTTTTGTTTTCCTGGTTGGTTGGTTTGTTTGTTTTGTTTTTTGAGACAGGATCTTACTCTATTGCTCAGGCTGGAGTGCAGTGGCACAGTCACAGCTCACTGCAGCCTCAACCTCCCAGGATTAAGCAATCCTCCTACCTCAGCCTCCTGAGTAGCTGGGACCACAGGTGAGTGCCCCCAACGCCTGGCTAATTTTTAAAATTTTTTGTAGAGACAGTCTCCCTATGTTGGCCAGGCTGGTTTTTAATTCCTGGGCTCGAGCAATCCTCCCGTCTCAGCATCCCAAAGTGCTGGGATTACAGGTGTGAGTCACCATGCCAGCCCCATTTTACATTTATAGGATATAAAATGTGTCTTCAACACATGTTAAATAGACCATAGTTCATTTTTATGTACAGATATGGAACCATATCGAAGATAAAGAGATAAGTGAAAAGAAAATAAGGATTCGGACAGTATGTATTTGCTGGTATGTGCGTAGAAATGTTTCTGGAAGGTAACACAAAAACCTGTTAACAGTGGTTTTCCCTGGAGAGTGGGAATAAGATGGGGACTTTCCCTGTAAATTATTTTGTATCTTTTGAATTTGGTTCCATGTGTATGTACTACATCTTTGAAAACATGGGTGATTAAACATTTTTAAAGGTGTCTGTACTCTACAAACCAAAATATACACTCAGCATTGGAGATGGCCTTCCAGAAAATAAAAATAATGAATTTTCCTCCAATAGACAAGATTGTCACTTAATAAGCTATCCTTCCATATCTGATATTTATCCTCATGTGCCAAGAATAATTCATTCACCTCCACCAACAAGCTAGTTTCCATGAGGGGTACAGAGTTTTTAATTATGTAGCCATGTACAAAATCAGAAATTTTCTGTCTTTCTGGTTTGTCTACCTGCTTTACACAGGAAAATTGGGGAACATTCTTCCATGCAAACTGTTGCAGGGAAAAGGACCACACAAACATTAAACCATTAAAACAATAACTGTGATTGGGAGGTGAGTGGGGAGGCCATATTCATATATTCGTACTATTTTTTAAGTTCTTGGTGGGCCATAGTTAAAGAGGAAACTATCTTACACTATTTGCTTTTCTTTTTAACAATATAGGTGGTTATATAGGATGTTTCTGTTACCTTTTTTCTTTTTTTGAGAAAGTAAAAAAAGGCTGTCGCCCAGGCTGGAGTACAGTGGCATGATCTTGGCTCACTGCAACCTCTACCTCCTGGGCTTAAGCCATCCTCCCACCTCAGCCTCCCAAGTAGTGCACACCACTATGCCCAGCTAATTTTTTGTATTTTTAGAAGAGATGGGGTTTGCCATGTTGACCAAGCTGGTCTCGAACTCCTGAGCTCAAGCAACCGTCCCGCTTCAGCCTCCCAAAGTGCCACCACGCCAAGCCTCTGTTACTATTTATTGATCTCTCTGTTCCCTTTGGCATTGTTCTAGTGGTGTCATGCAAATTGAGGATAAGGTAATTTTTTTCTAACTCAATAAAATGGCATCATAGAAGAGATTCCTATAATCAAACAGTTGTTTTCTTTAGAAACTTAACAGTTCTTTTTTAGAATACTTTAGAGACCCAGAATACATCAGTTATTAATTCTTTCCTCTCCTTTCTATCCGGCTGTGTGGCCGTGGTTACTGGAGGCTCTTGTGTAAAATGAGCTCTTTGCAGTTAAGCACTTCTGTTGAAATTATACTCTAATTGCTCAGCCCTCACAAAGAGAAAACTCACAAGCATCGCATTGAGGAAACTGTCATGCCAGGTCCAGATCCTCATCACATATGCTCAGTCAGCCAAGCAGACAGTCCCAAGGCTTTCGAGACTTTGAATACAGCAGCTGCTGTATGTATTAATGGAGATTTTTTTGGTTGGCTTGAGAGTGGGGTAGGGGAAGGTGATTATTATTTCCTCAAAAATATATGTCTTCAATTTAGTGATTTCAAAATGACATTGTTATTCAAATCAGTTGTAGCCAAAGGAAAGGAAGTAGAGAAAAGCACTCATTAGTGATAAGGTTTCCTGCTGTTCTCAAGCAAGCCTCTCTCCAGAGCAGGCTGCGTAAAAATTGATCCAGCCTTACTGTGCCCTGGTGCATTTACTAGGGCATTATTAATTTGCTAAACGATGAGCCATCACACAATTTTCATATGCAGCCCCCTAAAAGCAAAGATGCTATAACTTCCAATTCTAACTATGCTTTCAACTTCATATCAGTGAACATGAAAAAAATGGGAGATAGTTGATGAGGACATCTAATTAAGGTGTGTCCTCAAAACTCCTTTTGAAGCAGCTTTCAACCTCTTTGAATTCATGCTAAAATTAAATGTTCCTCTGAATAAACGGATGTATCCGAATACATAAATGTGCATGTGTGTGTATTGAATCATCTACTTTTCCATAAAATAAAACATAATGGTGGCTCACATTACCTGCTGAAATAACCTGGCAACATTGTTTTAAAGTAAATTCCTCCCCAGGCTTTTTTTCTAATACTTTCTGCTCTGATTATATTTTCTTACTGGTTTCTAGCCTTTATGCCAACAATGTAGAACTCTTAGCAGCATCCAACATAGAGAAACGGGGAGGCGGGAGGGGGACAGTTTCATCAAAGGAAACCTTAGATCCACATCTATGATTTTCTTGTTCTCTGACTTCCAATCTTACTTTTATTTTATTTTTATTTTTTTGAGATGGAGTCTCATTCTGTCACTCAGGCTGTAGTACGTGGTGCAATCTTGGCTCACTGCAACCTCCACCTCCCAGGCGCAAGCATTTCTCCTGCCACAGCCTCCCAAGTAGCTGGGATTACAGGTGCCAGCCACCACACCTGGCTAACTTTTTGTATTTTTAGTATAGAAGGGGTTTCACCATGTTGGCCAGGCTGGTCTCGAACTCCTGACCTCAAGTGATCTGCCTGCCTCGGCCTCCCAAAGTGCTGGGATTACAGGCATAAGCCACTGTGCCCAGCCCATTTTTTACTCTAATATAACTCTTTTTCTTCAGCTGAGTTCAGAGTAATATCATCAAGGAAGAAAATGAGAGTTCAATCTGAATCATATTTATAACAGAAAATTATGTTTAATATAATAATGCATAATAATAAATTATAAATGGTTTTAGATAATAATAGTGAAGAATTTCGTGCTTGGAATATATCAGTATATCAGTTGAGAAAATTCTTCTAAGCCCCAAGGTAATATTCAAAGCTGCCATAGCTCTTATAAACCAAAAATAAAATTCGAAGTCCCCCAACTGGCTGAATGAACTGCATTTCATGGAATCCACCAAAGGGGTTCCAAGAAACCTGAAAAACTAGTTAAGGCCATGATGGGAAGTTGGAGGGTCAGACATGCCCCATTACACCCTCTCCCTTCTGGAGTTTAGACTCAACCGACCAACATTGACATTAGCGCACAGATCCCAGACTGACAGAACAGACTCTCTGTAGTAATAAGATACTGATAACATCATATGACAGATAACAGGCCCTAAAGGAAATCAAAGTATTTTACCCTAACATATATTTATTTGACATATTTTTTAATGGCCCTTCAAAGCCATCTCTTATGGAGAAAATTTACATTCTGCAGAGAGCCTCCTTCTCTTTCCAGGTCTTTTCCTGTTCCACAAGAGATTTTACTAAGAGCCTGATAACTTTTTTTTTTTTTAGATGGAGTTTCGCTCTTGTCACCCAGGTTGGAGTGCAGTGGCGCTATCTAGGCTCACTGCAACCTCTGCCTCCTGGGTTCAAGTGATTCTCCTGTCTCAGCCTCTTGAGTAGCTGGAATTACAGGCGTGTGCCACCACGCCCAGCTAATTTTTGTATTTTTAGTAGAGACAGGGTTTCACCATGTTGGCCAGGCTGGTCTTAAACTCCTGACCTGTTGTGATCTACCAGCCTTGGCCTCCCAAAGTGCTGGGATTACAGGCATGAGCCACCGTGCCCCGCCCCTGATAGCTTTTAAGCTTTGATAAGAGACATTGACCAGCTACTCTCTCTGAAGCCTACATAATAGATTCTTGGCTTCCACTACTCCCCTTATCTTAGCCCCAAGCATTTCTTTCTGCTGGCTTCAACTCTTTAGGCAAAGCTTAACTCTTTCAACCAATTGCCAATCAGGAGATCTTTGAATCCATGTATGTCTTGGAAGCCACCTCCCCCTGCCCTCCAAGATGTCCCCTTTCCAGGCCAAACCAATGTAGAACTTACACGTACAGATTTACGTCTCTGCCTGTAACTTCTGTTTCCTCAAAAAGTATAAAATGAAGCAGTGCAACCCAACCACCCTGGGCACATGTTCGCAGGACTGCCCGATGCTGTGTCACAAGTCGTGGTCTTCACATTTGCTCAGAATAAACCTCTCCAAATATTTTAGAGTTTGGTTTTTTCATCTATACTCTTCACAGTTTACAAAGCATGTTCACATGTTCGCTCATTTGATTCACCCAATAACCATTTAAATACAGCATTCCCATTTCACAGACCAGGGCGTTATGGCTCAAGAAGTTTCTATAAATTGCCCAGAGTCACCCAGCTAGTAACTGGCAAGGTCATGCCCAAATGCGCTTCTGAAGCAAAACGTGTTTTAGCTCCTTACCCGGCTTTCTTCTCCCTCTATCTGAAAAAGGCATTCACACTCAGATGTGAGTTCCTGATTGTGACATAGTGTACAATCCCTGCCAGGGTATTTTGGTTTTAAAAGAAGATTAAGTCAATAACCTAAATGAATTATCTCTAACAGTGGACTTTGAGGCACTAGATTAAATAGTGATTGAAAAATAATGATAGTAACAGTTACTATTTTTTGACTATTTGCCCATAGGCGAAGTGTTGGTTAGACTCCTTATAGTCTCTCCTAGGTAGGGGTTATCATGGCCACTTTTTAAACGCAGGAGCTGAGGGGCTTAAGGAGGTAAGTCCCTTTTTCAAGGTCCCACTGCTGGTGCAGGAGAAAGGGCGAGAACTCCCCCCAAGTGTGTCTGATTCTAAATCGTCAGCTCTTTCAACTGAAATAGCCAGGTCCAAGGCTGCCTCCCCAGTTTTGGGGAGATGTGTTTGTTGGTTTGCTTTTCCTTTGTAATCAGCAATGATACATGATGCAGAAGATCATTAGATCTGGAATCAGGGGCCTTGGATAAGAATCCCAGATTCCTGCTCATTCAGTTTTCCTGCAGAATGTAGACTTGCTCTTCCTCTGTCCAAGCTCCCAGCTTCTTCAATAAACAGGAACTCCTCTCACCACTCCTCTATAACTGGGTGGGGAGGTGGGGGGACTCATTTAAAAATATTTTTAAAAAATATTCTAGCAAACCACCCTACCATTATTCAATATTTTATATTTCTTTTGGCAAGCACACTGAATTTTTCTCTTTGGTATCCCTCCCCCTCTTAGTAGATCCTCATGTAAGGATATTATTAAGGAGTTTCTGTGTCAGGAAGGAAGAAAATGTTCCATCCCATGATCTTTATTCATGGCTTTACATTACTTTTTCAAAGTTATTTTATTTTCAAGAGTTTCAGAGAACACTGAATTCTATTATTGGAAATTTGTTGGCATTCAGCTCTTAAATGGATGCAGAGGCATTAGCATTTATAATCTTTTCCTTTGCTGCTAATCACTAACATCCTATTTGCAACTTTAGGTCTCCAGGTCAGAGGTATCAGTGGGCATATAATTGACCCTTCCCTTGGCCCTAGGTTATGGGAGAGCTCAACCAGGGGCATAGAAAGAGAGCAAAAAACACATTGTAGGTGACAATGCATATTGGTTTCCTATTTTTGTGACAACAAATTGTCACTAATTTTCTGGCTTTAATACAAATCTCTCATCCTATGTTGGGAGGTCAGAAGTCCCAATGTCAAGATGTGGGCAGGGCTGCATTCATTTCTGGAGGCTCTAGGGGAGAATCCTGTTCCTTTCCCTTCTCGGCTCCTGGAGGACTGCCTGAATGCCTGTTCCCTTCCACCCCCAAAGCTAGCAATGGCTTAATGATGTAGGCACTAGAAGCATAACAATGAACAAGAACAACAAAGCCCTGTCTTAAAGACTGTATGTCTGGCCAGGCGTGGTGGCTTACGCCTGTAATCCCAGCACTTTAGAAGGCCAAGACAAGTGGATGGTTTGAGGTCAGGCGTTCAAGACCAGCCCAGCTAACATGGTGAAGCCCCGTCTCTACTAAAAATACAAAAATTAGCTGGGCATGATGGCACGCGCCTGTAATCCCAGCTACTGGGGAGGCTGAGGCAGAAGAATTGCTTAAGCTTGCAGTGAGCCAAGATCATGCCACTGCACTCCAGCCTGGGCAACAGAGCAAGACTCTGCCTCAGAAAAAGAAAAAGACTGTATGTCCCTATGGGGAAAGAGAGAGATGAACTAACTGATATATGTAGGACGAGGCACAGTGGCTTACGCCTGTAATCCCAGCACTTTAAGTGGCCGAAGCAGGTGTATCACCTGAGGTGGGGAGTTCGAGACCAGCCCGACCAACATGGTGAAATCCTGTCTCTAGTAAATGCAAAAAATTAGCCAGGTGTTGTGGCAGGGGCCTGTAATCCCAGCTACGTAGGGGGCTGAGGCAAGAGAATCACTTGAACCTGGGAGGCGGAGGCTGCAGTGAGCCGAGATTGCACCATTGCACTCCAGCCTGGGCAATAAGAGCGAAAACTCTGTCTCAAAAAAACAACAAAAAAACCCATATATATACGTATATATGTGTATATACGTATATATATGTCAGGTAGTGACAAATGCTGTATTCATTTCTTGGGGTTACTGTAAAAAAGTACTGCGAACTTGGGTGGCTTAAAACAACAGAAATTTATTCTCTCATGGTCCTGGAGGCCAGCAATCTGAGATGAATGTGCCAGCCGGGCCATACATCCTCTGAAGGCTCCCTAGAAGAATCCTTCCTTGCCTCTCCCTGGCTTCTAGCGACTGCCTGCAGCCCTTGGCATTCCCTGGCTTGCATCACTCCAGTCTCTGCGTCCTGGTCACATGGCCTTCTTCCTGTGTGTGTCCCTTTGTGTCCTCTCTTCTTCTTGTAAAGATGCCAGTCATATTGGCTTTAGGGCCTACCTTCATCCAATATAACTTCATCTTAACTAATTACATCTCTGAAGACCCTATTTCCAAACAAGGCCACATTCTGAGGTTCTGGGTGGACATGAATTCTGGGGGGACATTATTCAACCCAGCATATATGCTGTGCAGAAAAATAAAGCAGTGTTGGGGAAAGAGCATGGGGGTGGTGCCATTTAAATAAGGAGGTGTCATTTGCAAGGAGGCCTAAATGAAGGCAGCGAGGGACCCAGTCACAAATCTAGGGGCAGAATACCCAGGCAGGGGCACAGCACCACAGCAGAGTCACAGCCTGTTTGGTGGCTGGGGCAGGAGAGCTGGAAGGGTGAAGACGTTGGAGGGGAGGTGCCCAGAAGAAGAGTCCCTGTTGCCTTGTAGACCAAGGTGGGGATTTTAGAGTTAGCCACCTTCCAGGAAATTTGTGAGGGTGAAGTGAGTTAAGCACTTCAGAATACCCAGCTTAAACTAGGCACATGGGAAGTATGAGTTCTCTTCCTCCTTGCTCATCATCCCAGCTCTAAGACAGCACGTTAAAGCATTTTTCTCTGGCTTAGGTTTGTCTAAGTTCAACTGAGAATTTCTTCTCTTCCTAACTGGTCACCCCATACAGGATCTGACATTTTCCCTTGCTTCAGGGACTGCATTTCAAGGCTTGCAGGAGATCAGCTCCATCAAGGGACCTTCACTAAGGAGAACACCTGCTCAACCACCTGCAGTGCAAGTGCGGTTGGAGGGGAATCCCTTTTCCTCCACTCCATCCTCACCCCTGCTCGTCTCTGAAGACTCTAAGCAGACACTGGAGAGGAACACGGCTACATACTAGAAGAGTCTCTCCTGTCTTCTATTTCTAGGGTGGCCCTATTATGGTACTAAGCCAATGGACTTCGAAGGTTCATGTATCATTTACAACTGATCTCATTGTACTTTTTGCTTGGAAAGTATTTTAATGAATGAAAGAAGTGTAAGATGATGGTATGTATGAATACATTCCCATAGATGAAAGCTCATTCTACCCTGGGACTATTTATCAAGCATCATAAGTCTTTGCAAATTTCTAATTTTGCAAATTAGAAATTTCTTTGCAAATTAGAAATTTCCCTCGTCTTTAAAATATGCATTTTAGAATGACATTTCAGCTATTCACTGCTTTACAGAAGTTCCTATAATTTGTTTGGGAAAGTAGGCAGGTAGCATGGTGTTGTGAGAATGGTGTTGTGGGAACAGCCATGTATGTAGTATGGTCCTGTGGAAGTAGGCATGTAGCAGTGGTGTCATAGGAACAGGCATGTAGCATAATGTTGTAGGAACAGGTGTGTAGCAGTGATGTTGTGGGAATAGGCGTGTAGCATGTTGTGGGAACAGGCATGTAGCATGGTGTCGTGGGAACAGGCATGTAGCACGTTGTTGTGGGAACAGGCATGTAGCATGGTGTCATGGGAACAGACGTGTAGTGGTGGTGTCACGGGAACAGGCGTGTAGCATGGTGTCATGGGAACAGGCATGTAGCAGTGATGTCACGGGAACAGGCATGTAGCATGGTGTCGTGGGAACAGGCGTGTAGCATGGTGTCACAGGAACAGGCAGGTAGCATGGTGTCATGGGAACAGGCAGGTAGCAGTGGTGTTGTGGTATGCTCATGTGCTGTGCTCCTGCAACTCTGACGAGGGGGCCTCAGGAAATCCTGAAGACTATCCATTTAGTTAACACTTTAGGGAAAAACTGATTAATATGCTGGCACTAAAAATGTTTGCCACCCAGGCTCTTTGGGGTGTTACTAATGGACTTGTGTAAGCTTTTTGAATTCCAAAGTAATAGAGTTCTTCTATTTTGCCTCTGATGTGTCTGAGATGGAAATGTCTGGATGGCAGCGGAAACTTACACAGGCCAATGGGAAAATTCAGTCGTAAAGTGTTGTGGTGGGCTTTTAAAAAATACAAAACTAGACTTTTCTGTTCGTCTTACATCTGCTTGAAGAGTGTGGAAGTGTGGAGTGCAATCTATGCTAGAAAGAGAAAATGAGAAAATAGCTTGTGGAAAGATTAGGGAACATTTGCTACCAATTATGGCTTTCAGTCCTGAAGCCAAGCCTTGAATTCGACTCAGCAAAATGAAATAATGAATCTTTCACCGAGGCTGCTTTCATCTTCAGCTGAGATGTAATATAACATTTGGTATTTTGAATGTAGCTTTTGACACTCCAGGAAGGGAAAGCAGCTCCGAGTTGTTTGTTTTCCTGAGCTTCCGTCTTGTTTGGGGTGTCAGTAACACCAGAGCCTATGACAGGCAGCTGATCGCTGGGGAAGTGCAGCCAAAAGGAAGATCCCAGCCAAGCCATGAACTTTAGTTCAAATGCTCATCTCTGGCAGACAATGCCATCCCTTGTGTGGATGAAAAATAGGGACAGAGCTTTGTATGGGAATGGTAATGACAATATGCCCTAAGATTCACTTTCTTATTAATGCAGGGTTTGTGCTACCGCACCATGAAAGACAACTGTGTATTTACTGAAAACAGGGTCATATTCATTGTGTGGTGTCCTGGAAAAATACAAGATCTTTCCAAAACTCAAAATCTTCTCTAAAATTTAATGCCCGTTAAAGGGTGTGAGCTTAATCCTTAGATTAGAAAACCCTGTTTAGAAATTTTTCATTGTTTATTCTAATGATCTGAGCCTTTTTGACCTCCTGAGCCCTCGACCTTAACCATCACTCCCTACCCCCTTAATGAAACTCCCATTTTCCTTGGGTTTCTTGGCTATTCTCTCAATGGAAGTTCCTTCTTTCTTGACACTGTAAATGGCACTTATAAAATGTTTGCCTTCAAGCCCTCTTCTCTTGTTTCTCAACACCATTTTTCTTATAGAGTGAATTATCTTCCAGTTTAAATAATTACAAAATCTCTATTCCAAACCTTGTTTTACCTCTGCTTTCCTATTTCTCTATTTCTTCTTTTTTTTTGAAATGGGGTCTTGCTGTGTCACCCAGGCTGGAGTGCAATGGCACGATCTTGGCTCACTACAACCTCCGCCTCCCAGGTTCAAGGATTCTCCTGCTTGAGCCTCCTGAGTAGCTGAGACTACAAGCACGCACCACCACACCTGGCTAATTTTTGTATTTTTAGTAGAGACAGGGTTTCACCATTTTGACCAGGCTGGTGTCAAACTCCTGACCTCAAGTGATCTGCCCGCCTTGGCCTCCCAACATGCTGGGATTACAGGTGTGAGTCACAGCACCCGGCCTAATTTTCTTTTCTTTTCTTTTTTCTTTCTTTCTTTCTTTTTTTTTTTTTTTTTTTTGAGACAGAGTCTCACTCTGTTGCCTAGGCTGGAGTGCAATGGCACGACCTTGGCTCACTGCAACCTCCGCCTCCTGGGTTCAAGAGATTCTCCCACCTCAGCCTCCTGAATAGCTGGGATTACAGGCACCTGCCATCATGCCCAGCTAATTTTTTGTATTTTTGTAGAGACGGGGTTTCACCATGTTGACCAGGCTGGTCTTGAACTCCTAACATCCTTGACCGGAGTGATCCCCAAGTGCTGGGATTACAGGCAGCATTTTTATCCTACTTCCTCAACTTTTCTCCCAAGCTTTCTATTGAAATTTTCATTTCTTCTATCCTGTTTTAATTTCAAAAAGCTTTTTCTTATTTTCTGTTTTTATATATGTATATCTCATCTTGTTGTTTCATGCAGGTAATATTTCTCATTTCTGAAGACATGGATGAGTAGTTTTTAAAAGTCTATTTCCTTCCAATTGCCTTTTTCAGCTCATTTCTGTTTTCTTGATAAAGGTTTTCCTCAGATTGATTCTCAGCTGCCTGCTGGTGGCTGGGGGTGAAGCTGGGTCTGCACAGCTTTTCAACTATGGGTTTTGCTGCAGGGTCACCCGGCTGGGCTGTTGTTGGGTGCTTTGGGGGAAGGCTTGTTGGTTACCCCTGAAAAGCATCTTTCATGAAGAGTGTAAGTTTGGCTGCCAGAGTCCCAGGGTGGGCCATTGCAAGTCCATGCCAGGTCTTTGTGAAAATTAGGAAGAGGCCGGGCTCAGTGGCTCACGCTTGTCATTCTAGCACTTTGGGAGGCTGAGGCGGGCAGATCACGAGGTCAGGAGATCGAGACCACGATGAAACCCCGTCTCTACTAAAAATACAAAAAAATTAGCCGGGCGTGGTGGCAGGCGCCTGTAGTCCCAGCTACTCGGAGAGGCTGAGGCAGGAGAATGGCGTGAACCTGGGAGGCGGAGCTTGCAGTGAGCCAAGATTGTGCCACTGCACTCCAGCCTGGGCGACAGCGCCAGACTCCGTCTCAAAAAAAAAAAAACAACAACAAAAAAAGAAAATTAGGAAGAGGCACCTTCTCTCCAGGAGGCAGCCCTGCAGGAGCAGCATTGGTGATCAGATGGCAACTTCTGGAGAATGAGGGAAAGGGGCACCTTCCTCCAGGCACACCCTGCACCGGGGCACACGGCCGGAGAGAGGAGCTGAATCGCAGCCCCACCCAGCCCTTCGGCCAGGTGCCCTGTGCAGGACAAACCTGTTCAACTGCACATGGTGGCTTTGGGGCTGGGGGCTGAGTGAAGGAAGAGGGAGGAGTATGTAAAATATTACTTTAATCCCCCTGTTTCCAGCACAGTAACCCCAACTGAAATTGTTTAGTGCCCCTCCCATCCCAGGAACTCTCGATTTTATCTACTTTTTCAAGAGAATAAACTCTGAAAGGCAATTGTTTCCCAGAAGGTGCAAGGCATCTGATGTCTAGTGACACAATTGCTTCCCAAGTCCATTTGCAGCCTCCTCTTTTTGCACCCATCTTTACTTACAGTTCCAGAAGGGCCTGGTGTCACCAGTTCCCACATCTTCAGGAGGTTCTGCATTGCAAAGTAGGCTGCTTATCAGCTCTCCCTGCTGCTGGCTTAGAATTCAGATTTCTTAGGCCGGGCAAGGTGGCTCACACCTGTAATCCCAGTACTTTGGGAGGCCAAGGTGGGCCTGAGGATGGCCAACGGTGAGTGGATCACTTGAGGTCAGGGGTTCGAGACCACCCTAGCCAACATGGTGAAAAACCCCATTTCTACTAAAAATACAAAAATTAGCCAGGCACGGTGGCGGGTGCCTATAATCCTAGCTACTTGGGAGGCTGAGGCAGTAGAATAACATGAACCCAGGAGGCGGAGTTTGCAGTGAGCCAAGATCGTGTCACTACCCTGCAACCTGGGTGATAGAGCAAGATGCCATCTCAAAAAAAAAAAAAAAAAAAAAAAAAAGACGAATAACATTGCATTGTGAGTGTATGTTCATTTTCTTTATCCATTCATCCACTGATGAACATTTAGGTTGTTTCCATATCTTTGCAATTTTTCTATATTTTTAGAACGTCCACGGTCATTTTAGTAGGATTTCTTGAGAGATCAGAGTTAAATAAGTATTTTTCAGTCAGCTTTCTTTAAACAAATATTGGTGTCACTTTTTAAAAGGCTCCTTTTAGCAGTTTTTAATAAAAGTTGTACATAAGATGACTTTATGACTTTTTTTCTCAAAGTTTTATCCTTGTATTTGTCCTTTTTCATTTCTCCTTGGTCTTTTCATAGCCTTTGTCCAGGTTTAGCTAGTGATAACCACTTTCTGAGGTGAATATACACACGTGGACCATTGTACTGTGAGACACTGTGCTGTGAAATCACACTGAACATGTTAAATCATGCATTCAGTGCAGATGACACATTTTTCCTGCAAATCCGAACGACCTGGCCAGTTTGCCTGCTTTTGCACTGACCTTGAATGACTTCGACTTTTGACTTTGCAAACTGGAAAGAGAAGACATAATATTCCTACTAATAGGTGAAAGTGCATAGAAAGATCTTTTATGGTTTTTTGCTAGGTGAGAAGATACAAAAGGATTGTACTTTATTTTGGCCTTAAGCAGGAACATTTCTGATTTTTTATTGGTGTATGGGAGTATGGGATCACACAGCATGAAAAACGCTGGAGTCAAATGATTCTTTTTTTTTTTTTTTTTTTTTTTTGAGACAGTCTCACTCTGTCACCCAGGCTGGAGTGCAATGGTGCGATCTCAGCTCACTACAACCTCTACCTCCTAGGTTCAAGCAATTCTCGTGCCTCAGCCTCCTGATTAGCTGGGATTACAGGCGTGAGCCACCATGCCCAGCTAATTTTTGTATTTTTAGTAGAGACAGGGTTTTGCCATGTTGGCTGGGCTGGTCTCGAACTCTTGGCCTCAAGTGATCTGCCCGCCTCGGCCTCCCACAGTGCTCGGATCACAGGTATGAGCCACCACGCCCAGCTGGAATTCTTGACTTTTATAGATGAAAGTGTGAAATCCAGAGAGGTCAACATCACACAGTAATTCAGCCCCATGTTCTGCAGAAACCTCTTCCCCTTGACACGGCCAATGTCCTGTTGCCTTCCAGAATACAGCTCAGGTGCCATCTCTTTTAGGAAGCCTGCTTTACCACCACCAGCCCTCTCCCTTCCAGACTGACTTGGGGTTAATTACCAGATGCTCCTCAAACAGGTTGTGCTTACCTCTATCATTGATGAGAGCATTTTTTTTTTTTTTTTTTTCGGATAGGATCTCCCTCTGTCACCCAGGCTGGAGTGCAGTGGTGCTATCTTGGCTCACTGAAACCTGCACTTCCTGGGCTCAAGCCATCCTCCCACCTCAGCTACCCAAGTAGCTGAAAGTACAGGCGTGCATCACCACAACCAGCTAATTTTTATATTTTTTGTAGAAATGGGATTTTGCCATGTTGCCCAGGTTAGTCTCAGACTCATGAGCTCAAGGCATCTACCCGCCTCAGTCTCCCAAAGTGCTGGGATTTCAAGTGTGAGCCACCGTACCCAGCCCATCTTTTTTCCTAAACAATGTGGATAAAGTCTTATTCTTTGGCTCCCTTCAAATTTAACAGTCCTTCCACTAAAACATCCTTCTTTCAGACAGTTATATTACTCTATAATTGGCAAAAGTGCAGCTTTCCTCAGGTACATTCTAGTCCTAAGGATACACTATAATCACTTTGATTGATCTTGGGTAGCTTTCAGGTCTCCATGGAAATATATTTACATTTTAGTACAGGTTATTTCTGTAAGTGTCTACTTTCAACCATTCTTCATTTGCAGAAGCCTTGTCCTCAAATTCCATGAGTGGGAGCCCCTAATCATAACTGCCCATATCTTGATTATGTTTATCATTTATCCACTTCCCAGAGCTGTTGGGAGGATCAGGTAAGAGGACGTACATGAAAACACTCTGTCAGCAGGAAGGCTGACACATTAAGGTGTCACTTTTTTCAAAACATCCTATTCTTTGTTTATAGTCCAGCCTGATAAAAGAACATTCAATGAATTAGGAAATGACCATTAATCTGGAAAAAAATTCCACAATGTAATTGATCTTTAGTCAGGGGTGGTGGCATACACATTTGGTCCTAGCTACTCAGGAGGCTGAGGTGGGAGGATCGTTTGAGTCTGGGAGATTGAAGCTGCAGTGAGCCGTGGTTGTGCCACTGCATTCCAGCCTGGGCAACAGAGTAAGACCCTGTCTCAAAAAAAAAAAAAAGGAAAAAGATTTTTTATTTGGAAGTGCCTGTTTATCCCCCGCAAATATTAATAAATAAGCAAATCGTCTGTGCTCAGTCTTATATAGAAATTGTATTCATTTGTAACTATAATTAACTTAAAATGGAACTGAAGATACCATAAAATACTATATATTAACTGTTATTTATTCCAAAAATTCTATATGATCCTCTCTCCCTGAGTCTTTTAATCTTGGATTATGGGTCTCCAATTCTTTCTCTCTTTTTTCAAAAACACATTAACTAAAACTGTTTTTTCTCCCTGTGTTTTGGTATCACTATTAATTGTAAATATTATCAATCTGCCAGGTGCAGTGGTTCATGCCTGTAATGCTAGCACTTTGGGAGGCTGAGGTGGGAAGACTGCTTGAGCCCAGGAGTTTGAGATCAGTCTGGCCAACATGGCGAAACCCTGTCTCTACAGAAAAATACAAAAATTAGCTGGGTGTGGTAACGCGCACCTGTAGTCCCAGCTACTCGGGAGGCTGAGGCAGGAGGATCACTTGAGCCCAGGAGGTCAAGGCTGCAGTGAGCCATAATTGTGCCACTGCACTCCAGCATGGATGTCAGAGCGAGGTCCTGTCTCAAAAAAATTAAAATAAATAAATAAATGTTATCGATCAGCATTGTCTAATAGTATTTAGTGCTTACATTTAAGTAGGGAAAATAAAAACATGAGCTTTCTCACACTATTATTCTTCATGCCCTTTGCCTGATTTAAGTCTGTCATGCATTGATTTCACAGTGAAGTCTTTATTCTTTCAAGCACCAGAGGCAGAGTAGGTCATAATTTTAGAAAATTGATGTTAATATTAAAGTGTCCACTTTCAGAATACAGAAAAGGTATAATTAGAAAATCATCATTCATTCTTTGTAATATTCTGGGGTCAAGAAACCTCTTCTATTTTCTATCATCTATTGTCTATAGGTTTAAGTTTTTTCTGTCTTTTAATTTTAAAAGCTGCATATATCCTATTCCAGTCCAGTGGAGTAGTCAGCCCTTTCCTCCCTGCCTTCCTTTTCCTGGGCCCTGCCTTGCTGCCTCCATCCTTCCCTCCCTTCCCAGATTATGTGATATTAAAGGACAGAACTAAATTCCAGTTTGAGAAGCTGATTCTTATTGGAGACTTCACACACAGTTATTTTATTTTATTGTATTTTTTTGAGACAGAGTCTCACTCTGTCGTCCAGGCTGGAGTGCAGTGGCGCCATCTCAGCTCACTGGAACCTCCGCCTCCCAGGTTCAAGCAATTCTCCTGCCTCAACCTCCCGAGTAGCTGGGACTACAGGTGCGTGCCACCACGCCCGGCTAATTTTTTGTATTTTTAGTAGAGATGGGGTTTCACCGTGTTAGCCAGGATGGTGTCTATCTCCTGACCTCGTGATCTGCCCGCCTCGGCCTCCCAAAGTGCTGGGATTACAGGTGTGAGCCACTGTGCCCAGCCAACACATATTTAATTTATTTTTATAAAGCCAGAGAATCAATACGGAATTAACAAGTGGGCATTTCCCCTTCCAAGGCTCTAAGATCCAAGAGGGGCGGGTCTATGGAGGATGTGGTCATCATTATAATTCTCATACTTACCAAATTCTCTGGTACAAAGTAGTTGTTCAATAAAACTTTCTTGATTTAGTTCATCTGCATAAATGGCCCACCACAATTTGGATCATGGCATTGTATTATCTGAAAACAATAAATACAACCAGGTCTCTAGGTTCACATGGAGCTCAAACAGAGAAGACAGCTCCTGGTTCACATGCATTTGGTCAGAACATTTATCTTACAGAAAAAAATGTAGGAATTAAGACCCCTGGATGAAGTTGCAAGGTGATTGCCATTTTATTCCCTCTTCCAGATTTTGCTGTCTGTTTTGGCATTGTCTCCATAGATTCACCACGGCTTCGTCCTTCCCTGGGCCTGCCTACTCTACCCAACATTCCACCTCTTCCTGTGTCACATGTAAGAGCTCAGAGTTTTATGTAATAAATGTGTGAAACAAATCCAATATTCCTGTGTCTTAAACAAAAAGGCAAAACCTTTTACTAAAGGGATAGGTACAAAGAAAAGTATTCATATGACATAGACCTTTAAACTTTCATGGCTCAATAGCACAATCCAAATAAATGAATAGAATATTTGCCAGCAGTCCAGAGGCCCCCTCCAGCCACTGCTCTCTCTGTCAAAGGTCTCCTGTATTCTGACTTCCATCAGATTAGTTTTGCCTATTCTTTTAAAAAATTGTGTTACTATATACATAGCTTAAAAATTACCATATTAACCATGTTATTTATTTATTTGTTTGTTTTTGTTTTTATTTTATTTTTTGAGAAAGGGTCTCACTCTGTCTCCCGTGCTGGAGTGCAGTGGCATGATCTCAGCTCACTGCAGGCTCAACCTCCCTAGCTCAAGCTATCCTTCCACCTCAGTCTCCTGAGTAGCTGAGACTACAGGCGCATGCCACCACGCCTGGCTAATTTTTGTATTTTTTTGTAGAGATGGGGTTTTGCCATGTTGCCGAAGCTGGTCTTGAACTGCTGGGCTCAAATGATTCAGTACCTTCAGCCTCCCAGAGTCTTTGAATTACAGGCGTAAGCCACCGCACCTGGCCTTAACCATTTTGAAGTGTGCAGTTTAGCAAGGGTAAGTACATTCACAATGTTATCCACCAATTGCTAGAGCTTATCTTGAAAAACTCAAACTCTGTATCCATCCAACTACCCATTTCGCCCAACTCCCAGCCCCTGACAAACACCACTCTATTTTTGTGTATAAATCTAACTACTCCTAGGTACCATGTATAAGTGGAATCATACAGTATTTACCTCTTTGTGACTGGCTTATTTCACAGTTTTGCCTATTCTTAACCTTGATTCATATACACAGAATCATATAATATGGGCTCTTCTGTGTCTTTTTCTGCTCCACATAATAGCATTAGGATTCATCCATGTTGCTGCGTGTCTCGTTAATTTGTTCTTTATTGTGTTGTAGTATTCTATTGCACAATTAAGTATACACTACAATTTATCTTTCCATTCCCCTGTTCATGGGCACTTGGGTTGTTTTCTATTTTGGGCTATTTATGAGTGAAGCTGCTGTGCATCTTCATATATTTGTTTTTCTTTTTTTTTTTTTTTTTGGTGGACATACTTACTCATTTTCCTGGGCTATCACACCTGGGAGTGGAATTTCTGGTTCATCAGGCAGACAGATGTTTATCTGTAGTAAACACTGTCAAACAGTTTTCCAGATGGAATGCATGAGAGTTCTAGTTGCTCTACAACCTTACCGTCATTTGCTATTGTCACTCTGGTAATTTTAGTCTTTTAAAGATGTGTAAGGGTATCTTAGGGCATTTTAATTTGTATTTTCCTCGTAAGTAATGATGACGAGCACCATTTCACATGCTGCTTGGCTTTCTGAGATCTTCTTTTGTGGAGAGTATGTTTGTTTTTTTGCCTGTTAATTGAAGGGATTGATTTTTTCTTATTGATTTGTAGGAGTTCTTTACATATCCTGAATAGAAATTCTTGTCTCCCAGTGGTCTGTGGTTTGCATTTTCATTCTCTTGGTGTTATCTTTTGATAAAAAGATGTTATTAATGGTAAAAAAAAAAAAAAAGTCTAATTTACCATTTTTTCTTTTTTTTTTAGAGCTTTCTTGTGTCTTAAGACCTTTGCCTACCCCAAGGTCACTTTCAGAAGTTTTGTTATTTTATCTTTCACGTTTAGATCTAAGATCCATCTCGAGTTAATTTTTTGTATGGTGTCCCACAGCATTTTAACTGTCCCCTAAGAGTGATGAGCTCTCTCTCTCACCGTTGATGATCTTGGTCTTCCATCTCTTTACCAAAATGTGGCCATTTTAAGTCAAGCGAGGCTAATGGAGAAGCTGTGGAGATATTTTAGGGGAATGGAAGCCTTTCTTATCAAGTCACATTTCTTAAGTGTCTACTTTTGCAGCTTTGAATCTATGTCCAATTCTTTTCTAGGGTAATTCTAATTTACAAGCATGTTGCCAATGTGGAAATATTATAATTTCTTTAAAAGTTGGGCAAAAATCAGAAACTAAATGTTCCCTAGCAAAGCAAAAATTGCCCCAGACAAAGTTAAACAGGAAGGAAGACTTTACTGAAGGCTATTGAAATAGAGGAGACAGACCAGAGCTAAGTCTAAACTCAACTCCACCGAAGCAGGGGGCAGTAGGGTTTTTTGGGTTGGGGTGAGCAAGTGGAGGAGTACTGGGCCAAGTGCAGTGGCTCACACCCGAAATCCCAGGACTTTGGGAGGCTGAGGCAAGAGGATCACCTGAGTCAGGAGGTTGAGACCAGTCTGGGCAACATGGAGAGATCCTGTCTTTACACAAAAAAAGTTTTTGTTTTTTTTTTTTAATTAAAACTTTAGCCAGACATGGTGGTGTACACCTGTAGTCCCAGTTACTCAGGAGGCTGAAGTGCAAGGATCGTTTGAGCCTAGGACATTGAGGCTGCAGTGAGCTATAATGGTGCCACTGTACTCCAGCCTGTCAACTGAGTGAGGCCTTTCTCAAAAAAAATAAAGAAAAGAACTGGAACATAAACTCCTCATATCTTTGTGATAGGAGGTAGCTTTTCAAGTGGGAGCACAACACTCACTGACGTTAGGCTCCCATCCTCCCACACTGAGGAGATAGGGCACTATCTGCTTTGATGATTACATTTCAAAGAGGTGGCTCCTGGGTCCTTGAGAAAGACATTCCTGGGTGGTAAAGCTGGCAAGAGGCTATATATGTATATTTACATACATCTCAAAGAGGTAGAGAAAGACGAGTGCAGCTGAGAAACAAATGCCACCCCTCAAAGGAGATGATGACACATCATGCATGGAAGAAGTGGACTAAGCTCTGGCTGAGGAATGACTTGTACGTGTTCAATGTTCTACAATTCCTCTGATAGTATATTTTCGAGGATTTTTTTTTCTTTATTTTTGTTAACACTTAAAAAGTCTGTATGGCGGCTAGGAATGGTGGCTCACTTCTGTAATCCCAGCACTTTGGGAGGCCGAGGTGAATGGATCACCTGAGGTCAGGAGTTTGAGACCAGCCTGGCCAACATGGTGAATCCCCATCTCTACTAAAAATACAAAATTAGCTGGCTATGGTGGTACATGCCGAGTGTAATCCCAGCTATTCGGGGAGGCTGAGGCAGGAGAATCTCTTGAATCTGGGAGGCGGAGGTTGCAGTAAGCTGAGATTGCGCCATTGCACTCCAGCCTGGGCAACAAGAGCGAAACTCTGTCTCGAAAATATAAAAATAAATAAATAAAAATAAAAATCGGTATGGCATGACAATAACTACTTTAAGGGGAAGATAAGATTTCTTTCTACTTCTAAATGATACGGTGATACCTTAGGCACTAAGGCAGAGCTAGTAATGCTTTCTTAGTTTCACACTGGCTTATTTTAACAGATCAAGGTAACGTGTGTTGTAAGTATGTAAACTGATGTTAACCTTGTGGTCCAAAGTGTTTGGCTATCAAGCCAGATTCCCTAGTCTTATTATCAAAGTGTTCTGAGGTGTACCTGGATGTTTAGGAGAAAAGTATTTGTTACATCTTCTAGGATCTACTTTTTGAACTTTTCATCCCCTGTAGTTGCCAATTCTGCATGTACTAGTCCTCTAGAAATAGGTTAAACTAAAGCAACTTGATGGAAGGAATTTTCCACAGGGCTTGTTTTCCAAAGAAAAGTATTGTCTGGAGGAGCAAAATTTTTTTTTTTTTTTTTTTGAGACGGAGTCTCGCTCTGTCGCCCAGGCTGGAGTTCAGTGGCGCGATCTCGGCTCACTGCAAGCTCCGCCTCCCGGGTTCACGCCATTCTCCTGCCTCAGCCTCTCAGAGTAGCTGGGACTACAGGCGCCCGCCACCACGCCCGGCTAATTTTTTATATTTTTAGTAGAGACGGGGTTTCACCGTGGTCTCGATCTCCTGACCTCGTGATTCGCCCACCTCGGCCTCCCAAAGTGCTGGGATTACAAGCGTGAGCCACCGCGCCCGGCCCTGGAGAAGCAAAATTATAAGCCTACTCTAAGCATATCATAAAGCGTTCAAAAAATTGGCTGATTGCAGTGGCTCACGCCTATAATCCCAGCACTCTGGGAAGCCAAGGCGGGTGGATCACATGAGGTCAGGAGTTTGAGACTAGCCTGGCCAACATGGTGAAACCCTGTCTCCACTAAAAATACAAAAATTAGCCGGGCGTGATGGCGCATGCCTGTAATCCTAGCTGCCCAGCAGGTTGAGGCAGGAGAATCGCTTGAACCTGGGAGGCGTAGGTTACAGTGAGCCGAGATTGTGCCACTGCACTCCAGCCTGGGAGACAGAGCAAGACTCTGTCTCAAAAAAAATAATAATAATAATAAAATAAAATAACAAAAACTCAGAGCCAGGCTTGCGGAGAGAAATGTAGTGCCCGAGGCACATTTTGCTTAAGGTTGTAATGAATACAGATGAGTTAAAAGAGAGAGAGAAAAAACAGAGGTAGATAAAGAATTTAAAATGACAAGTTTTTTAAAGTAAATGCTCTGCGGGCAGGTGTTGTGGCTCTGGTCTGTAACTTCAGTTACTCAGGAGGTGGAGGTGGGAGGATCCCTTCAGCTCAGGAGTTCAAGACCAGCTTGAGCAACATAGCAAGATCTCATCTCAATTTAAAATAAAATAAAATTTTTTAAAAATGAAGTAAATGCTCTATGAAAAGGAAACCCAATGGCCTAGAGGCAGTAAGAACGGGTTTTCAGTAGTAAAGCTGAGGGGCACGTGGAGTCCATCTTGGCTTTCCTCTGAGAGCCAGTGAAGATGGAACCCGTATACGCACACTGAAGTTGCTCCCTGGGCTTGCTGCGTGCCTGCCTGCAGGTTGGTTGAACTTTGCAGGAAAGCCATGTTGGCAAGTGTGCCAGGACCCTGAACTGCATTGGAGACTGACAGAATGCAAGTCTGAGGCCGTAGAGACTTAGGGAGAGGAAGTGCAGCTGCTGTTTGCTGCCAGATGCTGGGTGTGGGTTCGACACTTGCTTCCCCTTGGTGCAGAGAGACTCAGGCCCTCGTTGGTTCAGAGCTACATGCCATTGAGCAGATATGCTTGCCTGGAGTGAGGCTGGGGACCTTAGTGGGTGGCATCGTGGGGGTCTGTGTATTTCTCCCAAGTCCTACCAAAGACCTCACCTAGGATTGCCACAAGAGCCACATTCAGGGGAATCTCGGGCCCAACTGAGGCTGAGGACTCTGTCATTTTTCCTGATTTGGCTCCATTCTGTCTCCTGCACCCACACTCCTCAGACACTAGCACTTCTGTCACTTCCTCCGTTTGGGGCCTAGGGAAGTTTCACCTCCTGGCTAGGAGAGGTAGTACTCTGAGGGGTTTGCCAAATGGCTCGTTTAGAATCTGCTTGTGTGGGAAAGGAAAGCCGCAAGGTGCAAAGGAATGAATGAGAGGGCACAAGAGAGGGGAGCTTGGCCTGTGCCACGGTGTGGGGCCAGGGTCTTGGCTGGACAGGAGGGGATGAAGATAACACACACGGCTTGGATCATGTTTCCTCCCACATGTCAGTGGAACCACTTCTGGAAGTTTCACCTTTTTTATTACTTATTTTAAACCTAAATAAGGAAATAGGGCTGGGCGCGGTGGCTCACGTCTGTAATCCCAGCACTTTGGGAGGCTGAGGTGGGCAGATCACGAGGTCAGGAGATCGAGACCATCCTGATTAACACAGTGAAACCCCGTCTCTACTAAAAATACAAAAAATTAGCCGGCCATGGTGGCAGACGCCTGTAGTCCCAGCTACTCGGAGAGGCTGAGGCAGGAGAATGGCGTGAACCCTGGAGGCGGAGCTTGCAGTGAGCTGAGATTGTGCCACTGCACTCCAGCCTGGGCGACAGCGAGACTCTGTCTCAAAAAAAAAAAAAAAAAAAAGGAAATAAAGCCCCTGCCCCCTACCTCAAATCAAAACCCAAACCCTTCCTTGCGGTTTCCAGGAGGAAATGAAATTAAAATGTCTCATCTGATGGTCATCAGGAAGAGTTCTGGTGGGTGAGTCTTCTGGCTTCCAAAGGCTGGGGCTAGGGGGTGTGCTGGAGCTTCCTTTTTGCTGCCCTGTGGTAGCTTAAAGCCCCTTTTCCTGGACCTGGTTGTTTGAGTCAGTTCAGTGGCTTGGCCCTGCTGCCTGGGTCCAGAATTCTTCCCCTACCTCATACTCATTTTTTAACTTATTTTTTATTTTATTTTATTTTTTAGAGATAGGGTCTCGGTGTGTCACTCAGGCTGGAGTGTAGTGGTGGAACCACAGCTCACTGTAGCCTTAACTCCTGGGCTCAACAATCCTCCTTCCTTGGCCTCCCAAGTATCTGGGACCACAGGCATGCACCACCATGCCCAACTAATTTTTGTTTATTTTATAAAAATTTTTTTTAGAGACAGGGTCTTGCTATGTTATCCAGGCTGATCTTCTGACCCTGAGAGATCCTCCTGCTTCAGCCTCCTGAGTAGCTAGGACTACAGGCATGCATCACTATTCCAGGCTAATTTCTTAAATTTTTTTTTGTAGCGATGGAGTCACACTATGTTATCCAGGCTGGATCATGAACTCCTGGGCTCAAGCCGTCCTTCTGCCTCTGCCTCCCAAAGTGTTGGGGTTACAGATGTAATCCCAACCACACCCAGCCACTCATTTTTAACATAAGAGTACAAAAGGGTTGGTGAACTGTTTTGTAAGAAGAAACAACAATAACAAATGAAAACCAAAAACACCCTCTCTCACTGAGGGAGAGTTGGGTTCATTTTATCCAAGCATTAGGGGGTAAGCCCCACCAATTTGGAGCCACAGTCTTGTGTCAGAAAGCTTAGGTTTCCATCCTTGTTTTACTCCTTTCTAGATGTGTGAGCTTAGAGAAGTTACTGATCCTTACTGAGCTCCTTTTTTTTTTTTTTTTTGAGACGGAGTCTCACTCTGTCACCCAGGCGGGAGTGCAATGGTGTGGTCTCAGCTCACTGCAACCTCTGCCTCCCCGGTTCAAGTGATTCTCCTGCCTCAGCCTCCCGAGTAGCTGGGACTACAGGCATGTGCCACCACACCCAGCTAATTTTTTGTATTTTTAGTAGAGACAGGGCTTCACTATGTTGGCCAGGCTAGTCTCGAACTCCTGACCTTGTGATCTGCCCACCTCAGGCTCTCAAAGTGCTGAGATTACAGGCATAAGCCACTGCACCCAGCCTGAGCTCTTCTTTAAAATGGGGATCGTATGTAACTCTCAAAGGGGTCAAAGGAATTAAATTAGAATATACTCCTGACAGCCCTGGCAGTGCCCTGGCATTGGGTTGCCAGATGAAAGTTAAGTTCAAATTTCAAATAAATATGAAGTAATTCTTTCATATGTGCAATTATTGCAAAAACTGTGTGTCCTATAGTTTTATTTGCTAAATCTGACTACTGTACCCTGGCGTATTACAGGAGTTGGTAAATGTTCCCACATTTTAACTTCCTCACAAGCCCATCTAGAAAGGGCTTCAGACACTGCCTGATTTCAATGTTGCTACATTGTGGTTTGAAGGATGGGGAGATAAGGAAGGTGAAGGTATAAAAATTGGCTAAGATTTCAACCTTATGTCTACAAGTAGAAGAGCATAAAAATAGTATAAAAATACTGAAGGCCAGTACAGTGTCCTGCGTGATCACGAATTCACCCTTTATGGTGTGTATAAGTAAGTCATGGTTCTCCCAATAATTCACTGTTATCCAGAAATTTAAAATTCTGTTTATGATGATATGGAAAAGTGCTTATGGCATCATTTTAAGCAAGAAAAGCAGGAAAAAAATGTAGCTACGTTATGATTTCTACCACATTAAACTGCATAGGAGAAAAATAATCTCGGAGGAAATATGTGAAAATAACTGTGTCATTGGGATTTATGTTCATCCCTGCATCTTTATACCTGGCAATATTATCCAAAGTTTCTATAATGAACTTACTACTCTTAAAATTAATCTGAAAGTTCTCTCTTAAGTTATGTTTATCATTGTTTTACATGATAAATATAACTCTTAAGTTATATGGTGCATATATACTGCGCCTGTCGTAGATAAGAATCTTGATGCAAACAGGTATTAGGTGCTTGTGTGAGGTTAGAATCCAAAATATGTTTCTAAAAAGCTAGGTATAAACTAATTTTTAAAATTAATATATTTTAAATGTATTCATATTATAAGAGTACTTAAAACAATTGTATGATGATTTCATTCATAAGGGAAAGAATAAATGAGACTTTGAGAAGAAATATTTATACTCTAATATGTAATTTGTGTATATAGATTTTCCATGTATCCCATTTGCCCAAAACAAAAAATTATCTGTACAACAGAAGAGAATAGGTTGATTTTAATTGAAGATTTTTTTTAAATGCCAATGCCTATAAATAGGCTTCATTAGATCAGGTATTTTTGTCTATACTGTTTACTTAGGATGAATGATACCTACACTTAAAAGTTCAATAACTAGGGTGAGGTGACTCATGCCTGTAATCCCAGCACTCTGGGAGACCAAGATGGGTGGATCAACTGAGGTCAGGAGTTTGAGACCAGCCTGGCCAACATGGTGAAACCCCGTCTCTACTAAAAAAAAAAAAAAATACAAAAATTATCTGGGTGTGATGACAGGTGCCTGTAATCCCAGCTACTTGGGAGGCTGAGGCGGGAGAATCACTTGAATGCAGGAGGCGGAGCTTGCAGTGAGCCGAGATTGCGCCCCTGCACTCCAGCCTGGGTGACAAGAGCGAGACTCCATCTCAAAAAAAAAAAGTTCAATAAGTACCTGTTGAATGAATGTCCCAGGTAATTTACTTTATTAGGGTATTGGGGTGGGTTTACACCACCTGTATTTCTGATCTAAAACTTTATTGTTGCCATGTATGGAACATCTGTTTATTTTGGTGAGGCAGGATGTAAGAAATAAGAACAAGACAAAGAATTATGGGATTAAAAAGGATGCACTAAAATCTGAAAAGCTATCAAGCCATATCTATAAAACAGACTACCTAAAATGATAGCAGCAATCCAAGCTCTTGACAGAATTCAAATTGTGAATTTTATGAGGGAGGGGTAAGACTTTAGAGAGACCATAAGGTCTCATCCTGCCAGTGAACAGGGAACATATTAATTCAGTTTGGCCACCTGGGGCCCATTTAGTGCACTAGAGCAGTAATTTGCTAAATGGGTCCCTCATAGTAAAAAAGAATGAGTAAACAGTGAACAATTTAGGCATGGTAAACCACTAGTAGCTCAAGGGATATAAAAATGTGAAACTATAATTAGATCCCTTGTTCATAATGTAGGAACTAAATGTATTACATTGTATATTGCATTTTTCTGAGTTTATTCCTGGACACAGCTGAGCCCTTAACAACTCAGACTGAAATCATCCCAGCTATCAATTTATGCCTTCATTAAAATTCCAATTGCTTATATTAGAAAAGAAACCTCCAAAGATGACTTCTTTTATCTTAGTTCTAAGGATTCAAACAGAATTAACCTAGATGCAGATCACAGCAAGTCAGTTATAAATCACACAGCATAAAGTAAACTGTGGCAATAAATTGAAAATTATGTTCTCCTTTTCTAAACTTAGATGTGAAAATATTTTAACAAGTTGGCATCAGGATTCACAACTTTTGCATCTGATGTTTCTTTTCAGGATTATCTTTTAGCATTTTAAAATGGGATTCTTTGGAAAGTGTGGTTAGTCAGAAATGTGGTATTAGAATGTACATTTGGAACACTTTAAAGGGGGGCATTCATGACGTATGCGATTTTAGGATACTGGTGTATTCCCCACTCCACTTTCAAGAAGGAGAAGCTGCTGTTTCATGGGTGTCTGGAACACATTTGTCTTTTATTGAAATCTTTTTCTTATTTGGAGAACTTGTATAGAGTGCATTGGCACAGATGGTCTGGATGATGTTTCATGATACTAGCAAGCTCTAAGTAGAAGTTTCATTGCCCTTTATCAATTTGTTCTTTCAACTACAAGGATCCAGTTGATCTGGCGGTAAGGGATTGTTTATTCTTCAGGAGCTCTCATTTGCTTTCTGTTTCTTCTCTTACCCCAAGCTTAGTAACATCACTGGGGGCTTGGGTCAGAATAAGGGAAGGATTACATAGTGGACCCCGGCCCTTTTGCTCTCCCCTTAGCTCTGATTTACATTATTCTGCATACAATGGAATATGTCATCTTCAGATTATGGACTCTATGCATGAAATCCAGGAAAATTGTATTTTAGGTCCCCACCACTGTTTTAATGAGGTAGGAATGTTATTTCCTTCTTCGTTATGCTGAGATACTGTAACAGTATTCATCCTGTTCGTTTCCTGCCTCCTCCCGACACCACTTAGTATTAGGTACCCCTGGTACCAAGTCCCTATCTGCCAGGAGTGTATGATGGCTCTCCAGTCCCCCTTTCCCCATTATTTGGATACTAAATCCTCTGAGCAATGTCTTTATTTTTTTTTTGAGACAGAATTTCTCTCTTGTTGCTCAGGCTGGAGGAGTGCAATGGCGCAATCGCGGCTCACTGAATCCTCTGCCTCCTGAGTGACGGAGAAATTACAGGCTCCCGCCACCATGCCCTGCTATTTTTTTGTATTTTCAGTAGACGCAGGGTTTCGCCATGTTGGCCAGGCTGGTCTCGAACTCCTGGCCTCAGGTGATCCGCCCGCCTTGGCCTCCCAAAATGCTGGGATTACAGGCGTAAGCCACTGCGCCCAGCCTGAGCAATGTTTTTTGTACAAATTTTTTCCCCTTGAAAAAGGTGTTTTAGTTATAAATACCTTCAAAGATTAAACAAAATTGCTAGAGAATAAACAGGCAGAGTCGCGGTGATTGTGTAATGTTAAATAATAGGAACCAAAGGTAGATTCAATGTGGTATTGTAATTTCTTAGAGAAGGAGCAATGGCGGCAGAATTTATGATTAGAAGAAACATTCTGGGTTAGGTGTGGTGGTTCACGCTTGTAATCCCAGCCCTTTGGGAGGCCGAGGCAGGTAGATCACTTGAGGTCAGAAGTTTGAGACCAGCCTGGGCAATATGGTGAAACCCCATCTCTACAAAAAAATTAAAAAGTAGCTGGGCGTGGTGGTATGCGCCAGTAGTCCCAGCTACTCAGGAGGCTGAGGCAGGAGAATCGCTTGAACCCCGGAGGCAGAGGTTGCACTGAGCTGAGATGGCACCATTGCACTCCAGCTTGGGCAACAAGAGTGACACTCCATCTAAACAAACAAACAAACAAACATGCTGGCTGTGGTGGCTCTCATTTGTAACCCTAGCACTTTGGGAGGCTGAGGCATATGGATCACCTGAAGTCAGGAGTTCAAGACCAGCCTAGACAACATGGCGAAACCCTGTCTGTACTAAAAATACAAAAATTAGCCGGATGTGGTAGTGTGTGTCTGTAATCCCAGCTACTCGGGCGGTTGAGGCAGGAGAATCGCTTGAACCTGGGAGGCAGAGGTTGCATTGAGCCGAGATGGCACCACTGCACTCCAGCCCGGGCGACAGAGCGAAACTCTGTCTAAAAAAAAAGAAAAAATAAAAATAAAATAAATAAATAAATATAAAGGGGTTTGTAGGAAATCAACTAAGGAATATAAAGAGGTATACAAATTCCATGTTTTAGTACTGAAATTTAACATGTGCCTTGTTTTTTAAATTGTATTAAAGGATGCCTAAATTAAAAGACTATTCTTTCAATTTCTAGAACAAATAGTTTGTGTCGGGGCTACTGAAGGCACAATATAGATCAGTGTAGTTGAAATTTATCTCAATATAATTACCTCTTTGGTTCTTTCCTTTCTTTCAGAGACTGATCCTTCAACAAATGCACATTTTCATTGACTCCAAAATATTTCATTCAAACTTTGGTCTCTATTGCCTGACTTTTTAGACTAGGTTAGTTCCCCTTGTTTTATGTCTATTTCCTTGGCACCTTGTATTTCCCCTTTTTGTACTTCTGTCACATTTTTTGAATGTTGTTCTTTCTAACCTGTAAACTCTATGAAGGCAAGGACAGTGTGCGATTTATTCAACTGCTGTAACACGGTGACTGGTACATAATAAATGTTTGTAATTATCTGTTAAATTAATTGACTTGAAAATGTTATCACTCTTGGGAGAACTTGGAATCTCCTTAATTTTTCATATGTTGCTGTTGATTGAAATAAAATACATATCATTAATAGATTCATGAGGCTAAGGGGTGAAACTTTAAATGAAAATATAGAAAATCATCAGGAATGTAAAAAATCATTGAGAAATATTTATTTTTATCTCCATAGCTTCTTCATTCTTGTTCAATGAAACTGTGATAACCTAAGCAGGTCTTTCCTTGCTGTAAGTTCCAGTTGGTCTCTCTCTCCAACCCTCTTCGCTCTTCATCT
This sequence comes from Nomascus leucogenys, assembly GCF_006542625.1. Taxonomy (NCBI): domain Eukaryota; kingdom Metazoa; phylum Chordata; class Mammalia; order Primates; family Hylobatidae; genus Nomascus; species Nomascus leucogenys. The sequence goes on along the minus strand of NC_044384.1, from coordinate 17,026,000 downwards.
GCAAGTTTAGTCACTTTATTGAGGTTAAAACAGGTCCTGGATAGTATGTGGTTTAAAACTGTTTAAAAGTTTCACATGTGAAAATCCAGATTTAGCGCCTGGCGCGGTGGTTCACGACTGTAATCTCAGCCCTTTGGGAGGCTGAGGGGGGCAGATCGCTTGAGACCTGCCGGGCAGCATGAAGGGACTCCCCACCCCCACTACAAAACAATACAAAAAATGAGCCCGGCGTGGTGGCACGCCCTATAGTCCCAGCTACTCGGAGGATGAGGTGGGAAAATCACCTGGGCCGGAGAGGCGGAGGTTGCAGTGAGCCCAGATGGCGCTACTGCACTCCAGCCTGGGCGACAGACCCACTCTGTGGCAAAAAACAACAACAACAAAAAAAACAAAAACAAAAAAAAAAGAAGAAAGAAAAAAAAGAAAAAAGAAAAGAAAAAATCCCGAATTACAAAGCAATTGGGGGAATGGTAATTCAATTAAAAATGTGTACAAAATTCTTTTAAATAGTAAACTGCCCTAGTCCAGTTTACAACATTGATTCAACTGACGAAAAATAACAACTGTTCAGATCACGACTAAACATTGTAGCAGTAGAAACTATTTTTTTTTTTCCTGAAGATGAAAGAAAAAAAACAGAGAAGACGTTAAGAGAGAACACATGGAAAAAGCCCATCTCATACTCCATTCTAACGTTTCTTCTACTTTCCAGTGCTTTCCGTGTCATTAAACTACTTCAGTTCAAGATCAATGGGAAACAATGAAACGTCAGTCCTTTGCTATTTTCAGATACAGGAGAGGGAGAGGACAGGCTTAGGGTTATGCCTTCGAACAAGCACATTCAACGACAGCCTCACTTAGAATTCCCAGACACTGCCTGTCTTCCTGGGTCTTGAAAAAGTGAGATTGGCCCCCTCAGACTGCCAGTGATGCTGTGGTGTGACAGGTGTGTATCTCTATCTTATACAATGGGCGCAGGTGAGGACCAGGACCTGGGACCTTCGTACTGTTTAGAGTCCCTGAAAGCCCTCACCTTTAATTAGTAGGGAAAATAAAAGTCAACTGGCAAGCTGGAGTGCGGGTAAAATACAAGTTAATGAACATGAGCATTCGTGTTCATTAAGAACTCTGGCACAGAGTTCAACGGCAGAGGGCACAATACTCACTGGCCATGGCCAGCTGCTGGCGGCCAGGAGGACCAGAACCAAAGGACCGCTGGGACTTGTAGTCCACGATGTTTCCCTCAGGATTGCCGGTCCCCCTAAGAGGACCACAACTCCCAAGGTGTACCGCGCGCCTCTGTCTTCACCGCCCTCTCCGAGGCCGGCTCAGGAACCTCCCGGGAAACTGCCCCCCACCCCGCCCTCGTACGCACGCGTCACGTTTGTTTACCCTGAAGCTCCGCCTCCGGCCATCCCCCGGCTCTCCCCACTCCTCCCTGGAATGCCGTCATGCCGGCGATGAATATTCATGAGGCACACGCGGCCCTCCGGCCCTGCCGGCCTCCCGCCTTCCCGCTCCCGGGGCGTGATTAATATTCAATGAGCCCAGATCCGCGGCTGGTTCGCCGGGTTGAGGCGGGGGGAGCGGGCGGGGCCGGCGCTGGGGAGCCCGAGACCGGGGCGGGGAGGGCGTGTGTCGGGGGGGCGGTGGCGGCGAGGCGGGCGCGCGGGATGGAACACTGGGACACCGACGGAATGCTCCGAATCGCCACATAATCCCCTGGAACGGCCGCTCAGAACGCCATTGGCTTCTCCCTTCTCTGCGCGCCGCCGCCGTCTCCCACCTCCGCCTCATCGCCTCCCTCTCCGCCCGCTGCCTCCGGAGCTGGGGGGGAAACGCGAAGCCCCACTGCAATGGAGCCCGCCGCCGCGGCCACGGCGCAGCGACTCCCCGAGCCCGGCAAGGAGGACCGAGCTTCGGCTCCGGCGGCAGCCGCGGCGGCTCTGGCGGCGGCGGCCGGGGGCGGCCGGAGTCCGGAGCCCGCGCTGACCCCGGCGGCCCCGAGCGGCGGGAACGGCAGCGGCGGCGGGGCGCGGGAAGAGGCCCCGGGCGAGGCGCCGCCGGGGCCGCTGCCGGGCAGAGCAGGGGGTGCCGGGCGCAGGAGGCGGCGCGGAGCGCCCCAGCCCATTGCCGGCGGGGCTGCCCCCGTACCCGGGGCCGGCGGCGGCGCCAACTCCCTCATGCTGAGGAGAGGGCGGCTGAAGAGGAATCTGTCCGCGGCCGCCGCGGCCGCCTCGTCGTCGTCGTCGTCGTCCTCGGCCGTTGCTGCCTCGCACTCCCCCGGCGCTGCCGGCCTCCCCGCCTCCTGCTCGGCCTCGGCGTCGCTGTGCACCCGGAGCCTGGACAGGAAGACGCTGCTCCTGAAGCACCGGCAGACGCTGCAGCTGCAGCCGTCGGACCGGGACTGGGTGAGGCACGAGCTCCAGCGCGGCTGCGTGCACGTCTTCGACCGCCACATGGCCTCGACCTACCTGCGCCCGGTGCTCTGCACACTGGACACCACGGCCGGCGAGGTGGCCGCCCGCCTGCTGCAGCTGGGCCACAAAGGCGGCGGCGTGGTGAAGGTGCTGGGCCAGGGGTCCGGAGCCACCACCGCCTGGGAGCCCGCTGAGCCGCTCCCCGAGGCCGGCCCCCGGCTCGCGCCCCCGGAGCCGCGGGACTCGGAGGCACCGCCCGCGAGGAGCGCGCCGGGTGCCGTCGGGGGTCCTCCGCGCGCGCCCCCCGCCGACCTACCCCTGCCCGCCTGCGGCCCGGGTGGGTGGTCGCACCGCTCCAGCCCAGCGCCCTCGGACTCCAGCCCCTGCGAGCCGTTCGTTGGGGGTCCTGCCTCTTCGCCCCGCGCCTCGCGGCCTGTGGCCTCCGACACCGAGAGCTTCAGCCTGAGTCCCAGCGCCGAGAGCGTGTCTGACCGGCTGGACCCCTACAGCAGCGGCGGTGGCTCCTCGTCGTCGTCGGAAGAGCTCGAGGCCGACACAGCCTCGGCCCCGACGGGGGTCCCAGGCCAGCCCCGCCGTCCCGGCCACCCCGCGCAGCCCCTCCCGCCTCCCCAGACGGCCTCCTCGCCTCGGCCGCAGCAGAAAGCCCCGAGGGCCATTGACAGCCCGGGCGGGGCCGTCCGCGAGGGGTCGTGCGAGGAGAAGGCGGCGGCAGCCGTGGCCCCGGGAGGCCTCCAGTCGACCCCCGGGAGGAGCGGGGTGACCGCGGAGAAAGCGCCTCCGCCGCCCCCGCCGCCCACTCTGTACGTGCAGCTCCACGGAGAGACCACCCGGCGCTTGGAGGCGGAGGAGAAGCCATTGCAGATCCAAAATGACTACCTCTTCCAACTGGGATTTGGGGAGCTGTGGAGGGTGCAGGAGGAAGGCATGGACTCGGAGATTGGCTGCCTCATCCGTTTCTATGCAGGTAAGGAAGTCACCTGCCCTGATGGGTGGTTGCAAAAGCTGTCGAGGACCGAGGAGTGATTCAAATTGCTTGTCAGTTTGCCCAACCCAAGAGTAAGTGCGGGTCCTGGTGAGTCTTTGTCTTAAACTTTACAGCTTTTTCATACAGTCTGTGTAGTACTAAATTGAGCAATCTTTAAATCTGCACGTTTTATCAATCTTGAGGGCTCAGAGGTTGGAAAGCAATGTGAAAGAGGTGGTTGAATCACCAGGAAGTACAGGAAGCAGGTCCCCCTGAAAGCGGCAAGAGCACCTTTAACCATAAAGGTGCTTCCTCAGGGGCATGTTGGGTTTCAGGCTGTTTGGGATTTCAGGTAAACTGTCACGTGAGCATAAGACGGACAGAAGAAATAACAACAAAAATGCTCTAGAACACTTTTGCCTGCATTTGACTGTCCAGTTCAGCGTTCTAGCTGTGTGTGCCACCGGGAGCTCCTGACTTGTCAACTGCTGCCTTTGTTTATTCAGCTCTGCCACACTCATAAATTACCCACGGATCCCTCATTAGAAATCTGACAAAAGGGTCCCTTTTTAACTGATACTTTTCCCCAGCGCTTTTTTTGCTCGATATCTGTTTCGTCTGCAAGTTTGTCTTGCATTAAAAAAATGATTTTTCCTGTTCCTCTCATTTCTTCCAGCCTAAATTTATGGTCAGAACTGACCACTGCAATACGCCTTGCAGGAAGGTTCACAAGAAGGATTTAAGTGGTTGCTATTTTTTCAGCTATGTCCTAAAATCTTCCCCCGTCTTGTTTCAGTACATTATCAAATTCTTGTCTAGGGGTGACCCATGTTATGTTTCTCTTTTGGCTAAAGATTTGGCTAGTACTAAATTCAGGAGCTGTAGATGCTGGATTTTGTATTTGAGTTTTCTAAGTAGTTTACATCCCTTTCCTCCTCTGGTTTGAATAATTATGTTCTCAGTGATAAGGAATTTTATTTAAAATAAAGTTCTCATAGCAAAATTAAATCAGGAGTGTTAAATCTTCGCTAACTTTAGGTTTTTAGGTTGTAGGTGATGGTGGAAAAATAATCATACTTGTAACTCCATTAATTTGTAGCTATTCTTTACAATTCAATGTCTTTTGGTCCAGCTTGTGTGTCCGAGTGGCAGTTTAATTAGTTTGCATGAAGAAATCTTTACATCTTTACTCCCACATTGAAATATGCAAGACTGACAGGATTCCTGGTGAGAGAGATGCCCTTTAAAGTTCTTGGAAGTTTTTCTGAAATTTAAGTGGATTTCTGATGAATCTTTTCCCTGGTCAAGAAAACCAAATCGTAATACAGTAGCATTTGCAGTATCTGAAGACAATTTGTCAACTCGATGACATGGCTTTTAAAGTTTATGGTCCAGGAAATAGATGATTTTTTATGTAAGATCAACAACTGTATTCTTTTCTCCTTTAATTCATGTAATTTGTAAAATATTGTTATTTTACAAAAGCATTAAAAATAGGTGCCCTTTAACTACATGGAAGGAACTGTATATAAAAACAAGGGATGTATTAAATAGAGTTTGAACAAATTTTATATGGAAAGAGTTTGCTTATGATTGGATATATCCATTGTGATAAGTGTCCATGGAAAGGTTTTGGGTGTCACAGTTACGAAATTTGAATTTTTGTTTCCCTTTGATTTTCTTCAAGAGTGTCTAAAATATTCTAATGGGTAATAAGCACTTTCTTTTTTTTCCTCAAAACTTCATCTCAATATTAAAATGACAAGTCTTTCCTGGTTAAATCTTAAATGTTTGGCATGATCTTTTAATCTTTTTGTTTTGTACTTTATGAAAAGCAGTAATTGTTACCTGATTCTGCACTTACTGCCTTATTTCTATATGCACAGCATAAATGCATGTATGCCTCTGAGTATATGCTTACATATACTCAGATGTGTGGGGATGCCACACAAAGTATCCACCCTATTCTTGAACGTGAAGCCAGTGTACAGGTGTCCTAGAAGAAAAATGCCTGATTGTTGCAAAGTTGTCTAATTGCTTATTTTGGCTTTTAAGGAAAGTTGAGCTTATTTTAAGCCTAAGTTAATATACCAGACATCTCTGCTGTTATTCATTTGCCATATAACAAAATTTAGTGTGTGGTGAATCCACTTGAATTTTTACAAAGAAGTTCAGTTACTGATGAACAAAAGCGTAATCTCACTTATGGAAACATTGTCAGGACTCCACATATAGTGAAGGTTTGCACCAGGCTGGAAGTGATTCCTAGAAATGATCTCTGTGTTCCAACAGAATATAGAACACCTCAACAGGACAGAGTTACATTTTGGTAGTAGTTTTTTTCTGTAGGAAGAGGATAATTAATGTTTGTTTTAGATGACATCTTTTACGGGTTTTTGAAAATTCTGTACCCCATTGGTAATTTTATATATAACTTATTTTTAAATTTATTGCTGCATGTTGTTTTGTTTACATATAGTTGGGGTTAAGGATAGCTAGGAAGTTGCTTTCAAATTGTTTTGAATATTTTTCTGCATTTAAATTGAGCTTATCTACTGTCTTGAGGGTCTACTCTTGAAGATCACCTTTCTGTTCAATTTTAGTATTTATAACCTGACGGGTTGTTTTTTAGAGGCTTTGAAAGCCATTTGTGGTTGCTTTGAATATTTAAATATTTATCTGGGTAAAGTAAAATGAAAGTCTTTAATGAACGAGAAGGCCTTGGATAAAGGTACTATCTAATTACAGAGTTGTTAATGAAAACTTAGTTTGAAAATTGTTATAGCATCTACCAGGCCACCATTCTCTTAGCTGACTTAAGATATGGGAAAATTTAATTAGCTTTATCTGAAGTTACTTAAGTATTTAATATCCTTTTAAAATCAGACATCTTAAATTTTGCCTGAAAGAGAGTAACTATAGGTTAAAAAATTCAAGAACTTAAGGTTGCCCGACATAAGTTATGGACTCTCCTAAACATGAATGAGCTTTTGTTTTAGACTCTGTGGGGAGCCTTTGTCATTGATGTAGGGCAGCATTAAACTATATCTTTTTATATTTTTTGACTTTTCTCCCAGCACTTAGATCTGAGTAGTCTAGCAATTTCTGTTCGAATTTTAATAATGACAAAGGGTGTTGACAGAATAAAGTGCACATTCACTGTACCTAGTGAATCTTGGACAAGGTATTTTTGTGTGTGACTCCTTGGGATTTCGCGGGAACAATCTTTTTATCCCTCTCATATTTTCTTTCTTTTCTCTTCTGGGAATGATCAAACCTTATGTGGTTTCCTACATGCAAACTAAGAGGGGAGAGGTGGTTCAGCATTAAACTATAATATTGACAAGCAGGTTCTTATTACTATACTTACAGCGGTATTGAGTAACGCGGTTTGAACGTGTGACACCAGTGTGTGCTTGAACAGTCCCTTTAATTTTCAGTACAGAGGGTTTAAATTTTTTTTTAAGTATTTTACATTTTTATATTTATATTGTATATTTATTTTTTATTTATATTTTATATTTATATTTTATAATTATATATTATATTATAACATATTTATATTTTATATTTATTTGTTTTATATTTATTTGTTTTTGTTGTAAAGTACATGCTGCCCTTCACTACTATGGCTTGATAACATCTACAATACATTGGTTTTTATTATCTTCAAACATCTTAAAGGGTTTTTACATAAATTATTTCATTTGCCCTTTCAAAAACAGTGTTAAGGAGGAGTCAGTGGCAATCCTCTTTTCAGATGGAGAAACTGATGCACAGAGAGATCTGACTCGTCGTATTTCCATCCTCGGGAGGGCGGAGAATAGAGAGCTTGGGTATTCTATTTTGCAATTCATATCACTTTCCATGAATCGATGCTAAATTAAATTTACACTTGAATTTTTCTCTTGGTTAAAAGCATTCCAAAAATATGCTGTTTTTGTTGGTAATGAGGTGATATTATCCTCTAGTTCAAAGTGGTATTTCTTGTGAAATGTGGATGGTTCTGTTGATCATGGTGCCTTTAAAAATGTAAAGAACCAAGACGGACAAATAAGTAGACAGTATGGAAAGAGTACTGAAGTGTTCTAAATATCCTGGTTGCAAATAGTCATGCTTGGATTTAAGTTGATATGAATTAAAGTTTACATAATAGTTCTTTATTCTCTTATTCAAGCATACCTATTTGTTAAACTGTAAATCTTCATTGGGAAGTAGAGAATTAACACTTCGCCTGAAAAGTGGGTAACTTTTGAGGGGGGTGTGTGTGTGTGTGTGTGTGTGTGTGTGTGTGCATGTGTATGTGTGACAGTTCGGTTGCTTGAAAACATGGCTTTCAAAGTAACTGAAAATATTTCTCATTAAATATGTTATTTGCCTAAACCTGTTATTAAAAAATTGAGTTGTCTTTTAATGATGCTTTCTTGATGTTACTGTGCTCTTGTGTAATTTTTATAATTCATATGTTGTATAGTGCTAGAGATAGTAAGTTCTTCTCCTTGAATTTCATAGTTATTCCTAAATTCGTGTGTTTTGTACTCATTGAAATAATTGTAGGGGCAGGAGATGAGTGTAAATGAGTTTGTGTGAAGTTTTAGGTTGAAAGTTTTATCTTTTGGTTGCTGTAAGATTATCAAATCACCCACCTTAAATGTTCGATGTATACAAAGATAAGTTATTTTTTAAGTGTAAAATGTTTTTGTTGTTTCTCATTCTCTTCTTAGAATCCTGAATTTAGCTTTTCATTTACTGGTAACATAACATTCACTGACATTGTATATGATCCAAGCCTAGTATAATCCTTGGCATTTTAGTTTAACATTTGTTGAATTTAATTTGTGGAATTTTGTTAAGCAGCTGGTGGTGTGTGCCCTGATTTTTCAGCTTCCATCCTGTTTGGGTCCCCAGGGATGTGTTAAACACACATACACACAGCGGCATTTCTCCCATGGCAGGAGATTTTAGATGTGCCACATACTATTAATATCTTCTATTTCACGTGAGTGAACTCTGGATTTTGAGAGAATAGCTCTCTCTGAAAGTTTTCTTAGAGTTAACAGGTTTCCCCCAACTTTTCAAAGGCATCTCGTACTTAATTTTGCAGTGAATTTAATGAGACATCTGTCAAATGAGGCATCTTAGATTTAATGATTTTTTTATGTGCCAGGGTTTAACATAATTCAGTCTATCTGGACTGGAGAAGGGTTTGATTGTACTATGAAAGTCCAGAGATCCTGAAGCCGCTCAATAGAAAAACGATTCCTTTAAAGACGCCTGACATTTTGAAAAAGAGAAAGAGATGTTATCAAAATGTCTAAAACAGCCTGGGAAAATGAAGTCTTTTTTTTTTTTTCTTTAAAGTTCCACCTTCTAAACCCATTCCATCCCTTTAATCACATGCATCTGGTGGAACACTGGTAATGAGGGGTTTTGAATCTGGCCTGACATCACTGTGATTCTACGGCAAACCCTTTTTTATACTTACCTTTGGCTTTCTAAAGATAATGCAATTAAACAAAATCGACCATATGAATTCATTAGATATATTAGATATTTATAACCTAAGGCTGTATGACTGACTGGATTTGTATGAAACTTCAACTCCAGAAACTTTTGATAAGTTGAAACTCAAGTACCTAGAAAGAATAGACTTTAATGATACTTTGATTAAAAGTAGTTAGTTAGTATACTTAGGTAACTGTGAAATAGCAACTCTTTGAAGTTGTGTGATATTATGCTTTTTATCAAGCATAATAACAGTTACTGGATTAATGAAGTGTTGTTATTCTTTGATTTTAGAGTTGGAATGGTTTTGTTGTGTTACCATGACTTGGCCTCATATACTTTTTGGTATGTTAAATGAAACAAGGCATAACCATTCTGTAATGCCACATGCATACTGAAGTAATTTTTTTCCCTGTTGTGTTTTTTACATTTGAGATTTTTATACATTGTAAAATGCATTTAACAATAAAGTGTCTTGTGGAGGTGTAAGCCTAGTGGCCTCTGAGTTTGTGACCTAGAAGTTAACAATGAAAACTCCATAAAATACTTTGTTTGGAGGTTGCATATATTGTATGATTTTGGAGATATCAATACTTTAGAAAAACACAAGCAAAAAACATTCAGAATTTTGGCATATTTTTTTCTAACTGGAGCTTGGCTAAAAGTAAATTAGCCTTGCTTCTAGTTTGTGAAAGCATTCAGTTGAAGACTGATGAAATTTGAAATATTTGGTTTTGGACCATTTCAATAATGAGTGAAAAATCTAATTAGAAAGTGAAGTTAGAATTTGAATTGGTTGTAATTTTTTTAAAGGTTTTTTCTCGCATTCTGTTTAAGCAGGTATCTTTGTATTTGTTGCTCTCTATTTCTTCTGAGTCAGACATCTGAGGAAGAGCAGGTGGAGAATGAATCTTTTCATATACCTGCCTCAGTTAATAATGTGTTAGAGTGTTCGGGCTTTCTTTTCAAATACCAGGCATGTTTTTAAATACAGCAAGAGCTTGGCTGGTGTGTTGGAGGTGGGGGTTGGGTCAAAGTATAACTCTCCTCTTCAAAAACAGAACTTTGGGAAAGAATTTTTTCCTTTTATCTCACACTGTGAGAGAAAATGTACTGCTTTTTAGAGAAAGTAGTCTGAGAGTTGGGAAACTTGGCATGACTTTGAGCATTCATTTTAACCTACCCTGGGCTTTGATTTCCTCATCTGTAAAACGATGGGGTTGGAGTAGAGCAAGTCCAAGATCTCTTCCAACTTGTAACATTCTGAGGCTTCATTAGAGAGCCTGATTTTTTTGAAGGGCTTTGAAAATTGTAGTTGTTTTAAGTTCTGTAAGACATGGCTATGGGCTTAAAACTGTCAAATCCTCTGCCTTTTCTTATGGGCTTGGACCTAATGTACACAAGTAAGCTGGAGGTTGCCAATCAAACAAAGCAGATCTCCTCTTTGGTGTAGATTAGGATAAGAATCGATGTTTGATTACCCCGTTCCCTGTCATTCCTACTCCTAAAGTAGAATTCAGCATGCCAGAGATGAGTATAAAGAAGTACATCCTCTTTTAAATTAAATTCTTAAATTAACTTAGCAAGATGCCTTCATAGTCTAGTTCATCAAGTTTACTCTAATAACTGTATTAGAGGGATACAAATGTGTAAAATGTGCTGGCTAGTTAGCTTTATTCATGGTGAACTGTGTGCTTGCCTACCAGTGCTTAGAGTCAGTAGGAGAAAAAACATTTTAAGAAAATGGATTTTTTGCACTGTTACTTTGGATGGGTAATAGAATTTAGGATGTTGTAGAGATAATTTAGTCCAACATCTGTGTTTTTATAGATGAGAAAAGTAAACCTGTGAGGTAAAGTATCTGGTCCAGAATCATTGGTCAAGTCAGTTACAGAGTTAGGACCACCACCTAGGATTTTGATGATCTGTCCAGTGTTCTTTTTTTCCCACACTGTGAATCTGTATACTTACTGTCTTTGGTGGTTCTTTATATTAATACTATTAAAAATGAAAGTTAAAGAAATTGTGTGCTTTACACAGTTAGTGGTTTCTCTATTCAAGGTTTTTTCCTAGTTCTTTTCATTCTAATCAGTGCTTTTGAGGGGTTGCATATCACTTTGACAGATTGTAAGAAAGGAACTTATGTTGGAACAGGTGGGCATTTTAATTGCAGAGAGAGAAATTAGATTTCATCCGTGATGTTACCTTTGTGGGATGCATGATAGAACTATTGACAGTTGGCAGAGAAGAGGTACAGTGTTAGAAAATCAGTGTTCTTAGTTCATTCAGTACGTTGAAGGTGAAATTGTTAAAAGAATAAAAGTGTTAGAAAAAGAAATCATTGAATTAAAAAAATAACTTGGGAGAAAAATTTAAGCATGAATTTTGAAAAAAAATTTCCCTTTAAATATGTGTGTGTTGGCTGTGCATGGTGGCTCACACCTGTAATCTCAGCACTTTGGGAGGCTGAGTTGGGCAGATCACCTGAGGTCAGGAGTTCGAGACCAGCCTGGCCAACATGGTGAAACCCTGTCTCTACTAAAAATACAAAAAATTAGCTGGGCCTAGTGGCTCATGCCTGTAATTCCAGCTACTCTGGAGGCTGGGGCAGGAGAATCGCTTGAACCCGGGAGGCAGAGGTTGCGGTGAGCCAACATCACGCCACTGCATTCCCGTCTGGGCGGCAGAGCAAAACTCAGTCTCAAAAAAATAATAATAATAATAAATAAAATAAATAAATATGTATGTGTTAAAAAGATTCAACATTATCTTCTTTGAATTATTTTTAAAAAGATGTGTCAGAATTAATTGCACCTTAGCTTATTTTTCAGGTACGTGTATGCAGTTCTACCTTTCTGTGACATAAAAAAATTGAAACAACTTGTTCAGTATCTTTGGGCTTTTGTTGTGTGCTGATTTGGAAGTCTTTGTCAGAAATATGCCATTGCTTTGAATACTTTCTCTCTCTCTGTCTCTTAAAAAAAGATAGGGAGAGAGAAAGAAATATCCTGCTCTCATTAGCAAAAAGATAGTTTGTGAACTGTGGAAACAAATATTTCCAGCTAATTTTAGGGTATGACAGATTTCTTTTTATGCTAGATTTCATTTTAATTTAGTTATTTATCTTAAGCAAAAGCTTTAGCTTCGTTTCTATGAGAGTTAGCCTACTAAGTCAATTAATTCCCCAAAGATTACTGTTCATTTTTAAATGAGTAAAGGAACTTTTTAAAAAATGCATAAGTACACAAGGGTAAAAATATATTGCATCTGTCATATTGAGTACCCTAGATGCTGAAGCAGAGGAAAAATTTCTCTTGATGGTCTCTTAGAGAGGTGGTATGGCTGGGGTGCAGCTGACATTCAGTTTTAAGTAACAAGGAACTCTCGTGTATAAACACTGCTATAATTGGCAAACTTATTCTTCCTTATGCACACACACACAATATATATATGTATGTATATACACACACACACGCATGTTCTCCATTGAGTGTTGAGGTAGGATATGATGAGAGGTAGTAGTTGTATTTATGGATGGGAGGGGGTGAGTAGGGTAACTGATCCTGGGGAAAAAAAATCTCAATTTAAAAAAATTTGCAGTTAATTTTGTTGAACAATAATTAGTAACTCATTGTGACTTGTTCATAGCCCTTGCCTGCTTTTTTTTTTTTTTGTTTTGGTTGGATGTTTGCCTTTTTCTTACTAATTTCTTTGGGAGTCACATAGAGAAACTAGTTTTGTTTACTAAGTCACCAATATTTTCTTTATCTGTTCACTTTTATATCAGTCTTTTCCTCTAGGTTTTCAGGGTCTGTGTCATGCTTAGGAATGTCTCTTCTACTCCAGGATTTAAAAAATTTTCTAGTACTTGTAGTATTTTATCCTTTTCTTTTCTTTTTTTTTTTTTTTTTTTTGATGGAGTCTTGCTCTGTCGCCCAGGCTGGAGTGCAGTGGTATAATCTCGGCTGACTATAACCTCTGCCTTCCGGGTTCAAGTGATTCTCCTGACTCAGCCTCCCGAGTAGCTGGGATTACAGGCGCCCACCACCACACGCAGCTAACTTTTGTATTTTTAGTAGAGATGGGGTTTTGCCATGTTGGCCATGCTGGTCTTGAACTCCTGAGCTCAGGTGATCCGTCTGCCTCGGCCTCCCAAAGTTCTGGGATTACAGGCGTGACCCACCATGCCTGGCCAGTGTTTTATAGTTTTCTATGCATAAAAATTTGATGTATCATCGTTTAAGATAGGAAAGAGAGGCTGGGTGCGGTGGCTCACACTTGTAATCCCAGCACTTTGGGAGGCCGAGGTGGGTGGATCACCTGAGGTCAGGAGTTCAAGACCAACCTCCATCTCTACTAAAAATACAAAAATTAGCTGGGCATGGTGGCAGGCACCTGTAATCCCAGCTACTCGGGAGGCTGAGGCAGAAGAATCGCTTGAACCTGGGAGGTGAAGGTTGCAGTGAGCCGAGATTAAGCCATTGCACTCCAACCTGGGTGACAGAGTGAGACTCCGTCTCAAAAAAAAAAAAAAAAGAAGGAAAAATAACAAATTGTTCGCACATTTTAATTGAATAACTGTGTTCTTTCTTCACTGATTTAAAATGCCCCTTTTGGCAGGTATGTGGCACATGCCTGTATTTCCCACACTTTGGGAGGCCAAGGCAGGAGAATCATTTATGCTGAGGAGTTCAAGACCAGCCTCGGCAACATAGTGAGGCCCCATTCTCTACAAAATAATAATAATAAAAAAATTAGCTGGGCATAGTAACATGCTTGTAGTCCTAGCTACTTGGGAAGCTGAGGTGGGAAGATTTGTTGAGTCCAGGAGTTCGAGGCTGCAGTGAGCCATGGTCATGCCACTGCACTCCAGCCTAGGTGACAGAGCAAGACCCTGTCTCAAAAAAAAAAAAAGCACTTTTCTCCAGAGTTTATGCCATTTTTACTTGTTTGTTTTAACTGGCAGGCCGGGGATTAAAATCTACAATATGGAGTAATGTAGGTTTAGGGTAGGTATTAGGATTTGTTGAGGGACAGTAGGGAGAAAGGGAAGGCTCTTTAGCCTTACCACTGCATTTCTTTTTGATGCCCCAATTTCCCATGCCATCGTCACTTTTAGGATGGCAGCTTATGTGCTTCTGGATATGGACTTATCAGGCTACTCCTTTCCTGTGGATTGTGTCTCATCTCTAAGTGGATTGGATGGGAAGGGGAGGGGGGCTGGAATATAAAATATTGCTTCTATGTGTATTTTTCACCCTTTACGTATTAGAGATACTTTTTTAGGCCAGGTGCAGTGGCTCACGCCTATAATTCTAGCACTTTGGGAGGCTGAGGCGGGCGGGCAGATCACCTGATGCCAGGAGCTTGAGACCAGCCTGGCCAACATGGTGAAACCTTGTCTCTACTAAAAATACAAAAATTAGCCAGGCGTGGTGGTGCATCCCTGTAATCCCAGCTACTCGAGAGGCTGAGGCAGAAGAATCACTTGAGCCCAGGAGGCAGAGATTGTAGTGAGCCGAGATGGTGCCACTGCACTCCAGCCTGGGCGATGGAGTAAGACTGTCTCAAAAAATTTTTTTCAAGAAGTGACATAAAGCATTGATTTCTGTTTTCCGAATTTGAACTCATTGACTAATTTATTTTGCATTAGGCAGCAGTCTCAGCTGTTTATACCGTTCAGATTCACTGAACTTTTTTCACCTTCTGGAGAAATTCTGGGGGCTACCCCTTGAAGGTCATTGTGAAGCACATATGGCTTATTTTTATCTTTTTTTTTTTTTTTTGAGACAGTGTCTCACTCTGCCACCCAGGCAGGGGTGCAGTGGTGTGATCTTGGTTCACTGCTGCCTCCCAGGTTCAAGTGATTCTCCTGTCCTGCCTCAGCCTCCCGTGTAGCTGGGATTACAGGCACACGGCACTACACCTGGCTACTTTTTGTATTTTCAGTAGAGACGGGGTTTCACCATGTTGGCCAGGCTGGTCTCAAACTCCTGACCTCGTGATCTGCCCACCTCGGCCTCCCAAAGTGCTGGGATTACAGGCGTGAGCCACTGCTCCTGGCCTGGTTTATCTTTTAATTTTAAAAAAGGAAGGCTAACATGCCTATTGAAATTAGTAGACTCTGCCAGTGGTGCCTTGAGTTTTTTTTTGGCTAGCCTGAGAAGGGGGTTCCACGCGTTGTCTTGAAGTGATGACAGTTCTTGATTACAGGGATAATAATTTGAAATAGCTCTAACTTGAGATAGCAGAACTCTGTGATCCTGTGACCAGTGTTCTAATTGTACCCATGGTATGTTAGTGCTGTTAAGTCAGTTAATTCCCAGAAAAAATGAAGTGTTTTTTTAGTGGGAATGGGGGAGGGAAAAGGAACACATGTCAAATATAGAAAAGTCAAATTAGAACGTCTACCATCTTTGGTAAACAGGCTTTCATGGTCTATTGACCAATTCTTAGTTATTATATAAATGACTACAAGACACAAATGGTACTGCTGTTGGGTTTGTGGCTTTATAAGATTCTGTTTGTTGGACAACTAGGTTTCTCTTCTGTAGACTTTTAGTTGTGTTGCAGAAGTTCCAAATCACCTTTGCTGGAGTTGGCTATAGGCTTTTTAATACATGAACACTTAAGGAGAAAATCTCCGGACCTGTTGCTGTAAAATACTAAATGAAGCTGGGCGTGGTGGCTCACGCCTGTAATCCCAGCACTTTGGGAGGCTGAGGCGGGCAGATCACTTGAGGTCGGGAGTTCGAGACCCTGTCCCTACTAAAAAAACAAAAAAATTAGCCAAGCATGGTGGTGCACAGCTGTAATCCCAGCTACTCGGGAGGCCGAGGCAGGAGAATCGCTTGAACCGGGGAGGTTGGAGGTTGCAGTGAGCTGAGATCATGCCACTGCGCTCCAGCCTGGGTAACAGAGCGAGACTTCGTCTAAAAAAAAAAACCTAAATGAAATGAAACTGTGGTCACCACATTTAGGTTTTTGTATGTAACAGTGCTTTCTTCCACAATGACAAACCAGATGTTATTTTTAAAAAATTTGAATAAGCAAGTGCAAAAGAATTGAACTGCTTCGGCATAATTGTACCCTGCTGCCTAATGTTCAAGAAATTATATAGTATTTTGGTATTTAGCAAACATTTCTATCACCCTATATGCTAATTGCTGTTTAGTGCTTTATAAATATTAAGTGCTTTATAACTATTAATTTAATTCTCACAACAACCCTATGAGGTAGGTTATGTTATCACCCCAGTATTACAGATAGAGAAATGGAGTTACAGAGCAGTTTGGTAACTTGTCTAGATTTGTACAGTAAGCAAGAGAGAGGCAGAATTCAAGTTCAGGCATCAGACGTCAGAGTTAACTGGTAAGTGTCCCCACTGATTTGCTGAATATGGAAAACTTATCCCTAATGAGCTTCTGTGGTCAGTTTGGGCACATCAGCATTTGTGAAGCATAGACTTTAAACTAGTTACCACCTGGACTTGAGTTCTGGCTATGCCACTGACACGGCTTTTCTGCATTCTTTCTTAACCTGCTGCACAAGGTCGTTGAGAGGATCAAGTAAGATAATGAATGAAAGTGTCTATGACAACAGTACTAGTTCTTACACACCATCCCTCCACATTTTGGGATGTCTGTTGCTGCTCCTTCTTAGGGTGGAAAGAGCACTGGAGCCGTTCTCTGGTCTGTGCGCTTCTTTACATGATGTGAGACCTATATAGTAAACCCCTTAACCTCCTTCAGCCTCATTTATTAGAGAGAGAGAGAGAGAGAAAAAAAGATGATTTTAAAAAAATCTGTTTTTGGCCAGGTGCAGTGGCTCATGCCTGTAATCCCAGCACTTTGGGAGGCCAAGGCAGGTGGATCACCTGAGGTCAGGAGTTCGAGACCAGTCTGGCTAACATGGTGAAACCCTGTCACTACTAAAAATACAAAAAACTAGCTAGGCCTGGTAGTAGGTGCCTATAATCCCAGCTACTCGGGAGGCTGAGGCAGGAGAATCCCATGAAAACGGGAGGCAGAGGTTGCAGTGAGCCAAGATCGTGCCATTGCACTCCAGCCTGGGCAACGAGCAAAACTTCGTCTCAAAAAAAAAAAAAAAAAAAGTCTGTTTTGAAGAACTTTGTGAGATTCAGATTTGATGATGTGTGTGGAAGTGCTTTGTAAACTGTGAGATGTTATACAAATGTAATGTGGTTTTATTATTTTTAGCAATGGTAAATTGCCACAGATGTTAATTAGAGTTAATTAGGGCTCATTAAGGAAGATGGGATCTACTGTTGTTGGGCACTGATGCTCAGTTACATGGAAGACTGTACAGGCATACCTTGTTTTATTGTGCTTGCTTTTGTTGTGCTTTGCAGATACTGCATTTCTTACAAATTGAAGGTTTGTGGCAACCCTGTGTTGAGCAAGTCTGTTGGCAACGTTTTTTCAACAGCATGTGCTCACTTTGTGTCTCTGTGTCATATTTTGGTGAGTCTTGCAATGTTTCAAAACTTTTCATTGTTTATAATTTTTAAAAAAATATGGAACGTGTCATGAATTTGCATGTCATCCTTGCACAGGGACCATGCTAATTTTCTCTGTATCATTCCACTATTAGTATATATGCTGCCGAAGTGAGCACCCTTTTCATTGTTATATCTGTTAAGGTGATCTGTGATCAGTGATTTTTGATGTTACTATTGTAATTGTTTTGGGGCATCACAAACCACGCCCATGTAAGATGGCAAGCTTGATAAAGTAGTGCGTGTTTTGACTGCTTGACCGGCTGGCTGTTTCCCCATCTTTTTCCCTCTCCTGGGGCCTCCCTGTTCCCTGAGACACAACAGTATTGAAATTGGGCCAGTTAGTAACCCTATAAAGGCCTAAGTGTTCAATTGAAAGGAAGAGTCACAAGTCTCTCACATTAAATCAAAAGCTGAATATGATTAAGCTTTGTAAGGAAGGCATGTCGAAATCTGAGAAAGGCCAAAAGCTAGTTCTCCTGTGCCACAAACAGTTAACCAAGTTGCAAATGCAAAAGAGGTTACTGAAGGAAATTAAAAGTGCTAATCCAGTGAACACATGAATCTTAAGAAGGCAAAACAACCTTATTGCTGATATGGAGAACGTTTTAGTGGTCTACATAGAAGATCAAACCAGGTACAACATTCACTTAATCCAAACCCTAATCCAGAGCAAGGTCCTAACTCTCTTTACTTTTTTGAAGGCTGAGAAAGGTGAGGAAGTTTCAAAAGAGAAGTTTGAAGCTAGCAGAGGTTGATTCATGAGATTGAAGGAAATAAGCTGTGTCCATAATACAAAGGTGCAAGGTGAAGCTGCACAAGTTATGATGTAGAACCTGATGTAGAATCTGCAGCAAGTTATCTGAAAGATCCCGCTAAGATCATTGATGAAGGCGGCTATACCAAGTGGCAGATTTTCAGTGTAGATGGATGAAGCAGCCTTCTATTGGCAGAAGATGCCACCTAGGACTTTCATAGCTAGAGAGAAGTCAGTACCTGGCTTCCTTCAAAGGATAGGCTGACTCTCTTGTTAGGAATTAATGCAGCTGGTGACTTTAAGTTGAAGCAGATGCTCATTTACCGTTTTGAAAATCCTAGGGCCTCTGAGAATTCTGCTAAATCTGCTCTGCCTGTGCTCTATGAGTGGAACAACAAAGCTGGATTACAGCACACCTGTTTGTAGCATTATTTACTTAATATTTTAAGCCCATTGTTGAGACCTACTGCTCAGAAAAAGAAAAGATTCCTTTCGAAATATTACTGCCCACTGAAAATGTACCTGGTCATCCAAGAGCTCTGATGGAGATGTACATAGAGATTAATGTTGTTTTCATGCCTGCTAACACAACATCCATTCTGTACTCCATGGATCAAGGAGTAATTTTTAATTTCTGGTCTTATTATTTAAGAAATACATTTTGTAAGGCTACAGCTGCCATAGATAGTAATTCCCTTGATACATCTGGACAAAATAAATTGAAAACCTTTTGGAAAGTTTTCACCATTCTGGATGCCATTAAGAACATTTGTGATTCATGGGAGGAGAATCTCCGTTAACATGGGTTTAGAAGAAGTTGATTTATGGATGATAATGAGGAGTTCCAGACTTCCATGGAGGAAGTAACTGCAGATGTGTTGGAAATAGCAAAAGAACTACAATTAGAAGTGGAGCCTGGAGATGAGACTGAATTGCTGTAATCTCATGATGAAACTTGAATGGATGAGGAATTTCTTCTTATGGACAAGCAAAGAAAGTGGTTTCTTGAGAAGGAATCTACTCCTGGTGAAGATGCTGTGAACATTGTTGAAATGACAACAAAGAATTTAGAATATTACATAAACTTAGTTGATAAAGGAGCAGCAGGGTTTGAGAGAATTGACTCCAATTTTGAAAAAAGTTCTGTGAGTAAAGTGCTATCAAAGAGAAATCTTTTGTGAAAGGAATAGTTAATTGAGCAGCAAACTTTATTGGCTTATTTTAAGAAATTGCCACAGCCACCCCAATCTGCAGCAGCAACCACCTGGATCAGTCAGCAGCCATCAACATTGAGGCTAGACCCTTCACCAGCAAAAAGATGATGACTTGCCAGAGGCTCAGATCATTGTTAGTACTTCTTAGCAGTATTTTTAAATTAGGGTATGTGCATTGTGCTTTATACATAATGCTGTTACAAACTTAATAGACTATACAGTGTAAACATAACTTTTTATATGCACTAGGAAACCAAAAAATTCATGTGACGTTATTGTGAGATTCGCCCTATAACAGTGGTCTGGAACTGAACTTGCAGTATCTCTGAGGTATGCCTAGACACATTCATTCATTTAATCAGTAATTACTGTGATTATTTACTATATGGTGATCCTTTGAATTAAAGATGATTAATGTGAATTGTCTAGGATCCCTTGAATTTTACCAATTTGAGGGCATGTTTGTGGAAACAAGCCAACATTAACAATAAAAAGGTGAAAAGTGTTCTAATGGAGACATAGTATTCGCAGGTTACTGTAGTAGCAGCAATGGGGAGAGAGAGCCTCCAAACTCCACTGTGTTGCCCTCGAAGGACCAGGAGTAGACTGTTGCTTCAGTTCTGGGATGCTGAATTGTTTTAGGAGCAACTCCAAATTATTGGTTCAAGATACAGTCTGACTGAGTTTAGGATTAATAGTTCCAGTTGAATCCTTAGCATTTACCAAATACTTTCAGGCATCTGGGCCTTTTTATCACTTGAATTGTTTTGGGCTCTATTTGTATTATAGTTTGTGAGGATCTAAATTCTGGGTTAAGCAAATATTCGTTTTGATTTTTTGAAACAAAAAAATGCAAATGTGCATGTGCTGGATGTTGCATAAAGCCTGATAGTAGCCTAGAGTACACTGAGGGACATTCTCTTATTTCTTTTTTTTAAGGCCTATGAGGTTTTATTTTTCTATGGATTTATGAGGTTGATGGGAAGTGCTGTTTATCTTCTGAAGGGAGGTACTTTTTTTTAGTTTGGTGTCATACGTACACCACATTCATGTAAAAATTGGAAGATGATGATTTGGTCATGACCTAGGGGCATTTTTTAAAAACCTCTGTATCTCCTCTCTGGATCTTCATGGAAGAAGGAATTTTTTAAAAAAACCTCTCGTCTATGCTAGGAAGAAACAAAATCTTTCAGTGTTCATATAAGCACAAAACAACTTATTAGCTCTTTTATCCATGGCTGTAAAACCTGTACTACACACATGGCAAGTTGTCTTTACTAATGACCTGTTATAAATTATTTTCATCTTGAGTAGATGGCAGTGGCTCTGTGAAATATTGTCTTGTAGTAATGTGGATGACAACATTGGAAAATGAGCTGCTTTTTGTTTTTTGTGTTTTATAATTATGGGAAACACCATGGTAACAAAAAAAAATTATTTCAGCCTTTCTGACTAAAATAAGTCATGCTTCTAATCCAAATAAAATACTTCTAATTCAAACCAATCAACATTCAGGTTAATTACCTGCCAGTGGGTATTTTCCACCATCTATTACTAAATAACACCTATTTGCCCTCTGTGAAAATTTTTACAGAGACTTCAGTTAACTCATTAGAGCAATATTAACACTTGACAGGCTGATTTTTATGGGGGATATTAACAGAAATGTTAGCACCAATGTAATCAGAAGGAGAATAGTTATTGGCCCTTGTGATTATAAAGCAGAAGCTCAATGATCCCTTGCTTTGTAACCAAGTCATATGAGGGACTTGGTGTTTAAATCACAAAATGAATATGTGATGAGAAAAAGTTCTATAAACATATCTTGGAACTGCTTAAGAGGATGTCATTCTTTTTTTTTTTTTTTCGAGGCAGGATCTGCTACTGTTGCTTAGACGGGGGTGTAGTGGTGCGATTTCCACTCACTGCAGCCTCTGCCTCCTATGCTCAAGGCATCCTCACACCTCAGCCTCCCTAGTGGCTGGGACTACAGGTGCATGCCACCTGTAATTTGGCATTTTAAATTTTTGTGTTTTTGTAATTGTAATTTTTGTACTTTTTGTAGAGACGAGGTTTTGCCATGTTGCCCAGGCTGATCTCAAACTCCTTAGTTCAAGTAATCCGCCTGTCTTGGCCTCCCAAAGTGCTGGGATTGTAGACATGAGCTACCCTGCCTGGCCGAGGATGTCATTCTTAAGATACCACACAAAAGTTCATTTCTGAGAGTAGGGATTGTCTTGTTAGTATAGTTGGAATGCTTATTTTATATCCTGAATTGGCTTGTAGCCATTAGAATTGGAAGGTGTCATTGCTTCCTACCTTTATAGATATGCATACTTCCCCTTCCCAGCCCCCCAGGAAAACAACAACAACAACAAAACCAGTTGACCACCCTCTTGGTTTTAAGAAACTGACAGATTAACCCTGGTAGCATCAACCTCCAGATAATCCTGATGGGTAAAAGAAAGTAGTAGAGTTCATTTATCTTTAGGGTACTATCACAGGCACAATTATACTTACCCCATGCACAGTATCTTCTTTATCTTTTAGAAACGTATGTAATATTGGAATAGACTAAACCAGGGTTGTCTGTAGACAGTTACTAAATCGGAACCTGACAAATGCCATAATTGAAGTAATATCTGTTAAGAGTATAGCTTTGCCAGGCTTCACTGGTATAAAATGGGTGAGATCCTCATGGATAGCCCAGAGATGGCCTGGAATCTTTGCACCGGAAGGGGGCAGAGAGCATCTAATACAGTTTCTTACCTAGCATAGAAACCTCTGCTTGTCCATTCCTGATTGATGGTTAGCTGGCCTCTGCTTGTTGACTGCATTGTGTTGAGCCTTGGCCTCTTGAAATGTGGTCTGTGGACCAGCACCATCAGCCTCTTCTGGGAGCTTGTTAGAAATGCAGAATCTCAGGCCCCACCTCAGACTTACTGCATAATCGGCATTTCAACAAGATCCCCAGAAATTTCATCTGCATGGTGGGAGTGGGAGAGAGTAGAAGTTGAAGGAGGGAAACCACCGTGTGGTTCAGGCGAGACACTGAGGGCCTGAGCTAGGGCAGTGGGAGGGAGTAAAGGAGATTGATGTGGACATTATCCTGGGACTCAGTAGCTAACTGGCTCTTTTGGCAACAGAAGCTCCAAGATGACAAGTTTACAGTTGGGTGATAGAAGAATTGTGGATCAGTTCATAAAAGTAGGAAGCAACAGATTGTGTAGCGGATATCACTGATTAATTCAGTGATCCTTGAGGACCAGGCACTACTTAGGAGTTGGCGACATAATGAATGAAAGTGTGTCCTCTGCTCTTGGTATTTACAATTTAACATTGAAGGACTGGTTTTGCTGAGGCATGAGTTTGAAATGGTAATACACGTTAAGCTGACTGCAGCCATCTGTTTAGTTGGTAAATGGGCCTGGCTCACCACCCAGCTTCCAAATCTCAGTGGAGGTTTGTCACTTTCTACTGGTTACCGTATGTGTGGTACCTCTCAGGAAGTGATATAGACATTATTTATTGGTTTTCTTCTAGGAGCCATTTATTTTTATCCATATGCAAAATAAATGCTAGCACTTAGCTATGGCTATCAGACAGAAGTGAGGAGGTATAAAAAGAATATGTATTACATTTATGAAGCTCTTAGGATGTATGTCTTTTGAATGTTGAGTTTTTCCTATCTAATGGGAGGTGACATTTACATAAATAATAATAATAAAACTTGAAATGCCTTATTGGAGGCATTTACACAGTGCCAGGGGAATCCAGAAAGGCTGACATACCAGCTCCCTGGAAGTAGAATCCTCTGGAAAGGATTCCTGGGAAAGATTCTCTGAGAAAATGAGAGACTAGCATTGCATGAAAAGGGCATGCCAGGTACTGCAGCATGAATGACAGGGCTTGATGTGGGTGGGGAATGGTGAGTAGTTTGGAGTGGTGAAATTTTAGGTGATGAGGTGAAAAGTGGTAGGAGATGAGACTAAAAGAGAGGTTGAGGCCATGTGATGAAAGGCCTCACATGCTAAGGACTTGACTCGATAAGCAAGTCGAGTGGAGAATGACATGATTAGATTTGTAGTCTTTGGCATTAACTGGGCAGCCAGCTGGAGGATAGATTGGCGAGGGACTGACTAGAAACTTGGAGACTGCCTTTAGTAGGGCCTTTGATAAACATGTTTTGACTTTGTGTGTTAAAACAGCCTGTTAGAGCTGACAAAGGAATGATATGCTGCCCTTGCCTCAGGGAGTTCAGCCTAGTAGCAGGGAAGGAAAGCATGCAATGCTGCTTGGAATGTGCTGCTTGTGAGGTTTCTACAATGTATTTGTCATACCAAAAAGGGAGGTAATCACCTCTGCTGCAGTTGTGATAGGGTCGGTGGGAGATGCTTTTGAGGAATAGGAAGAGTAGACCAGGAGCTGGAGTGGATGGGATAGGACATTTTTGGCAGGGGACCTAGAAGTTAGATGAAGGTCTACACGAGGTCAGTGCAGATGAAGAACCATGAACATAGGATAATTGTTTACAATGTAGAATTGTTGGGTCTTAATGAATGATTATATGTGGAGGGAGGAAGGGCAGTTCAGGATTTTTTATTCACTCCTGAACTAATTTGAGTACAGCAGTTCCCACTTATTTGAGAAGGATATGTTCCAAGACCTCTAGTGGATGCCTGAAGCTGGGGGTAGTACCTATCCCTATAGGTAGAACATTAGATATACAGTAGGCCGTCTGTATCCATGGATTCTGCATTAATGGATTCAACCAACCACAGACCGAAAATATTCAGGAAAAAAAAAACCAATAAGAAATAATAGCCTAGGTAACATAGTGAGACCTTTTCTCTAGCATTTTTTTTTCTTAAATTAGCCAAATGTGGTGGCACATGCCTGTAGTCCCAGCTGCTCAGGAGGCTGAAGTGGGAGGATGGCTTGAGCCTGGGAGGCCGAGCCTGCAGTGAGTTGTGATGGTGTCACTGCACTGCAGCCTGGGCGACAAAGTGAGACCTGTCTCAAAAACAACAAAAAAACCCCAAAACAATGCAACAATGTAACAATAAAAAATAATTTAAAAAACGTGGTATAACAACTATTGGATATTTACGTAGTGTTTACATTGTGTTAAGTATTATAAGTAATCTAGAGATAATTTAAAGTATGTGGGAGGATATGCATAAGTTATATACAATATTTGTATAAGGGACTTGAGTGTCCATTGATTTTGGTATCTTTTGGGGTGGGTGGTGGTCCTGGAACCAGTACCACTTGGATAGCAAAAGGGGTGACTCTACTATGTTTTTTCCTATACATATATTCCGATGATAAAGTTTAATTTCTAAATTAGGTCCAGTAAGAGATTAACAACAATAAATACTAATACAACGGAACAGTTAATAGCAGTATACTGTAATAAAAGTTATGTGAGTATGGTCTCTCAATCTTGCTGTATTGTACTCATCTATTTTTGGAGTCTGGTTGGCTGTGGGTAACTGAAACTGTGGAAAGTAAAATTGCAGGTAAGTGCAGATTACTGTATGTCCTCCATGTTGGTAACTAGGGATATGGTGTGAACTAGACCAACAACATTTTATATGTCTGGATGACTTGGAGGTTTCTAGTGTGGGGGTGACTAATCTCATTAACCAACAGGCAGAATATGCGAGCAGGAATTGGTTTTAGGGTAAGGGAAGAGATGATGAGTTAGAATTTGGATGTGTTAAGTTTGAGGTTCCTGAAGAACACCCAAGTATGTCTGAAGAGCTCCAGGATCATCTGTATTTAGGTAGTACTTTTGAAGCCTTTGGATTGAATGAAAATGCTAGACAGATAGTAGTTTTGAAGGCTTTGGATTGAATGAAATTGTTAGAGTGAGGAAAGGCCTTAGGAAGCAACTCCAAAGAATGCCTATATTTAAAAAGTAGTAGCGAGTTATATTGAGTGAAATAATTCAGACATGAAGGAGATACACCTCTATGATTATGTTTATATGAAGGTCAGTTAACTGGCAAAGCTAATTTTTGGTGATGTATTGTGGTGGTTACCTTTCAGCGGGATATGGATGGGAAGGGACATGAGGAGCCATCTGGTCTTGATATTGCTCTTTGTGTTGAATTGGGTTTTAGTTTTCTGGGTGGGTACATACACAACAGTTCATTGATTGGTACCCTTATGGTTTGTGTGCTTTATTAGATGTAAGTTATATCTCAGTGGAAGAAGAGAAGAGGCCCTGAAGGCAGAAATTTGAATAGTATTTCTGTCCTGAAGGGAGAGAGGGAGAAAGAGGCTAAAGATGATGGATAACAGAGGGGAAAAATTTAAACAAAGGAAAGTCTTGGAAGAAACAAGCAGGCATGGAGCATCCATGAAGAAGTTAACCCTAGGTGGGAA
The DNA here is from genome assembly GCF_006542625.1 of Nomascus leucogenys. NCBI lineage: Eukaryota > Metazoa > Chordata > Mammalia > Primates > Hylobatidae > Nomascus > Nomascus leucogenys. The sequence goes on along the minus strand of NC_044384.1, from coordinate 17,000,208 downwards.
GAGGGTCATATGTTTCCATAAGGCTTTTAGGAAGGATGGATAAAGTGATTCTTGTAAGAGCTCTGGAAGTCTTTGGGTCTCAATTGGCCTCAGTTTTCTTAGTGAATTAGAAGGTAAAGAAGAGCCACATCTCAATATTTATTGTAATATGCTTTTTCTCGAGCTCATCAACCAACTAATCATAGTGTATACCATCTGTTGTGAATTCATGAGTGATTTCAACTACGGCTGAATTTTTGGAGGATTGATCCTTCCTTGGGCCATCCTAAAGCACCTTACCACACTGGAAGGGAAGCGGGGACAAAGGAGAGGTGGAGGAGCTGATTGCCAAACTTGGTTTTACAGGTTTGGCAATGCTTGCATTGGGTAGGTTTGTTTTGATAGCAAGCACAGCTTGTAGTTCCCTGCTCCTAATCTGTAAGGGTGTGTGTGTGTGTGTTGTGGTGTGTGTGTGTGTGTGTGTGTAGGGGGGGATTGGGGGGGTAGGTAGGTCGGAGGCAGAAAGGCAGGATGTTCAGAAGCCTTCATGAAAGCTGCGGGTAGTAAATAACCAAGCTGGGATTGTGCTTTCTATTATATTCTGTTTCCTTTCTGTTTATAAACTCATTTATGGATATTTCTGAGATAGATTTGATTTTTTTCTTATGACTTCTTTTTTTATGACTTATTTCTTATGACTTATAGGTAAGAGCTGATTCTGAAGAATGTATTTTCCATTCTTAGATTATCAAAATAACTTATGGATTAAATCTGTTTATAAAGTGAACATAAAGACATGGTAAATTTTAAGTTCAGGTAGATATAAACCAGATGGTATAGAGGACAATTATAAATAATAAACACTGTTAAGAAACCATGCTAAACCTATCATGGAAATCTTGTTAATTGTAGTAAGCACTGTATTTTCGTTTTGTGCTCAGGACTGGGCTAGATGCCAAGATTTTAAATTGTGGTTATTGAAACAAAAACGAGAATTATTTTAGTTTTTCTTAAGAATATAATTGTGGCTGGGCACGGTGGCTCATGCCTGTAATCTCAGCACTTTGGGAGACTGAGGCAGGGGATCACCTGAGGTCAGGAGTTCAAGACCAGCCTGGCCAACATGGTGAGACCCCGTACATACTAAAAATACAAAAACTAGCCAGGCGTGGTGGTGCACACCTTTGTAATCCCAGCTACTGTGGAAGCTGAGGCAGGAGAATCGCTTGAACCTGGGAGGCGGAGGTTGCAGTGAGCCGAGATCATGCCACTGCACTCCAGCCTGGGCAACAGAGTCAGACTCTGTCTCAAAAAGAAAAAAAAAAAAAAGAATATAATTGCTCAATATTTACTGGTGTCTTTGGATCATCTAGCTATTTTATATTCCCATAGCAAAGTTGTGTTTTGTAGATTTTTAATAAACGTAGTTTGAGAACTAGGATAGAAACTCTTGAGAAAGAACCATAATTGCTCACTCTTCATATGATGAATTGCCAAACAGCAGTAAGAGTGGAAAAAAATAATAGACCGTTCTTGATTTTACAGGCCCTGGTGGAATGGCTGTAGAGTTCGGTTGTTTTTTACTTGCTCAGGAACTTTGTATTTATTGGGCTAGCAGTTGTTGGCACAAAGGTTTGTTTGTGTTCAAAAGTCACTGATTAGTGGTAACAGAAACTTTTTTTTCATATGGGACACTGTCTTTTTTTCCCTGAGTCTGCTTAGTCAATTCAGACCTGGAGTGCTTGCTTCCCAAGGTATAAGGTGCTTTGAAGACTGGGGGAAAAGATGAGTCACCAGATCCTCTGCCTTTTCAGAAGCTTAAGCCAATTGCACAAGGACACAGATTATCATAAAACAGAGCAGAGTAAGACAGTACCATAGGGTTCTTCCTCTCAATTTCTTGCAAATACTTCTTGAACTTTGTGCCTTTTATGTGCCAGTCTTTAACAAGAAGGTCCTTGCCCTTGTGACTTCAAAGTAGGGAGTAAACTTACCCAATACTTTGATAAATAATTGTTTAATTGTAATTGTTATGTGTGCCACGAAGAAGAAATCTAGTATGCAGTGAATTCTTGTTTAAGCTGAGACCTGAGGATTGAACAGTAGCTTGGGTTACAGGGTACGTGAAAGAGCATTGCAAATAGGAAAACAGTATGTTTGAAAGCCCTGAGGTAGGAAGCCCAGCAAGTTTAAGGACTTAGAGGGAGGACCAGTGTGAATATAGTATAGTGATTGAGAATATCAGGAAATTGTAAGGGGCCATATCATGGGTCTGTGGTCTGGGGCTAACTTCTGCCTGATGAATGCTTTGGTCATTACAGTTTTTGTCCTCTTAAATTCAATGCAAAATAGGTAGATATATGAATTCTCTGTTAAGTCTAGCTACAAAGGCCTTTGAGGCCACAGTAAGTGTTTTGGAATTGATTTTAAGATAATGGGAAACCATTCCATTGAGTTATCAAATGTTCTTTAGATTTGTCTTTTTCAAGGACAGGTGCCATGACTATCATTTTCTAACTTTTTATCTTATCAGTAGGAGGGAGAAAAAGAAGATAAAAGTAACGCAGTCTTTTCTATAATCCGAACACACAAGAACAACCACTTTTTCTGTTCTTCCTGTGTACATGACTTTCTGCATCTTTTAGCCACCTACACAGCTGTGTAGTTCCTTATACAGCTACATTGATTGACTCTATGTTATCTGAGGCCCCAAGATGCTCCCAGAATGCAAAGGGGTATGGTCTGAAAATAAAGGCATAGTCTTTTTACTGGCTTCATGTAGTTAATTTTGTTTTCTTTTTTTTTTTTTGGGGATGGAGTCTTGCTCTGTCGCCCAGGCTGGAGTGCAGTGGCGTGATCTTGGCTCACTGCAACTTCTGCCTCCCGGGTTCAAGCGATTCTCCTGCCTCAGTCTCCCGAGTAGCTGGGACTACAGGTGCCCACCACCATGCCCGGCTAATTTTTGTATTTTCAGTAGAGACGGGGTTTCACCATGTTGGTCAGGCTGGTCTCGAATTCCTGACCTTGTGGTCCGCCCGGCTTGACCTCCCAAAGTGTTGGGATTACAGGTGTGAGCCACTGCACCTGGCCTTTTAAAATTTTTATCGGAAGCTCTATTTTACTCTGTTTCTGCCCCATCCCAGCACACTCATTTTCCTTTTCTTAGAAAAGAAAAATTAGTACCTCTTATTGAATGAGTATATAAAATTCCCTGCTGTATATTCCAACTTCCCATAACTCACCCCCAACAATAATAAACTGTGCTGAACATCAAGGATGTTTGATTGAGGACATTAAAAAACACCAATTCAGTGTGTTCTCTTGATACTTTAACAACCAACTTCCATTTTAATGGAGTTGGAATACAGCATTCTAATTTGTATGTCCTGTTAGGGAGACATTAAATGAAATTATACTTGCTTAGGATTTTTTTTTTTTACACTTTTTATCTATAAACAAGAGAGGTTCCAGGGTTACTTACAAAGTCAATTATTTTTAAATTAAGGGTCAGGTTAATTAGTTTCTTTATAGTTATTATTGAAGTATTATTCTTTGTTCTTTTTCCCTCTCTTGGTTGTCTTAATCCTTTGCATCATTTCCCTATTTTTGAGTAGATTAAGTGATAGTGAATAGGAAAAATTTAAAGACAGCTTTTTTTGTTTTAGGATTTCTTTTTTATTATGGAAAATTTAAACACAATTACAAAAGTAGGCAAAATAATGTAATGAACTCTCATGTAATCATTACCCAGCATCAGCAGTTGCCAACTCATGGCCAGTCTTACTTTGTCTTGAATCGCCTTCCTCTGCTTAGGTTATTTTGAAACTAATCCTAGATCTCATATCATTTCATCCATAAATACCTCTAAACTTAAGTATCTCCATACAGAAATACTCTTTTGGAAGTACTTCAGTCAAAACGATGACACTGTTATTTTCTTTTTTTTTTTTTTTTGAGATGGAGTCTCGCTCTGTCACCCAGGCTGGAGTGCAGTGGTGCGATCTCGGCTCACTGCAGGCTCTACCCGCCGGGGTTCACGCCATTCTCCTGCCTCAGCCTCCCGAGTAGCTGGGGCTACAGGTGCCCGCCACCATGCCCGGCTAATTTTTTGTATTTTTACTAGAGATGGGGTTTCCCTGTGTTAGCCAGGATGGTCTCGATCTCCTGACCTCGTGATCCACCCGTCTCGGCCTCCCAAAGTGCTGGGATTACAGGCGTGAGCCACTGCGCCTGGCCTGACACTGTTATTTTCTTAAAAATTAACACTAATTCCTATTTTTCAGCAATTACCTAGTCAGTGTTCAAATTTCCATTAATCTTACATTTTTGGTTTGAATTATGATCCAAATGTGGTCCAAACCTAGCAATTGCGTTTTTTATGTCTTTTAAATTTCGTTTAATTTTAGGTTTCCCTCCTCTCCAGCTCTTCTTCCCTCTCCTCTTCCACTCTCCTCCTTTCCCTCTCTTTCCTTGCAATTTACTTGTTGAAAAAACCGGGTTATTTGTCCTGTAGAGTTTCTCACAGGGTGAGTTTTTGTGACTGCATCTCTATGGTGGTTACACTGAAATTTTGGATATAAATGTTGACAGGCTTTTTTGTTTTTTTGAGTTTTGCTTAATGTTTACCACTTTGATGTGGAGAGGTAAGTTGGATCTTCTTTTGCTGGATTTAGAGCAGAGGTCCAAAACTGGTGCCCGTGGGACACGTGGCTCACAGGCGTGTTTTGTTTGGTAGGCACAATTGGAAATACTTTAAAATTAATTGCCATGAGTTAGACATTATAAAGTTCCCGTAAGAATCAAGATTTCTTCTTTTTTTAAATTCTGTTTTAAAAAATCAGAGTATCTGGGCACCCCGGCTTCCGTGGCAATGCCTCTGGTGAGTGGTGGGGCTCCTTCAGAGGGCACATGCCCGCACCTGGTGCAGAGCACACCCCTCATACAGGCTTCCTGCCTGGTCCCAGAGGCCTGCTGGGTTTGTGAACCCTGACTTAGAGCAACAGAAATTACCTTTATTTGTGTGGTGTCTCTTAAATTCAATGCATTTTTTGCCGCATATTTTCTCCAAGCTGGTATTTGAGCTGTTTCACTGTCTAAGAATTGATGTCTATTCAGAGAGTGGTCAGAGTGCCAGCTGAAGTTCCTGCTGTGCTTCATACCTCTGTCTTAAGCCTGACTCCATGCATTGCATGAATTTGTTCTCATGTGCCTCTCCCTTGGACTGTGGATATTGGTTTTTTAGTGCCTAACAGAAGGCTTGGTGTATAGTAGGTGCTCAATTCTTATTGAATGAGTAAGGGAGAAGAGGAACCAGTAAATAAACCTGATAATGAAGGCATAGGAAGATAAACACATCATGTAATGCACATCTATGTTTGAAACTTCAGTGATGTTAGCACCTCTACCTTCTCCACTGGCATGTGTTACTGAAAGTGATTGTAATCATGGTATGTTACTAGTATAACACTGTACAATATTATAAATAATTTGTGTAGATGTGCACATGTTCAGCTTAGACATTAGTCACATGTAAATCAGGGATAGGCTTCTTAATAATAGATTTTTAAACATTAGCTAGGCTTTCCTTTCTTGCCCTAAGAATTTGGAGTTTGAATTCCTCCATTTGGTTTATGTCCAAAGGAAGGAAGTACAGCATGGATAGAGCCCACAAACTTGAAGATAGTTTAGGAGGTATAGCTGGTGTAATTTCATAATGTTTTAAAACCTGGCATTTGGATATCATTAAAAACAATAATAATTTTAATACCATTGCATTTTAGGGTTTAGTAATCTTATTTGTTACATGAATGCATACTTTAAAATTAGAGTTGAGGTTTTAATTTTTTTTGGTAGATGTTAAGCCCGCCTGAACCTTTACTTGCTGCTGACAACCTTTGATAAAAAGTGTGGGTGGGGTCAGGTTCTGTACCCTTTGACTCCAGGAGAATATTTAGTTTATCATGATTAAGAGAACAGGAAAAGTAAACACATGTTACCAGTTGCATGTTCTAGTATAGGCTAAGTTCTTATTCCCTAGTGGTTATTACATGAAAATGTAGTTTGAATGACTCCAAACAATCAATAAACTAACATTGCATTAAGAAATCTAGTTCATTTTATACTGTTAAAAATTGTCAACAAGTGGTACTATTAAAAGTGAGGTGTTTCAATTTTAAGGAGTCCTTCAGTGGCATTTGTGGGTGGTGAGAAATAATAAACTCTCATTGAGAGCATGTGGGTGCCTTCACATAGTGCAGTGGTGAGTGATGGGGATGTGCTGTAGTGTTACAAGAAATTAGAGGTTTTTTGGAGTAATTTTAATAGTACCACCGTTCTGTATTTACCAAGTACTTTACATTTTTTAAACCATTTCGGTATTGAAATTATAATCACTAAACCAAATCTTTGAAAAATTCATGATTAAAATTAAAATTCTTAATGTTACTCTTGCCTCTTTTAGTGACTGAATTGAAAAAAGTTACTGGTAGTAAATGTTGGCCAGTGTTTCTTTTCTACATATGAATCTGTGATAAGAATTTTTACAGTTTGGAGGAAAACTATAAAGATTTGAAATCAAAATACTGTACTAGTTTATAATGAACTGTGTCAGAGACTGGGTCAGAGTGTTAGATCTGAATTGCTGACCACTGGATTTCTTTCTGGGCTCCCAAGGGAAATACTCAAATGCATGCCTAATATATGTTATATACGTGGAGAAGGATAGTTGGAAGAAAAACTAATTTTTTTTTTTGAGATGGAGTTTCACTCTTGTTGCCCAGGCCGGAGTGCAATGGCGTGATCTTGGCTCACCGCAACCTCCCCCTCCCGGATTCAAGTGCGTCTCCTGCCTCTCAGCCTCCTGAGTAGCTGGGACTACAGGCATGAGCCACCATACCCGGCTAATTTTGTATTTTTAGTAGAGACAGGGTTTCTCCATGTTGGTCAGGCTGGTCTCGAACTCCCGACCTCAGGTGATCCCCCCTCCTTGGCCTCCCAAAGTGCTGGGATTACAGGCATGAGCCACCACGCCTGGCCAAAACTAATTTTTTATAGTGAATTTTCCTCAAATGTTAGCACTTTCTTGTGTTCCTGCTGCTGTTAGTCAGGGCTTACTTCGGCAATTTGCTTTTCTTCTTCCTTTTCTGTGTGTTGCCTTTGAAAATTGTAAGATGAATACTATTTGAATGATGTTCTTAAATAGCAATTAATTTAGTTTGTTTTGCCCAAATGATTTTAGCTTTGCAGTATTTTTTCTTTTAAAAAACGTATTATAGGCCATTTCAAGCCTGAAGACAAGAGTAATACAAAGAACACCTGTGTAACTATCCACCAGCTTTGTTGAATCTAATTCAACAAGTTTTCTAATTGTTCTAGACTCAGTTTTGGGAAGAGATCCTTTTCTAGAAAATATTCCATGTCTGTTTTTCAACATTATTTAAGTCTACTACATTTCAGATGTCTCCTTTTTAGTTCCTTCTCTTTACTGTTGGTCTAACCATGGATTTGTAACTTTTATTCCTGTTTTGAAAGAATCAGCATTAGGTTTTCTTGAAATGTCTATCATTCCCCTCCCCCATAATTAATTTATGCTCTTATTTTTAATTCCATCAATTAGTTTTGTTAGGAGTTCTCTTTCATTTTATTCCTAAGGTCAGGTGCTTAGCTTACTAATTTTTAGGCTTTCTTCATTTCCTTTTTTCTTTTTTTTTTTTTTGGAAACAGAGTCTCGCTCATTTGCCCAGGTTGGATTGCAGTGGCATGACCTTGGCTCACTGCACCCTCCACCTCCTGAGTTCAGGCGATTCTCAGCCTCCCAAAACGCTGGGATTACAGGTGTGAGCCACAGCACCCAGCCGATTTTTGTCTGTCTTTCCCTTTTCCTCCTCTTCCCTCCCCTTCCTTCCCTTCTCTCCCCTCCTCTTCCTTTCCTTCTCTCCCCTCCCCTTCCTTCCCTTCTCTCCCCTCCCCTTCCTTCCCTTCTCTCCCCTCCCCTTCCTTCCCTTCTTCAACAGGGTCTCCATGTGTCATTCAGGCTGGTGTGCACAATCATGGGTCACTGCAGCCTTGAATTCCTGGGCTCAAGCGATTCTCCCACCTCAGCCTCCTGAGTAGGTGGTCTGACAGGTGTTTGCCACTACACCTGGCTAATTTTTAAAAAATGTTTTGTAGAGACGGGGTCTCACTCTGTTGCCTAAGCTGCTCTTGAACTCCTGGGCTCAAGTGATCCTCTCGCGTTGGCCTTCCAGAGTGCTGGGATTACAGGTGTGAGCTACTGTACCTGGCTGATTTTTTTTCTTTTATTTCATGAATTGTTTTAAAGGTCATTTTGATGTTTTCAAATACACCAGAATTTGTAAATTCAGATTTTACTATTTCAGATTTTATCGTATAATTGTCAAAGTGCCTGGATGATATTGATTCTTTGGTATTGGTTGAGATTAACTTTGTGATTTGGTTTAATTGTTCCATGTCTGCTTGAAAAGAAGGTACATTCTAATTGTTGGGTGTTGGTTAGGTCTAATGTGTTCCTTAGATCGTGATTGTTAAGTATTTCATTGATCTTCTATAGTTTTACTAATTTTTTTACTACTGAACTATTGACAGTAGTATATTAAGTCCTTCCTCCATAATTGTTTTTTTTTGTTTTTTTTTGAGACAGAGTCTCGCTGTCGCCCAGGCTGGAGTGCAGTGGCGCTATCTCGGCTTACTGCAGGCTCCGCCCCCCGGGGTTCACGCCATTCTCTTGCCTCAGCCTCCCGAGTAGCTGGGACTACAGGTGCCCGCCACCTCGCCCGGCTAATTTTTTTTGTATTTTTAGTAGAGACGGGGTTTCACTGTGTTAGCCAGGATGGTCTCGATCTCCTGACCTCATGATCCGCCTGCCTCGGCCTCCCAAAGTGCTGGGATTACAGGCATGAGCCACCATGCCCGGCCCATAATTGTGAATTCATGAAATTCCCCTTTTAATTCAATGTATTTTGAGGCTATGTTGATAAATAGCAGGCAAATTCAGGATAGGGTTTTTTTTTTTTTTTTTTTTTTTGAGATGAGGGTATCACTCTGTCATCCAGGCTGGAGTGCAGTGGCACAATCACTGCTCACTGCAGCCTCAGCCTCCTTGGCTCAAGTGATCCTCCCACCTCAGCCTCCTGAGTAGCTGGGACTACATACCGAGGGTGGTATGCCACCACACTCGGCTGATTTTTTTATTTTTTCTGTAGAGATGGGTTTTTGCCATGTTGCCCAGGCTGGTCTGGAACTCCTGGGCTCAAGCAGTCTGCTGGCCTTGGCCACCAAAGTGCTGGGATTACAGGGGTGAGCCACCACGCCCCGCCCAAATTCAGAATAGTTATATTCTTCTTGTTGGTGGAATCTTTTTCTCACTATATGGTGACATTTTATTTCTAATAGTGACTTCTGCTTTAGTGGCTATTTTGCTTGGTATTAATATGATGATAGCTTTTTTGGGTTACTGTTTACTTGGTATATATTTTTTCATTTATGGTCTTACTATATTGCCATAATTGCCCTTCTTCTAAACAACATATAGCAGGTTTAAAATTTAATCTGAGAATCTATGGATTCAATTTATTTATATTTGAATTTGTTTACTTTTGACTTTGCGCCCCCCCCCCCAACACACACACCTTTTAAGGTTTTAATTTTATCTTTTCTTGGTAGTGTGTTCTTTAGTTCTCATTTTACTGTCCATTCTTCTGAAAGTTTTATAATATATTATTTTAGTGGTTACCTTTAATTATTTAACTTCAACGTGTCACCTAAAAAGCGTATAATCACCATTTCTTCAACATCTTTTCTTTAAAACAAAATCCCAAAAACAAAGACCTTAGAATACTTCAACTCCGATAACTCGTCTTCATTTGTAGGTGTTACACTTTTCTCTAGTGTTTTTGCTTTCTTACTTTTTTATTCCTGAAATTTTACATAATTATTATTATTATTTGGTCAGCACATGTTCAGGTTTACCCAAAGGCTTGCTGGTATTCTAAATAAATGTATATATAAGGGTTTTTTTTTTTTAATTTAAGTTTTGCAGCCTCATATAACCAAACTCCAAACCTCCTGGGAATGGGGGAAAAAAGACTCTTAAAAAAGATACCTACTTGGCAAAAAGAATTTACTACAATATGGAAAAGTGTGTGGGAGAAAGTATGTATTTCTAGAGACTTTGAGATAACATTTAACATTTTGGCTATTTAGCTTCTTTTCTTCCTTTCAGTTTCTCTCTTTCCAGTTTCTGCCTTTCCTGTTGTATTATTCTGCTCAGGTTGTGATAGCAAAATACCACAGACTGGGTCACTTAAACGACAGAAATTTATTTTCTCCACAGTCTGGAGGCTGGAAGGCCAGGATGAAGGTGTTGGCAGGGTTGGTTTCTCCTGAGGCCTCTTGGCATGCAGATGGCCACCTTCTTCCTTTGTTCTCACCTGGTCTTTCCAGCTGTGCCTGCACATCTCTGGTGTCTCTTGTGTGTCCAGATTTCTTCTTATAAGAATACCAGTCAGGGTTGGGCACAGTGGCTCATGCCTGTAATCCCACTTTGGGAAGCCGAGGTGGGTGGGTCACTTGAGGTCAGGAGTTCGAGACCAGCCTGGCCAACATGGTGAAACCTTGTCTCTACTAAAAATATAAAAATTAGCTGGGTATGGTGGTGCATGCCTGTAGTCCTAGCTACTCGGGAGGCTGAGACAGGAGAATCTCTTCAACCCTGGAGGTGGAGATTGCAGTGAGCTGAGATGGCGCCACTGCACTCTAGCCTGGGCGACAGAGCGAGACTCCACCTCAAAACAAAAACAAAAAACAAAACAAAACAAAAAAAGAATACCAGTCAGATTGGGTTAAGGCCCACCCTGACAGCCTCATTTTAACCTTATCACCCGTCTAAAGACCCTGTCTCCAAATATAGTTACATTTTGAGGTACTGAGGGTTAGGGCTTCAGCATATAAATTATGGGGCAGGGGGACACAAATCAGCTTGAGACACCCATTTTTCATCTTTCTTTTGGCAAAGGGTGTTGTTATTATGTGCAGTTACGTGTTCATTGGAGATACAGAAGTAGTTCATGTCCTCGTGAGGCTTTCACCTAGACAAGTCTAGTGATAATCTCTCTGTCTCTTTCTGTCTCTCCCTGCTGCTCTCCCTCTCTCGCCATCCCTCTATACAAATAGGGCACCTGCAGACTCCTATCAGACTTGTTGCTCTGTGATCACTAATATAGCCACTCTGTTTTACATAGGAGAAAAAGAAAAAGCCTTTACAGTCTTCAAAACCCCACACTTACATTTTTATAGTTTTTTTCAAAAGCTCTGCTCAGATTCAGCTTGTCTCAGATTGGACTGTTGACTTTTTGTCTTTTGCATTTATTGCCCTTCTTTTCTTTTTCCTAATTTCCAACTATTTGTGAGACTTGTTGCTGGTGCGGAAACACTGTATTCTATAGTTTAACACAGGGAGGGTGAATTTCCTAGTTGTGTTTTTTACAAGCTACTGGGTTCTCCACTTCCTTCTGTGATTCATTAATGTATTTTTTCTTGCTACATTTCAAAAAACTCCCTGCTTTATTAAGGTTTAGGTGACAGGTCACCCCATTTTGGGTGAAATGCCTGGATGGAACAATTAAAGAGAAAATGAAAGGATTCAAGTACAATAGAGAGTGGGGAAAAAAGAGAGAAATTTGTGGAGTTCATTTGTCTACATGTCTGTTCACTTTAAATACTGTTTCTCGGGTGTCCCTGATTCCTCAGGTGCCCAAAGTCCCAAAGTGAGAGATGCATTTTAAAAAAACAACACCAACAAAAAAGCAATGTTAGCCACGTTTGATTTTTTGAGTACTGCAGCTGAGATGTCAGTGATTCATAGTGAATCTTGAATTGATTCTTAGAACTGCACATCTGAGATGTGTAAGAGGTTTTCCTCACTACTTATTCATAAGCCTAGTTGGCAGAATTGATCTGGAAACATTTTCTAGTATAATTATTATTTTAAAAAATAAGTGTGAAGCATATAGAATGTTTGTGGGAGGAAGGGAGTAGTCTTTCCCTGTCCAAACTGTCTCTAAAACAAGTGATGTATATGGAAATGTCCAAAGGAGTAAAACTTGAAGGTGGCTCGGAATTTGACCTCTAGGTAGGAGAGAATTTGTACTTCAACTTCCTCCTGAAATGTTTTTCTAAGAGTAAGAACAACACCATCTCAAGGGGGAAAACGGCAAGTATGCAGAGGAGAGTCATTTGGCCTTGTTAGTCCAGTCCAGCTCCTTGGAAAAGGCTTTCATTTGTTTGCTGCCTAATTATACTGTAAAAGAAAAGACTGAATCCATTAACTAGCCAGGCCCTTTGTGTCGCTCCTGAATCCCTTTAATTTCGTGGCTGCATAGAAGCTTTATTCAGGGCATTCCTAGTCCTGCACTATCTTTCCTGTCTGGATGCCAGGCCCTATTCATGGTGTTCTCACTGCAGGAAGTTCTCACAGTCATTTGGGGTGGATGGAGGGGGAGGGGAAAGATGAGGGAAGGCAAAGGACTATGTGGGTCTTCCCCCCCCCTCCATTTCCTGCTCTGCCCCTTAAAAACAAAACAAAATGCCAAACAAAAAGCACACTCAGGAACATAGCTATAAAGGAGGGTCTTAAGTGACTCAGTGGATTGATAACTCCTGTTAAATAACAGAAAATATGTCTTCTTCTGACATCTATTTACAAGTAGTACTAAAACACTCAGAAAAAGCTTTTCAGGTCAGATGAGGGTAGGGTGCATTGGAATGGTAATGTGCTCCAAAGGAATTTACTCCTTACAGTGAATGTATTTTAAAGGATTTAAAAAAATTTTTATTTTTAAATTTTGTATTTTCTTTTTTAGAGACAAGGTCTTGCTCTGTTGCCCAGGCTGGAGTGCAGTGGCATGAACACGCCTCCCTGCAGCCTTAAACACTTGGGCTCAGACAGTCTTCTCGCTTTAGCCTCCTGAGTAGCCTGGACCACAGGCATGAGCACTGTGCCTGGCCAGGCGCCCCGCGCCCCCACCTGGTAAAGAATAGCTCTTAAGGTTGTGTTAGTAGCAAGTTGGGAGTTGACACAGAGAAGCAGGGTGTTCAAGCAAATATCTAAACATTTTAAAATCTAAACAGGAAGATAAAGAGGCTAAGGAATGCTTTTCTCCTTACTTCTGGATGGTCTTTAAAAATAAGTATTATTTAGGTTTGGTTTAGAGTATGTGACCTTTTACAACAGACGCTGAATTGTTGTTATATTTCCAATCTTTTCAAATAGATATGCAGATAAAGAGGGGAACTAGAATGATTTTGTTTTGTTTCGAGAGGCCAGTGTGGTAGAAAATAGATAAAGATGAGTGTAGATGGATTCTTGAGAATAGCAGGGCACCGATTTTGAATTGCCAGGATGTTCTCTTGGTTAATAGTAGTTCTGTAACCCAAGGGAAGCTTGATCTTGTTGCGTTTCGTTTGCTTTGAATGAATAAATTATCAGGGGATGGTCAAGGTTAGATTCCACTCTTGTTACATGTTTAATATCTTTTTCAAAACTTTTAGGATCATTTCAAGTGTCTGCTCTCTTATTGTCTCAGTAGATCCTTATTGAAGCTGACCATGCAGTTAAAAACAACAACAAAAAATCAAACAGCTAGTCAAATCCCTGAAAAATCTTCAGTAGACAATAAGTATGAATAACTAGATGAAAACTAAATAAAAGTGGAGAGTGTAGTTGTGTGTTGTGCCATATTACTACTGTGACATACATTTAAAAATTATAAACGAAGAAAAATAGTTATTTAAGGGTTATGACAAGAAGAATTCTGACACGTGGAACCCTTGACTAGATGCATAGGAAACCAGGTAATAGAATAGAATAAGGATGAAGAACTGAATATCAGTAGTTTGCATTGAGATAAATAGTGCAGAGCTTTTTCTGTTTTGTTTTTTAGTGAGTTGGGCATGAGGATATGCTGCACATTTTATTATGGTTAAGGATGTTTTCTTAGGTAAAGTTCTCTTTTTTAATATGGGAAGCTGATGACAAAAAATGTTTTTAGTTCACAGTATTCTATATGATTTATCATTTTAATGTGCTCTTTTCTGATTTAATCAACTGAGTGTATATAAGTCACTTAAAAAGAGTTTTACAATATGGTTTATATAGAGTTTGATTAGAGGAAAATAACTGAAGGCTTGTTTTTATAATAGTAATGTAATAACTATCATTTGTTGAACCCAGCAATGTCCCATAAGTTACACAGGCGCTTTGCATGCATTGCTGGCATCTGGTCCTGTTCCCTAGCAGATGTTTCTGTTCACTGCCTTCCTAAAAATTTAATCAAGTCACCGTAGATGTGTGTAGCCGCATTCAGGTGCTCTACTAAGTAGTGGGACTTTAGAAATTCATTAGTTACTAAACATTGAGACAAGAGCATGCCCTATCCGTGCTGCCCACTCTAGGATGGGCTTCACCCTTCCTTCTCAGGATATGACATGTTACTATTGTTGATGTGCCTTCCAGCAAATTAGGCTAATAAAAGTATAATTTCCCCAAGATTATGACTTTTTAAAGTTTGCAATTTATTTCTCTGCAAGTTCAATTAATGAAATTGACTGTTTTGTAAGATTTCTTATTATGGGCCAAAGAAAGAGAAACCATAGTAATTTTTGATCCTGTGAGATTGAGGCTATTGCTTTTCCTTGAAGTCAGCCCTTTTGGAGTTGGGTTGATTATTTTCTTGAGCTGTCACCTATTCCTGATTCTCAATAAGGGCTGTGTGGTGAAAGCATTTTGTTACACCCATGTAACTAGCCCTTCAGCTTGTAGTTCCCACCCTGCTTGTCTTAAACACTTCAGCTGTTCTTCTGAACTGCTTTACCATCTTACCTTCTTCAGAGAATTTGCCATTGTACTTTGTCTTAGATTCTGGCCTCTCAGTTGTGCCTGAGTAACTTGCTCAGCTGTTCTGTTCTGCTGTGGAATTCTTTTCATCTTTGTGCAACAGGCATTCCCCATCACCTGTCTTGTCACTCTGGCACACTGTGCTTGGAGACAAGACTAGGCAGTTGTTGTTGGGTATGAATGTTGGGGTAGCAGTAGGGCATGTCTGTGTGTGCACAGGAATCTGCGCAGGGCGCCTGTCTGCAAGTTGGCCACTCTTCTAGAGGTGTAGAGGCTGCAGTCTTCATACTTTTTTTCCCCTCCCAAACTGTTTCTCTGCCAGTTTCAGTGTAATAAAATGTGTTTGGCTTTCAGAGGCTTTCTGGTAAGAGGAACAAGAAGATTGCATTTTGCAGTTACGCTGAGAGAGCAAGGTGTGGTGCTTTGGGGAGCATCATGGAAAGGACTAGAAGATGTTTGAGAAAGCTTAGTGTACTTTGGATCCACAGTATCAAAAGTAGGCCTCCCCAGACCCCTGATGGAAATATCAGAAGGGAGGGCTGCTTAGCTACAGTATCAAAACGTAATGGAAGTCATTCCCCCTGTAATTTGCTATAAGGGTAACAATGATATATATAATATACCAGATTCCACATATAAATTAAGAGAGAAGAAATAGGATTGAGGATGTAATGTTCACAGCATTACATTTCTGTAATGTTTAATAGAAAGTATCAGTTGCCATAGTCAGCTACACCTGGTGGTACATACCTGTAGTCCCAGCTACTTGGAAGGGTGAGGTGGGAGGATTGCTTGAGCCTAGGAGATCAAGGCCTGGGCAGCATAGCAATACCCTGTCTCTAAAAAAAAAAAATGACTGTAGTCTGTCTAGGATTCCTAATATGTGTCTCCAGGACCATAATAGGCTTCTTGACATTGACAGATTTTTGTCTTTGAGTTAGCCAGCTAGACAACAGCATTTTGAAATAACTGACATAGTGAAATTAGCTGACGTTTTTTGTAGGAAGTAGAGGTTTAGACATTTTATGTTTCTTTCTTTGTTGTCCCCTGGATAGATGCTCATTGTAATCCTTTCATTCTGTGTAGATACGTGAAAGTTGAAAAGCACTTCTGTAACTAGCCCGAACGTCCAAAACCTTATCCTGCCATGCTCTGTCAAGCCATTGGCTCATTCTTTTCCTTTCTTTAGGTTCTTACCAATACCAATTTTCTCAATAAATAACTCCTTCCCCTCTAATGATTCCTACAGAGAAAGAGGGCAAAGTTTAGATAGTGCCGTGGTGTGAGTGTATGTGTGTCCCTGTGCAATTCATATGTTGAAATCCTAAACTCCAAGGTGATAGTTTTAGGAGGTGGGGACCTTTTTGGGGGTGATTAGGTCATGAGAGCAAAGCCTTCATGAATAGGATTAGTGCCCTTATAAAAGACATCCGAGAGAGACAATTCTTCTTCCACCCTGTGAGGATGCGGTGAGAAGGTGCCAGCTCTGAGCTAGGAATCTGACCCTCACCAGACACCAAATCTACTGGTGCCTTGATCTTGGACTTTCCAGCCTCCAGAACTGTGAGAAATACATTTCTGTTGTTTACAAACTGCTCAGTTTATGGTACTTTTGTTATAGCAGCCCAAACAGACTAAGACAGATAGAAAATTGCTTTATTTTATGCTGGTAAGATAGTTTGTATCTATTTTTTGTTTGCTTGAACTGGGCAGTTTCTATTGGGGGTTTCTTAGAAGGTGTTATTCACTCTTCTGGGGGCAATTCTCTTTTCTTACTTTCCCTTAGCAAACTATTCTTTTTGCCATTTCTTTATGTCTTGTTAAGGCAAAAACAAACGATTTGTGGGAATATTTTGGTTTTTTCCCCCCCCTCCCTTCAATTTGTGCCAAGTGAGAACACAGATTAATGATTTTTTTCTTTCTTTGACTCATTCTTTTTTTTTTTTTTAGTAAAATGTGTTAGAACATGCTACACTAGCTCATGATTCCCAAATAACTTTAGTGGCTTGAAATAAAGGTTTATTTTCTGCTCATGTTGTATTAATCATCATGGAGGGAGAGGGAAGCTTCGTATACATCATTATCCACTCAGGGAGCCAGGCTGATGGAGTAAACACTATCTGGAATGTTGCTGGCTACCAAAGGGAAAAGAAAGTTCTAGAGGGCTCCAGCTCACTTGGCAGAAGTGGCATGGCCTACCCAGCCACCAGGGAGCTAGGAAGGATAGTCCTGTCATGTGCCCAGAAGGAGAGGAGGCCCACACATTTAGCATGCCATCATCTGCAAGTAATGGACAGCCTGAATCAAACAAGCTTAAAGAATCGGGATTATTATTTCACAACATTGAGAATCCAGAAGTGGTTGGGATCTAGCCCATATGTGGTATGATGAGGAACTCATTGATGTCCTTAAGGACTTTAGTTTTTTCCCTCTCTGAGCTCTGCTATCCTTGACTTGGTGGTTTGCTCTTAGGCAGGCTTCCCTCTTGGCCATATGCTGCTGTAGTGGTTCTACATAGCACTTTTGGAAACAACAGTCTAGAGAAGAGGGGGATAGGAAGAAACGGATACTTTTTCTTAAGAAAATTTCCCCAAAGCACCCAGTTAGGTTTCCCACGTATCAGTGGGAGGAATTGTAATATACCCACTCTAAACCAGTTACCATGATTGGTTTAGAAATGAGAATCTCTTTGTTGGAGTTAGGGGCAGGGTTGACTTTCTCCTGAAGGACATGGCTATTTGCAGGACAGGTAGATACTTCAACACAAGTGGGGTTTGATCAAGAAGAGAAGTGTAGAATAAGCCTCCAGCAATGTCTGCCATACTCACTGCGGTGCATGTACATACGATTGAGACTTTTGTCTCTAGAGGTGATGAGAGATGCTAATTTTTGATGAGTGTAGTATGGTACATAAAAGGGAGACTTGAGTGGACAAGGGGTATCCTTAACGTTAAAACTTGTTTTTCAAGCAAAATGTCATTATTTTTACAGACGTCAACATTGTATGCAAAATACTGCCGTAGGTAGGTGCCAGTTTATACTTTACAGGAAGACAAGGCCTCAATACATAATCTCTTATTAGTTTGTAGAACGACTACTGAAACAAACAGAAACCTACGTGAAGCAAACCGATGTATGCTGGGCCGATGTATTTAGTACCTCTGAAACAGTTCTTGTGTGAGTGAGATAAAACTCAAGTGTGAATTTAATTAGTTTTTATTTCATTTCTTGCTGTCTGTTAGAGATTTGTTAGTAATGTTGTACTGATGTCCTTCTGTGTTTCAAATAAGGCTTGGTGTTTTCTTTGAGGTTTTGAAAAAGGTGTTTTAATTTTTCTCTTTGTAGTGCAGGCCATACTGGGATACTTCTACCCATTTGTATGGGGTGTCCCCATTTTAACTTCTGAAAAGTTTGCTGCTTTTCTGTTCTCTCAGGGCTAACCTTCACTCCTTTTCTGACGTCGCTGACTTCTGAAACTGGCAGTGTGCTGGTAGAGGTAGACTGTCTATTATAGCTTAAATATAAAGCTATAAACACATACAGTTTTTCTTCTGTAAGTTCTTTAGCAAGACACCTGTGGTCCTCAGCTGGCACAGAATACCTGGTTGCCTTGGTGCTTGCTTACCTTGGGCCACCCTTGTGCTGTTTTCCAGTTTTTCAGCTCTCCTTGTGGCTTGCTCTTTCACCTGCTTACAGACCTGTGTGAACAGCTCAACCTGTGAATATTTCCTGCAAAAACATTTTCATCTTCCTCTTTTGGCTCTGGGCCCTTAAGGTGTTTGTTTTCATGAGCAAGGCATTTTTCATTGGTGTGTTGGGATTTGAAAGAAATATGTTCAATTAGTTTTGAGCTTTGGAAAGTTCTAGGTTAGGGACACTTTTAAATAAAACCTCATAGGTTATAGTGTGGTAGAGGCAGCATGCATTTCGACCCCATGAGCGGAGTTTCTGCAAATGTAAAATGCCTTTTTCTCCAAGTGCTCTAAAAAATATACATTTAAAGTTTATTATTAGCAGAGAGTAGAAATCTTTTTCCCTATTCTAAGAAAATTTGTTGCACTTTGAATGGTAAAATTGTAATCGTAACTTTTTTTTCTTACCCTTACAGGGTACGTTTACCAAAGTAAATCATTTTGGCTTCCAGTAATTAATAACATAGCTTTAAAAAAGACAAAATGAAACACCTAATTGAGGCCAGTAAACTGACATTTCCAAGGTAAGGGAAAAGCACTAAGTAACTTGGAGGCTAAGTAACTTGGTGAAGATTTGTCATCTAGTAAATGGGTATCCTTTCATACTCAACCCATGCTGTTATGATAGTATTCTCTCTTTACTCCATTTCTTTAGATAAAAGCAAAACCTTTATTTCTTTGAGCATCTTTGGATAGTCACAGAAACCCCTAATTAGCAGGCAAATAAAAAAATTTAGCTTATTTTTGCTAAGGTAAAGAGCCTCTGACACCTTAACTAGGTACTGTTGAGTGGATTGGTCTGAGGCAGAGATGAGACATCTTGTTAAGTTTGTAACTTTCCCTAGTAAATCCATTTCAGAAAAAATTTCAGTTTATGACCGCACTTGCATTTTGCATGTGGAAAACCCATGCCACCAGAGTGAAGGATTTCCTTAGGAGTTAAAAAAAAAAAAAAAAATCTTTCCACCTCTTTGAAAATCGCTTCCTTTTAAGGATAATGAACCAAATGCAAATTACCTTCTTTTTACATGGTGATTGCAGTAAGGGGAGAATGGAGGCTCTTGTTGAATCCAAGTCTTTCTAAACTAAAGAAAAAGGAAAATTTTGTGTCTAATTCCTATGTAATGTTTATAGAGCCGACTGTGATGTTCTGGAGTCAGAAACAAGATTTATATGGAAATGTTGATTTGTTGAATTTGTGAGTCTACTTTGTGGGAAGTACATAGGATAGAGAGAACAGTCCTTAAGACAACTTGTAGCTACTTTAAAAAATTACATAAATATGACAGAGGGTGATTTAGTACTATGGTGGGATCTGTATCAAGGGTTTGCGTGCCTATAATGGTATGGAGTGCATCAGTTGGCCCTGTCATTTAGCGAGAAGACTGCTGCAGAAAAAACATAGGTAAAAATAATTGTCTTGCAACCTCAAAAAGTTTGGGAAAATGTTTAAAAAATGTAATCATTTCCATAGCTTAAAAAAATCTCCACTCACCTGTAAAATGAAAACTCTTTTCAGCCTTAGGTCAGTGTGTACTTTTGGAGATTCGGTTGTGTTTGCAGCTAAAATGTTTTTGAATTTATTCACAAAGATATTTCTTTGGAAATGCAACAGATAGAGATAGAGGATGCATAGAGAGATGGGAAGAGTTAGCTATATTGAGTACGTTCTCATTTGTGTCTTTGGCTTAAGTAATATTTGTCAAAATCTCTTGAACATACTAAATATTTGTCTTAATTTCAAGATCTTGCTTGAAATGTAACCACACTGATATGCTTACTTTCCCTTGGCTATGCTTTGATGGCTAAAATTAAGGACTAGTAAAGAAATGACTAATTCTACCCACCCAAATTAATCTTGTTCAGAATTAGTGATATCTTCAAGTTTCTGTAACTGGTGGTTGACTGACTCAGTTAAGAGCAGGTTTTGCCTGAGCATTAAAATCATCTTATCATTTATGTATCATTTCATCATTTGCTATATTGTTCCTCCCCTCCCCCAACTCAATCTTCTCTTTTGCAGCCTTGCTCTTTCTTTGGGAAATTGAAAACTAAAACCCTGGGAATGAAATATATAGTTAGTGACTAATTTCATCTTGAGTTAAACGGATATGGTTCATCTAGTTTTTATAATCTTCCGGCTGTTCTCAGACCTGTGTCTCTTTGCCCCTGGGGTTCCATACTTGTCTTTGTATTTCTGTTTCTATTAGAAATGATAGTAGTGCCCCCAGAATACTGGAGGTTGAAAACTGGCAGTTCTAAGGGATGGATACTAGTGGTCTACAGATTTATATTGTTTGATCAGTGGTGTGTTTACTTTTAAAAAATTAATTGTCAGTATGAAATAATGAGATTATTTCCAGTGTCTCTTGAAAAGAAGCACAAAATCTGGCAACACCAGGCCCACATTCCTGCATGAAGTGAAGCAGCAGCTGCCTCCGCAGATGATACACATGGTCTTCTGTTCCCAGTCCCATTGAATTCCCTTCATTTTATATTACTTGCCTGGGCCCTGTAGGCATTTTCGGTTTGCTGTCCGAGATCTGTAAGTTTTCTCATCACAGATGGGTTCCTATTTTTGTGGTATTCGATTAGGTTTTCTGCCTTGATTGCTGCTGATGCTGTGATAGCCTGTGAACTGGGGAAAGCAGTGTGTGGTTTTGGCAGCCAGGTAGAACTGGGTTTGAATTCTAGTTTCACCGTTTACCAGTTTTACGTCAGCTCCCAAAGTTTCCGATTCCTCCTGTGTGGAATGGGTATAATCCCACCCCCTGGAGTGGTTGTGGTCTCGGTGCAAGGCTCCCTCTGTTGCCCTTCTTTATTTTTCTTCCTTAACATGTACACTGTAAACTAGAGGACATAATTTAATTTTGTAGGAATTCAGAGTTTGAGGCGAGGAAGGGTGAATATAAAATGGGATTTAAACAAGGTGGGTTTTTTGTTTGTTATTAGTGGCCTGCTTAGCAAAACTTGATGAAATTTACAGTGATACCTCTTGGAATGAGCATCTCCCTGGCATTATTTTGTTTTGTTTTGTTTTATTTTATTTTAGACAGGGCTGCCTAGGCAGGAGTGCAGTGGCACAGTCATGGCTCACTGCCGCCTCGACCTCTCTGAGCTCAAGTGATCCTCCTGCCTCAGCCTCTCGAGTAGCTGGGACTATAGGCACCTGCCACCACACTGCCCAGCTAGTTTTTTGTATTTTTTGTAGCGATGGGGTTTTGCCGTGTTGCCCAGACTGGTCTTGAACTCCTGAGCTCAAGCGATCTGCCCGCTCTGGCCTCCCAAAGTGCTGGGATTACAGACATGAGCCACTGTGCCTGGACTTCCCTGGCATTTTTAATAACAGTGCTGCATATGTGCAGACTCTCTGGAGATCGACAAATCTTGTTAAAACTTGAAAGCATTGCAGCATCTCTTTCAAATATTCTGGAAGGAATGGTGATAAATAGTACAGTTTTCTAAGCAAGGTGTTAAAAAGAATATGGTTACTAAGAAGTGATGGTAGGGCTGGGCGCGGTGGCTCACGCCTGTAATCTCAGCACTTTGGGAGGCCAAGGCGGGTAGATCACGAGGTCATAAGATCGAGACCATCCTGGCTAACATGGTGAAACCCTGTCTCTACTAAAAATACAAAAAAATTAGCCGGGTGTGGTGGTGGGTGCCTGTAGTCCCAGCTACTAGGGAGGCTGAGGCATGAGAATGGCGTGAAACCAGGAGGCGGAGCTTGCAGTGAGCCAAGATTGCGCCACTGCGCTCCAGCCTGAGTGACAGAGCGAGACTCTGTCTCAAAAAAAAAAAGAAATTATGGTATTAATAATGTAAAGAAAAAATACAGGCCTTCTACAAATTTGAAGTAGAGGTACTGAATTTGATACATTTCTGTAAGCATTTTTCTTTTTTTAAAAAAATAATGACAGAGTCTCACTATGTTGGCCAGGTTGGTCTTGAACTCTTGGCCCTGAAGCAGTCCTCCTGCCTCAGCCTCTCAAAGTGTTGGGTTTATAGGCATGAGCTGCCACACTGGTCCTCTGTAAGCATTTTTTAAACCGATTTAGAAAATACTAGGAAAAATGTCCTACACTCTATCCTCATTATAAGCAGATGATCTTAAACTTAATGAAGATCTAGTAGCTTTTACTTAATATGTGAGACCTAAGTAATATTTTTTATTCTTAATAACAATTAATATGGAGTTTTAAATTAATAAATTATAAGTACTATGAGTATTCCTCACCACCCAGCTAAATAGAATCCTGTTTTTGTTCTAGAAAATTGACTGTCTGCATTTGTAAAGCTACGGTTTTGATGTACTTTATGTCTAGTTCAGGTCACTCATCTGTGTTGAACAGATTGAGTCCCAAGGAGGGAATTGATTGTTTAGGACCCTGTAAATAATTATCGGCTGACACTGAACCCAAATCTTTTCCATTCAGTTGATAATCTTTCTGTAATTATTAAAAAAAAAACACCTTAAAAAAAAACTAGTGTTTTTCTAGAAATTATTTCTGTTTTCTTGATTTTTATTTTTTTTTCTTTTTTTTTTTTTTGAGAAGGTCTCACAGTTTCACCCAGGCTGGAGTGCAGGGGTGAAATCTCGGCCTGCTGCAGCCTCCGCTTCCTAGGTTCAGGCGATTCTGCTGTCTCAGCCTCCTAAGTAGCTGGGACTACAGATGTGCGCCACCACGCCTAGCTAATTTTTGTATTTTTAGTAGAGATGAGGTTTCACCATGTTGGCCAGGCTGGTCTCGAACTCCTGACCTCAAATGATCCACCTGCCTTGGCCTCCCAAAGTACTGGGATTACAAGTGTGAGCCACCATGCCCTACTGTTCTCTTGATTTTATGTGATTTTCATGTAGGTTTAAGCTTTGAATTTAAATTTTAAAAATTAGAACAATTCTTTAATTTTGCGACCTTGGTTTTTATGATTAAGTAGGATATAAATTGCTCAAAGGAAGTATCTCTATTGCATGTATATAATTCATTTTAAAATATTGATTATTTTTTAATTTTACCATAATGGTTATGATAGAGGTGTTTATGGAAAAGAGTTCTTAGTGTTTTTACCCTAGAAATATAAATTGTAGAATATCTAAAACACAGTTGTTACTTTTTAACACTCCTTTAAATATACTTTGCAGCTAAATCCACAAAGTCTACCAGTCTAAGGATCCGCCTAGCCAATTAAAATTTTTATCCAGAAATTTTCCCCGTATGAGTCAGTTACTAATTTTTTTGTTCTCTAGCAATCACTTCTCCCTCTGGGCTATGCATGAGCTCCCAGGCTGTGTAGAGAAGTAGCCAACCTGTGCGGCTAAAGTGGTTGCAGTAACTTGTCTCTTCTACTGCTCTTTGAGTGTCCTTTTTTCTGCATAACTCTGCGTGCTTCTGAAATAAGTATATAGTGTGAAACCTGAAACTGTGTTCTCTGACCTCCGGTGGAACTCAGGAGGAAGCAGGGTGCTACCAAAAAGAGGGGGAAGATCACCCAGTGCTTTTCATATAGGTTGAGTAGGCCCTGGACACCTGCTGTCTTCAGCCCTGGATTCTACCTTTTGCCGGGTCTTCTAGTCTCCCGTGCAGCAAGTCATGCGAACACCTCATTCAGCCTTTCGCAGCCTGTACTGAACGGCTGTCACTCATCACACCCTTGTGTTGGGATGGAAGGAACCCTGAGACAGCTATACAGCTGCCATTTCTGTCTGATTCCTCTCAGATCTTACTGTTTCTCAGTCCCTCTTTTTTAGTTTTCTTACTGTCAGAGTCAGTCAGTCCATGGTGCTGTGACACTATTGTTTGGTGACACTATGCTATTCTCTACTGTATTTCTTTCTCTACTTTCTGGACTCTTTGACATCATACCTCTGTCTTTGTGACTTTTCCCAGTGGCACCAGAGATATTTTTTTCTATGGGGCAGACCTAGATTCTGTCTCTTCAGTTGATAAACACTTAAATGCTCAAATAGTTTCCGTCTTAAAAATAAAATCAAGCCAGGTGTGGTGGCTCACGCCTGTAATCCCAGCACTTTGTGAGGCCGAGGCGGGTGGATCACATGAGGTCAGCAGTTCGAGACCAGCCTGACCAACATGGAGAAACCCTGTCTCTACTGAAAATAGAAAAATTAGCCAGGCGTGGTGGTGCATGCCTGTCATCCCAGCTACTCGGGAGGCTGAGGGAGAATTGCTTGAACCCCGCAGGTGGAGGTTGCAGTGAGCCGAGATCAAGCCACTGCTCTCTAGCCTGAGCAACAAGAGTGAAACTCCATCTCAAAAAAAAAAAACACACACACACACACACACAAAACAAACACCAAAAAAAACAAAAACCATTTTTACTTGCAGCTGCTGTTCTGTTTTCTTATTCCTCTGTTCATTTATAGGCAGATTATTCTTTGTCACCTTTCATTTGTCCTCAGCCCCATCCACTTTGGGTTCTGCCTCTTCCTTATTATGGATTTAATTTTCTTGTTGCTTACAAAAATGGGGATGCTAGTCACACTTATGTCCTATGGTTCTTGGGGATGAACCAAAATGGGGATGCTAGTCACACTTAATGTTCATCTAGGGGATGAAATGGGTTCTTACTTGTACAAGGGAGGCTGAGGCAGGTGGATCACCTGAGGTCAGGAGTTCGAGACCAGCCTGGCCAACATGGTGAAACCCCGCCTCTACTAAAAATACAAAAATTAGCTGGGCCTGGTGGCACATGCCTGTAAGCCCAGCTACTCGAGAGGCTGATCACCAAAATGGGGATGCTAGTCAGACTTACGTCCTAGGGTTCTTGGGGATGTAATGGGTTCTTACTTGTGCAATTCTTGAAGTGGTGTGCCTGGCATGTGACAAACATGCTGTAGATGTGATGCTAGCTTTCATTATTATTGGCTATTTGCCATATCCACGGATGTCTTCTTGTCCCTTTTCTCCTTTAATTATTGACAGAAGTTGACACAAGTGATCATCTCATCCTTTAAAAAGTGCTTTCTCTCTTCCCTTGGCTACTAAGACACTTTACTGTCGTCATTCTTTTCCAGTGTCATTGGCCATTTTCAGCCTCTTCTTTAGTTTCTCTCCCACTTGTCTTTTAAATGCATATATTTCTCAAGGCTCTCTTCATCTAAATGTCCTTCCCTCAAATTGCTGTCTTCTGCATTTTCCTTTTTAGTTAATACTATTATATCCTCCAAGTCACTCAGGATTATTACCGTGAAATCATCCAGAATTCTGTCTCCTCTTTTCTCTCCCTTTTCAGACCACTCCAAAGCTGACCTTTTTTCAAATTTTGTTGATTGGACCTGCCCCATCTTATGCATGGCCTTCTCATGTTCGATGCTACGATCCCATTTTGGATATCTGGTCATTCTCTTTTTCTGTCTTCTCATTGCTGTCAGAGTTCTCTTTCTTAAAGTTCAGTCCTAATGTCACTCCCCATTGCATGAAGTGGTGGTCTCCAAAGAGGGGTGCTGGCATAATAGGAAGTATGCAAATAAGTACATTTGGATACGAGAAGAAAATATTAAAGCTGTATTTATGCTTAAGTTAAGCTTTACTAATATTTGGTGCATGCATTGGTACCTTTATTGGATCTATAAGCCATTTGCTCATGTACCATGAAGTACCCAAGGGAAGACTGCAAGGTGAATTAATGGTCTTCCACTGTTTGTTGCCTGTCAGCATATTGCAGTCTATTAAAGCTTACATGTATCTGCTTAAGTAGATCTACAGGGTAAAGCATGTAGTTTTTAAGATGCATGTGTTCTCAAAAAGGGTAAGTGACTTAAAATATTTGTACAGAAAAGGGGCCAGGCGCAGTGGCTCATGCCTGTAATCCCAGCACTTTGGGAGGCCAAGGCAGGTGGATCACGAGGTCAGGAGATCGAGACCATCCTGGCTAACATGGTGAAACCCCGTCTCTACTAAAAATACAAAAAAAAAATTAGCCGGGTGTGGTGGCGGGTGCCTGTAGTCCCAGCTACTCGGGAGGCTGAGGCAGGAGAATGGCGTGAACCCGGGAGGCGGAGCTTGCAGTGAGCCGAGGCCTGGGCGACAGAGCTAGACTCCGTCTCAAAAAAAAAAAAAAAAAAAAAAAAAAAATATATATATATATATATATATCTATATATCTATATATATATAATTTGTACAGAAAAGGAGAATTGGAGATAATAATGTAAGATGAATAGGATTTAGATAGGTGGAGAGGAAAACTGTTTCAGTCAGCAAGTTCAGTGTGTGGGAACTGGGGAATGTCAGCCTGGCTTTGGGGGCAACTTGAGGTTCCTTGGTGCTGCATGTTGGGGAAGAACTTTCTTTCTCTGGTTTCGTGTTTGCATGCTTGTATGGGATGGGCATGCACTGGGATAATACTCCTGGCCTCTCTAGAAACTCCCTCACTTTAGTCTTCCCTAGGGGAGGAGACGTGACTTATCTTCGAGTTTGGAAAAAGAAACTGGGCCTGTCTAGTTTCAGCTCATTCCTTTCCTACAGATCTTGCATTCTGCTGTGTTTGTTCATGCTGTGAGTTTTATAGGGGCAGGCCTCCTCAGGGAGGCCTCTGCCTGTCGAGCTGCACCTGTGACTAGGTAGAGAAATTGGCCTAATTCTGGGGTGAAATATTAGCCAAGACCACTCGACTAATAGAGCTAAGCTACCTTTTCCAACCTATGCTTTATTAGTAATAAAGCTATTATCTGTGTATCTATATCACTCTATATGTCAGCTGTATATTATATATCACATAAATATATATTTTTCTTTCTGGCTTTCCTGTCTTACTGGTTTTGAACTTGGGCTGGAAAAGTAAGGGTGTTAAATATTGAATGTCTTTTACTTCAATACCAAAGACTTCATCTCTAAAATCGAGTTACCAATCACTAACTCTTAAGAGTTATGTGAGGGTAACAAATTTAAAATCAGAAGTCTTTGTAAGATAAACTGTCTACAGCTGTATAGATTTATAAATGTTCTTGGGGGTGGAAAGTAGAAACAAGCTGGGACCTGTTATTTTATAATTAACTGCCATCCACAGATTAAATTCTAGCTCCTGCCAGCCACTCTCCTGCCAGATCCTTGGATTACAAGAAATGGTGGAGGGGGTGGCAGTGAGTGGATATAGCAAATGAAAAATATCTCACTTTGAGCATTTAACTCGGTATCAGGCCCTAAATCATAGTATTATGATATCTCAGTATATGGAAAGGAGACAATATCAGATCAGGAAAATTAATTTTCCAACAGGAATGGGGAAGGCTAAAATACATAATTTCAAAGGAGACCACTGAAACCGAGATTCCTTCAGCTTTTCAAAAGTGCCATAATGTTATTTGGCCTTCTCTCAGTTAATGAACAGTGGGAAATGTGCTTACATTGGCTTAAGAGAGCCAAAACCACAAGTCCTACAACCATTTGAGAAAGTCCTAGAATTTGGGAGAATAAACCCATTACTGTATAAAACTAGAGAGAAAATCATTTGCAGTTTTCTGTTGGATTTGATCCATTTTTCCGTACATGAAAAGATACGGCCCATATATGGCAAAACCCAATTCAGTTTTTGAGCGCTTTAAATGAAATGATTGAACAGTTTGGAGCATGACTCGCCTGTGGCATAGGCATGAAATCTTAGGTAATGACTCATGAGAATTACTGTTGCCACAGAGTTTTAGAATGCAAGAATTGATCTGTCTCTGAAAATATTTATATTTGATTGCATTTCTAAATAGGTAAGTGGGTAACAGCTGTTTGAATCTGGTGGCATGTGTGTTTGGAGGTGTGGGGGAGAATATAGACTGTACCGCTTTTGTGTTAGTGAAATTGTGCTGTTTTATTTTTTCCTATCTGGTTTAATAGAGTACAATAGCAGAAAACCAATCAGTTCAGGGAGTGGCCCATTTCAGTGTGGCCCTCTTCATCCACAAAGTGGTTTGGAATGAAAAATGCTAAGATGCAGTATTTGGCTGGCACTTAGATAACTAAGAAAAGAGAATTGACTTAACTGTAGCAAAGAGAGTTGACATGAGGCTCAAGTCATCTTAGGGCTCCTAGGAGAGGATGAGAATCCATTAGCACCTCTATATCTGGGGAGAGGGGTGTTGCCAAGAAGGCCTGTTTTGTAAGTTTGTTTTCATTGACACCGAATTTAATTTATATCTTAGAAACTATCCAGAGAAGTCTAAAGTTAAAAGTTTGAGAACTGCAATGTAGTAGTCAAAGAAGCCACAGCTTGGATGAAAAATTTCAGCTCCTATGATTAGAGAAAAACAAAAACAAATTAAAAACCAATATTGTCTCCCTTTTTTCAAGCCCCTGATCAGTCAGTAGTCACCTTGAGAACCAAAGGGATTGAATACAGTGGAGAGGATCCAAAAACGGAACCAGACATGACCTGTGAGGCAGGAAGTACAGCAAGAACTTTTATTGAAAACAGCTCAACAGTGATATCATTGGCTGACGATGGAGGAGGCTATTTTATAACTCTCTGGAATATGAGTTTAAAAATTACATTACTCTGTAAACAACAGAAACAGTACAATAAAAGTTTCTTTAACAACCATACCTATCTGTAATATAGGCAAAAATGAGAAAATCAGTTGGAAAATTCTCTATCCTAAATTGAAGTCACTAAACCTTACCCAGATCAAATTTCATTATCTTTGAATATAATTCTGCTGAGCTTAGTTACGTGGTTATATTAGAAACATGCAAGTGGAAAAGAGGCTGCTAAAGGCATTCTCAGTGACGATAATCAAACCATTATGTAGGTGGGGAGGAGAAATTATATGATTACCTAACAATGAAAAAGGAGATGGGGGGGAAAAAAAGACTAGAGAGAGCAAATACTGGAAACTGGGTTTTATTAGGATAAAAGCAAACAATTTATGCCTTAGTAAGCTTTTAGCTATCAGAATTATAATTTCAGTTTATAGGTATCAAGAAAATGATTTATATGCTGTATTCTCTGGGGTGATGGTGGGATGACAGTCTGTTAGTGATGGCTACTATCCTCATTGATCATTAAGGTTGAATTAGAAATAAACTATTGAAAGTTTAATATATCATCTATAAATGATTGCTAATAATAGACTAAGTCCTTAAAAGAATAACTCTAATATCTAGAAATTATCAAGAACCGCTCATTCACTTAGCATTCTCTATCAAACTTTCAGAGATTATTTAACTGAAAGAAACAAAGTCAAGTCAACTGAAAGAAACAAACAAATTGTAGATCAGAAATATATTTGAATTTTAGTGGAACATTGGATATAAATCTTGACTAAGCCTTTTAGTATTGTGGAATCAGAAGTCCAGAGGTAGGAATGTTCTTAAAGAGGATTTTATGTAATCCCTGGTTTCTGCCAGGCTGTTTTGAAGCATTTTATTTTAGAAAAAGTATTGACCAAGTGAAAAAAAATGATTTCTGATTTTGAAATGAGTAGAATAACTAGATGTGATTGCTGTGGGGAGGGAGGATAAACAATTTTAAACAAACTTGTGTAATTATGCTAGGATTCAAAGGATGTATTCATTGTTTCTAAAATGCACCTTTTTTTAAACATTCACAGAAATGTCACCAAGATGCTTTGTCTTTCATATACCAGGAAAAATAGGCCATTACCGTTTGTTGTCTGGATCCAATGCCTCTTTTGTAATGTTCTTGCAGTTTTCACTTTACAAATAATGTACAGAACAATAAAGGGATAGGGAGAACAGCTTTATTAGAATACTTTAATAAGAATTTAAGCATAGTATACCCAAATTCTTATTTCATGATGTATTCAAAATGAGTAATGTGCTAAATAAAATGCAGCTAACTGTTCATCAGCTGTTATACGTGAATCTAGAACATTTCCATTTTATTAATACTGATTCCATATTTCAAATACATCTCTAATAAGTTCTCCCTTATCATTACTTTTTGTTCTTCTTGTACTTACATCATCAAATACCATGCTTGAAGAACTTTTTGAAATCTTGGACAACTCATAGTTCTGTTGAAGGAGGCCATCATCTTTCCTCCATGTTTGCAACATATTTTTCTTCCTAGGTTTGTAAAAAGCCAATTAGCATCATCAATATAATGAATGTTTTTTATTTCCAAATCATGTATTTGCTACTAGTCTTTTTATTTTTATTTATTTATTTTTGAGATGGAGCTTCACTCTTGTTACCCAGGCTGGAGTGCAATGGCGTGACCTTGGCTCACTGCAACCTCCGCCTCCTGGTTTCAAGCGATTCTCCTGCCTCAGCCTCCCAGGCAGCTGGGATTACAGGCATGCACCACCACACCTGGCTAATTTTGCATTTTTAGTAGAGATGGAGTTTCATCTCGTTGGCCAGGTTTGTCTCAAGCTCCTGACCTCAGGTGATCCACCTGCCTTGGCCTCCCAAAGTGTTGGGGTTACAGGCGTGAGCCACTGTGCCCGGCCTACTCTGGTTTTTAACATGTGTCAACTTGCAATCCAGTAACAACCATATAAAGTTTTGTTACAGGCCATTTTAGCAAAATGATATGGTTCAAATTCTTACTGTAGAATATTGCACCATGTAGTCCTTTCTGTTGAATAACTTTTTGGATGAGAACACCATACATTCTTTTTGCATTTAGAAATATATTGGTGATGCATTGGTTCTTGAATTTGAGAAAATCCATGTAGGATGTCTTCATTAAAGATTCATAGTTTGGATTTTGCTTACACAGATTGAATATTCCATTTCCAAAATGTTTGGAACCGGAAGTGTTTTGGATTTTGGAATTTTTTTGGGGGGGCGGGGAATATTTGCATATACATAATAAGATATCTTAGAGATAGGATCCAAGTCTGAACACAAAGTTCATTTATGTTTCCTATACACCTTATACACATAGTCTGAAGGTAATTTTATATAATATTTTAAAGTAATTTTGTGCATGAAACAAAGATGGTATACATTGAACCTTTAGAAAGCAAAGATGGGCCGGGCGTGGTGGCTCATGCCTGTAATCCCAACACTTTGGGAGGCTGAGGTGGGTGGATCACCTGAGGTCAGGAGTTTGAGACCAGTCAACATGGTGTAACCCCATCTATACTAAACATACAAAAATGAGCTGGGCATGGTGGCGCACATCTGTAATCCCAGCTACTCGGGAGGCTGAGGCAGGAAAATTGCTTGAACCCAGGAGGTGGAGGTTGCAGTGAGCCGAGGTTGCAGTGAGCCGAGATTGCACCATTGCTCTCCAGCCTGGGCGACAGAGTGAGACTGTCTCAAAAAAAAAAAAAAAAGAAAGAAAGAAAGCAAAGTTGTCACTATCTCAGCCATCCATGTGGATCATCTGAGGTGGTTTGGCATCACCATTGTTCCTGACTTTGAATTTATGTGCTACCATTAAGCAATCATTTTCTTATAGTTATTCACACATGAGTTCTTAACCGTGAGAAATATGACATACCATTAATACAGTGAAAAAATAATGTGCTCATGGTAACTAAGTCTGTAAGCAGAAAAGCATCAACAGAATTACCTGTACCATCTGTCAAACAACAGCCCCAATCAACAATGGCAGGCTTTTAGTCTCCACCTATAACGCTGTGTTTTTGTTTAAAAATTCACCCATCCGTACACTGATGATGTTGTGTTTTAATTAAAAGGTTAGTGTATACTGTGCTTTTTTAGGAGAGAAGAAACATCAGAAGCAGTTGAGGGACCAGGAAGTGGGTCCTCTAGTTATGAGGAGGCTTTCTGCTGGATGGCTTCTAAAAATGTTTCCTGTAGAGTCATCTGCGTCATTAACATTGGTTTTGATCTTAGACATCCCTCTTTGATTTTAAAAATTGATATGATTGATACCTTCTTCTGTTAAGAATGCACACTGTTCTAGGCCTTCAATAAGCCCATCAGCCATTTTCACCTGTCATCAATAAGCACTTCTTCTGCAGTGTTAACAGTGTCCATTGCCTGCTTCTGGCATCTTATTGGCACTCAAAAGATTTCAGATTTGGGAGCATTTCAGTTTTCTGTATTAGGGACATTCAGCCTGTATGATCAGTTTCTTCTTCTTCTTCTTCTTCTTCTTCTCTTCGTCTTCGTCTTCGTCTTCGTCTCTTCTTCCTCTTCCTCTTCCTCTTTCTCCCTCCTCCCTCCTCCTCCCTCCTCCTCCCTCCTCACTCCTCCTCCCTCCTCACTCCTCCTCCCTCCTCACTCCTCCTCCCTCCTCCTCCTCCCTCCTCACTCCTCGTCCCTTCTCCCTCCTCCCTCCTCCCTCCTCCTCCTCCCTCTCCTCCCTCCTCCCTCCTCCCTCCTCCCTCCTCCCTCCTGCCTCCTCCTCCCTCCTGCCTCCTCCTCCCTCCTGCCTCCTCCTCCCTCCCGCCTCCTCCCTCCTCCCCCCTCCTCCCTCCCTCCTCCTGCCTCCTCCTCCTCTTCCTCCTTCTCCTCCTTCTCCTCCTTCTCCACCTCCTCCTTCTCCTCCTTCTCCTCCTTCTCTTCCTTCTCCTCCTCCTCCTTCTTCTCCTTCTCCTCCTTCTCCTTCTCCTCTTCCTCCTCCTCCTTCTCCTCCTCCTCCTTCTCCTTCCTTCCTTCCTTCCCTCCCTCCCTCCCTCCCTCCTTTCTCCCTCCCTCCCTCCCTCCCTCCTTCCTTCCTTCCTTCCTTCCTCTTTCTTTCTTCACCTTTCATCAGAATCTGATGCTAGAGTACTGTCATCTGTCTCTTTGCATTCATCTTCTGACTTAACTGTGCTGTGTCTCCATTTGTCACTTCTCTTTGCCATCGTCGGCAGAAAATGAAAAATTCTAAATTCTCAACTGTGTTTAGTGAAAGCTAAAAGCAGACTATAAAGTTAGTATGTTTAGTCTAAAACTCTTCTGGAAGGTTATATGTTTTGGGTAATGCAATAAGAAAACTAAAGGATGATAATATAATAGTAACAATTTATTTCATCATTATATCGTATCATGGAAAATAGGATTCCATTTTTCTGTTCTGTTTTCTTTAGTCTTTTTTTAAGCATAATTGGCAATAATTGATGTGTAATAATGAAACAATTCTTAGGGTGATGAAATAACAAAGTGTTTTAAGATATAGGAAAAGCGAGATCACTAGGATCCCGTAACATATCTTAGGTTGATGAAATGCTCCAGTAGACCCATCTGGCTTGAAAGATAGTGAATTTTATTGTTTTTAAAAAATAATTAAATTTAAATTGGGCATGGTGGCTCATGCCTGTAATCCCAGCACTTGGGGAGGCCGATGTGGGTGGATCGAATGAGGTCAGGAGTTCAAGGCCAGCCTGGCCAACATGGTGAGACCCCATCTCTACTAAAAATACAAAAATTAGCTGGGCATAGTGGCACATGCCCATAGTACCAGCTACTTGGGGGACGAGGGACGAGAATGGCTTGAACCTGGCAGGTGGAGGTTGCAGTGAGCCAAGATTGTGCCGCTGCACTCCAGCCTGGGCTACTGAGTAAGACTCCTTCTCAAAAAAAAAAAAAGAAAAAAGATTTTCTCTTTCATTTTGTTCTTTGGAAGGTGTCCGAGAAAAAAGAAAAGTAACAAAATACAATCCTTATATATAGTTAGAACTGCTCAAAAAAGAATTCCTCCTCCTGTCCCCCCCCAAAAAAACTCTAAAATTGAGTACAGTGGACCTTTATGCTATGCTGAGGGCCAGTCAAGATTGTAAGCAGTATGTGATGTTCTTGGAAGCCAAAGGGAAGAGATGAATATGGGAAGCAACAGGAGTGAAAAAGTCTTGGATTTTGTCATGCTGGGAACCCTAGGCAGCTGGAGTTACAAGAGTCTCCTTATTTAAACTTTAGTTTCTGTGGTACTGCTGAATTGGATCTACTCTAAGATCCCCACCCCACTTAATTTTTTTCTTTTTAGCATGTTTCACAGGTTTTAGCTGCTGGAAAATATCAAGCCATGTAATGGGACATTTGTGTTAGCTGTAAGTCTCCATAGGTAGAAAGTGGAACATTGTCAAAGCCCTTCAAAACCTGTAATGTTGTTTGAACTTTGTATTTCATGATTTTTTTGGAGCTTCCCTATGGCCTTGATATAGTTTGCCTTACTTGTCTCCCTGAGATAAAGTAGTACATTTCAGATATGGGTGTTGTGAGAACTTTGGCTACATGGAAAGTTTCCTTGTTGTTCATTTGTGTGTTTTCTTTATCCATACTTCTTTGCCTCCACAACATGCCAGATTTTTAGGAAGGATAACTTCCCAGATAAAATTATTTTCAGAGTGAGGGGGATGGGTTCTGTTTGTTTGTTGTTAACCAAAATTTAGTGTATCTCCACCCTAAATGTTGTGGAAGCTCAAAGAACTGAAATTTGAAAAGCCATTGCTGAGGTTGCTGTGAATTTGGTGGAAAACGACACAACCCTGTGTCTTAGTTCATTTAGGCTGCCATTATAAAATATCATAGAATGTGTGGTTTTAGAAACAACATAATTGATTTCTCACAATCCTGGAGGCTGGGAAGTCCAAGTTGCTGGCAGATTCCATGTTGATGGAGGCCTGTTTCCTGGCTTATAGGTGGCCATCTTCTCACTGTGTACTCACCTGGCAGGAAAGGCAAGGCAGCTCTCTGGGGCTGCTTTTATGAGGTCACTAATCTCATTCATGAGTGCTTTGCCCTCATGACATCATCACCACCCAAAGGTCTCACTTCTAACACCATCACATTAGGGGTTAGTATTTTAATACATGTTTTTTTGTGGGGTGGGGGCACAAACATTCAGTCTGTGTAGCAGCCTTCTTTTGATATATGTACTGATTCATTGGCTCTTCTGCCTATTGTCCAAAATCTGGTTAGCTTGGATAGATTTAAGGCCTGGTATAATATGTGGTCCTGGGCAGTTGTTTTCTCTTCCTTCCTGATACTGTTCACTGCAGCTGAATTCAACTATTTTTGCTCCTCTGTGATACTTCCAGATTGTTAGACACGTAGCATGGCATGGGGAAGTGCAAGGAGATTGACGTCAGATCAGCTTCATTTTGAGCCTTCTTCAGCTGCCAGTTGGGTTTTTGACCTTGACCTCCCTGAGCCTTTCGTTTTTCATCTACAAATGGATTGCAAAGTTGTGATGTCTAAATGTGATGATAACTGTGAAAGGTTTTGACATACAGGTCATTTAGTAAGTCTTCTCTTCCTTTGCCCTTGACTGAGCTAATATCATGATGATTCCCACCCCTTCTTTTAAAAGAGGCATTATATATACACTTAAAATTGCAGTAAATTTGAAAGCTGCCTTAAGAATTTGTAGAACCCATTGAGATGATTATTTAAGGTAACAATTTCATCTGTGTTCTTGACTTTCGTTTAGAAACCTTATCCTTTCCTTTTGTGGTGTTAGCCTACCAACATTGTGGGCTCATTCTTTCTGGCTATAAAAGTGTTCAAATGTTTTCTGTGTACAAACAAAACTAATATTTCAGATCAAATGAATGGCACACGAAATGGGAACAAATAAAAATGCCTCTCAAAAAAAAAGCAAAAAATAAAACGCTTCTTAGTTCTCATTCCTATTTATCAGCCTCCTTTTCTCTTGCTTTTATAGCTAATGTCTTAAAAAAATAACCCATAATTACCATGGTCACTTTAAAAGAATTTCCTTTTATTTCTAAAACTGATTTCAGTCCAACTTCCAACCCTACTACTCTATTGAAACTACATTCCTCAGGTCACAAAAGACCCAATAGCAGAATCTGTGGGACACGAATAAGGCATTCTTTTTTTTCTTGGAGACGGAGTCTCATTCTGTCGCCCAGGCTGGAGTGCAGTGGCACCATCTCAGCTCACTGCAGCCTCTGCCTCCCGGGTTCAAGCGATTCTACTGCCTCAGCCTCCTGAGTAGCTGGGATTATAGGCGCCTACCACCACTCCTGGCTAATTTTTTGTATTTTTAGTAGAGACAGGGTTTTACCATGTTGACCAGGTTGGTCTTGAACTCATGACCTCAGGTGATCTGCCCACCTCGGCCTCCTGAAGTGCTGGGATTCAGGCGTGAGCCACGGCGCCCAGTCCATTAATAAGACATTCCTTTTCTTTACTTGCTATCTTGTTCTCATCAAATCTATCCCTAGCCATTCTTGCTACTTTTGTGCAGACAACTCCCAAAGCTGCATTCAGCTCACATTTATCTTTTCAGGTCTAAACTCATATATTCATTGGCTTTCTTGGCATTACCACAGGGTATTCCAATAGAACCACAGTTTAGTGTGACTAAAGGTAAATCCACTTCAGCATATATTCTTCATGTATTTTTTTATCTCCACTAATGACACTATCATTCACCTAGTTGTCTACTTTTAGGTATAATTTATATACAGTAAACTGTCATTTAAAGTATATAATTAGATCAGTTTTGACCTATATCCACCTGTGAAACCACCACCACAGTCAAGATATAAAAGATTTCCGTCATCCCCAGAAGTTTTCTCATGCCACTTTGCAATGTTTATCCTCTATCTACCCTTGACCTAGGGAACCAAGTTCATTATCTACCTTTAGTCACTAGAGATTCGTTTGCATTTCTATAATTTTATATAAATTGCATAATTTATATAAATTTCATATAAATACAAAATGCTGTATTAGGGTTCTCCAGAGAAAGAGAACCAATAAGATTTCCTATCTATGTCTATACATAGGCATAGATATATATCTATAAAGAGATTTTAAAAATATATATATATATAAAGCAGTTTATTTTAAGGAATTGGCTTGCTTATGGGAACTGGCAAGTCCAACAGTTTTAGGGCAAGCTGACAGGCTGGAAACTCAAGATTCTGTGCTGCAGTCTTGAGTCTGAAGTTTGTAAAGGGCTGGCCAGCAAGCTGGAAACCCAGACAGGAATTGATGTTGTAATTTTGAGTCTAAAATCTGTAGGGCAGGCTGGAATTGTAGACAGGATTTCTATGTTAGTGTATTGAGTCAGAATTCCTCTTCCTCTGGGAAATCTGTTTTTTCTTCTTATTGCCGTCGACTGATTAGATTAGGCCCACCCACATTATAGAGGGAAGTCTACTTAAAGTCAACTGAGTGTAGTTAATCACATTTATAAAATATTTTCACAGCAACACCTAGTGTAGCTTAGCCAAGTTGACATACAAAATTGAGCCATCACTTACTCTTTTTGCATCTGCTCACATTTACTCAGTAGAATGACTTTGAGGTTCACCCATGTTGTATTCAGTAGTTCATTCCTTTTTATTGCTGAGTGTTTTTTGTTTGTTTGTTTGTTTGTTTTTTGAGGCGTAGTCTCACTCTGTGGCCCTGGCTGGAGTGCAGTGGCATTATCTCAGCTCATTGCAACCTCTGCCTCCTGGCTCACTGAAACCTCCGCCTCCTGGGTTCAAGTGATTTTCCTGCCTCAGCTTCCTGCCTCAGTAGCTGGGATTTCCTGCCTCAGCTTTCCTGCCTCAGTAGCTGGGATTACAGGCACCCGCCACCACGCCCGGCTAATTTTTGTATTTTTAGTAGAGACAGGGTTTCACCATGTTGGCCGGGATGGTCTCAATCTCCTGACCTTGTGATCCACCTGCCTCCACCTCCCAAAATGTTGGGATTACAGGCATGAGCCACCATGCCCAGCCTGCTGACTGGTATTCTATTGTATGAATACATGACAGTTTGTTTAGTCATTCTCCTATTGATGGACACTTGGGCTATTTCTAGTTTTTGGCTAATATGAATAATGTGTTATGAACATTGGCGTACAAGACTTTCTGTGAACATGTCTTTTTTTTTGGGGGGGGGTAAATATTTAGCAACCCAGTGGTAGATGTTTGTTTAATTTTAAAGGAAACTGCCAAACCATTTTCCAAAGTGTTTATACCGTTTTGCATTTTCACTAGCAGTGTTTGAAAGTTCCAAATGCTCTACATTCTCTGCAGTATTTGGTGTTAATCTTTTAAATTTGAGCCGTTCTAATGAGCTTGTAGTGGTATCTTATTGTGGCTTAAATTTGCATTTCTTTGATGGTGAATGATTTTGAGCATCTTTCCATGTGCCATTCAGATATCTTCATTTATGAGATGTGAGTTTAGATCTTTTCCCATTTTTCTTATGGGGTTGTTATTGAGTTGTAAAAGTTCTTTTTATATGCTGGATATTAGTCCTTGTTAGGTATATGTATGTATTGAAAAATATTTTATCCTATTCTGTGGTTTCTTATATTCTTATTTATATTATATATTTTATTATATATTTCTTACATATTATCTAAAGGGTGTATTTTGAAGAGCAGAAGTTAAAATTTTTTTAAAGTCTAATTTGTGAGGTATTTTTTGCCTACTGTAAAGTCACAAAGATTTTTCTTGAGTTTTCTTCTAGAAGCTCTGTAGTTTTAAGTCTGTGATCCATTTTTGACTTTACCTTTTCCCTCACTCTCTATATTTGGATATCACTTGTAATAGATTTCTGTTTTAGAAAGGACTCACCCCCTTCCCCCAACCAGTAAGGACTCTCTTTTAGAATATTTTTGTTCCAGCCATCGTTGTTTTTGTCCCTCACATTAAAATACCCTTCTCATTGGTGTCCTGCATATCATGTCTGCCTTCTCCAATCTATTTCCATAATGCCATAATGTCATAGGTTATTACTCTAAAATTACTCCAATCATTCATGTTACTACCCTGCTGAAAAATCCTCAATAACTGTCAGTTTCCTAAGAATTGCCTAAATCTAGGTGATGTCACTTGTTGGAATCTCCATGTCGCACCATATGACAAGGAGAGAGTGAATCAGCCGGTTTTCTATGTAAAGAATTAATCCCTAACTTGGAGGACTTAGCCATAACTTCTGTTATTATATTTACTGCATTCTATTGTCATTATTTTGTTAGATTGAACTCTTTTTAATGTATTGCCTTTGATATTCTTCCCAGCACCTACCAGACCATTGTGACACAGGAGATGTTTTTTGAGGGAATAGTTGAGGAACCTTGGCATTTAAAAAGACAGCGTTGGAGCCGGGCGCAGTGTCTCACGCCTGTAATCCCAGCACTTTGAGAGGCCGAGGCGGGCGGATCACGAGGTCAGGAGATCGAGAGCATCTTGGCTAACACGGTGAAACCCCGTCTCTACTAAAAATACAAAAAAAAATTAGCCGGGCTTGGTGGCAGGTGCCGGTAGTCCCAGCTACTCGGGAGGCTGAGGCAGGAGAATGGCGTGAACCTGGGAGGCAGAGCTTGCAGTGAGCGGAGATCGCGCCACTGCACTCCAGCCTGGGCGACAGAGCGAGACTCCGTCTCAAAAAAAAAAAAAAAAAAAGACAGCGTTGGAAATCATTGACTTGAAGGGCAGGCTGGGCAGCCAGTAATTTTTGGGTGCTATGTTGTTTTTAAAAATCATTTTATACTTAGAGGGGCTAATTTAAAGAGAATAATCTGGAAGACTAAATATAGCCTTCAGTTTAATTAGGAAGTAGCTTCTGTTGAACCAGCAGTGAAGATGTGATGAGGAGAATGGTAAGAGTAAATTCATTATTTATTCTTTTGGTAAGAATAAATTCATTATTCTGAACTCCCTCTGACTTATTGTATACCGTGGTTATTCCATCAGGGCCTTGCTGTTGTTTTGCTCTGAGACATAGCCATCTAAGCGTAAGATTACATATTTTTAGAAATAATGCAAGCGTGTGTTCAAATTAAATTTATTCTTTAGAGGGTTTTTTTAAATGAAAGTAGAGCTCCAAAAGACACCTTATAAAACTTTTATTACTGCTATTCTAAGGTAGTATACAGGCTAAGTAAGTATCCAGGAGATAGAATAGTTTAGTCTGTGGAGTAACTGTTAGTTTATTGATTAATGTTTATAGCTTGATGATGTGGTATAGATTTTGAGTCATTCTTAG
Source organism: Nomascus leucogenys (assembly GCF_006542625.1). Classification (NCBI taxonomy): domain Eukaryota; kingdom Metazoa; phylum Chordata; class Mammalia; order Primates; family Hylobatidae; genus Nomascus; species Nomascus leucogenys. Next base: position 16,959,793 of record NC_044384.1, on the reverse strand, counting down.
CATGTTTGCTCATACTATGCTTTGGAAATATTTTAAATTAAGCCTTCTGACTTCTGTGGTCCCACGAGGTTAGCCGTAGGCTTGTATATCGTTAATTCAAGGAGTGAGTGGCTGGACTAATAAACTCAGAGCCTATTGAAAATTTGTAATGATTTTGTTGTATTCATATGTAATTAGACCCTGTTGTGCTCCTATTTAAAACCTTCTAGGAGTTTCCCATTGCACTTAGAATGAAATCCAAATGCCCTCCTAGGCCTTCATGCTCAGCCTTATCTCCTACCCCTCCTCCCCTTGGTAGCCTTGCTTCTGCTACTCTGCCTGAGCATGAAAGTACACGCTGTCCTTAGGCCCTTAGTATTTGTGGTCCCGTCTGTTGGTAATCTTCTTCTCCAGACCTTCAGATTTTTTTTTCTTCGGGTTTCATATTAAATGTCACCTCCTCAGAGCGATCTTCAGCAATCTCCATTCCTCTCTAGTCACCTATTCCATGACACTATTTTAACTGTCTCCATGGTACTTGCCACCCTGCCTCTTGTTGGTCAGTAGTCCTCAGGAGAGTGGTTGCCTTGCTGTATGGTTCACTTACTGCAGTATCCCAGTGAATGGAGTCACACAGCGGGTGCTTGGTAAGTGTGCAGAGGGATGAATGTCATCTGTATCATCATCCTTACTGAAGTAACTGACAGTCCAAAACAACTTTTGACTAAATAGGTACTAATTGATATGATTGTCTGTTTAAATTGCTCAATAATTGATTTATCTTTTCATTACATAGTACAGAATTTAATTATGGTAGAAACAGATACTGTCTTTTGTGGCTGGAGCTGGTATGCAGATTACAGGGTTCTGTCTCATATTCAATTTGTCGGGTCATGATTTCTCTTCATACCAATTCTTTAATGTAGCTAAATAATAGTCTTCTTTTGGTTTTAAGTTTCTATTAATTCCAGAGATGTTTTTGGACTTGCTGAAGTATCATCAGGCCATGTGTTCTGTTTTTTTTTTTTTTTTTTTTTTTTTGAGTTAAAGCTTGGCTGAGGCAGGCTGGTAGATTGAGAGCTCTCTGGGCTGGAGGTCAGGAAGCCCAGCCTCTGGTTTTAGTTCTGCCAGTAGCCAACTATCCACATGAATATTTTGGCCCTCAGTTCCCTAATTTATAGAATAATAGAGTTGAATGGAATGGTCTCAAATGTTAGTCTTCTTTTAACAGTGTATAATTATGTAATTCTGGGCAAGAACCAGTCATTTTGCGCTTATGGGAATTTTTATAGGTTGTATGGGTATGTGGTATATATGATAGTTGTCCAGTTACCATTACGCTTTTCAAGAATGAATAGTCAAATTTGTTTTACTTAGCTGAACATTAAAACATCTGAAGGATTCAGAAGTGGTCTAGTTTATTTCAGTTTTTGTTTGTTTTTATTTTTGTTAGTGGCTGCAGTAAGAAATACTGCACATGATTTATTGGGCATATTGACTTAAAAATTGACAGTATTATTTAAGTGGATAATAAAGATTTGTCTTCAGGATACTTATTTGGCCTTCTCCACAGTTTCAAGGATCTCAACCTTTTTCTTCTTTGGAAATCATTTGAGAATTTTATAATTGACTTGGCCTCACGTGTACTACTTTAGCACATCAGTTTTACTTAAGGTTCGTATCATTCTTCATTGACATTAGATATGTATCAGTTTTAAGAAATCTTATAGAATGCTGAATGTTCCATTCCGTATTCTGTAGTTCAGTGCTCATCAGAATCACCTGAAGATTTGTTAAAACATGGATTGCTGCTCCCCACCTTGAGTTTCTGATTCAGTAGGTCTGGAGTGGGACCTGAGAACTTGGATTTGTAAGAAGCTCTTAGGTTATATCACTGCTGATCCAAGAACCATGCTTGGAGAACCTCTGCTGTAGTTTGTCAAATTCTTTATTTGCATGTGCTGGCAGCATTTTGATTAAGGAGTCTTCCTTACTGTATACTGATGCATTTCAACAGTACACCTTGTGGTCCTTGGATTCCCTCATATTCTATGATACTTCATATCCTCTCCAGCTTCCTGGTTAGTGTGATACATAACACAGTTTTCAATGCCAGTGGAACTCTTAACAACAGGATGCTGCCAGTAACTTTAACCTTTCAGGTTGTGTGTTTAAATGGGAAAAGCATGCATTTAGACATTTGGGTTTATTCTTGAGAACACTGGCTTTGGAATCCAAAAGGCCTTGGCTCAAAGGTTAGCTTTACCACTTATTTGACTATTTGAGTTTGGGAAAACTATGTAACTCTTCTAAATCTTAGTTTCCTTAATTTAAAAATTGTTAAAATTTTGTATTTGCCTCATAAGATTTTTGGGAGAGCTTAAGTAAATTAGATAAGGTATATAAAGTGCTTCGTAGATACTCAATAATTGATGGTTTTAGGAAAGTTTGTACGTCAGTCTAAATGGTTATAACTTTGATGTGGCTTTGGACAGATTTTCTCTCCATTTCATGTCTTGCCTTAATGTGGGTTGCTCACCTAACCTGCCTACCAGGGCCTCGCCATGGATAGTAGACTGGTGTCTGCTCCATCTTACGTGTTTGGAAATGCTATGTCTTGTTCCTGTCTAACCTGGCTCTATCACTGGGCTCTTAGTTTTGGCTCCTGGCTCCACATCAGGCCCTTCCTGCCCTGGTGACCTGTTGCAGCCTGTTTCTCTGACTCTCACCTTCACTTGTGAGAGTCACTGGGTTCTGGAGTGGTTTTGTATTCCTCTTTCTGGCTCCACGTGAAAACCAGTGTGATTAGAGGTATATCTCTACCCTCCCACCTGGGATAGGATGATTTTTTTTCACCAAATTAATTGTTAAATATGTGTGATTTTAATTTATAGTCAAACTTTCTTCTGCATTTGAAGCTCCAGTTTTAATGCTGCATGTTCATTAGAAACATAGCCTCATGAAGATAACTTTGATTTATTATATTTTCTTAAAAAGGGCCTATATTCACCAGATTTTCATTAGCTTGGAATACATATGAGAAATGTTTAGCTGTGAGTCTTGTTGATTGGAATGAAGATTCCCCTAAGAAACTGTTTTAGTGACTAATAAAAGTTTTGTGAGAAAGTGCCAGTTGCCTCCATCACAAATAACACTTGGTAGCAGTGTTGGAGGTTCAGTGACTTGTCATTGTTTCACATTCTTTTTTGGTTATGGTCATGAATTCTCTGTTTTCTTAAGTCCTATTGTAATGATATGTTTTCAGCCATACTTTTGATTTCATGCTTTTCAGATGCCAAAGGGGTTTGTCTTTATTACATATTTACACAAACACTTTGCTTCCTATTTCCTCTTCACTTTACTGATGCTCCTCTTGCTCAACTGGAGGGTGTCTGCCAAGAGGCATGAGTCTGCCTGTGCAGGTGTCTCCTAATCCTGATTTTTGCTTGTATTTGTGAACATGTGGCAAGCCTCTTCTGCTGGACCAAGTGAGGGTTGTGGAGAGAGAACAGAGGTACCAGATATAGACTAACGTGTAAGGAGCAAGATGTAATAGTTTAACTTGACTGGATTTTTTAATTGGGTGGAATAATTCAGGGTTGCCACACAATATTATCACCTAAAAAGATGTGACTTACTGTGAAGGATTCAATACTAAATAATGGGGCTCTCTCTGCCATATATATTCTTGCTTAAAAGTGTCTTAGTACAGTGCAGACATATTACATACAAATTTAATTTACATGAATTCAGCTATATGCACGCCATCTTTTATATTAACTATAAGTGTTATATATGTGACAGAATTCACAAATGATGGAATTTACAGCAATAATTTCAATAATATGTGATTTTATCCTATTCACTGACTTTAATATCTATCCCTAGGTAAGACAGGGATAAATCTCCTATCCTATAAATTCTTACCTATAAATTCTTTGAGGGTAGGAGAAGTAACGAGGGGTAATGACTCTTGGCGGTGTTAAAGATGGCATAGCAAAGGGCAATGCAGTGGTAATTTTTGACAGATTAAGATCAGATGTTTTTGGGGTAAAGAGCTATTTGTTTTTTGACATCTGTTTGTGCTGGAGTAAAATTAATTTATTTACTTTTATAATGTTTTAAACAGCCATAGTTTGGGTTGGTTCCAGCTCTTATAAGTAAATCACTTTGATGAGAGTTTATGAGAATCTTTAAATAATTTAGGGACCAATAAAATACTGTGCCTGCCAGAAGATAGAAATGATACCCATCATTGGTACTCATGCTAAAACTTAGTGAGTTAAGAGTATTTGTTTTCAGAGTTAAAAAAAAAAAAAAAAAGGTGAGTCACCTATAGTTACTAGGTCTTGATTCTGCTCCCCACAAGCCTGCCTGCCTGCCTGCCTGCCTGCCTGTCTGTCTGTCTGTCCTGTCTTTCTTTCTTTCTTTCTTTCTTTCTTTCTTTCTTTCTTTCTTTCTTTCTTTCTTTCTTTCTTTCTTTCTTTTTCTTTCTTTCTTCTTTCTTTCTTTCTTTCTTCTTTCTTTCTTTCTTTCTTTCTTTCTTTCCTTCCTTCCTTCCTTCCTTCCTTCCTTCCTTCCTTCCTTCTTTCTCCTTCCTTCCTTCCTTCCTTCCTTCCTTCCTTCTTTCTTTTCTTTTCTTTTCTTTTCTTTTCTTTTCTTTTCTTTTCTTTTCTTTTTTTTTTTGACAGAGTCTTGCTCTGTTGCCCAGGCTGGAGCACAATGGCGTGATCTTGGCTCACTGCAAGCTCCGCCTCCCGGGTTCACGCTATTCACCTGCCTCAGCCTCCTGAGTAGCTGGGACTACAGGTGCCCACCACCATGCCCAGCTAATTTTTTTGTATTTTCAGTAGAGATGGGGTTTCACCGTGTTAGCCAGGATGGTCCCAATCTCCTGACCTCGTGATCTGCCCGCCTCAGCCTCCCAAAGTGCTGGGATTACAGGCGTGAGCCACCACACCCGGCCCAGAAGCCTTTCAATAAATGCTATATTGTAATGGTTATTGTAACAAGAAGCTATTGTGCAGCACTCATGAAATGAGTATCTTTTCTGATCCATGAATAGCACTATTATCAAGGGGACACTTGAAGCCTTGAAGAAAAGCTTTTCTTTTGCCCTTTCTTCTTGATGCATTTTTTTTTTTTCTCTTAGAACAGCTACCAGTTTATGTTTGGAATACAGCCTAATAACTTGTGCCTTAACCTAATTAAATCATGTTTCTTATGGGGTGAAATGATTGACTGTAGGCACAACAGTCCATGTAATGGAAGTAAAAAAGCAATACTGAATTTATAGTTGACTTTTAGAAAACTTACACTTCTCACAATTTTGGTCTGGTCTCTTATTCAAGAAAGGGCCTGAGAGTGAGAAGAAACATGGCCACAGCAAGGAAGGGCCTAGTGTCTGCCACCTGGCTAGGCAGAGCTGAAGCTGCTGGGCTACAGCTCAGAGCACTTGTAACTCCAGACCCAGGCTCATGGCCTCCAAGGTTGTGCATCTTTAAGATTCAAGACGATGGGGAGAATTTTGAAGTTATTCTCATTCTCTGATTGTACTTTCCTCATCCTAGACTTCACATGGGGCAGACAGACAGTGGGGTATGTCTAAAATAGTGGTTCTCGTGAGCATTTGGCAACATCTGGAGACTTTTTCTTTGTCACAAATAGACAGATTACTCTGGCATTTGTCATTGGACAGTGAAAAATCCTACAATACATAGGATAGCCTCTCAGGAAAGAATTATCTGGCCCCAAATGTCAATAGTGAGAGTAACAGAGGAATGTAAAGTTTCTAATATAATAGTTTCATCCCAAAGGCTAATAGAAAGAACGCAGGGACAGAATTCTTATTTTAGGCCTGAGGAGGGTAATAGAAGTTGGTGTACTATGATAACTCATGATAGGTTTTGTAGCCATACCCATAAGCTGTCATCTTCAGAAGGAAGAGAAGTTTAAGGGCTAAGTTAGTTCCGGTGAAGGCCAACTTGCATTTAAGTGAATGGTGCAAAATCAGAAACTGCTAAAGCCACACATTTGTCTGTGTGCTGAAGAAATGGTAGAATTATCACTAATAAAACCTCATTTTGTTTGCAGATATATATAGCCTGCTTCAGTATGTGTTAATGTTTTCAACTATACTTTCTGGTCATTTCATTTAGTCCTAATTGAACTTTTTGAGAGTGAATTGGAACAGAGCACAAGTCTAGTTTCACTGACACTTAAATTAACAGAAGATTATAGGGATCCTTTTTTGAATTTAGTAATTGTGGTTTCTTTTTTGACGTAGTTGCCATAATTGAGAAATTGAAGCATGGTCTGCTCAGGGCAAAATGAGTCATAAAATCAGAAGATATATAGATATTTGTGGAAAAAAAGATTAATATAGCATAAATGCTAGAGAAAGGGAGAATAATTTGAAAAACTCCTTATTTATAACGAAGGCAATTAAATCAGCTCCAAAATTAGGTTGTTATAAAACATAGAAAACCAGATAATTGGTACGTTTTTCTGTTTGACTCTCAATTTTAAAGGACTGTAATTGATGTATTGTTTATGTTGTTCACTAAATACAGTGTTTGGCTGATAGGGAGGGAATAGAGAATGCATGTGATCACTCAGAGATATTCAGTGCTTCTCCCTCAAAACAATTATAGTGCCGTGGCTGCCAATGGTGATGTCACAGTCAGTAGATAAAGAGCCATTTAAGACTCTTTGTATCATCCTCAGAAGGACAGGGAGAATTTATGTAACATCTGAAGCAGTGTTAAGATTCCTGCTGTGTTCATCATTCAGGAAAGGAGAGAGTACTGTTTATAGAGGGAGAAGCAGTTGCTCTGTTTGTTAGAGCAAAAACAGAAATTCAAAGCAGTACCCTGGGACTGAAATAGAGAAATAAGGCCGATTTCTTTACCTTTGTACTGTGGCTATTAGAGATGGTGTTGGGCAAGATTGATCTACCTAGATTGTAAATTTTAGTACCATTTATAGATTCATAACATCCTTCTGGGGAGAAGAAAATGACATTAATATAGACTTAAATTGTTTATGGAAAAAAAGTTTCCTTACAGGCAAGAAAAGCATAATATAAAAGTAGTTTTCCTAATGCCAAAGGCTTTCTCCACTGCCCACTGTGCTATTTTGCCAAAATTTTGGCATTGTTTTTTTCTTGGGTCATTACCATTCATGCTGGATTTGGGGCCTAAGTAAAAAAGGAATATGCTGTTGGTTGAATTTTGGAGGTGAAGAAACCATGCCATCGTTTGGTATGGCAGGAGTGGGCCATGGAGGGGGAAGAGTGGTAAGCTGAACTGAACTGTATTTGAATATTTTCAGTCCATAGCCAAGTACCTGACCTGCAACAAGTGCTTAATCAATAACTGTAATAATTTATAGGTAATAATCATAGGTAGATACTCATAGGGAGATGACTACTACCTAAATATATCTCTTATCACCCTCTTTGACTTTCTATCCCTGCCTTAACTCAAGATTGTCATTAATTTCTTACAGTCAGTTTAACCAGACAGTGATAGCCTCCAGTGTGGTCCCTCAGTTTCTAGTCCCTTGTGCACACTGATGCCAGAGCATCTTCCTATAAGAGAGACATTACATTTCTTAATATAGGCATCTGTGGCTAATGCTCACAGGTAAAAGTGAATTTTTAAAGTGTTCCTTGCAGTCTAAGGAATAATAGGTATTTTAAAAGATAAACATCTTTATTCTATGTCTACAAGCCCTCTCCAGTAGACGGATGAGTCTGATGCTTCCCATATCTTGAACTTTATGAATTGAACCATCAAGTTGGTTATTTATTATTATCACCATCTTGTTGTAGTATCACCATTTTGTTGTTGTTGTTGTTTTGTTTTGTGATCCTCACTATCATTATTACTTTTGGTTAGAGTTAAGTCCATGGAATCAGACTGCCTTGGCTGTTTTATTTCCTAGCTCTGTGACCTTGGGTAAGTTACTAATCTAGCTGCCTTATTTTCAAAGTTACTGTTCCCATTGTCTTTTCTTTTTGCAAGAAACTTTTCATTTAAACATCTGATTTTCTTGATCAATATTAAGGAGAAAAAGTCATCTGCAATTTAAGAATGCTCTTTACAAAGCAAATGAATAAAAAGTCGTTGACTTTTTCTGTATCTACACTTAAATGCTGTCCTAAGCTCTTGCTCTTAATAGTAGCTACACTTAGTAGAATGGTTTTGGTAAACGGTTCACAGTCTACTCTGTGAACCGCCTCTTTTAAAAGCTGCCAATTGTGCCAAAGAAGTAATGACATTTGTCTTCATTTTTTGCAATGGTTTGTGCTGTTTATTTAGTATAAAACTTCTGATGTAACATAATTAGAATGAGTATTTGGTCAGTTAATTGAGAAAGCTGGCTAAAGGAGAATATAAAATGTTTAAGGTGATTTGCAAATACTTTCCTCATCTTAGACTTTATCTAGAGGCAGGGAGGTGTAGAATACCTCTAAAGCATGCATGCATGCATTCATTCATTCATTCCTTCATTCATTTAGAGACGGAGTCTCGCTTTGTTGCCCAGGCCAGAGTACAGGGAAAAAAATTCAATTTTCTCTGGAATTTTGGATTCCAGAGAAAAGATGTTTTACTCAGGATGCCTTTTTTTTCTCTCTTTTTCTTTTTAGCATAACAGATTGCTCTCAATTTTTGAAATATAGCTAACCCCAATTATCTGTATATGGTACACTCAGCCCACTGCAACCTCCACCTCCTGTAAACGATTCTCCTGCCTCAGCCTCACGAGTAGCTGGGACTACAGGCACGTGCTGCTACCGCCTGGCTAATTTTTGTATTTTTAATAGAGACGGAGTTTTCACCATGTTAGACAGGCTGGTCTCAAACTTCTGACCTCAGACGATGATCCGCCCATCTCGGCCTCCCGAAGTGCTGGGATTATAGGCTTGAGCCACTGTGCTTGACCTAAAGCATCATTTTGAAGGGAGGAACTGAGGGGAGCAAAGAACAATTCCTAGTTTAATATTCCGAGGCTGACAGAATCAGGAATGGAATTTTTATTTTAGTTCTTGCCTTGGAACCAGGGTATAGATTTTTATCAGCCTTTTCGCATTTACAGTTTCTTTCTGAACCTATTTTGGCATTTTTATTAATTGATTCACTTGATTGAGTTTCTCCAAAGCATTCAGTTTAATTTTCACAGAAATTACTTTGCCTTCATATTTCACTGGTCTATGTAAATGTTATTAATAATATAATTACAAGTACGATTAGCATTACCATGCAGCGGGGGTGGGGGATAGGAATATGCTGTGCATACTAGTGGGGGATCCCACGGTGTTATGGATTTCACTGATGTGTTTTACTGAAGGAATGGAGATGTGTGGGTAATCCAGTGGGTTGGTTAAGTGGAACTTGGTTAAGAGTACATTTGCCCTGTTCAGAGTCTTTATCCAGTCTGCTGCCTTTGGGAGAACATTGCTAGTTTTATCAGACCTCAGTGGCACTGTATTCATTCAGTATCCTGTCATAAACATTTCACATCTGTTTTATGTTATTTGATTTTTTTCAATAATACATCAATGAAGACGTTATGCCAATAGCATTTTCTATCTGTTTGAAGCTGTGGTCTCCTGAGGCGCAGCAGAGAGGCCCTTTTAAGTTTGTTTTCTTTAAATTCCTTCCTTTGAATTGGTTGTTAACAGAGAACCCCTAGGCTTTATCTCCGGGAGGCGGATCCCTTTCACTGCCCAGGTGTCCTGTAGTTTGGCACACTTGTATTTTTCTGAATGAGCCAAGGTGGTAAAGCAGGGACTAGAATGGTGGGAATAGGGAAGGATGACTGTTGTCAGAGACAGAGACTAAGCAGGACTTGCAGTGCATGTGTAATCCCACTGTAATTACCAGGGACAAGTTAGAAATCAGTCCGTCCCTTCCCAATTTATATTGGAATTGTGTCTTCTGGCAAAAGGTGAAAGGTTTTTCCTTTTGTGTGCTGTTTATAACAGAGCACCGTTTTACGTAATTCAAGTGTGCTTTCAAAAATAGATGGGTAGTAAGAGGTTTTTTTTTTTTTTTTTTTTGCCAAAGAGCTGTTCTTGTTCAGTCTACCAAGGTGTGTCACCATAAACAGTAATTAAAACTCGTACATCTTATGTTTTTCAGAACATCAATCTTGAGTTGTAAAATTACCATACCAAACCCTTTTTATACTGTACAACTTTTCTTTTTGGTACTGATTGGATAAACCAAGAACAGAGTATTTTGAATTCCAGATAAAAGATGGTTTATCAGAATGCCTTTTTTCCCCCTTCTTTTTCTATATATTTCTTATATCTTAGGTTCTTTCATCTCTTTGTATTCTTATGTCTGTTTTTCTATTGTGCAAAGGGAACCAGTTCTACCAGGCCCTTTCATCTTGTTGTTAGCAAATAAGAGGTGTGTTTAAAACAACAACAAAAAAAAACAAAACAAAAAACCCAGCTTTAACCTGCAATGGAAGTGGCTTGCCTCCTTTCCCATCGCTGAGTTGTTAATGTTGTGGCAGGGAAGCCCATAAAGCTAAATTAAACAAAGCCACATCAAGGCTTTGTGTCAAGGCAATAAACCAGGCAGGGAGAACCACACTGATGTCAGATGAGCACGCAGGGGGTGGGGAAGCAAGATGAGCCGAAAATATTTCAGGAGTCTGAACTATGCTGGGTGATTTCTTTCCTTAAGCATTAGTGAATATATGTAAGATTTTGTTGTTTTCCACAGAAACAAACAATGGCAGAGAGCATTTTCATATAAGTAGGTGGCATTTTTGTCTTAAAAGAATCGTTGCTTAAAAAAAAATCTCAGATGGCTATGTGTGTGTTTATGTGTGTGTGTGTTGTGTGTGTAGCTGTATTGATCAAATGACAGACATAGTTGTTAAAAACAATGCCTTTGTTTTTGAAGAGTCACATAGACAAATACACCTCAGATTTTGTAAAACATCTGAATTGTTCCCAGAATTTTCTGGGCTGTTTTTAAAAAGATTGTTTGCAGAGGTGAAATACCTTGTTCTCTGCCTCAATGGTGTAGGTGCAGTAGGGAAGCCCAGCAGCATGGGGTGGGAACTGACTCCCTCCATTCTTCATCAGTGTCTTCTCACACAGCATAAACCTTCTGCACCCTGATGCCTAGTCTCCAGGTATCATACTTTTTATCTCCAAGTTCCTGCTCTGTCTTGCATTTGTTTCTTTATGCTGCAAATCCCTGATGCTGTTTGGAATGCACCTTTTTAGTTCTATGGCTGGGAAGTTCTGAGTGATGAAGGCAAGTAGTTCAAGGCTGCACCCGAGACCAATTTAATATATACATATATATGCATATTCATCTACATGAGTATAAGGAAAGTAAACATATAAACCTTTGATGCTTTTCACAGTAACACATTTTCTTTGGCTTTTTCTTTAATGAGCTTGTTAGGTCATTTATCGCAGTTGGAGTCCTGTGTGTCTACGTATACTTATTTTCCAGCTAATTTTTAAAGATAAATTGTGTGTGAGGCCAGTGATTTCATGGGCTATTGTGATGATGGGACAACAGCTAGGAATAACAGGAAATAAATACAGATTATATAAAAGAGAGTCAGTGCCTTCCATGAATTTTTTAAAAATTTGGGAAGGTAAGACTTTATAAATAAGAAGGTTAAATAAATAGGCACACCTCACCTATTTAGTGTTTGGTTGTCAGTCAGCAATCAGTTGCAGGCACAACCTTAGGCTAGGAGGCTAGCAAAAAAAGACCTCTAAGCAGCCCAAACAGACACTACAGAATTCGATAAAACACATGGGAGGAGGTATCAAAAGTAGCATTCATAAAGTGGGAGCCAGCAGTCTGGGACCTCAGTAGTGTCCGTGGATGTTTTATGAATATCATTTATTATACTCTGATACAATCCCATAATGATGATGACCTAAGGCCATCAAGAAAAGGTACTTGCTATTTATTTGATTTTTGACCAGGCAGGACAAGTTATGACATATTCAAAAGTATTGAAGTAAAACATATTGCCAAAAGAATAAATTCTTGGGCATCTATAAAGCTCAGTAATCTAGAATACCACATGACTCCCAAGTTTAGGAAAGCCAATATATTAATATTATTGTTAGCAGCTATCAGGATTTAAAATGTTTTATAAAAAGTCACAGCCTTTAAGTGGAACAAACGAAGGTACCCACCATGACTCCTGGTGGTGGCATGCATGCTGGTGGTGGTATGTGGTAGGAAGAAACTGTGGACAGAAAGAATAGTTATATGGCTGTTGCCATTAGTTGAGTGGGAGTTAAGGTCAAGAATCTGAGTCTGGAGACCGAGAGGAAGGGATGGATACAAGAGATGCTATGATGATTCTTCAGGATGAACTGGTTAACTGGATATACATGGCGAAGAGGGAGGGAGTATTTAAAAGTGACCCCAGGTTTTGCAGCTCATGAGTCTGGGAGAATGTTGTTTACTACTACAGAAATGGGACAGGCAGCTGATTTTGCAGGGAGGAAGACTGGCTTTGTTTTCGGTGTGCTGAGTTGAGGAGCTGGTGACAGACCTGGCAGGAGCTTGGACTTAAAGGCCTGGAGCACTAAGAGGCTCTTTCCAACAGTTCCCAAGACAAGCAAAGACAGGCATGCTTTCATTATTGTCCTAGCAAGCGCTTAATAATTAGTGGTTGATTTGTAGTTTTTTAAAAATTTTGTGGGATGATTGGATTTGCTTGAAAACAAGCTGTTCAGATACGTGGTTTATACTTACAAGCAAAAAGTCAGTAATGAGACTTGCTCATCTGCTTGGAGGGTGGGAGCAGAAGCAGAGGCAGGCATGCTAGCCTGACAGCACTGTGTAGCCACGTTTCCTCCTGAAATGTTATGTAAAATTTCCATTCTACTCCATAATGCTTATTTCAATATAATTTTAAAAATATAAAAGTCTTAAGAATTGCCATCAACCCCAAATGAAAGTTTTCTACTATGTTTCTCTTGTGGTTTTGCTTGGCTTTTCTTGCTTCTGCAGAGGGATGCTTTGCTTCTGACTTTATTCAAGCTACAAAGGGAGATCCAATTTCCTGCCAGCAATATGACAGCTCTTTTGCTGCATCATTGAATGTTCTTGCTGTTTTTTATGATCTTTAAACAAATACTCTAAATTTATTAGCTAAGCATCATGAAATGCGTTAGGAAAGCAAGATAGTACAGCTTCATGTCATTGACATTTTTTTGAGGCTGGATTTACAGCAGTAGGGAACTTCTGATGTGACTTTGGACTTTTTTCTTCATAGGAAATAGTGTTCTTTATTAAAATGACTAATTAATCATTGCAGATACTGACTGTTATTGGAAGGTTAAGAGTCTACACAGTTAACAGGTAGACTTGAAGGAAAGCAACCTTAGGTAAATTGGATTAGTACCCATTTTTTTCTTTCATAACTATAATTTTTACCCTGCTAATTAATGAGTACACTGTCCCCCCCCGAGACATTTTCTCTCTTTCTGAATAAAGAAATAATGAAAACAACTATTTTTCTACAGTTTAGATTCCTATAACCAAGCAAATTTTGTTATTATAAATATAAGCATATGTTTTTCTAATCAGAGTGACTAAATCAAACTCCTCTTTTTATGCCGCAAACTATCGTTTCCAGGGACTGCTATGGAAATAGGAAAGTCAAGTCCAGGTAGTATATGATACTGACTGAGCATTACTTATGGACTTGGAGAGTGTCCCATCTTTCAAATAGCTGGAACTTAAAGGCAGCTTAGAAAAGAAATATTTTTTCAGGCACGACCTATTGAATTGTTTGTTAGTGCCAGAGTAAAACTGTAATTTGCTGTCTTGTTTGTGTTCTATGGACACTGGTGTGAAACAGTAGATTTTATTGCTGGTGTCCTTTTAGTATGAATGATTTTTCACAATTTTTTTGATGGCTTCACTTTCTTCTGGTGGGAAAAACTCTGATTTTATTACTCTTTTCTGACTAAATTCCACTTTTGCTCTCTTCTTTCTTCTAACCTACTCCTTGCCTTCTAATCAATGTATTCTGATGACTTCTTTGTTTCTCTAAATGTTACAAAGAAACACCCATTGATAAACTTTAAAAATGTTTCTAAGCCAGATGTGGTGGCTCACGCCTGTAATCCCAGCACTTTAGGAGGCTGAGGTGTGAGGATTGCTTGAGCCCAGGAGTTTGTGACCAGTCTGGGCAACACAGGGAGACCCCATCTTTACAAAAAATTTATTAGCCAGGTATGGTGGTGTGCACCTATGGTTGCAGCTACTTGGGAGGCCAAGGTGGGAAGATTGAGCACAGGAGGTCAAGGCTGCAGTGAACCATGGTTGTGCCACTGCACTCCAGCCTGGGTGAGAGAGCAAGACTCTGTCTCCAAAAAAAAAAAAAAAGGTCACGCAGCACAGTGGCTCACGGCTGTAATCCCAGCACTTTGGGAGGCTGAGGTGGGTGGATCACCTGAGGTTGGGAGTTCGAGACCAGCCTGGCCAACGTGGCGAAACCCTGTCTACTAAAAATACAAAAATTAGCTGGGCATGGTGGCGCATGCCTGTAGTCCCAGCTACTTGGGAGGCTGAGGCGGGAGAATCACTTGAACCCAGGAGGCAGGGGTTGCAGTGAGCCGAGATCACACCACTGCACTCCAGCCTGGGCAACAGAGCGAGACTCCATCTCGGAAAAAAAAATAAAAACCAAAACCTGTATAAAGCTTATCGAGTAAATGTAGATTGCAGGGGGGTGCTTGTCATGATCAACAAGTCACCTAGATATTTGCATAGAAAATCCGTTCTGGAAAATTGAATAATGGTTCTGGTTCTTTGCAAGTCTAATGAATCAGTCTTCAAAGCTAGGTTTTACCACCTGCTGCTGTTTTGCCTTCGTATCAGCTTGCCTGCCTGTTTGAACCATTTCATTCTAACTGCCAGGTTTACCTGTTGATGGAACTTGATCTACTTATAGTTTAGCGTTGGCCATTCCTGACACTGGTCCTTGTCCAGACAGTCAGCCTGCTCCTTAGCTCTTCATAATAACAACCATAACCTGTATTTATTGAACATAGAACTTAATATACATCATAACATTAATTTAGTCAACAGTTATTGGGTACTTGCTATGTATTAGGCACTATATCAAATACTACACAAAAATGATTTAAGTGCTAGTTTTATCTGTTTTTACAGAGGAATAAACTGAGGATTGAATTTGTAACTTGCCCAAATTCACACACTAGGGAGAGGTGGAGCCAGGATTCAAACACAGATCTGTCTGACTCCAGAGTCTATTCTCTGAACTGATGGTAATTCCCTGCTCTACCTGCTGTGGTTTGGACTAGTTGAGTGTTTCTCAAACTGGGGTCTGTCAGCCTGCCAGTTAGGTCTTAATTATCAAACTGAAATTATACAAGTTTGGTTTCCTGATATTGATGAGTCTCCTTTGTTGTTGCTATCCACATATATAGTGACCTTTGCCATAACTAACTTGCTTTGCTGAAAGACAAGTTTTGTTAAAGAAATAAAACCAGCATTTTTTAATATTGGGAGGTTATGTGGCTCTCATGGAAGATTATAAGCCTTCTTTTAAAACTTAAGTTGAAGTGTCATATATATTTTGTATACATATGCATACATATATACCTACACACTTATATGTCTATCCCCCCCTCAAAAAGTGATATATTTGAAGTGCTTGTTTTGTTTTGTTGTTTTTTCTCTTTCCTAGAAGATGCTCTAAGTCCCTGTCTAGAACATTGTATAAATCAGTATATTAGTCTGTGATTTTGCATATGGGAAAGAATGACTTTTCATTCCACAAGTATATTTTTTGTTGAGAGTTTAATTATTACTTTTTTTTTTTTTAAGGCAGATTCTCACTCTGTCACCCAGGCTGAGTGCAGTAGCACAATCATAGCTCACTGCAACCTTGAATTCCCTGACTGCAGTGATCCTCTTAACCTCAGCCTTCTGAGTAGATGGGACTACAGCTGCACATCACCATGCCCAGCTAATTTTTGATTTTTTTTTTAGAGATAGGATCTTGCTGTGTTGTCAAAGTTATTTTCAACTCCTGGACTCAAGTGATCCTCCCGCCTTGGCCTCCCAAAGTGATGGGATTACAGGCATGAGCTATGGTGACTTGCTTAATTATTACTGTTTTAATCTACAATTAACAATTTAAAGAACTAGTTGTTTTTACACAAATGGCTCAGTTTGTATTTGTAGATTTATTGTTGACCAGCAAAAGATGGACACACAAGAATGGGCCCTTGTTATGTAAATGCTCCAAGTGGACTCTGTAGTATGGTGTTTTCAGTGCTGGGGAAGATTTGTTTCTAATGAGCATCAATACTTTTACTAACCTAATCACATTAAGGATTAAGTAGATGGAGTAGGGAACAAACTCTTAGGGCAACAGAGTAAGGAAAAAAGTGGGCTGTAGTGTAGCCCCCAGCCTCTTTATTATCCATGAGTTTCAGCTTATTTTGAAATCTGCTTTGATACTGCTTGAAAACAAGGGTTGGCAAATGTTTTCTATAAAGGGCTAGGTAATAAATATAATATTTTAGGCTGTGCAGTTCTCGTAGGTCTTTGTTGCATATTATTAATTGTTTTTTTTACAACTCTCTAAATTTTTTACTTTAAAAATGTAAAAACTGGCCAGGCGCGGTGGCTCATGCTTATAATCCCGGCACTTTGGGAGGCTGAGGTGGGCGGATTGCCTGAGCTCAGGAGTTTGCAACCAGCCTGGGCAACACGGTGAAATCTCATCTCTACTAAAATACAAAAAATTAGCTGGAAGTGGCAGCATGCACCCGTAGTCCCAGCTACTCGGGAGGCTGGGGCAGGAGAATTGCTTGAACCCAGGAGGTGGAGGTTGCAGTGAGCCGAGCTGAGCCGAGATCACACCACTGCACTCCAGCCTGAGTGACAGAGTGAGACTCCATCTCAAAAAAAAAAAAAAAAAAAAAAAAAAAAAAAAAAAAAAAGTGAAAACCATTCTTAACTCACTAGCTAGTCATTCAGAAACAAACCATAAGCTAGACTTGGTCACTAGGTGGTAGTTGACCTCTGCTCTACAGGAATCTTTACAGGAATCTTTTCAGTTGAGCCCATGAACACCTGAATTAGAAATGAAAACTTATCTTCTATCCCATGCTGCAGAAAGCATAGACATCCCTTAGCACCTCCAATATCCTGTTGCCCCTCACTATTCTCAGACTTTTAATATGACCCCTACCCCTTCCCACTCAGTTTCACCTTCTAATCTAAACTCTTACCGATCAGTTGCCTGGATTATTGCATAGTTACGTGCTGTGCAAGTTTCTTGCTAGTTTGCTGCTTTGAGTCTCTTGTCTAAACCGTCCTGTACACAGCTATTAAAGTAATGTTCTGGAGATACAGTTTTACTGTGTCATCCTTCTACTCAGGGTATGTTAATGGCTTCCTAATTTCTTGCCATGTGACATTGACACTTGTCATTCTTTGAAAGGTTATGGAGCTTCCCATACTCTGACCACTTTCCTTGTTAGTTTCTGTGTGAGTCCACAGTTTGCAAAGCAGGTATAGCTTGTGATTAATTCCTTGACAAATCTGGAATTTGTTATTGATAATGGATTTTGTTAAAAGTAACAAAGTAACCTTGTTAAAAGTAAATTCCAAGTTTGTAAAACTTATAATTTTCAGAGCTGTAATAATAATAGTAAATATGAAGTATCATTGTGCTTTATAGTTATATTGGCCTATTTAATCCTCACAACAGGAAGGTGTTATTGTTTTTACCATTTTACAGGGAGGAAACTAAGAGAGGTCAGTAGAGAGAGTAAGAGGCAGAGGTCAAACCTAAGCTGTCTGGCTTCGGAATCCATGTTTTGGAACTACTGTGCTGTATTGCTTCCATGATGAATTAGTAGTTAAAAGAAAGACTTTGAACCTAGTAGAGGAGAGGAAGGAATTGTTCAAACATAACTTTAACCTTCATTCCTTTCCCTGCCAAGGTCCCAGGTCTTTTTGTATTTTGTTATTTTTGCCAGATAGTTTGTGAACTTGGCCGAACTTTACAAATGGAAGTATTTGAATATTTGAAATAGGGAAGAGTTGAAGGTTATTAGAATAGAAAAAGTTCAGCTCTTTTCTTGGTGCACATTCAGGTAGGTGCCTTTAGATAGAATGTGCCAGGGACCCTGTCCATAAACAAAGACAAGAGAAAGCATTTGAGCATGATTATTCTTTCTGGAAAATTTGTTAAAAACATGAACAAAGTGCTGTTTTGGTCAGCCATCTGCTGGAAGAGAGAATAAACTTGTTATGAATTTACAGTTGTTTCAGA
This sequence comes from Nomascus leucogenys, assembly GCF_006542625.1. Classification (NCBI taxonomy): domain Eukaryota; kingdom Metazoa; phylum Chordata; class Mammalia; order Primates; family Hylobatidae; genus Nomascus; species Nomascus leucogenys. The sequence continues at coordinate 16,941,481 of NC_044384.1, read as the reverse complement.
AAACTGTTGATTAGTGTTTTGTTTATAGATTGCATATTGTCATCTGGATTGCTAGGGAAGAGAAATTCTATTTTCTATTTCTTTTGCAATTCAAGCCCAGATTGCCATTTCTTAGAATTCCATAGATAGGCAGAAGATATATAAATATTGCCCAAGTGAGATACAGATATCTGATTTTATTGAACAATAATCAACATTGATCTTATTTCATATAAATCCTCAAGGTATTTAAAGGTAAAGCTGATAAATCAAGTGCATACCTTCCAACCTGTTTGGGTAGGAATAGATTATTCTTCTGTAACCAAAACTTTTTTTATTCCTTTTCCCAAAGACGTTCACATCTTAAACATTTTTTACCATAATATATCTTAAATATTACCCAGCTGTTAATTCCACAACTTTTGTTTGAGGCCACTATGTGTCAGGTATTGAATGACTTCTCTGCCCCAGGCACTGTTGTAGATGCCCAAGATATATCCATGAATAAAACAATGCTGTGTGTCCCCATAAAGCTTATATCCTAGTGGGCAGAAGAGATAACCAGTAAGCATAACACATCAGTTTTATAACATACTATATGGTAGGTGCTGTGGAAAAAAGTGAAGTAGGGCAGGGTAAGGAGGTGCTAGGGAATGGGGGTTGCACTATTACAGATGGACGGTCAGGGCAGGCCTTGCTTTGACTTGAGCAGAGACTTGAATAAGCCAAGTGCTAGTTAACTGGAAACCTTGTCATCTCTTACTTTCTTACCATTCTTCAGCTTGTTATGGACAGATCTTGATTAATTCGAGTCCCTAATTATAACACATTTGTATACCTTTAAGTGTCTCAGTGTTCCCTACATTAAATGATACAATTTTTAGTCTCTTGTTGCAGTGAAATTATGAGGAATCTCAGGATAAGCATTAGCGGGGAGAGAGGTTGATTATGGCTCAGTAGAATGTAATTTCTAAAACCTGAGAACACTATAAGACTGACTATGATTTAATGTTCTGTTTTATCCTGACTGATGGAAGGCATATAGGGCCATGTATGTTTAAATATTTCCTGTTACATAGTAACTCTCAGTACGTGTCTTGGAAAGGAAAGAATTAAAATCTTAAATAAAATAGTTGATTCCTTTTTCCAAGCTAGAGATTTTGTAAACTTGACTTCATTCCCTCCTTATAATAGTGCTTCTCAAACTTGAGCATGCATCAGAATCACCTAGAAGGCTCATAAAAGCCCAGGTGGCTGGACCCCAACCCCAGAGTTTCTTATTAAATAGTTTGGAGTAAGGCCCACAAATATGCTTTCCTAACAGGTTCTCAGGTGATCTGATGTTGTTGGACCCAAAACTAAGACCTCACCACATGCCTCAGAAATTGGTATTATGTTTTACAAATTATTCAGAAAGAAATTAAATTGCTTTGCATGGGATCCAGGTGTGCATGATTCCACTCATCCTTTTTGTCCTATCTTGCATCTTTCTTAAATTTTTCTTTGAAAATGACCAAAATACACAATCTTTTACTTCTTGGTATTCCTTAGTCTACACTGATATATCTTATGAAGCAAAATTTAAACTCTGAGATAGTTTATAGGAGTTGACTCACAGAAGTGCCCTACTTTTGTTAAAGTAGAACATATTAAATTACTAAGAAAAGAAAGACTCTTTTAAAAGTCTTCAGAAACATTTTAGAGTTATGTTGTTGAAATATTTGCATTATGAGCGTTTATAGGCCTGCTTTGACAACTCTAGCAAAACTCCTATGCAAAAATGAACCTTTCCCTCTTGTTTTTCATTGCTCATTTGTTTCCTAGAGTTTGCCTCACCTTCTCTTCTTTGAACTCTGTGGCTGAGCTGTCTGGGTGGTCACTGTGTCTGATTGATTCACAGATCGAGGCAACCCCTGTAAGAGCCGGAAAGGTCCCCAGTGAAATCCAGTGGTAATAAAACAGATGTTCCTGGATCTTCTTGTGTGTCCACTAGATACCTGTTAAAAGCATGGGCATGTTTAAAAACAAAACACAGAAAATTGGCAAATTTTAGTTTTAGCAATTAGACTTAAGCTCCCTTCCAAAGCCACAATGTTTTAGTACAATTATTAAGTAGCAAAATTGACTTATTTGAATTTCCCATCCTTCCTGTGGCCCTGAAATATTTGCTACTGAATGGAGTTCACAGACAATGAGTGAAATTTTAAGGAAAGAAAGGGAAGCTGCAGTGATCTTGGATAATCACTCATAAAGAGGAAGAAAAGAACCAGAGGAATGGTAAATAGGCTATTGTATAAAATGGACAATGAAAGGATACTAAAAATAACATTTGTTTCATGTACTTTATGTCATTTGGTTTATATCAGTGAGCTTTCATTTACTAACAGGGAGCCACTACTGGTAGCGAGACTTTGAGGACGTACAGTCTGTTGGTTGGGAATCTCTTGAGGTGGTTACAAAGGCCACTGAAATGCTGTGATATTCCCTGTTCAGAAGCGTTATCCATTCTCTTTAACCTGTCATCACAAGACAGACATACTATTTAGAAAATTTTGAAGCTAGAAAGGACCGCAGAGTTCATCTCATAGAATCCATGCCTTACATTAGGAAACTGAGCTCAAAGGATGTGTTTAAGGTGCACAACTAAAGAACAAGAGAGTCTGGAGTAGAAAGAATGATAGTTTCACAGTCTCCAGGTCCCCAGATCTTCCTGCTGTATTTTCCCCCTTTCAGGCATCTCTCTCCATTCATCTATCATAAACCATTTATTTTATGATACCCTTGTAGAATACAGTGTGTGTTCTACAGCAGAAGTGCAGTTCTTTGACCTTCCCTCACCTGTATTCATATTGAAAATACAGCTGAGGGTTTTTGTTTATTTGCTTGGGCCTTACTGCTTATAAACAAAACCTATCTCTTAAATGTTCATTAAAACATTTTTCTCTTTTTAACAAGTATAATAATCAAGGTCTTAACAGGAAATAGCACACTTAAATCCGGAGAATTTTAGAAGGATGTGGACAGGGTATTGGGGAACTGCAAGGTTTAGTGTAGAAAATGCCTGAAATTATCAACTGGTGGAGATGTTACTAACCCACACCCCAAATGGATGAGTGGAAGAAGAGATTTATAGAACCTCGCAGGAGATGCTAGACCCTTTAGCTAGAGCTGACTGCACCTTGAGAGAACTTCAGACCAGGGCACGGCCAGCTGGAGGCCACCTAATAGGGAGGGTGTCCGGAGAATAGATACCCTTGACCACACTCTCTTCCCTCCCCACTCCCCACTGGCTGAATCCAGTGGGAAGCAGAGTGCGTAGAAGGCCCTTTACACACTTGTCACTTCTGGGGGCAGAGAACAGGTGGGGAAGGTTTCGAACAACAGGGATATCCGAATGTTCTTGGTTTGCGTTATAAATTAAGGCTTTAGAGTTTGTATTGCATAAAATGTAATTTATTTGGGTCAACTGTATAGTTTTTGTGGTTTGATTATTTTTAGTAAGTTCAGTCTTCAGTTATGTTTTAAAGCTAGCTCTATAGTTAATATTACGTATATAGTGGTGATCTCAACTTTTTTCTGCTTCTAGATTAGTCATGGATAATGCATACAAACTTACCTATAACATCTTTCATTATATGCAGTTAAAATTCTCAAGGGGAAAGTGAGTGAGGGTGGCTGAAGAATGGGCCGTTTGTCTCAGGGGAGCATATGAAAAGAAGAGTCTGTGTTGTAAAAACCCTCTCCGTTTGATATTCACTTTGGTTCCTGTTACTTGTTTTGTTGTTTAGCGAGTTTCTGCTTATGATCCTAATAATAACCTATTTAGAGTAGGGCTTTATTTTCTAGAGTGCCTTGAAGGTGTTCGATGCTGAGCTGGCTTCTCTGGCTACCTGCATTCTTTGCATGACTTAATAGTGAGTTTTTGTAAACATGAACTCAATCTTTAGGGGTAAGAATCTCTTGTCACTGTTGGTGGAGGAGACATAGAGAGAGGTTCAGCTGACATCCACTTTTACTTAACTGGAAATTCCCTTTGTTGGTATTTGTGCAAATTAAGTTGAGAGTTGAATTACAGCTAATTTATTTTATTTATTTATTTATTTATTTTTTTTTTTTTTTGAGACAGAGTCTTGCCCTGTCTCCCAGGCTGGAGTGCAGTGGCATGATCTTGGCTCACTGCAACCTCCTTCTCCTGGGCCCAAGTGATTCTCCTGCCTCAGTCTCCCAAGTAGCAGGGATTACAGGTGCCCACACCCTGCTAATTTTTGTATTTTTAGTAGAGACGGGGTTTCACCATGTTGGCCAGGCTGGTCCCAAACTCCTGGCCTCCAGTAATCCGCTTGCCTTGGCCTCCCAAAGTGCTGGGATTACAGATGTGAGCCACCACTCCTGGCTGCTAATTTCTAATTAATTGTTCTGAGTAATTAATTTTTAATTGTGAATTTGCTGAGGTGACATGTTTTGCCTGGTAGGTTTGATGCTAAAGAGATGCATCAAGCAGAAATTGTTAGTTAGTATATGGAGCCTTCCTCTGTCCCTCCGTCGCCCAGGCTGGAGTGCAATGGCATGATCTTGGCTTACTGCAACTTCTGCCTCCCGAATTCAAGTGATTCTCCTGCCTCAGCCTCTTGAGTAGCTGGGACTACAGGCATGCACCACCACGCCTGGCTACTTTTTGTATTTTTAATAGAGACGGGTTCCCCATGTTGGCCAGGCTGGTCTCAAACTCCTGACATCAAGTGATCCGCCTGCCTCCGCCTCCCAGAGTGCTGGGATTATAGGCGTGAGCCACTGTCCCTGGCCTCTATTTGTTTTTATGTCCATGGTTTCTCATCTTTCTTTCCAAGTCATAGGCATTTACCTTCTGTCTCTTCAGCATTTTAACACATTTTCTCACCTGTATCTTGTTTTTCTCATATTTTATCTTTCATATTTAACTTTTATGTCATTCACATTTACATACACAGAGCATCACTCCTAGTCTCTAGGAACACATTGGCCTTGTGTTGTTTTGACTTGTGTCTAGTACCATTAATATTTTTACTTTTTCTCTTTTTTTTAACCTTTTTTTCCTTGTTGCCTTTCTTTTCTCTCACTCCCCTGACTGCTTTCTTGGCCAGAATGTGTGTATGTGGGCACCCAGAGGCAAAGAAGGGCTAGAAGAATGAGCAGAGGGGGTTATGAGGTTACGAGCTACCCCTTTTCCAGTTGTTGATGGAAGAGAGGCCAAAGAAAAGAAGAAACGTTGGCTCACCAGTGGGTCAGGGCAAGGACTGAGTGGCCCAAAGAAAGGGAGGAGCATGGAGTCTGCAGGAACTGCAGAGCTGAGCCTGAACAGCAAGAGAACAGTGGAGCAACCCAGGAAGGAAGTGATAAGGTTCCCAAGTCTCCTTGGAGGGGTACATGTGGGGAAGAGGGCAGATTCGATTCCAGGGAAGGGAAAGAGCAAAGTGGAGCCTGAGCATGTGGGGATTAACACACCCTCCCAAGCAGAATAGTTTTGATGATTGAAACTGTTCTAAGCATCACAGTTACAGTATTTATGGCTCCAGAACATCATAGTGCTAACTAAAGTAGGGATAGCAGGACATGGACTTCAAAATGTAGCTGGATCGAAGTTACTTTATTTCTGATTTCCTAATTTGGGCTAAGTATCATAGGTACTTAACAAGCACTTAATAAATATTGGTTGAATTGAAAGTAATATGGTCTCTTCTGTAACTATTTAAAAACACATATGTACATGTTTTCATCCATTTTTCTACTGTGTAAAAACACCAAGAATGTATAAGTGGATGAGTTACTGCCCTCTGTTGGAGCGTGGAACTTACTTGGGCAAATGACAACTTGTAAAGTTGTCTTAAGGAGTATCAACAAGGTAGAAATGTACTAATTATGCCTTTTGTAGGCGAGAAGTCCAGTCCTGTAGATTCCAAATAAAAAATTAGATTGGAGTTCAGAAGCAGGATTGAAGGCAGGGCAAGTTGGTAAGGAATGGCATGTTGGAACTGGGGAGAAGCTCAGTGAATGTTGAATAAAGGTAAGTGGCAGAAGATAAATTTCGAGAGTAGGGTGGAGAATGGAGAATGCATACTGCCTAATGCTTTAATCATTTTATGTTTTTATTTTATGCCTTAGAAGTCTTAAATATAAAATCAGATTTAGAAATAATCTCAAATGTTTTGTTCTGGAAGACTATGCTCTCTGGATATGTTAAGGGTTCATATTGGTGTTAACACTTTGTATGCTAGAAATTTTAATTTAAACATTTGTCTGTTTATCATTAGTTTTTCTAAATCAGATAGTTTTTAAGAAAAATCAGATCTTTTATTAGAATATAACATACATTCAGAAAGGTATGCAAGTCTTCATCACCAAGTGGTTACTACTGAGCTCAAAATACTGTCAGCATCCCAAATCTCCCCTTTTCCCCCTCCTAGTTACTACCTACCCCCTCCAAAATAACCGCTGTCCTAATTTCTAACACTCTAGCTTAGTTCTGCTCATTTTGAGCTTTATATAAATAGTAGCTTATCATATGTACTCTTTTGTGTTTAACTTGCTTAAGATTGTTTGTGAGATTCAGCCATCATTTTGCATGTAGGAGGTCATCGCTATGTAGTTTTACATTGTATAATTATACCACAGTTAATACTACTACTGCTTTTGGACAGCTGTGTTGTTTCCAGGTTTTCTTTTGCCTACCTAATTACAAATAATGCCACCATGAACATTCTTGTGCATCTTCTAGTGCAATTTACATGTATTTTTTTGCTTTGGTAAATCTCTAGGAATGGAGTGGATGAGTTCTAGGGTATTTATGTTTTAACTTTAGTAGATTCTGCAAACAATTGTAAAGAGATTTTACCAGTTTATGTTTCCACAGCAATATATGAGAGTTCTTACTGCTTCACATCCTTGTCAACGTTTGCTATTATTGGTCTTAAGCTCAACCATTGTGGTTGGTGTATAGTTTGGGCTCATTGTGATTTTAATTTGCATTTCCCTGAAACTAAGATTTTTATTGGTTCTGTAGATCTTGGGGGGTGGGGTGCGTGTGTGTGTATTAGTCTGTTTTCACACTGCTATAAAGAACTGCCCGAGACTGGGAAATATATAAAGGGAAAGATGTGTAATTGACTCACAGTTCCAAATGGCTGGAAAGACCTCAGGAAACTTACAATTAATGGCGGAAGGTGAAGGAGAGGCAAGTACCTTCTTCACCAGGGGGCAGGAAAGAGAGAGAAGTGAAGGGGGAAGAGCTCCTTATGAAACCATCAGATCTCATGAGAACTCACTCACCATCATGAGAACAGCATGGGAGAAACTACCCCCATGATCCAGTCACTTCCCATCAGGTCCCTCCCCTGACACGTAAGGGTTACGATTTATGATGAGATTTGGGTGGGGAAACAGAGTCAAACCGTATCGGGGTGTATGTGTAGGGGGAAGGTGTCTAGTTTTTTTGTTCATTTTTTATTGGGTTGACCTTTTTAAAAAAAGTAATCGGGGCCTGGCACAGTGGGTCACACCTGTAATCCCAGCACCCTGGGCTGGGAGGCTGAGGCGGGAGGATCACTTGAACCTAGGAGTTAAAGGTTGCAGTGAGCTATGATCATGCCACTGCACTTCAGCCTAGGCAACAGAGTGAGACCCCATCTGAAGAAAAAGAAAATAAAAGAAAAAGTAATTGTTAGAGGCTTTTTTAATGTATTCTGGATATGAACGCTTTGCTAGTTATATATGTTACAGTTATTTTTTTTTCTATTCTGTGGCTTGCCTCCCCCCAGCCCCCATCCCCCTCTCTTTTTAAGAACAGGGTCTCGCTCTGTGGTCGAGGCTGGTATAATATACAGTGTGTGTGTGTGTGTGTGTGTGTGTATACACATACACACAGTATAATATACACTGTCTATATTATACATATACAGTATAATATACACCGTATATAATATACAGTGGTATAATCGTAGAGGTCACTGCAACCTTGAATTCCTGGGCTCAAGAGATCCTCCCACCTCAGCTTCCTGAGTAACTAGGACTACAAGCATGTGCCACCACACCTGGCTAACTTTTAAATTTTTTTTGTAGAGGCTGAGAGTCTTGCCATGTTGCTCAGGCTGGTCCCACACTCCCGGGCCTAAGTGATCCTCCTACCTCAGACTCTCAAAGTGTTGGAATTATAGGTATGAGCCACCATGCCCGACCTTTTTCCACTGTCTTAATGGTGTCTTTTGATGGCATACACTTTTAGTTTTAATGTATTCTGTGTCTGTCTTTTAATAATGATTGGTTTTTGTCGGTGTCTACTTAAGAAACCTTGCCTATGTTAAGGTCATGAAGATACTCTCCTGTGTTAATGTCTAGGTATGGTGTGTGGCAGAGGTCAAGATTCTTTTTCACCCCCATGCATATAGATTGCCAGTGTTGCTTTTTTTATGTTTGAAATCGTAGAATATAAAATATTTCAAAATATTTTTATCTAATTCATTCTCTTCTGCCTATAATTTTAAATGACTTAGAAGTTCTCTTTTAATAGAAGTAATGGTCGTTCTGTTTCTTTTGTAGTATTCTAAATGCAAACAAAGCACCCTCCCGGACTTCTGTTCATCTATTTGTAGGGAAAATGAAACAAAACAAAAACTCAAAACTGAAGAATTTTATATCATATCCTTACCCTGAGAAGAGCTATCTTTATTTGGAACACAGGAAAATCCTCTACCTGTGATGTATGTATAAACACTTAGAAGAAGGGAGAATTGGTAATAAGATTTAAGTAACTCTGTCATAAAAAACAGTACTTTCTATTACTTGACTCCTTTCTGCCATTTTCTTCTTGATTTATTTCTTATGGTAATTCCAGAAAGGATTTATTGATACATTTGGAAGGAGAGGAAACATTCTCTGTCACTTATTTCTAGTATTATTTATGCTTGTTCTTTTCTCCTGCTTTTCTGATTTTTCTTCAAAGGCATAAGGCATAAAAATGATTATAGCAGTGGAACTGATGAGCAAGTATTCTTTGAGGATGGCTTGTTATTTGGTTAGTTGATTCTTTTTTTGCTGTTCTTATTGGTCCTAAGATTTTTGAGAAAACTCACTTCTTTTGAGAGATAGATAAAACTGTACTCCCAAGGCAAACCATTTATAGGAAAATAAAAAAGACAGTAAGAATTTTGTGGTACATTGTGTGTACACTACTTTCTGTAATTGGGCTATCTAAATGTTGTTTGCAATGTTGAAATTAGATCTTCAAGGATTAGCTTGACATCTTTTTTGAAAGACATAATTTTCTATTTATCTACATGGAACTTTGTCTCAGATAGTATGAGATTATATTCTTCAACTCTAAAGCTCTTAAATACAGTTTTGTTTTCCCTTTAAATTTGTTTGGGATTAGACGAGCTCAGGATTGTCTATAGGAGATAAAGAGAGTCAGAACTATTTGAGGAAATTCCAAGAAATGAGGACTTTGAGGTGAATGCATCAGGAATTAGTTTAAATCAGTATGTTATTTATTCAAAAATTGTCAGCTTTTAGTTTAAAAATTTTTTATGAATAAAGTTGCCCTTATTGTCTTTCATAGTGAAATCTGGTTTAGTGTAAGATGAAGGTATTAATTGGATTTTTTTCAAGTCTTTTGGCATTATTATTTCAAGTCTTTTGGGATTATTTCAGTCTTTGGGATTATTGCAATATGTGACCACAAGATAATTTTCTTCGTTATACAAAAAAGAAACTCTCACATCTTCTTTATTACATAGTTATTGAGAGAGTGATGGTGAATTCAGAGTTCTCAATAATAATCAGTCTTAGTTTTTCCAGCAAGTTATATTTTCTATTAATTGTAATTACCCTAAAATTCAAGGACATAAAATTAAGGGACTACTCTAAAATTTTAAGTAAATTTAAATTAAAATACAATCATATATATTGAGTATTTGCTCTAAGGCTTATGATTTCTGGGGGAGAAGCATAAAGAAGAAGGTATAATTCTTGTATTCACATAGCTTATAAACCTAAAATGGGACTAAGATATTTTTACATTCATGTGTTGTTTAACAACAGGGACACATTCTGAGAAATGTGCCATTAGGCAGTTTTGTTCTTGTGTGAACGTCATGGAGTGTATTACACAAACCTAGATGATACAGCTTACTCCACACCTCTCTATGCTGTATGGTATATAGCCTTTTGCTCCTAGGCTATAAACCTGTGCAGCGTGTTACTGTACTGAATATTGTAGGCAATTGTAACACAATGGGAAGTATTAGTGTATCTAAACTTCTAGACATAGAAAAAAATTATAGTAAAAATACAGTAGAAAGGATAAAAAATGGTACACCTCTCTAGGGTACTTACTGTGAGTGGAGTTTGCAGGCCTGGGAATTGCGTTGGGTGGGTCAGTGAGTGAGCGGTGAGAGAATATGAAGGCCTAGGACATTACTGTACACCACTGTAGACTGTATAAATACTGGACACTTAGGCTACACTAAATTTATTTTTAAAATAATTGGATTAGGCAATAGGAGTTTTTCACCTCCATTATAATCTTATGGGACCATCATCCTATGTGTGTGTGTGGTCTGTCTTGATCAAAAAGTTATGCGGTGCATGACTATATTTTAAAGATAGGGCAGAGGTGGAGCTTGGATTGGGTCTGGGGTGTGTGGGAGAGAGAAGTTGAGGAAGAGGCCTTGGGTTTTGATCCAAGACACTCAATGAGTGGAATCATCTTTTCCAAAGATGAGTTAATCTTAGAAAAGTAGGAGGAGCCGTTAAAGTAGAGCTGTGGAGTAGTGGACAGATGACCATAGGAAACTGGATTCAAGACTGGGTTGGAGATAGAAATTGCGAAGTTGACAGTATGATGTAATCAATCTGTACTTTACACGATTACATATATTGATAAAATTTATCACGCTAATTATATGCACATGGATACTTTTTAATAGTTCTCTTATGCTAAGTACTTGTCAAAAATAGTCGCTTTTGTTTGGAATTCATATCTCTGTTTTTTTTTTTTTTTGAGATGGAGTTTCACTCTTGTTGCCCAGGCTGGAGTGCAATGGCGCCATGTCGGCTCACCCCAACCTCTGCCTCCTGGGTTCAAGCGATTCTCCCGCCTCAGCCTCCTGAGTAGCTGAGATTACAGGCATGCGCCACCACGCCCGGCTAATTTTTTTATATTTTTAGTAGAGACGGGGTTTCTCCATGTTGGTCAGGCTGTTCTCAAACTCCCGACCTCAGGTGATTCACCCACTTCGGCCTCCTAAAGTGCTGGGATTACAGGCATGAGCCACCGTGCCTGGCCTGGAATTTGTATCTCATGTGATTCCCTAGTACACTGTACTTTTTCTATTATAGTTTCTACAAAATTAAACTGCAATTGCCTGGTTATTATTTTACTAGACTTTAAGTTTTTTGAAGGCTGGAATCTGTCTTGTTGCCTGCCTACTGCCAGGTATAGAGATGCTCATGTAGTTCATGTAAAACTCAATTTAATATGAGTTGAAATTTAATACAGTACCAGAATATTAAATGTTTCTAAATGTGAATTTTTAAAAATATGTGTTTTATTTGAAGGCTAGAAGCCACCACCATTCCATTTTTAAACAAAACTGTCACTTCAAACAAAAAAATAACTGAATGTTCTATTCTTTCCACTTTCTTTTTCCCCGAGGAGATTACCTGTGGGGAAGACAAGACCTAAGTGGTATCACAATGGAATTTAAGTCAGAACCTTGTAATTATTATTTTAGGGCTCCAAATCATTAATTTGAGAAAACCTCAAAAATAATTCTGCTGTGAATATCTTATCCCATCCAAAGTTGAGTATTTTTGCAGATATACACAATGTAAGTATCAAAAAGGTAACAGGCCAGGTGCGGTGGCTTATGCCTGCAATCCCAGCACTTTGGGAGGCCGAGGTAGGTGGATCACAAGGTCAAGAGATGGAGACCATCTTGGCCAACATGGTGAAATCTCATCTCTACTAAAAGTACAAAAAAATTAGCCTGGTGTGGTGGTGGGCGCCTGTAGTCCCAGCTGCTCCGGAGCCTGAGGCGGGAGAATCACTTGAACCTGGGAGGCGGAGCTTGCAGTGAGCCACTGCACTCCAGCCTGGAGACAGAGCAAGACTCTATCTAAAAAAAAAAAAAAGTCATTGGCATTTCTCAGTATGTCTTACAACTCAATGAATGTTGGGGCACTATTTTTTTTAAAACATTATGTTTTTACCCTAGATGCTGGTTAAATGAATGTTTGCCAAATAATTATGTTCTTTTCAGTGTTGTACAATGAATATGCAGATCTTTTGTACATGTGTTAACATTTTAGTTCACTTTCCAGTTGGTTTATTTAATTGGTGGATACTAGCTCTATTTGGTGTTGTGAGTAGGTTGCAAAAGTTTATAAGATTGTTGAATATGTAAGATTGTGATAGTCTGCAGGGTCCATCTTCGTGGTTTTTAAGTCTTTTCTGAGTGCTAAGAGAGCTTCTCTAGTTAAATAAACAGCAAGACTTGTTTAACTTAGAGCTGAAGTGGTAACACTGGTACAATCTACTCATACACTGATGATTGGACCTTAGCCAAGAAATTGCCCTACTCCAGACAAAAATCACTGTGTCCTTTGTGTATCTATAGTAGTTTGAATTTCCAGATACAGTGCATAGAGGCATGATACTTTGGTCTTCTGGGACATTTGACTTTAATAGTTAAAAGTCAAAATGCCATATTTGCCTAGCAATCTATTTGGAACTTTGCTGGTAAGAAGTGCTTGATCTCAGGTAAGATTTAGTGATTAAGTAATTTTTTTTATGGTAATCTTAATTCAGTGTTCCTCTTTTATCTTGGGAGAATTTGTTCCAAGACTCCCAGTGGATGCCTGAAACTGGGGATAGTACTGAACCCTCTATATACTATACATAGGGTTTTTTCCCATATAAACATAACCTGTGATAAAGTTTAATTTATAAATTAGGCACAGTAAGAGATTAACAACAATAAGAATAAAATAGAATAATTATAACAGTATACCATAATAAAAGTTATATGTATGTGGTTTCTTTCTCTCTGAAAATATCTTACTATACCATACATATGTTCTGACTCAGGTTGGCTGTGGGTAACTGAAATCACAGAAAGCGAAATCATGGATAAGGGGGACTACTGTACTCTCACTGCGTTATTGAAAATATGAACAAAGGTAGTACTGTAAATAATTATTTAATTAAAAATAAAAACGTTGCAAAACCAAAGAAAATTAGACTTATTTAGATCTGAGGTCAGTAGTGTAGGAGTTTATTGTCCCCAAATTCTGTCCAGCTAAAACCTCAGAATGTGACCTTAGAGTCTTTACAGACATAATTAGTTAAGATGAGATCATACTGGATTATAATGGACCCTAAATCTAATTACTGGTCCTTACAAGAAACTAAGAGGACACATAGAGATACACACAGAGAAAAAGGTGATGTGAAGACAGAGGCAAGGATTGGAAAGACCTGTTGGTGTTTTGCTGGGTTTGAGAATGTCCGGAAAGGTTGCTCATTCCTGTGGGAAAAATAATTCAGTAGCAGAAACATGCTTACTTTTGCTCATTTTGATTGATAGCTGGTTTAGAGCTGCTGGCTAGAAAGAACTGGTAACATTAAATGGGGATCTGGAGTCAGAAAATTCATGCTATTTGACCTAGCAGTTTATAGAATAAAAGATCAGAAACAATCTTTAACAATGAAGGAACTGGTAAACAAATGGTAACTTAACGGAATATTTTGCAGTCCTTTAAGATATAAAATGACAACTTAGAAAGGTGTGTATGATACAAAGGTGTGTATGAAGGGGTTAAAGCAGGATGTAAAGTTGTGTATATGTTATGATTATAACTATGTAAAAAGGTATGCAAATTTTTAAAATGGACGAAAATTCACCAAACCGTTTACTATGAAGATAGTAGGATTGTGGTTTTGTTGTTGTTGTGTCTTTTTTTTTTTTTTTTTAACTTCCTTTTCTTTTAAACTTTTGTTAATGGGGCTGTATTTATAGCAATTGAAAAACATTTAAGTGAGAACTCTGGATTTTGTGTGTGGTTCTAAGAAGTTTTAAAACAAAGCTTCTAAAATTTCCCAAAGGTAAATCTTAGTAATAGGCTAATTACAGGAGGTTTTATAGTTTTTTTAAGAGATTCCTATTAAGTCGAGAGAAGCCATCTGTTTGGAATGGGTTTAAGGTATTTTTCTGATGTCATGTCTGTACAAGATAGCTTCTTAAGGTCATTTTTTGAACTTTTGAATCTAGACTCAACATATTTAATGTGATCAGCTTTGTAGGGAAAAGGGCAGTGAGTTGATTATTATCTAATGCAGTAGAGAGGAGTGGAACATAAAGTTTTTAGGAAATTGTTTTGCTCTTGGAATTTTTGTTTATAAAAGACTAATTTAAACAATAGCAGTGTGTGTTACACAGTAGAAAGTAAACTCTATAACCCAACCTCCTAGTTAGAACCACTGGAAGAGAATTTTTAATTATATTGGGACTTATATGATTGTAGGGACATGGCTCTTAATCATTGTCTGAAGTCATCTTGGCCGAAGTCTGTCTGCAGCAAAGAAAATGGAAATGTAGTTCGTTTTTTCACCGTTTGAAGAGAGAGAAACAGTGGGGTAGACTATCCCAAAATCATTCATGCTCGGCTTTCGAATTTTTATTTTAGTATGTACTTAAGAGTGTGTGTGCGCTCAGAAGAAACACCGCAGCACTCCTGATAAAAGCATGTCACAGTGAAAACTTGACTCAGCTGGAGCTGTGGAGCTGTCTAGCTTCATCATCCTGATTTCCACACCCACAGCAGTGTGCATCACCCCTGACACAGTCATAGTTCTTATCTAAAGGAGGTAGCTACGTATGTTTGTTCCTTTAGGGCAGTTAAGAGTAAATAGTGGTATACTGGACCTTAGACATTCCAAGAGTTAACATTGAGTCATTCCTAAGGCCTCTAAATCCTACTGACAGAGTGTAATGGGTAATTTTTCTGAGGCTGAAATTTGAGTTAAGCCCACCCTGAGTGAGGCCTGCTGCCTAGCTTCATTGTTTCAGCGAAGTTCAGTTGTGTCTCCTTGCTCATGACATTGCACACTTTAACTTTTGTGCCTGTGACCTTTTTTTTTGTGGAAAAGTACCACAAAAATAAATTCAGCTGGGAAGGCGGTGATTAAAATCCTGAAGTCTACAAAAGTGATGGTTTCTAGGTGGAATATAGAAGTTGTAGGTAACTTCAGAATGTTGAATGTGGTGGAAGCTAAACCTACGGAACTGAGCAGGTCTACCATCTGTTACAATGGAAGTGACAGCAACAAGAAGTTAGTGAAAGTGTTTCAGTGATTATTCCAACCAATGAAAATATTGCTCATCAAATAAGAAAGAAAACTTGAGAATGCTGAAAGGACTCTTAAGGTATTGTGTGAAGTTATGCACAGGAAATGTGAGAAGTAACAGATGGTGAAGACATTGAACTGACAAGTGAAGGTTGATTTTGCAAATTTCAAGTATGTTTTGCCAGATATGAAGTTAATAGTGGGAGGCTGCCCCAACTCACTATATATTGCTCCTGGAACTGAGCTGAAGAAGCTCATAAAAGGGAGGAAGGGCTATGGTCTGTATGAATTCAAAATTGTAATGAAACCCACATTTGAAGAAGATACCTTCTCATACATCCCAAACATACACATCCCAAAAAGAGATGTGAGCATCAGGCATTCGGGACTACTGAAGAATAATTGTGATCTGTCCATGGAATCGTGTAATGGAGGGAAATTTAAAGATGCCTGATAACTGAATCTAGTTCCTTTTGAGGAAGAGAGATGGAGGAAGGAAGGAAGAAAGAGGGGAGTGGGAAGTTTGGGCAGCACCTGATCTCTCATCCATTATGCCCCATGTTTGCCTCACTCTTTTCTCTGACTTGATTTGCTTGCTTCTTTGGTCTAGGTTTTAATCAACCAAATCCTGATGATCCACCAGGTCAAGTTGGTTAGTTATGTTAGTAATGTAATACCGTAACTTGGTGGGTCTCAAGTTGTGGTCCCCAGACCTGCAACATCTGCAAAATCTCAGGCCCCTGCTGAGAACTATTGAATGAGAAACTCTTGAGTGGCAGAGCCCCTCAATCTCTGTTTTAGCAAGACTTCTAGGTGGTTTTGGCACATGCTCAGGTTTGAAGCCTTTCGTTCTAACTTGTCTTCATTGAGCCTTTCCCTTTCAGCATTTTAATTTATTATTTCCTGCACCACTACACATACAATCAGTGATCATGTTTATAATTTTGATTTTGTATTATTTTAAAAGTTCATGGCTCATTTTACTATAGTTTATTTGAGAATTTGGTGGATTTTTTTTTTCCTTTTTAATTACTTTAGCCCTATGTTTGCAGAATCTTTAGAGATATAAAGGGGTACTATTTTTCAGTTACTAGTTAATCAATATTATAAAGAAAAATATAAGCTTAGGCATATTCAGTAATTTAGAGATTATCAAAAGGTTCAGGGCATGACGTTTGTCCAGGATAAGGGTCTATGGTAATTTGGGAGATATAAATAAACCTAATCAAATTGAATAGCTGTCAGTAAGAAGCAAGATTTACTGGGCAGTTGACTTCATATATTTTGATCTGATGCATAAATTAACCCTCCCAAATCTATTTAGCAGCTGGTTGTCATTTCCATTAGCTAAAAAGCAGCTAGTCTTAAATCTGTTTCAAAGCTCCTGCCAGCACTCCTCGCTGAGCCTCTTTTAGCCTCTCAGCTCTGAGACAGAATTCCCAGATGCAGTTTAGTGCTCCCCTAGACCTCTTACGGAGTCATTTCAGTCCTTCTGCTAGCTCTTGAAATGACCCTAGGCAAGTAATTTAATTCGTTCTTTCTGTCACTGGTCATAGTGAAGAAGGATTTAAGGATTTATATGCAATACGAAACATGCTTTAGAGTTTTATCAGTCTAAGCTCTGAAGATAAAGAGGGTGAGGTGAGAGTTGAGTGTTTTCACTCATTCGACCATTTTCAGCTCCAGGGACATGGTAAATTCTTCCAGTAGCTTTATATAGTGATCATACTTTTCCTAGATTTTGGTGCAGTATTTATCATGAGTACTTTCTTACATTTTGGAAATTCTTGTGATTGCTTAATGTGTTGTCCTTATTCTTGTTTTTGACCATTTCTAGTTATAGTAGATTTATACAAAGTCCTATAAATTTTGTAGGCTCTTTTAGGGAAGTGTAGGTTATTAAAGTTTTACTGTGTTCAGTAAATAGAATTATGTGAAACCAACATAGTAAAGTTGTGGGTTTTTGCCCCAAAACTTAGTAGTTTAAAACACCAAACATTTATTTCTGAGTTAGGAATTCAGGAATGGCTTAGCTTACTGGTTTAAACACCAGGTATTTATCTCTGAGTCAGGAATGCAGGAGTTTCAGGAGTGGCTTAGCTGTGTAGTTCTGGATCAGGGTCCGTCTTGAAGTTTGCAGTCTGGCTCTAGGGGCTGGAGTTCTCTGGATTTGACCGTGGCTGGAGGACGTTTCTTTTTTTTTTTCCTCTTTTTTTTTTTTTTGACAGAGTCTCGCTCTGTTGCCCAGGCTGGAGTGCAGTGGTGCAATCTTGGCTCACTGCAAGCTCTGCCTCCCGGGTTCACGCCATTCTCCTGCCTCAGCCTCCCGAGTAGCTGGGACTACAGGCGCCCGCCACCCAGCCCGGCTAATTTTTTGTATTTTTGGTAGAGACGGGGTTTCACCATGTTAGCCAAGATGGTCTCAATCTCCTGACCTCAGGATCCACCTGCCTCGGCCTCCCAAAAGTGCTGGGATTGCAGGCGTGAGCCACCGCGCCTGGCCTTGAGGATGTTTCTATTATGGCCTGCTCACATGGCTGTTGTTAAGAGGCCTTAGTTCCTTGCTGGCTGTTGGCAGGAAGTTTCAGTTCCTCACCTTGTTGGCCTTTTCAAAGGATTGTATGAGTATCCTCACGACAGGGCAGCTGGCTTCCCCAGAGGGAGTGATCCTAGAGAGAGAGGAAGGAGGAAGCTATATGCTTTTATGACCTAGTTTCAGAGCTCACAAGCTGCTGCTGTCACTTCTACTACATTTTGTTTGTTAGAAGCTAGTCACTAAGTGCAGTACAGACACAAAGAAAGTGGAATTAGGTGCTCTCTTTTGAAGGAAAGAATTTAAAATAATTTGTGGGCATATATTTAAACTTGTTCTGTTCTTAAACTTTAAATTTGTGCTACCCTTTTCCTGATATTTGAATGAATACATACATATAAATTGTATTTATTTACAGTGTTAGAATTATGCCATACCTGTAGTCTAAAACAGACATTTTTCTGTTAATACTCTATGGTAACTGTCTTTTGAGGTTGGCAGTTACATATCAATAGTATCGTTTCAAGTGATTTCTTATAATTCCATTGTAGATGCATTCTACTTTAACCAGTTTCCTTTTGTTGAATGTTGAGGAGGGTTTTTAATGTGTCATCACTATAAATAATATTACATTGGGTATTCTTTACATACATCTTTGTGAATTTCAGTTTTTTTCTTAGATTAAATGTCTGGAAGTTGAAAAGAGTACAAAGGCTCTTGAAACCTATTTTCAAATTGCCCCTCAGAAAGGTTGTATTAATGTACACTCATATCAGCAATGTATAACAAGTTTGTTTCTGGCCGGGCGCGGTGGCTCACGCCTGTAATCCCAGCACTTTGGGAGGCCAAGGTGGGCGGATCATGAGGTCAAGAGTTCAAGACCAGCCTAAGTAACATTGTAAAACCCCATCTCTACTAAAAATACAAAAAAATGTAGCTGGGCATAGTGGCACGTGCCTGTAATCCCAGCTACTCAGGAGGCTGAGGCAGGAGAATCACTTGAACCTGGGAGGTGGAGGTTGCAGTGAGCCGAGATCGTGCGGTTGCACTCCAGCCTGGGTGATAGAACAATACTCCATCTCAAAAAAAAATAAAAATAAATAGTAAAAAAAAAAAGAAGTTTATTTTTCTAAAACTTTATGCAGTGGTGGGTATTATTAGTCTTTTAAAATCTTTGCCAATTAGAAAAGTGGTAAATGGTAGTAGTTTGTTTTAGTTTTTACTATTATCAGTGGCAATTTGGGGGATATGTTTTTTGTCTACTTGTACTTATTATATGAACTTGCCTGTTTATATATCTTTATTTTTTCCATTAGGTTACTGTTTTGTAAAATTATTATATGAAATAAGACATCATTTCTGCCATATTTTGTGAAAGTATTTTCCAGTCCTCTTTGAAAATTTATCATTTTTATTTAGCCAAATCTATGAGGTTGTCTTGGGTACTTTTACCTATTTAAGTATTTTAATAGTAGAGCCAGGGTCTTGCTCTGTTGCCCAGGCTAGAGTGCAGTGGTGTGACTTTGACTCACTTTGGCCTCACCTTCCTGGGCTCAGATGATCCTGCGACCTCAGCCTCCATAGTAGCTGGGACTTCAGGTGCACGCCACCACATCCAGCTAATTTTTGTATTTTTTTGTGGAGATGGACGTCTCACCGTGTTTCCCAGGCTGGTCTGAAATTCCTGGATGCAAGCAATCCTCCTGCCTTGGCCTCCCAAAGTGCTGGAATTGTAGGTGTGAGCCACCATGCCTGGCTCTGTGGAACTCAACTAACACAGAAATGATACAAATGATAGACTTACTTGCCAAGGACATTTAAGCAGCTATTTTAGTTATGTTCCATATATTCATGAAAATAAAAGAAAGCATTTGCATATTAAAGAGAGACATGGAAGATACATACATACGTATGTGAATGCATATGTGTATATGTAGGTAAATACACACACATACATACACAGATTGAATTTATAGAGATGAAAAATACACTGGATGGGATTAACAGTAGATCAAACACTACAGAAGAAAAGATTAGTGAACTTGAAGATACAGTAATTGATTACCAACGATGAAACATACGGAATTAAAAAAAATACCCATAATGAACTGTGGGATAACTTCAAGTGTTTGTAACTGGAGTCCCTGGAGAGGCCTTGTGAGGTCAGAAAAAATATTTAAGATAATGGCTGAAAAAAATATCAAATTTGGCCATAAATCTAAGTTCAACAAACCTTGAGCACATGAAACATGAAGTATGCTAAGAAGCATAATTAAATTACTTAAAACCAGTGATAAAAAGAAAAAAAATCTTTAAAAAAGCACTGACAGAATGCAGAACATGCTAGGACTTAAGAATGGCAACAGACTTTTTTTTTTTTGAGACAGCATCTCATTGTGTCGCCAGGCTGGAGTATAGTGGTGAGATCTTGGCTCACTGCAACCTCCGCCTCCCAGGTTCAAGCGATTCTCCTGCCTCAGCCTCCCGAGTAGCTGGGACTACAGGTGTGCACCACCACGCCCAGCTAATTTTTTTTTTTCTTTTTTTTTTTATTAATATTTTTGCACACAAAAACAATAAACATTTTCTAAAAATACATACAAACAAAAAGATGCGTATCAAACATATTAGGAAGGTTACACATGGGAAGTCGGGCAATAGAAATGGGGGGTGGGAGTTAAAATAAGGTAGAGAGGGACTTTATGTGGATCAGTGATAATAACTCAATCCTCTATTTGACAAAGAAGAGGGAGAAGGAAGAGGAAGAAAAAGAAAGTGGGATAAAGGATCAGAAAGGGAGGAAAATAGAAAAAATTAGAGTATGACTCCAGGGTAGACCTGTTTTGTTGTCACTGAGTTGGTTGGTTGGTTTGTCTGTTGTATTTTTCATGTTTCGCCAAGTTGGCCAGACTGGTCTCGAACTCCTAGCCCGCCTCGCCCCCCAGAGTGCCGGGACCACAGGCGTGAGCCACCACGTCCAGCCCCCACATTGCTTCTGGCCTCCATTGTAGACCTCCCAGACGGAGCGGCCGGGCAGAGGCGCTCCTCACTTCTTCCCAGACACGGGGCGGCCGGGCAGAGGCGCTCCTCACTTCCCAGACGGGGCGGCCAGGCAGAGACGCTCCTCACTTCTTCCCAGACAATAGGTGGCCGGGCAGAGGCGCCCCTCACTTCCCAGACAATGGGTGGCTGGGCAGAGGCGCTCCTCACTTCCCAGACGGGGTGGCCGGGCAGAGGCGCTCCTCACTTCCCAGACGATGGGTGGCCGGGCAGAGGCGCTCCTCACTTCCCAGACGATGGGTGGCCGGGCAGAGGCGCTCCTCACTTCCCAGACGATGGGTGGCCGGGCAGAGGCGCTCCTCACTTCCCAGACGATGGGTGGCCGGGCAGAGGCGCTCCTCACTTCCCAGACGGGGCGGCCGGGCAGAGGCGCTCCTCACTTCCCAGACGATGGGTGGCCGGGCAGAGGCGCTCCTCACTTCCCAGACGATGGGTGGCCGGGCAGAGGCTCTCCTCACTTCCCAGACGGGGCGGCCGGGCAGAGGCGCTCCTCACTTCCCAGACGGTGGGTGGCCGGGCAGAGGCGCTCCTCACTTCCCAGACGGTGGGTGGCCGGGCAGAGGCGCTCCTCACTTCCCAGACGGTGGGTGGCCGGGCAGAGGCGCTTCTCACTTCCCAGACGGGACGGCCGGGCAGAGGCGCTCCTCACTTCCCAGACGGGGCGGCCGGGCAGAGGTGCTCCTCACTTCCCAGACGGGGTGGCCGGGCAGAGGCGCTCCTCACTTCCCAGACGCGGCGGCCGGGCAGAGGCGCTCCTCACCTCCCAGACGATGGGTGGCCGGGCAGAGGCGCTCCTCACCTCCCAGACGATGGGTGGCCGGGCAGAGGTTCTCCTCACTTCCCAGACGGGGCGGCCGGGCAGAGGTTCTCCTCACTTCCCAGACGGGGCGGCCGGGCAGAGGTTCTCCTCACCTCCCAGACGGGGCAGCAGGGCAGAGGCGCTCCTCACTTCTTCCCGGACGGGGCGGCCGGGCGGAGGCGCTCCTCACTTCTTCCCGGACGGGGCGGCCGGGCGGAGGCGCTCCTCACTTCTTCCCGGACGGGGCGGCCGGGCGGAGGTGCTCCTCACTTCCCAGACGGGGGGCCGGGCCTAGGCGCTCCTCACTTCTTCCCGGACGGGGCGGCCGGGCAGAGGCGCTCCTCACTTCTTCCCGGATGGGGCGGCCGGGCAGAGGCGCTCCTCACTTCTTCCCGGATGGGCGGCCGGGCAGAGGCGCTCCCCACGTCCCAGACGGGGCGTTGGCCGGGCAGGGGCTCGGGAGGCTGAGGCGGGCACAGCACTCGGCGTCAGGAGCTGGCGAGCAGCGTGGCCAACATGGCGACCGCGCACCTGCAGCCAAACGAGAAAAAGCAGGCAGCGGTGGCGTGCGGCGGCAGTCCCAGGCAGTCCGCGGCGCGGGCAGCAGCGAGCTGAGTAGATTGCAGCCTGGGCCACAGAGGGAAAGAAAAGAAATAAAGAAATAAAGAAATAAAGGAAGAAAGGAAGAAAGGAAGAAGGAAAGGAGGAAAGGAGGGAGGGAGGGAGGGAGGGAGGGAGGAAGGGAGGAAGGGAGGAAGGAAGGGCTAATTTTTGTATGTTTAGTAGAGACAGGGTTTCACCATATTGGCTAGGATGGTCTTGATCTCTTGACCTCGTCATCCTCCTGCCTTGGGCTTTCAAAGTGCTGGGATTACAGGTGTGAGCCACCATGCCCAGGCCAAACTTCTTGACAGAAACAGTGAACACTAGAAGTCAGTGGAAGAGATCATTCTGAAAGAAAAAAGCTTTGACCTAGAATTCTGTACACAGTGAAAATATTTTTGGGCCAGCCGCAGTGGCTCACGCCTGTAATCTCAGCACTTTGGGAAGCCAAGGCAGGTGGATCACCTGAAGTCAGGAGTTCAAGACTGGCCTGGTCAACATGGTGAAACCCCGTCTCTACTAAAAAATATAAAAATTAGTGTGGTGGCGGACGCCTGTAGTCCCAGCTACTTGGGAGGCTGAGGCAGGGAGAATTGCTTGAACCAGGGAGGCAGAGGTTGTAGTGAGCCAAGATTGTGCCACTGCACTCCAGCCTGGGTGACAGAGCAAGACTCCATCTCAAAAAGAAAATATTTTCAAAAAAACAAAGGAAAAGGAAGACTTTCTCAAATTTACAAAAGCTGAAAGACTATCAACAGCAGACCTGTGCCATAAGAAATGTCAAGCCATTGAGGTAAAAGGAAAAAGATTAACAGGTGGAAATCTGGATCTACATAAAGGAACGAAGAACACTGGAAATAATAAATATAAAAGACTTATTTAAAAAATTCTCTTCCAAGGTAATGTGTTATTTTAGTAAAGATAACAATAGTATATTGTGGGTGGGCAAGGGGGAGGTTATAACCACTGGAGTGCCAGAAAATGGTTAACAACCTCCTCTTTGCCTTGATGGTACCGTTTGCCAATTTCCATGCTGTAAATAGAGCCACAGTGGTGGTTTTCAAGCTACCAACATGATGTCACTAAATGCAGAGCTGGGAATAGATACACGGTAATATACCATTATATAGTATTTCCAACATTAATGTACAATAGATGTATGTATTAGACAAAGTAAAATGTAGTAAAATAATTAGGATGTAATGAGTTTTGAGTATTTATTACTGAAAGTTCAACAACCAACTTGTGAACAAGTATAAACCAACTCATGCATACCACTGTCAGTAACATGTAAGGAAACAAACAAATGGCAACAATAGCACAAAGACTGGGAGAAGGGAAATGGCAGTGTATTATTCTAAGGTTCTTAAATTGTACATGAAGTGATACAATATTATATTGGTAATGGAAATGGAAGTATATTGTTGTAGTATACTACTTATGGTGTTCATGAAGTAGTATAATATTACTTGAAGGTAGATTGTGAGTTCAAAATGTATATAATGAACCAGAAAGCAACCATTAATAAGAAAGCAGGAGGGAATGAATTGTTAATATGCAACCAAGGGGGTAAAATGGAATCAGTTAATACAAAACAAGGCATAAGATGAGAAAAAACAAAGAACAGATGGGATAAGTAGGAAACAAAGAATAATATGGTCTATTTCAATTCAAACACATCTATATTTACATTATCAGCAGTCACATTAATGTAAAAGTAAATGTTTCAGTTAAAAGACAGATTATCAGATTAAAAAAAGAGGTAACTGCTGCCTACAAGAAGCCTCTTTTATTTTATTTTATTATTACTTATTTATTTAGAGACAGAGTTTTACTCTCGTTGCCCAGGCTGGAGTGCAATGGCGCAATCTCAGCTCACTGCAACCTCTGCCTCCTGGGTTCAAGCGATTCTCCTGCCTCAGCCTCCCGAGTAGCTGGGATTACAGGCACCTGCCACCACACCCAGCAAATTTTTGTATTTTTAGTAGAGACAGGGTTTCACCATGTTGGCCGCCAGGCTGGTTTCGAACTCCTGACCTCAGGTGATCCACCCACCTTGGCCTCCCAAGTGCTGGGATTACAGGTGTGAATCTGTGTGCCTGGCCAAGAAACCAATTTTAAATACAAAGACCTTATAGGTTCAAAGTAAAAAGATGAAAAAATAGAAATGTTGGTAACACTGATTGTAAGAAAAATAGAGTGGCTATATTTGTATTGACAAAATAGATTTTAGAGAAAACGGTATAATCAGTGATAAAGAAGGTCATTTTATAATGATAAAGCAATCCATACATCAAGAAGATATAATAATCCTAAATGTTTCTGCACCTAAATAGAACTTCAGTATAAATAAATCAAAAGCTGGTAGAACTGCAAGCAGAAATAGACAGTTCCACAATTATAGCAAAACATTTCAATGTCTTTCAATCTTTGAAAGAATGTGTAGACAAAATTATTAAAAATATAGAAGACTTGACTAGCACTCTTAGCGAACTGGACCTCAGTTTATAGAATAATGCACTCTGCAATAGCAAAATACACATTCTTTTCAAGTACATATGGAACATTGATATGGTTAGGCTTTGTGTCCCCACCCAAATTTCATCTTGAATTGTAATCCCCATAATCCCCACGGGTCAAAGGAGAGACCAGATGGAGGTAATTGAATCATGGGGGCAGTTTCCCCCATGCTGTTCTCACGATGGTGAGTGAGTTCTCATGATACCTGATGGTTTTATAAGGGGCTCATCCCCCTTCACTCAGCACTTCTCCTTCCTGCCACCTTGTGAAGAAGGTGCTTTGCTTCCCCTTCCACCATGATTGTGAGTTTCTTTAGGCCTCCCCTGCCATGCTGAACTGTTAGCCAGTTAAAGCCCTTTCCTTAATAAATTACCCAGTCTCAGGCAGTTTTTTATAGCAGTATGAAAACTAATAGAAACATTAACCAAGATAAACTGTATTCTGTAGTATAAAACAAGTGTAATAAGTTTATTTTGTTTTTAATTCAGCACTATAGGACAAGGCGAGAACAAAATATTTTAAAAATTAATTCCTACGAAGAACATTCTCTGACCACAATGGGATTAAACCAGAGACCTAGAAAAGAAAGCTAGCTAGAAAATCCTCAAATACCTGTAAATTAAATTACATACTTCCAAAATAGCTATATGTGATAGAAGAAATAAAAAGGAAATTAGAAAGTACTATGAACTGATGAAAAGTTAAAACACAATATACCAGAATTTGTGGGATGCAGTGAAGCAGTGTTTAGAAAGAAGAGAATCTCAAAATTAGTAAAGGATGGACCCAGTGCATTGGCTCATGCCTGTAATCCCAACACTTTGGGAGGCTGAGGTGGGCAGATCACTTGAGTGCAAGAGTTTGAGACCAGCCTGGGCAACATGGTGAAACTCTGTCTTTGAAAAAGAAAAAATATATGTTAGTAAAAGAAGCAATAAGCAATAAGAATGAAAAAAAATGAAACAGAAAAACAACAGAAAATCAGTGAGCCTGAGGAAAGCGGTGAAACCCTGTCTCTACAAAAAGTACAAAAGTCAGCTGGGCATAATGACATATACCTGTAGTTGCAGCTACTTCGGAGGCTGGGCTGGGAGAATCACTTCAGCCTGGGAGACAGAGGTTGCAGATCGCACCACTATACTCCAGCCTGGGTGATACAGTGACACCCTTTATTTAAAAAAAAAAAAGGAAAAACGTCAGTGAATTTAAAACCTTTAAGAAGCTTAATAAAATTGGTAGTTCTCTAACCAAACTGATAAAGATAGAAGAATCAAGTTACCAATATCAGGAATGAAAGAGGTGACATCATTACAGATTCTATAGATACTAAAAGGATAATAAGAATATATGTTCTTTTTTTTAGACAGAGTCTTGCTCTGTCGCCCGGGCTGGAGTGCGGTGGCGCTGTTTGGGCTCACTGCAACTTCTGCCTCCCGCGTTCAAGCAATTCTCCCACCTCCTACTCAAGCCTCCTGAGTAGCTGGGATTACAGGCGCGTGCCACCATGCCCATCTCTACAAAAAAAAAAAAAAAAAAATTATTTATTTATTGATTTATTTAAAAAACTGTATTTTTAGAGCAGTTTTAGGTTCACAGCAAAATTGGAAGTACAGAGAGTTCTCAGGTACCCCCTGCTCTCACACATGCACAGCCTCCCCCACAAAAATTTTTTTTTAATTAGCCGAGCATGCTGGTGTGTACCTGTAGTCCTAGCCACTCAGGAGGCTGAGGCAGAAAACCTGAGCCCAGGAGTTTGAGGTTACACAGAGCCATGATTGTGGTACTGCACAGTGTGGGCTATGGACCAGGACCCTGTTTCTTAAAGCAAAAAATTATCAATTAGATTCATCATAATCATGTTAGTTGGTGGCAGAAACATCATTTGAGGAATTCCGATATCCCTTTCTGATTTAGGAAAAAAAGATAACTTGGCAAGTTAGGAATAAAAGGAAACTTCCTCAGTTCGACAGTTCGATATAGAGCATCTGTAGAAAATATACAGCTAATAGAATAGTGTTTTATTTGTTTATTTTTGTTTGTTTGTTTTTTTTGAGACGGAGTCTCACTCTGTCGCCCAGGCTGGAATGCAGTGGTGCGATCTCGGCTCACTGCAAGCTCTGCCTCCCAGGTTCACGCCATTCTCCTGCCTCAGCCTCCTGAGCTGGGACTACAGGTGCCCACCACCACGCCCAGCTATTTTTTTTTTTTTTTTTTTGTATTTTTAGTAGAGATGGGGTTTCACTGTGTTAGCCAGGATAGTCTCGATCTCCTAACCTCATGATCCACCCGCCTTGGCCTCCCAAAGTGCTGGGATTACAGGCGTGAGCCACCGCGCCCGGCCACTAATAGTGTTTGAAATGGCAAAAATTTGAATGCCTCCCCCTTAAGATCAGGAAAAAGGAAAGGATGTCTGCTTTCACCACTTCTGTTCAAGGTTGTAGCATTGAGGTAAGCAAAATAAATAAAAGGCATCCACATTGCAACTGTGCTTTTTTACAGAGTAGGATTTATACTACCTGGTTTCACAAATAATTTTAAAGATTCACTACTCAAGATAGTATGAAGGTAGACAAATAGAGTAATGGAAGGACTAATCAATAAATTGACCTATATAACTATTGGCAACTCAGTTTTATTGCAGGTACCAAGGCAATTCAGTAGGAATTTCACCAATGGTCTTAGAACAGTTGATGTAGCCTTTTGCCAAAAATAAAAACAAACATAAAAGAAGACCCAAACCAAATCTCAGCCGTATTTTTTGATTTTGTTAATAGAAATTTTTGCTTGAAATTGATCATAGACTTAAATGTAAGAATTAGAACTGTAAAATTTCTAGAAGAAAATTTTACTGGTCTTGAGTTTGTCGAAGATTTTTTAAGTACAACACAAAAAACACTAACTATAAAAGACTAATCAAATAATTAGGCTCTATTAAAATGGAAACTTTTGCTTTCTGAAAATACTCTCAAGAAAATAAAAAAGTAAGCCAGACTGGGAGAAAATACTTGCAAGTCATATATCTGACAGAAGTGTGGGCACAGTGACTCACGCTTATAATCCCAACACGTGGGGTCTGAGGTGGAAGCATAGTTTGAGTCCAGGAATTCGAGACCAGCCTGGGCAACATAGCGAGACCCTGTCTCTACAAAAAAATAGAAAAAAATTTGCTGGGCATGGTGGTGGGCACCTGTAGTCCCAGCTATTCAGGAGGCTGAGGAGAGAGATTCATTTGATCCCAGGATGTTGAGACTGTAGCGAGCTGTGATGGTGCCACTGCACTCCAGCCTGGGCAACAGCAAGACTCTCTCAAAAAAAAAAAAAAAAATATAGATAGATAGATAGATAGATAGATAGATCGATAGATCGATCTGACAGATGATTTATATTAAGAATATCTAAAGGGCTCAACCCAATTAAAATTGAACACAAGATTTGAATAGTCACTTTGGCAAAGAAGATATGCAGATCACAAACTCGTGAGAAGATGATTAGTCATTAGGGGAATGCAACTTAAAACCATAGGGAGATACCACTACACATGCACTAGAATGGCTGAAAGTGTTGACCGGGGGCCAGGCGCGGTGGCTCATGCCTATAATTCCAGCACTTCAGGAGGCCGAGGTGGGTGGGCCACCTGAGGTCGGCAGTTAGAGACCAGCCTGGCCAACATGGTGAAACCCCCTCTATACTAAAAATACAAAAATTAGCCGGGTGTGGTGGTGGGTACCTGCAATCCCAACTACTTGGGAGGCTGAGGCAGGAGAATTGCTTGAACCTGGGAGGTGGAGGATGCAGTGAGCCGAGATCGTGGCATTGCACTCCAGCTGGGCAACAAGAGCGAAACTCTGTCTCAAAAAAAAAAAAAAAAAAAGTTGACAGGGATGTGGAGCATCGGGAACTCTCTGCACTGGTGCTGGGGATGTAAAATGGTACAAACCAGCCATTCCAATCCTAGGTATTTACCCGAGAGGAATCAAAACATTTGTCTATACCAAGACTTGTACACCAGTGTTCTCCGTCAAAATAGAAAAAAAAAAAGACTGTAAACAATTCAAATGTCCATTAGCAGATCAATGGTTAAATTGTGGTATATTCATACAATGTAATAGTACTCAGGAACAAAAAATAATGAACTCTTGCAACAACATGGATAAAAGTGACAGAAACCAGATCAGCAGTTGCCTGAGCGTGGGAGGAAGTCTGGTGGGGGTATAGGGGGAGGAAGAAATCACAATGGGACATGAGGAAACGGCAGTGATCAATATACTTATTTTCTGGTGACGGTTTCATGTGTGTAGATACGTCATATTTTATACTTTATGTAGTTTACTATATGTCTTTTATACATTAATAAATCTGTAAAAAAAGTGGACGATTTTTAAAAGGTGGATGTTTCTATCATAGAAAGCATTTTGCAAAAACCATTCATGTCACTAGAAAAATACTTCATAAAACAATGACTTTTTGGCTCTGAAAAAAATGACAAGGTCTTACTCTGAAAATAAATGTTTAAACCATTCAGGATGTCAAACAACCACAACAAAGGCACACAAAGTATGTTGCTTCAGTTTTCTTAAAGTTTTACTTACAATGGACCACACCCCTACCCCCCATTTTTTTTTTAACAGTGGTCAAATGAGCCAATATATACTTTCTCTTTTTTTTTTTTTTTTTTTTTTTTTTTTGAGACAGACTCTCGCTCTGTCACCTAGGCTGGAGTGCAGTGGCACAATCTCAGCTCAGTGCAACCTCTGCCTCCCGGGTTCAAGTGATTCTCCTCCCTCAGCCTCCCGAGTAGCTGGGACTACAGGTGCCCGCCACCACGCCTGGATAATTTTTGTATTTTTAGTAGAGACGGGGTTTCGCATCTTGGCCAGGCTGGTCTCGAACTCCTGACCTCAAGTAATCTGCCCACTTCAGCCTCCCAAAGCGCTGGGATTACAGGCATGAGCCACTGTGTCCAGCCCAATATGTACTTTCTCAAATAATTTACTTTTTGGTTAAGATGTTAGTTTTGGCTTTCTGATGTAAAATTGTAAATACTTTAAAAACCAATGTATGTATATATATATATCTCAACCAAATTATATATATTTATACATATAAATTTATATATGTCTATATATAATTATATATTTATATATTCATATATTATATATTAATATTATATAATATATATTTTATATGTATTATATATAAATATATATTATATTATATATATTTTAAAGACAAGGTCTTACTCCATCTCCCAGACTCTGGAGTGCAGTGGCACAATCATAGCGCACTGCAACCTTGACTTCCTGGGCTCAAGCAGTCCTCTCACCTCAACTTCCTGATTAGCTGGGACTACAGGTGCCTGCCACCACTCGCAGCTAATTTTTTTATGGAGACAGGGTTTCACTATGTTGCTCAGGCTGGTCTTGAACTCCTGAGCTCAAGCAGTCTTCCCACCTTGGCCTTTTAAAGTGCTGAGATTACAGGCATAAGCCACTGCACCCGGCCCAGTTACATTTTTAATTATAACAATTACAGTAGACCTATCACTATAATACTCAGCTTTTTTACTGGAAAAAACGTCTATCAAGATAAATATTATCTGTCTAAATAGTTTGCTAGGTAGGCTAGGCCTCCTGAGATAGGTAAACTATGTGAAGGAAGAGATAAAAAAGATCAAAGACAAAGTAACCAGCCAATTAAAGTAGAAATAATTTTGTAAGAGTAAATTCAGCTATAGGAGAAATTAATTTTAAACCACCACTTCCTCATGTTTGGAATGTGATTTAAAGAAATGGGAATAGGCTCTTGTTATTGAGTGATTTCACCATCCTTTATTCTCATGGGTATGGTCAAATAAATCTACTACAGTTATCTGCCAAATCTGATGTCTGCGTATATTTATTTATTTTTTCTGGAGGTCCATTCCTTTCATCGTATTTTTAAGGTAGCTTTATATGACATGAAAAGATTGAACTAGCTTACTTACGGAGATGACAATTAAAATCCTGAATTCATGAATGTGAGGAATACATTTGTTAGAAAATAAGCTGACCTTGGGGAATGACTTATTTTATTATTTTAGATTTATGGTCACAAAATATAAACATCTATTTGTGGTTGCTGAAATGCAGGTCTCAGGCCTTGGCTACCAATATTTCAAATCTAGGGCTGTGGTAGTAGACAGAAATCTAAGTGACACTAATATATATGTTCCTCGGACTACATTTTTCGAGGTTTTACTTTATATGGTTTTTGGACTACATTTTTATAGATTTTGCTTTAAGCAATTTGGCACAGAGAACATTTTCTTGATACCTCTAGCATCTGCATAGTGGCTTATAATGGACATTTCATGCTCTTTTTTGCTCCCTCTTTAAAAAAAACAACTTTACTATGTGAAATAAGAACTGTCGTTTTGGTGTGGGAGGAGGAGCATTGAGTATGTAATCAAGATCCAGAGGCCGTCTGGGCGCGGTGGTTCATGCCTGTAATCCCAGCACTTCGGGAGGCCGAGGTGGGTGGATCACAAGGTCAGGAGTTTGAGACCAGCCTGGCCAATATCGGGAAACCCTGTCTCTATTAAAAATACAAAAATTAGCTGGGCATGGTGGCGCACATCTGTAGTCCGAGGTACTCGGGAGGCTGAGGCAGAAGAATCAATTGAACCTGGGAGGCAGAGGTATCAGTGAGCCGAGATCATGCCACTGCACTCCAGCCTGGGTGACAGGGTGAGACTCTTGTCTCAAAATAAATAAATAAATAAATAAAATAAATAAATAAATAAATAAATAAATAAAATAATCCAGAGGCTCTAGTTTGACTCTTCAGCATTGTGCTGTAATTTTCTTTTCTTTTTTTTGAGAAGGAGTCTCGCTCTTTCACCCAGGCTGGAGTGCAGTGGCGCGATCTCGGCTCACTGCAGGCTCCGCCCCCCGGGGTTCACGCCATTCTCCTGCCTCAGCCTCCCGCGTAGCTGGCACTACAGGCGCCCGCCACCTCGCCCGGCTAATTTTTTGTGTTTTTAGTAGAGACGGGGTTTCACCGTGTTAGCCAGGATGGTCTCCATCTCCTGTCCTCGTGATCCGCCCCCCTTGGCCTCCCAAAGTGCTGGGATTACAGGCGTGAGCCACCGCGCCCGGCCAGTGCTGTAATTTTCTACGAGTGGGCCCGTGCCTGGTTTTTAAATAGACTAGTATAGATCACCTTACCTACTATGCGCCAAGTGCGTAAGTAAAATAGAAAGTATATGAATATGTTTTCAAATCACTCTCTGTTGTCATGTTTCTGTCTCAGCTTGAAATGTTTGCTTTTGCTGTCTATTTTTCCTCCTGGATTATGTAAAAATGTCTTAAGCCTGTAGGGAATTAGCGTAACATTTCTAAAGTAAAAGTTACAACTGACCCAGCTTTAAACTGGCAGACATGAGTTACTTTGGTATTGTCAGTGTTTATATTAGAGAATAGGGCAACTGGAATTCCTCTGAGTTGAGAATTTAGAGAATTGGCAGGAAGAGCAAAAATATTCCTTATGTCATAGAACAAGGAAGTCTGATAAAAAGGAGGGTGCAGCTGGGTGATTGTCTAGGTGTATATTACCTCATTCATCTCCATATTCCCCAGGGCCCACTTAGTACACAGCCACGTCCTAAGGATGTGTCTGATCTAGGACACGCAGGGAGAGGACAGACAATAGGGATATTGAAATTCATTCAGAGCAAGACCAGAGGGATTTGATTCATACTGGGATCTTTAGGGTTTTCCAAGGACAGGCTGATGTGACTGTTGGGCTCCAGGACAATTCAGAACTCTTGGGAATTTTTCTGACTAGGGAATAAAGAGCCAGTATCTACTGATGTATCCATACTCTTCTGTTAAAGATCCCTTCTGGCCTTTGTCCAGTCTGTCTGGTGATTTGCTCTGGGGTGTTCTGTAGGATGTATATAGAGTTGGAGAATTGAAGGACCAGCCCTTATGTACCCCTGTTCCCTTTTCTTCCAGTCTCTGGTTCTTCATAGAACTGCATAAATGTGACAGGTTAACAAGTATTCTTGAAGCCACTCTCTGATGGGCTGAGTAAAATGCCTACTTCTTTGCATTTGTGTGTGTGTGTGTGTGTGTGTGTGTGTGTGTGTGTGTGTGTAGATCAGATCCCTTTTTAGCATTAGTTTATTAAGTCAAGGAAATTGGAGTTTGGAAACCCAGTTGCCTATTGTCCATTGTTTTTAGTCCTTCACTTGCTTTTCATTTTTATTATTCTTTGTCTTTTCTCCTCTCTTATTTCTTCCCCATAGTAAGAGTCTGTCATATAGTAAGGAGCTCTTAGACTGGAAACCCAGGCATCTTCCTCTCTAGGTATAAATGAACTTGTGCAGAATGGGACATGCGAATGACTGTGTCTGATCCATCATTGGCAGCCCTTGGCCTGTCACATCACACATCTGTTTTAAATAATCTTCTGGGCTTCCTACTTATTTGTGGGAAAACTAACATGTGGTAGACAAACAATACAGTACCTTTCCAGCGAGAGCTCTAACAGTGTAGCTGTTTGCTGGGCACCTGGTTCAACTAGCTGAATTGCTGTTATACTTCATCCTGGCCCAGCCTCAGCAAAATTTTGTAGTGTGAAGTATTTATTCTAAAACATTTTGATATGGGAGAAAGAAGAAGTGAAATTCAAATCTGTGGCCTATTTCCTACCATCTGTGCCCAAAGTATGTATTGGGAAGGTTCAGATACTCTTTGGAGTTTCTTGTTGTTTATTTTTAGAGCTGTAGTTCTTCCTGTTCCCTGTCTAATAGGTATTAGACATGTATCAAAACCACTTGGTATTTATGTTGATTTTTAATATTAATAAGAATATAATTTATCTTGAACCTATTTCTTTTGCTAGCCCTTGGCAGCTAGTCCAACTTCTAAATAAATATGTTATTCCTGACTGGGGTCCTACTATAGTACACATATCTCTTATTAACTTATCTCTGGGCAGAGGCTTTGGTACTCTGAAATTATCTGTTCAGTATCTAGAAATGGGGAAATACTTTTCTGGTTGCTTATACGACTGTCACTATGTTCGTGTCAATCACAGTAGTTCTCCCATTAAGTTGATAGGACTTGCCTAACTAATTCTGCCAAATTCATTTCCATTTGGGAAGTAAAGACTCTTCAGACCTTTCTCAGATCTCTTTCTGCCTTTCAGCCTCATTGCTTATTTCTCTGTCTCTGTGCTCCTAACCATGAGTCATAAGCATCGTATGACCCATTCTTCATGGATTGCTGGGATAGTATTTCTAATAGGAAATAATAGTGTTTTTTTAAGAAAAATATTTATTTTCTAATGTTTCCTTTACAGTAAATATACATTGAATATCTGTAGGAGGAAAAATATCTGCAATTAATTTTATTAGACTGATTAGTTTTATTAAATGTAGGATGTTGGATGTTATTTTCCTGTCTCAGGCTATAATACTTTCTTCTTAGTGTATTAAATTCTAACCATTCATAAACATCGTGAAGTCTTTTCAAATGTAAAATTAAATTGTGAAAGATATGCAAGAAAATAAAACTCCAAGCCGGGCACGGCAGCTCACGCTTGTAAGCTCACGCCTTCCCAGCACTTTGGGAGGCTGAGGGGAGCGGATCACCTGAGGTCGGGAGTTCGAGACCAGCCTGACCAAAATGGTGAAACCCCGTCTCTACTAAAAATACAAAAAAATTAGCCATGTATGGTGGCCGGCACCTGTAGTCCCAGCTACATGGGAGGCTGAGGCAGGAGAATTGCTTGAACCTGGGAGGCGGAGGTTGCAATGAGTCGAGATTGTGCCACTGCACTCCAGCCTGGGTGACAGAGCGAAACTCCATCTCAAAAAAAAAAAAAAAAGAAAAGAAAGCTCCAGTTAAAACAAAGAGTTAAAATGGTGTTTTCCTACAATTTTATGGAAAAGGCTTTTCACTTAATGTTAAGTGTACGTGTGGAGATATAGTTCTTACCATAATTCCATTACGACAGTTGTCATCTCAATTATAAATTAGATTGAATTTATAATTTTCCCTTGAATTATTCCCTTGTTGTCCAGTTCGTATATCTGCTATGCAGATGAGTAGGAAAAGGGTCCATTTTAAAAGAATAACATGTTTGCTTGTGTTTATTTCAGGAAAACCTCACAGCACGGGTAGCTCTGAACGAATTCAGCTCTCAGGAATGTATAATGTCCGTAAAGGCAAGATGCAGTTGCCAGTGAACCGATGGACAAGACGCCAAGTCATCCTATGTGGGACCTGCCTGATAGTATCATCTGTGAAAGACAGCTTGACCGGAAAGATGCATGTTCTGCCACTAATTGGCGGAAAAGTAAGTTTGTTTGTTTGTTTATTTATTTATTGAGTCAGAGTCTCACTCTGTCGCCCAGGCTCGAGTGTAGTGGCATGGTCTCAGTTCACTGCAACCTCTGCCTCCTGAGTTCAAGCGATTCTCCTCCCTCAGCCAGGATTACAGGCATGCACCACCAAACCTGGCTAATTATTGTATTTTTAGTAGAGATGGGGTTTCACCATGTTGGCCAGGCTGGTCTCGAACTCCTGACCTCAAGTGATCTGCCCACCTCGGCCTCCCAAAGTGCTGGGATTACAGGTGTGAGCCACCTCACCAGGCCGAAAAGTAAGTTTAAAACAAGCAAAATACTAACAGGTTTCCCAAAATCAGTAAGGACCTTACTTTGAGCCATTTCTGTGATATGGGGTAGATGATTTTTGTCTCATCTGAGGTCTTATTCAGTTCCTGTTGTGGGTGTTGTCAGTTGGTGGAGCTGTGGGGAAAAAACAGTGCCATTGGCTCATGTGAGGCTTTGATGATTATTGCTTCATTAGTTATGTGCATTTTACCTACTGGACAGAAAATAGGTAGAATTTTATTGACATATTTCAGAGTTTAGATGATAAATTCATTATTATGAGTTGATATCTTAAGCATACATTTTCTAGTAGAGTATACTGATCCTTAATTTCGTGAATTTAGAAACACTGACACATGCCGAGGGTTTGAGTCTATAGTGCTTAAGTCTTTGACCACATTTTCCCCATCTATGTTTAGTGACCAGTGGGGTTAGCATTTTTAGTTTATTAAGTGCCTAGTTATAAATTTTGAATCTTAAATGTTTCTCATTTCGGAGAAAATGTGATGCAACTGATATATTTTTGACATTACTGATTTCTTTGCTTTGGGTATGTTAACTATTTTATTGCTATTATTTATAAAATAGAACCAGATTACTTGGGAAAATGTTACATTATTTTCTTTGTCAGAGTTATTTATAAAGTCCCAAGCATTGGTAAGGGTAGCATCACCATAGTTATATGTCAGTATTTCTTGATTTTTAAGTGATATGTTAATAAATGGAAATTAGGATTTGGATGAGAAAATGGGTCATTGGACATTGGGGCCACATTAAGCAAATATTTTCTTTTTCTTTTTTTTTTTGAGATGGAGTCTTGCTCTGTTTCCCAGGCTGGAAGGTGGTGGCGCAATCCCAGCTCACTGCAACTTCTGCCTCCCGGGTTCGAGTGATTCTCCTGCCTCAGCCTCCCAAGTAGCTGGGACTGCAGGCGCATGACACCATATCCAGCTAATTTTTTTGTATTTTTAGTAGAGAGAGGGTTTCACTGTGTTAGCCAGGATGGTCTTGATCTCCTGACCTCGTGATTCACCCACTTTGGCCTCCCAGAGTGCTGAGATTACAGGCGTGAGCCACTGTGCCTGGCCTAAGTAAACCATTTGTTAATTGGTTGTCTAAATGTCTGATCTGTTTCAAGGGTTATAAGTGAAGGAAGTAAGACCAGACGTGTATGGTAATAAATGGTTTTGTTGTTCACTGCTATGTAGCAAGCACATTCTTGTAGTCTTTCCTTACGAATAAATAGCCTATGTTAGTTTTTTCCTCTCTATTCTAGTTTCAAGAAGGCTAATACTTGATCATTTTCAAAAATAGGTTTTGGTCAGGCTGTGCAAGATGCATTTAGATCTATTTTAGTCGTTCATTTTGAAACCAATGTTGCTTAACTTTTGTCGGAGCATTGAAGAGTTAGTAAGTGATATACTAAGATTTTGCCCTGTGGACGGATGGATTACTGAAAAAAATAATCATCTGTATTACCACCATAGGTTATTAAAAATGCATATTTAATGTTTGATGCTTTGTTAGGTCAACAGTCTCTCTCTTTGTGATGCTGGGTGTTTGCATAGGCAAATCTAATATAACTATTTATTCAGTATCCTCTTTGGGGAAGGTACTGTGCTTGGCACCCCAGAAATACCAACATAGCTAAGTAACCCTCCCTGCCTTTGAAGAGCTTATAATTTTGTATCAGAAGATGAAGCAGGCACAATGATATCTGTTGTAAGAAAGGTGCAGGAAAGTACTGTGGGGGATTAATGGAAGGGGAGATTACATTTTGTCGGGTAAGAGGGAATTTTGTAATGAAAGAGGTAGCAATTATGATGGAATTTGAAGGATGAAAAGTCTTTTGACATGTGAAGGAGTTGGTCAGAAAGATTATTATGCTCACAGAGGCAGAGGCAGGAAAGCACATGGAATGTTCAGATAAGGTCAGCAGATCCGGTTATAATTAGCATTTTCATTCAGTACCAGAGACTTGTCCTGTTTCCCAGGCCTGTTACTGGATGGACTTCTACCACTGAGTGAATTGAAAGTTAATAGCTTCCTCTTTTCACAAGCAAAACTTGTAAAACCTGTTTTACGCTATGCCTTTAAAAAATAATTGACTACATTGAAAAATTGAGTCTTTAATATCCGTTGACTGAGTTAGGGAAAAATAATTGATTTCTTGCAATTTGAGCTTTCATTAATTTTTGTCTGTTGTTTTTTTTTTTTTATCCTGTTCTATTGTTAAAGAAAAAAACTGAGAGTATAAATGAGTTTTATTTTTGCTTTTTAATTTAGATATAGAAGAGCTATAGATTTAGAAATAAGGTGTGAGATAGATTGGTCATAACCTAGTTATAATTGTCGTGGTTTCATACCACATGAGCATGGTCATTACTTTACCTATATGGCTTTGCTGTTAAATAAAACTCTCAAAATTTAGTTATTGAAAGAGTGTGTAATAGATACATTTATCTTATGCAGTTTAATGTTGTATTTAACTTGTCCTATAGAATTTAACATAGATTTTTAAATAATGTATTATCACTATTTTTTTTTCAAAGACAGTCTTGCTTTGTCGTCCAGGCTGGAGTGCAGTGGTGCGATCTTGGGTCACTGCAATCTCTGCCTCCCGGGTTCAAGCGATTCTCCTGCCTCAGCCTCCTGAGTAGCTGGGACTGCAGGTGTGCACCACCATGACCGGCCAATTTTTGTACTTTTAGTAGAGACGGGGTTTCACCATGTTGGCCAGGCTGGTCTTGAACGCCTGATCTCAAGTGATCCGCCTGCCTTGGCCTCCCAAAGTGCTGGGATTCAGGCATGAGCCACCACGCCCGGCCAGCTAATATTGTATTTTAATTAATATTTGTTAAATTATGAAGTATAATAAATTGAAGAATTGTCAACCACTACTGAATTTAGGAACTATGGGGATATCAATACCAGTGTTTCTTCTACCTGTGTTCTCTTTACATATGTCTCATTGCCTCCCCTAGCCCTAGAAGGATTCACTGTCCTAGAATGTGCATTCCTCATTTTTTCCGTTTTTGAAATGAGTTTTACCATGTATCTGTATTTTGCTTGTTTTTTGATGTGTATAAAAGTGATAAATTGCTGTGGTCTTCTGAAATTGAATTTATTCACCTAATACAATGTTTCATAATAAGATTACATGTTACTTATGTGGTTTTCATTTTTCTATAATGTCTAGTCTAAACATTCCACAATTTTCATAATTTCTTAAGTATTTTTCCTGCTAATGGACATTTGGGTTGCCTTCAGTTTGTTGTTGTTATAAACAGTGCTGCTGCTATAGTCTTATGTTGATATGCCTCCTGGTATGCAAGTACCTTTTCTAAGACCGTAGTTTGCAAGTGGAGTTACTATGCTGGAGGGACATTTGGTTATATGTAGGAATGTTTTGATGGTCAGATGATTGAACAGTGAACATATCAGTTAATATAAGCTTAAGTAATGCCATGGTAACATCCCTCTTTCCCCCCCAATCTTAGTGACTTGTCATAACAGTTATTTCTCACATTGTATGTCTGTTGTGGGTCAGTGGGGTTGGGGGATGGGAGTTTCTTTTGTCACACAGTTGTTCAGGGACCCAGCCTGATGAAGTCTTGGCTCTTTTATACTTCCCTTTGTTGTTTTGGCAAGGGAAGAGGTAACTGGAGCATCATTCATGGGCCTTATATGTTTGGATGCAGAAGTGACACATGCCACTTCTCTCTGTGGCTCATTGGCCAGAACCAGGCACATCACTCCACCTTAATTGCAAGGGGTCTGAGAAATGTGGAGTAGATAGAGTGATTGGTGAATAACATTATCTTTGCTCTTGGCATTTAAAGGCAGAGGCAGAGAGATTAAAATATCATGCAAAGTATTAGAGAGTTCTGCATAGGGGGCAATGAAGAACTATTCAATCCACAATTCCTATAATGACTTCCTTGAGAAATACTACTATTGGGTATACACTTTGGAGCTCAGTTACTAGGCTCTGGGACATACACACATTTACTTAAGCATGATGATACCAAGTTTTTCAGGGTCGTTGTACCATTTTGCATTCACATCAGTGTACAAGTGTTGTTTCTCCACAATAATGACCATGTTCATTATTCCCAGAAGTTTCCTCATGTCCTTTTGTTCTCCTTTCCTCCCACCCTTTTATTTTCCTTTCCTCCCACCCTCTCCCACTCCTCTCCATCTCTAAGAAACCTTTTGTTTGGTATCTGTGATTTTGTTTACACAGCATTTTTTAAAAAAATCATATTTTCTGTTTGGTTTATAGAAACACAGTTGGTTTTTGAGTATTGATCTTGAGTATTGATTTATCATCTTGCTAAATGTTTTGGTTTATTCTAATATGATGCCTATAGGTTTTTTTGTTTACTGTATAGCTAATCATATAATATTCAAATGATGACAAGTTTCTTTCTTCCTTTTCTTTGTCTTACTGTTACGGGCAGGAAGATCTAGTACAGTGTTGAATGGAAACAGTAGATACTTATCAATGATCCTTTTTTTTCTTTCTTTTTTTTTTTTTTTTTGAGACAGAGTCTCTCTTCATCACCCAGGCTGGAGTGCAGTGGTGCATTCTCGGTTCACTGCAACCTCTGCCTCCCAGGTTCAAGCCATTCTCCTGCCTCAGCCTCCTGGGACTACAGGCGCATGCCACCACACCCAGCTAATTTTTGTATTTTTAGTAGAGACTGGGTTTCATCATATTGGCCAGGCTGGTCTTGAACTCCTGACCTCTGGTGACCCCCCTGCCTCGGCCTCCCAAAGTGCTGGGATTACAGGTGTGAGCCACCGCACCTGGCTCCTTATCAATGATCTTGAGAATGATATCTCATTAACATTGAAGTTTGCTTTAGATGTTTGATAAATACCCTTGGTCAGTTTCAGTGAGTTTTTATTTTCTGAGTTTGCTGAGAATTTTTATCCTTCATTTCAGCCTGAATGAAGTTACTAACAGCTTTTTCTGCAACTGTGGGGATAATAGTATGGGTGTCTTTAATCCGTTAATGTGGTTAATGGTTTTATAGTTCTAATTACGTTAAACTGTGTTTTGTTATCTGAGGTGAATTAAACTGGTTCTTTTTTTGTTTGTTTTTTGAGACGGAGTCTTGCTGTGTTGCCCAGGCTGGAGCACACTGGCACAATATCAGCTCACTGCATCATCCACCTCCGGGGTTCAAACGATTCTCCTGCCTCAGCCTCCTGAATACCTGGGATTACAGGCATGCACCACCACGCCCGACTAATTTTTGTATTTTTAGTAGAAGTGGGGTTTCACCATGTTGGCCAGGCTGGTCTCAGACTCCTGACCTCAAATGATTCGCCTGCCTCAGCCTTCCAAAGTATTGGGATTATAGGGGTGAGCCACCATGCCTGGCCTTGTTCTTGATACATATATATTTTTAAATTACTGGGTTTTCTAAAATTAATTAATTGATTAATTAAAAGGCTGGGAACGGTGGCTCATGCCTGTAATCCCAGCACTTGAGAGGCTGAGGCGGGTGGATCATGAGGTCAGGAGTTCAAGACCAGCCTGGCCAAAATGGGGAAACCCTGTCTGTACTAAAAATACAAAAATTGCTGGCGCAGTGGCAGGCGCCTGTAATCCCAGCTACTTGGGAGGCTGAGGCAGGAGAATCGCTTGAACCTGGGAGGCGAGGTTGCAGTGAGCTGAGATTGTGCTACTGCACTGCAGCCTAGGCAACAGAGCGAGATGCCATCTACAAAAATAAAAAATAAAAAATAAATAAATAAATAAATAAATAAAAATAAATTACTGGATTTTGATGCAACGTTTTGTTCGAGATAAATCTTTATGACTGTGGTTACCTGTAAGTTTCGTTTCTGTTACTGTTCTCATGTGGGTCTTGGTTATACTATCCTCATAGAATGGGTTGGGGTGTTTTCCTTCATTTTTTGTTTGCTGGATGAGTTTGCATGAGTTTGGATTGATCTATTTTTTGAAACTTTGGTAAAACTTACCTGTAAAGCTATATGGGCCTGATATTTTTTTGAGACATTAAAAAAAAAACCTTCTATATTTTAAATGGTTATATAGGGGCCAGGCGTGGCTCATGTCTATAATCCCAGCACTTTGGGAGGCCAAGGCTGTAATCCCAGCTACTCAGGAGGTTGAAGTAGGAGAATCGCTTGAACCCGGAGGGCAGAGGTTGCAGTGAGCTAAGATTGCACCACTGCACTCCAGCCTGGGCAAGGAGTGAAATTCCGTCTCAAAAAAAAAGTTATAGGACTATTCAGTTTTTGTTTTGTTTTGTTAACACTGGATTTTACTCCATTGTCCAGGCTGGAGTGCAGTGGTGTAGTTACTCCACACTATAGCCTCCACCTCCCCAGGCTTGGGTGATTTCCCCACGACTTCTGACTAGCTATAGGACTACAAGGTGTGCACTGCCACACCCAGCTAACTTTTGTTTTTCTGTTTTTTTTTTTTTTTTTTTTTTGTAGAGATAAGGTTTTGCCATGTTGCACAGGTTGATCTCCAACTCCTGGGCTCAAGCAGTCTGTCCCTCTCAGTCTCCCAAAGTGCTGGGATTACAAGCATGAGCCTGTACCTGACTGATAGGACTATTTAGGCTTTTGATTTTTCTTTATTTAGTACTATTGGTAAAACATATTTTTTCTAAGAATTTGTCACAAAATTGTTCATAATATTCTCTTTTTAATCTCTGGCGAATCTGTAGCTGTGCCTCCCTTTTCATTGTTAATATTATTTATAAGTGTCTGCTCTCTTTTTCTTGCCAGAGGATGTATCAATTTTTCTTGCCAGAGGATTTATCAATTGTACTAGTTTTCTCAAAGAATCAGTATTTTGCTTTGTTGATGTTTTCTCTTACGTATTTGGTTTTCATTTCACCAATTGCTACTTTTTATCATAGCCTTCTTTCAATTTTGGATTTATTCAGTTTGAAGGTTTGACTTTTTTTTCCTTCCAAGTTTTTTTGTTTGTTTGTTTTGGAAACGGAGTCTTGCTCTGTCACCCAGGCTGGATCTCAGCTCACTGCAACCTCTGCCTCCTGGGTTTAAACAATCCTCCCGCCTCAGCCGCCCCAGTAGCTGGAACTACAGGCGCCCACCACCGCTCCCAGCTGTAAGGTTTTTTTTGTATTTTTAGTAGGGAGGGATTTTACCATGTTGGCCAGGCTGGTCTCGAACTCCTGACCTCAGGTGATCCACTTGCCTTGGCCTCCCAAAGTGGTGGGATTACAGGCGTGAGCCACCACGCCCAGGCTTCCTTCCAAGTTCTTAAGGTGCATGCTGATCAAATTAATGTTCTACCTTCTTTTCCAGTATGAGTATCAAAAGATACACGAGTTCAACTGAAAAAATATATATATATAAATTTCCCTTTATATATCTCCTTTTATTGCAACATATAGATTTTGATATGTAGTTTTTCTATAATTGTTTAGTTCTAAGCGTTTTAAAATTTTGGTTGTAATTTCTCCTTTCACCTGTGAGTTGTTTAGAAGTTTGTTATTAAATTTCCAAACATAGAAGTTTGTATAATGTTACTTTTGGTGTGTATTTTTCCCCTTGTAAAGAACTTACAAGGAGTGGAAATTTGGTTTGACTGTATTTCACTGCATCATTAGGACTTGAAAGTTCTCATGGTAGGGTTTTATTATAGGTTAATTTCAGTTTAACAGTAGTGTTTTCAATACTTATTTAACATGCTTGAAGACTTCTTAAGTAAAAATTCCTAAGTAAAATCTTAAGTAAAAATTCTAAGAGGAAGTAAGAACCCCAGCACCCTATTGTGAGGTTAGAAGAATAAGAAAGGGAGTCTGGACTAATTTTAAACAGAAAGAGGAGAATTTCACTGTGGTGGGGAAATATAGTAAAGATAAAATTCCCCTTTTTTTGGTTTCTTTGTAATTTGAATTGGGTGATCATATGCAGGAACTTAGTTCTCAGTAATGAGTAACATATATAGGGAAAGATGCAAATC
Source organism: Nomascus leucogenys (assembly GCF_006542625.1). NCBI lineage: Eukaryota > Metazoa > Chordata > Mammalia > Primates > Hylobatidae > Nomascus > Nomascus leucogenys. The sequence continues at coordinate 16,897,964 of NC_044384.1, read as the reverse complement.
CATGCAGGCTCCTTGATCAGAGGCATAGTTAGTGAAATACATCAGTGGTTCTGCCGTCTGACTTGTTTCTGCTTCTCTGTGTTTGCTTTTATAGGTAGAAGAAGTGAAAAAGCACCAACACTGTTTAGCATTTAGCTCCTCTGGACCCCAAAGCCAGACTTACTACATTTGCTTTGATACTTTCACAGAATACTTAAGGTGGCTGCGACAAGTCTCCAAGGTAAGCAAGTACTTAACCCAGGAAGCGACTCAGCTTCTAGCTGGCTACAAAGTTCCTTTCTGCTTTAGCTGGGTCTAAAATATAGTTAGTTACACACACTTCCCCCCGCCCCAGATATTGCCAGTGATTAGCAATTTTTAGTTTTTTAAAAACTAATTTTGCCTGAAAAGTGGCTTTTTAAAAATTGTTTTTTACTTGCCCAGTTTTGTTTATACTTAAAAATAAATTGGTCTGTAAACAGGCATTACTATCTTAATGTTGTAGATAAAAAACTTGAGACTGAGAATATTTGAGGGACTGCCCAGGCTAAGACAACTATAAAACCACAAAATACCCAGATAATTGTTACAAATTTCCCTGGTTTCTCTGACTGTTTTTTCATATAAATAGTCTAATATTATACCATCTCCCCTTCACCTTTATTCTGCCTTTTCAGTGATTTATTTTTTTATCTTATTTTGGCCATTTTATATTCCTCTGATTTAATAAGATCAGCATGTCCCATGAAATAATATATAGTACTTTTGGCCAGGCACACTGGCTCACTCCTGTAATCCCAGCACTTTGGAAGGCTGAGACAGGCAGATCACTTGAGTTCAGGAGTTCGAGACCAGCCTGGCCAAAATGGTGAAACCCCATCTCTACTAAAAATATAAAAAAATTAGCCAGGCATGGCGGTACGCACCTGTAGTCCCAGATACTCGGGAGGCTGAGGCACGAAAATTGCTTGAACTGGGAAGGTGGAGGTTGCAATGAGCTGAGATTGCACCATTACACTACAGCTTTGGTGACAGAGTGAGACTCTGACTTAAAAAATATATATATATGTGTATATATATAATGTAATATATAATTATATATAATATTTTATAATATATATAATATCTAGTACTTTTGTGTTTAATGTAAACCAGAATAACATTATAAATAAGACAAATAAATGCTGATATTTCAGGTAACCTGTGTAAGAATGTTTTTATATCTCATTTAGAGAATTATGTGTAAAATAATGGGGTGGATTGCAGTCCTTAGTGCCTTGGTTTGGGTGTTGTTTTTGAAATGACAAAATCTCTCTAGGGTGCCAGGAGCGTTACAATGGAGTATGCTTTCATATTTTTGAATTCGTAATTTAACTTGTTATCCAAGTTCAGTGTGATTCAGATTGCTGTGTGATGTAATTATTTGTCAAGTGAATGAGTAAGGGAATAACTTTGGAAAACAGTTAAGAGAAAATTTGAGAACAGTATCTAGAAAATCATTTTGAAATACTGGCTGCATTTGAATTACCAGGTAAAAACCATTGCCTGATGATGAGATATCATTTAGGAGAATTGGTTTCCCTTCCTTTTAGAGAATAAGCAATGAGTAGAGAGTTTTGGTTGATAGGGCTTAGAAAATTCTCTCAACCTAATAGACAAATGGAGGTTCTGAATGTGTAAGGCAGCACTCCTGCAAGAAAAAGTAGGGAAGAGGACCCTTGTCCTTCAGACTCACTTGTAGAATTAATGTGATATTAGAAGTATACTTGTCTGGTTTTAAAATTATTCATATGTTTACAAATGTGAGGAGATGAGGAGATATTAAATAACATTGGGCTTTGATATTTATAATTTATCATTTTTATTGTGCTTTTGTATGTATTTATATCAAGGTGGTTTTACGTGTTGAAAGCAGTGAGTTATTACCTACACTCTGCTTTATTCAGAATAAAATGCCTAACTAGGATCAAAGTGCAGCACATTTCTTTCTGTATAGAGATGTTGATATTTTAAATCAACTTTTAAATTATTAACTTTTTCTTTATTTTGGAATACTTTTATAATTACAGAAAAGTTGCAAAGATAGTACAGAGAATTCTCAAATATAGTTTCCCAACCCCCTCACTCAGTTTACCAGACGTATTACCACAATATGTCTCTCAAGTATAAGAAACCATCATTAGTACATAACTCTGAACTAACCTGTGGAATTTATTTTTTTGTTTTGTTTTTGTTTTTGTTTTTGTTTGAGACAGAGCCTTGCTCTGTCATCTAGGCTGGAGTGCAGTGGCACGATCTTGGGTCACTACAACCTCCGCCTTCTGGGTTCAAGCAATTCTCCTACCTCAGTCTCCTGAGTAGCTGGGATTATAGGCATGTGCTACTATGGCTGGCTAATTTTTGTATTTTTAGTAGAGATGGGGTTTCACTATGTTGGCCAGGCTGGTTTTAAACTCCTGATCTCAAGTGATCCGCCTGCCTTGACCTTTCAAAGTGCTGGGACTATAGGCGTGAGCCACTGCGCCTGGCCTTTATTTGGATTTCACTAGTTTTTCCATTGCCTTTTTTCTGTTTCGAGATCTAATTCAAGGTACCACATTGCATTTGATTGTCATGTCTGTTTTGTCTCCTCTGGTATGTGACAGTTTTTCACTTTTCTGTTTTTCTTTCTCTCTCTTTTTTTTTTTTTTTTTTTTTTTTGAGATGGAGTCTCACTCTCAAGGCTGGACTGTAATGGCAGGCTGGAGTGTAATGGCATGGTCTTGGCTCACTGCAACCTCTGCCTTCTGGGTTCAAGCAATTCTCCCATCTCAGCCCACCGAGTAGCTTTGACTACAGGCACATGCCACCATACCCGGCTAATTTTTTGTGTTTTTAGTAGAGACGGGGGTTTCACTGTGTTGGCAAGGCTAGTGTCCAACTCCTGACCTCATGATCCGCCTGCCTCGGCCTACCAAAGTGCTGGGATTACAGGCGTGAGCCACTGCACCTGGCCTACTTTTCTGTGTTTTTCATGACCTTGACAGTTTTGAGGAATGGTATTCCTCAAAAGTGCTGAAATGCCCTGCAGTTGTATGTAGACAATAATTCACACACATATACATATACAGCATACATTTTATACCTACAATAAGTGGAGCTGAGTATTTCCAAGAGGGCAGAGGGACTTTGATTTTGTTATCTTAGATTACTGGTATTGACTACAACTAATTAGAATAAGACCTTCTTTCCTTTTAGAAAGGCTTTGATTAGAGAAGCTGTGTAGTGTTGGGGTCAAGAGTTTGAGTTTCAAAGTAAGGCAGGCATGGATTCCACCATTTCCTGGCCAAGTGGCTATATCTAAGTTCCAAATTTTAAACTTTTTCATCTAATAAGGGGAATAATAATAATAGTACTTACCTTTTAGGGCTTATATGAGATATGCATATAATAGATTTGTACTGGCACATAGTAAGTGAGTAGAACTAACTAAATAGAATAATTCTATGACGGTCATCCTTGATTGGTCAAATAATATTTTAAAGTATTATCTATTTGTATGTGTATTTTCAGCAGATAAAGACACGGGTCTTAGTTTGTCTGAACAAGTTACCTTTTACTGCTCTTAACAACCATGGCAGCCTTTTGGGGAATGGATGGCAGACACTGGGGAAATGATTTCCTCTTGAGAAGCTGGGGTGGGGAACAGAGGGTGATACATTTTAGTAAATGCAGACTTTCCTTTTTTTTTTTTTTTTTTTTTTTTTTGAGATGGAGTCTTGCTGTGTAGCTGAGCCTGGAGTGCAGTAGTGTGATTTCGGCTCACTGCAACCTCCACCTCCCAGGTTCAAGCAATTCTCCCACCTCAGCCTCCCGAGTAGCTGGGATTACAGGCGTGTGCCACCATGCTGGGCTAATTTTCTTGTATTTTTAGTAGAAACGGGGTTTCACCATGTTGGCCAGGCTGGTCTTGAACTCCTGACCTCAGGTGATCCGCCTGCCTTGGCCTCCCAAAGTGCTGGGATTACAGGCGTGAGCCACCGTGCCCGGCCTAGTAAATGTAGATTTTCAATATAGTACTTTTCCCTTCTCCAATTTTAAAAACCAGATATATATTTCAAAAATGTTTAGCAATTACAGTTAGTGAATTAAGGACAAATGAATTGTAAAGAACTGATTAAAAGAGGTTAGATATTATAAAAGAAATGGGTGAAGGAACTCCCTGTTTGGGTTTGAATCCTATATAAAACATGCCCACACCCTTCTTTAAGCATTATGTGTTGAGGATAATCTTGCGATAATGTCTTTTCCTTTTTAACCTAGCATCTAGGGAGAGTAGACTAGAATCTCACTCCATTTGGGAATATATGCCTACAGGGAATTTGACATGGATAAGGCTGATTGTTATAAGCTCCTTCAGCTTCCAGTTTCCCCCTTCAATTGTCATCTGCTCTTCTTCCTATGTAGGTATTAGGAAGTTATATCATTTAGTCACACTCACTGTTACTATGGAAATGTTTAGTTTCTTTTGTTCATATTGAGAAACAAAACATTCTCAGAATGGATAGTCTTTACATCTTGATGTTTAGATAAGGATTCATTTTGATAAGGACCTAAAAGAAAAACAAACCAACAACAGAAACAAAAGTTTCTAATTGTTAGTAACTGTCCCTACCCCAGAATAGGAGGGAAAAAATTTTTTCCATTATTTTTAAATGAAAATGAATTAAGGAAGTAATTTAAAAGGAAAGTTCTTTATTTTCAGTTTATTTTTCTGGATTTTCAGCTGCAAGAGAAGTGTTATTTTTTGTTCTAATTTGTTTCATTTGATTTTGGGAAAATTTATAGTTTATTAATCAGATGTGTTCTACCAAGATAGGCTTTTATATGCTTATTATTTTTAAACTTTAGCACTTAATATTGCTTGCCAAAATAATACCCAAGGCAGTCTCTTTAGAGTTTTTATTTTGGATGTGTATTAGTGGTAGACACTGTGGGAGAGCTTTTTTGGGAGGATTACAATATTGGTTGTAAATTCATTCCTAAAATATTAATGCACAGCATGCTGTAAAAATTGAGTAAACCTCCTATTATATACAGTGTAAAAGACGGCTCTGTTTGTTCAACATAGGTACATGTACCCAGCATGTTTTCAAAGTGGTTAGAGGGGCAGTGATGTGAAAAGGCTACGGCTAAGCTGAGGGAATAACAAGAACGTGCAGAAGAGCTCCTATCAGATATATGAGTAACTTGATGGAAATGCTGACCTAGATATCCATCTTGATGGTCCACTTTTTAAAGTGCCTTCATTGTGGATATGTTGATTGATCCTGTGAATTCTTTGCAAAGTTAGGCTTTCATATGAATCTGTAGCATGTCTTAGTTTTAATTTAAAAGTTTAGTGACTTCTGTAACACCATATTATTCTACTTTAAAATCTGTTTCTTGGCCGGGCGCGGTGGCTCACACCTGTAATCCCAACACTGTGGGAGGCTGAGGCGGGCAGATCACCTGAGGTTAGGAGTTCAAGACCAGCCTGGCCAACATGGTCTCTACAAAAAATACAAAAATTAGCTGGGCATGATGGCGGGGGCCTGTAATCCCAGCTACTCAGGAGGCTGAGGCAGGAGAATTGCTTTTGAACCCAGGAGGCAAAGGTTGCACTGAGCCGAGATTGCGCCACTGCACTCCAGCCTCTGCGACAGAGCAAGATTTCATCTCAAAAATAAATAAATAAATAAAATAAAGTATTTTTCTTTATTCCATGGAAGATTAAAAGTGGATTCAGGTCAGTGACTTAGTGTTGTGTCCCTTTTTTTTCTTACTCTTTATTACAGAAAATGTCAAATATTCTGAAGTAGAGATAATTGTGTAGTAACCCCCACACACCTGTGACCTGGCTTCCACAGTTACCATCTCCTGGCCAGTGGGCTGTTATCGGTATGCTCCCTTTCTCTCTGGATTATTACAAAGCAAACCCCAGACATTATTTCACTCACAACTATTTTCACATGTGTGTGTATAACTCTAGAAGATGAGGACTCTTCTTACAATTACTCTTTTTACAACACCATTATCTATGTGTGTGTGTATTTTTTAAAGAATGGACAATTCAGATAAAGATTAGAGGGTTGATTCAGGTACCTTATTCCTGAAATAGTGATGTAGCATGTGGTACCCAAGAAAATATACAACACTTGTGGAAAAGGGCATATTGTGAGCTACGCTTTTAACTTATTATTAGACAGATGGAATGCTCTCAAATATTGATTAGCTAGATGAAAGTGAGAACAGTTTACTACATGGCACATTTCTAAGTTCAGTATTTTGAATCTGAATAGTAACATGACTGAATTGAAAGTGATGGAGCCCTGCAGTTAGGGACACGATGTCTAATCTTAGGCATTTTATCTTAAACATTGTCCCAGTTCTCTTGTGTAGGGAAAAGGAAAAGGCACAGCATGACCTCTTCCAAGGACCTCAAACCTGGCCAGTTTAGTTGGTTATAACATGGTGACGATGAAAACAGCATTGTAAATTCAGGCCTCCTGGAGGGCCATGAACCTGTCTGCATGTCTCTTTCTCTGTGTTGATCAGTGGCTGACAGTTGCAGGTGACTGTGACTGTCACAGTCATTTTCTCTCCTGCTGTGTAGCTCTCAGTATTAACCATAGTGTTTAATTCTAGGCCATTGACTTGAGGGAAAAAGTCACTGCAGTGAACTTCTGGTTGCCGTGATTTGAGCGCACCCTAAACATGCACAGTGTAGGCAAATCGGAGCCACATTTCATGCCAAACGATCCCATGAAATGATGAGCAAACATCACCCTTTTAAAAAAGAGTAAGACACATGGTGAATCACAATTGAACTTTTGGTTTCATTTGCTTAAACACAGTGTCTTACTGTCTAGATTTTACTCAAGGAATACTTAATCAATTGAATCAAATCATTTTTGTATAACAAGATTGAGGTTTCCAACATATTGATTTGTGTTATTAGATGTAATTACAAGGAACCCTTTAATATGACTTAGACATCTTTTACCAATATTTTGCCTCTTAACTTGTAGTTCAGGAAGTCTGCCGCCTTTTGTTAGCATGGTCTGCCATTTGTCCTTTAGGGATTGTGCTGTAGTTTGTAACTTTGAGGTTGTTACAATAAGAAGCTTTGCTATCAATACTGTTCTACTGAGGAGTCAAGGGCTTTTCTGGAAACCCTCAATTCACATTTTACACCCATTTTTTTGGATGAAGAATCAAGGGCCCTTTGATCTAACAAGCCTACCATAGAATCTAAATAGAATGAAGGGGCTGGGTGCAGTGGCTTACGCCTGTAATCCCAGCACTTTGGGAGGCCAAGGCAGGTCGATCACCTGAGTTCAAGACCAGCCTGGCCAACATGGTGAAACCCCGTCTCCACTAAAAATACAAAAAAAATTAGCCAGGCATGGTGGCAGGTGCCTGTAATCCCAGCTACCCAGGAGGCTGAGGCAGGAGAATCGCTTGAACTCAGGAGGTAGAGGTTGCAGTGAGCCAAGATGGTTCCACTGCACTCCAGCCTGGGCAATGAGAGCAAAACTTCATCTCAGAAAAAAAAAAAAAAAAAAAAGATGATAATAAATGAAACTGTGGGTCTGAATGACATGAATCCTGAGAAGATTGCTCTTGTACCAATTCTGTAGTGACAAGAAAAGTTTGTGAGAAAAGTTTGGAAATTTAGTATATGAGTTAGTATATGAGATATTTGGGTATAGGAAGACTTCAAGGAGGCAGTGGGCAAGCTGAGTCTTTTAAGGCTAAATAGGTATTCACCATGAAGACAAGAAAAGTAAATTCATCTCAAGAAGGATAGGTCAAGTATGTGCAGAGGCAGTTTGCAAAGATATCCTGTAAAGATCATATCACACATGTCTGAGAAGTGTGAAAAAAAAAAAAAAAAAAGCTAAAGTAAATGAGTGCTGGCCAGTAAGTTTCCTGCTAGTTCCATTTCATTTTCTTGTAGAAATACGACTGTAAGTTACCCAGTATTAGAATTAACTTTCCAGTATAGTAATGGATTTGTTATATAAAAAATTACATTATGGAATCTTTGTTACAGTTAGAAAGCAGCAGTCTATGAAGTTAGAGAACTTAGAATTTCTTCTTTGAATTTAGGGAGAAGGTAACATTTTGGATTGTACTAAGTTTTTTGTTACACATACAATTAAGTTAGTAGAAAATAATAGAATGATCTTTTTACAGATATAATTATGCTTCATCTATACCTGTCTTATTTCCTCACTAATCCCTTCTATTCCTTTTTTTTTTTTTCCTGTAGCAGCTCTTGTTTCTGAAATCCTAGTGAATATATTCCTGAAGAAGAGGTTTTCACTTCAATTCTAAAGTTATTTCAGTTTAGAACTATTAATTTTATTTTCTCTAAAGTTTTATAATCCAGTTTTAAACAAATGGCAAAGATACCTAGTTTGCTTATCGTCTCATAACAAAAGAAGCATGTTTTTGTGAAGCAGTGCTCATTTGTATAATTAGACTATTACCATTTTAAATGCATCCCATGTACTTCCATCTTCCTTCCTCCTGTCTTCTCATCTCTTCCGCCTTCTTTCTCCAGCTGTGTTGGAATTAGCAGTTGTTGTTCTCACTGTCCAGCAGGGAGAGATGGAGAGGGAGGGAGGAAAGAGAGGACTCTTCTGTCTTTTCTTTGTGCCAGGCATTAGGCTCCATGTGGATTGCCAGAACCTCAGCAAATGGAAATGTGTTCCTCATGTGTTCTTGGTAAAACTCTGGAAAATTTTTCCCAGGAAACCTTAAAGAAGTTTGATTGGGGTCTGTACTTCTGTTATTAGTACTTTAAAATACTTGTGGGTTTGATCTGTGTAATGTTATCTTTAATAAAATAACTTCTAGGGCTCAAGGGAGGAACTTACAGCTACATTTTAAAGTTGTAAAATGTTGTTTTAATATTGGTAAGGGCCCTTGTAATGTAGTTGACAAGAAGGGAATATTAATATTAGCTGCAATTTTCTAAAATAATTGTGCTACCAGTTATTTGACATTTTCTTTGAAAGCATTCTTTAGTTTAACCTTGAATTGTAGTCTTCAACAACAAACGACTCTTAGTTCAGAGACTTAAGATTTGGAAAAGACCAGACTCTCACACTATCCCACCGATGTCTGTAGGCATTTCCAACATCTGTAGTGTCTGATGTGACAGTTTTTCCTTATAAGTGAGCTGAAGTCTGTGTTCCTCTAGCTTTGACTCATTGACCCAAATTTTTCTATCTAGTACAACGCAAGAAAATCCGACTCCCTTTCCTATTTAATAACCTCTCAATATTGTTGAGTTACCAGGATCTGTGCCCTTGCACTGCCCTGTCTGCTCCTTAGCAGTCTGTTTTCAGCAGAAGTATCCCTGGCAATTCCAACAATTCCTTCTGTCACTTGGTTCTCAGATACTTTATCTCGTAGCTTTTTTTCTGGGTGCTCTCTGATTTGTTGACATCCTTGCAGATCTCATCTGATCAACACAGAGTATGTGACCATTATTTTCCTTGCTTTAGACATTATGTCCAAAGTGAATTAGTTACCCATTTGTGAGGTCAGCCCTAAAAGAAAATATTTTTGCTCTTTTCCTCCCTCAACTTGTTGACGTATTTTCTAAACAATATAATTATTTACTGTACCAAATTGATGCTGTAGTGACAACAATAATGCACATAGTAATAACTAACATTTTGGTAACTTTTACTGTTTGGCAAGCACTGTTCAAGATACTTTGTAGTAGCCCTGTGAAGTAGGTGCTGATAACAATTCTATGAGGTTGGTTTTTTGTTGATTTTTTTTTTTTTTTTTTTTGAGACAGGGTCTCACTCTGTCGCTCAAGCTGCTGTGCAGTGGCATGATTACAGCTCGCTGCAGGCTTTGACCTTCCAGGCTCAAGTGATCCTCTCACCTCAGCCTCCCGAGTAGCTGGGACCACAGGCATGCGCCACCACTCCCAGCTAATTTTTGTATTTTTTGTAGAGACAGGGTCTTGCCATGTTGCCCAGGCTGGCCTTGAGCTCCTGGGCTGAAGTAGTCCTCCCACCTTGGCCTCCCAAAGTACTGGGATGACAGGCACAAGCTACTGCACCCAGCCTGTGGTTGGTTTTTAATACCAAAAGATAATATGTCTTAGATATTATTATCCACATTTTGCAGATGAGGGAACTGATATATAAAGTATTCAATTACTGCTTTATGCATTAAGTTCTACTACCTTACTCCTTTTACTTAATTGTACTTCCAGTGTTTTACAGTGGTTGGAAGGGACTGAAAACAAAGATTTAAATAATAACTAAGATTTGCTGAAAATATCTCAATAAAGTACTTTATATACAGAGTTGGCAGCAGAATCCAGGCAGCTCAGTACTATGACAAAAGGTAGTTTCTCAGGCAGTCTATTTATTGGAGTATGCTGCTAAAAGACACTTGAGCATAGTCACTCTACATCGCTCATTGATCTTCTTAAATGATGACCAAGAGTTGTTTAAGAAATCTGAGATGCTTTCTGAGTCATTCAAAGCAGACTGAATTGTTTTCAATGGTGAGGGAACTACTGTTGTCTGATTCTTTGCAAACTGGTCAAATATTGGTATATCAGGAACTTAGCATATATGATTAACCACATATCTGTATCTGGTCATGTTATATTTTAAAGTTAAATTCTTTTAATCTGAGAGTTTAGACCAATTTAAATATATATCTACCAGGCGGCCGGGCGCAGTGGCTCATGCCTGTAATCCCACCACTTTGGGAGGCTGAGGTGGGTGGATCACCTGAGGTCAGGAGTTCGAGACCACCCTGGCCAACATGGTGAAACCCCATCTCTACTAAAAATACAAAAATTAGCCAGGTGTCGTGGCACATGCCTGTAATCCCAGCTACTCAGGAGGCTGAGGCAGGAAAGTTGTTTGAACCCAGGAGGTGAAGCCAAGATCACACCATTGCACTCCAGCCTGGGTGATAGATAGAGATTCTGTCTCAAAAAAAAAAAAAAAAAAAAAAAAAAAATTCTACCAGGCATGGTGGATGGTGGTTCACGCCTGTAATCCCAACACTCTGGGAGGCTGAGTGGGGAAGATCACTTGAGGCCAGGAGTTCAAGGCAAGCCTGGGCAACATAGCAAGGCCCTGTCTCTACCAAAAAAAAAAAATATATATATATATATACACACACACACACACACACACACACACACACACACACACACTAAACTTTAAAGGATATATATATACACACATACACACATATACACACACACACACACAAACTTTAAAGTTTAGTTCCCATTACGTACTTAGGATTTTTTGAGTGCCCAGTATTTTTAACCCAGAGTATTAAATTTTCTACACCTACTCTGAAGGGTTAAATTCTTCTACCCACTGGTCTAATTTATTATTTTATAAAGCAGGAAGTAGTGGAGTAATTGGAAAAACAGTCTATGAATTCTGTATTAAACATACTGAACCTTGTGTATTAGACTTGGAAATTAAACATCGAATTTTTTTTCTTTTTTTTTGTATTTAGAAACAAAACAGGCTGGGTGCAGTGGCTCATGTCTGTAATCCCAGCACTTTGGGAGGCCGAGGCAGGTGGATCACAAGGTCAGGAGTTCGAGACCAGCCTGGCCAACATGGTGAAACCCCGTCTCTACTAAAAATACAAAAATTAGCTGGGTGTGGTGGCAGGCGCCTGTAATCCCAGCTACTCAGGAGGCTGAGGCACAAGAATTGCTTGAACACGGAAGGTGGAGGTTGCAGTGAGCCGAGATTGCGCTACTGCACTCCAGGATGGGTGACAGAGCAAGACTCCATCTCGGGGTGGGGGCGGGGGGTGGGAAGAAAAAAGCAAGTAGTTCATTTCTAGTAGTAGAACCACTTGAATAGTATTTGTATTATGTATTTTAATAGAAAGCTAGAATGTAAGTTTTTTTTGTAGTTCATTTCTCCTTTGTCAAGGTGATGACACCTTTGGGGGAATGCTGCCATGACGTTCAAAAACATTCTCAGGTAGTAACATTTTAAAGAGATTGTTTATACATATTTTGCCAATAAGGAACTGAGGAAGGAACTCTGAGTTCAGATTTGATCTCCACCCAAGCTGAACTCTATTTTTTTGTTGTTACTGAGAAACACAATGGGGTTTGTGTGTGTGGAAGGGAGATAACTGTTAGAGTGACACCGGTGGCTCATGATTTTGGAAAGCTGTTAGTGACATCTCCTCTGACCCTATTCAGTTGCTTCTGACTCCTAAAGAGTCCACATTTTCACTTTTGGCCGCGTGATGAGCTCACTGGACAAATGCAGCAGAAGTGTCTGTGAATACGTGGCTCATTTTGTCAAGGGAGGGGACTGTGTTGGCACTGATGCTGTCAACATGGAGCTCTGAGGATTGTTCTTGGCCCTGTGTGTGCTCTTATGGCACCGCTGCATCCTCTTTAGTGAATTACAGTTATTTAGATGTGTGTGTCCTCAAGAAGCTAAGCTTTTGGAGACAAAGACTGCATCTCTGCAGTACCTGGTACAGTTCCTGGTTCATAAAAGGCAAATAACAAATGTTTATTGAATGATTCACTCAGGGTAGCTTGATGGCCCCATGCATTCTGCCTCCTCATCCCCATCGCCTCACCTCTGCTGGCAAAGAGAGCTGAGGATACTTTGGAGGATCTCTTGGTCTGGAGTTCTCTTGATTGGCTTTTTAAATATTGTTATAGCTTGGTCCTTGAACAGTGAGCCAGGGATTTTGTTTTGTTTTGTTTTCTTCCCCAGCCTGCAGTTCTTTCCATACTCTTATTTTTGGGTCTTTTAACAATATTTTAACAGGTACCTCATAGCCCATCATTTTAAAATCGTAGATCCTACTTCTCCCAAATGCTCTTGCCCTCACAGAATACCATCTCTCTTACTTATTTATTTATTTATTTATTTTTGAGACGGAGTCTTGCTCTGTTGCCTAAGCTGGAGTGCAGTGGTGCGATCTCAGCTCACTGCAACCTCTGCCTCCCGGATTCAAGAGATTCTCTTGCCTCAGTCTCCTGAGTAGCTGGGATTACAGGTGTGCGCCACCACACCCGGCTAATTTTTGTATTTTTAGTAGAGACAGGGTTTCATCATGTTGGTCAGACTGGTCTCAAACTCTTGACCTCATGATCTGCCTGCCTTGGCCTCCCAAAGTGCTAGGATTACAGGCGTGAGCCACTGTGCCCAGCCCATCTCTCATTTTTAACCTATTAATGATAGCCTGTCTGGATTTTCCTGTTGTGTTCATTGATTTGCTATGTCATTACCTCGAATCATTTTAAATGTTGTATAATTTGCGTAATCTTTTGTCTTTTCTTTTTTTTTTTGAGACAAGATCTCCCTCTGTCACCCATGCTGGAGGGCAGTGGCACAATCATAGTTCACTGCAGCCTCAAGCTTCTGGGCTCAAGGATTCCTCCCACCTCAGCCTCCCATGTAGCTGGGACTATAGGCACGTGCCACCACACCTGGCCAATTTTTAAATTTAATTTTGTAGAGATGGGGTCTTGTTATGTTGTCTGGGCTGGTTTCAATCTCCTGGACTCAAGTGGTCCTCCCGCCTCAGCCTCCCAAAGTGTAGAGATTACAGGCATGAGCCACTGTGCCTGGCCCATATTTTATTTCTTATATATCTTTTTCCATCTCATTTAACCATTTAAGAAAAAGAAATGGTGAGATTCTGAAATTCCAGGTAGAATTTCATAAGTATAAAACTGGTAGCTTTGATATGCTTTTATTGGAACATTATGAAGATATATGATGTAATTAATTTTTATTTATTTATTTATTTATTTATTTATTTGAGATGGAGTCTCACTCTGTCGCCCAGGCTGGAGTGCAGTGGCCCTATCTCGGCTCACTGCAAGGTCTGCCTCCTGGGTTCATGCCATTCTCCTGCCTCAGCCTCCCGAGTAGCTGGGACTACAGGCACCCACCACCACGCCCGGCTAATTTTTTTGTATTTTTAGTAGAGACGGGGTTTCACTGTGTTAGCCAGGATGGTCTTGATCTCCTGACCTCGTGATCCACCTGCCTCGGCCTTCCAAAGTGCTGGGATTACAGACGTGAGCCACCGTGCCTGGCAGGTTGACAGCAGTCTTTCACTTCACACAAGCAGAATTATTTGTGCTATTTCAGCTGCTTTGACCGAGCCTTTTAGAGTCATTCTGGTTAATTTTGAGCATGCCATGCACATAATACGGATAAATACAACTTTACTAAAGTATAGAGGGGCCAAAATCATCACATTAATGTTACTGTGAACTTTCCCTTGCCTGTGAAAGACGATTATCCACCATCTGAACCAAAAAGAGTAATGGGAATGATGCAGAGTACAGTCCTCTTGCAGGGGAAGATGAGAATTTTGAAAGCGTGGCAGGGATAGGGTAAGGATAGGACAGATAGAATGGTTTACAAATGCAACCCAGCTACACTCAGAGGAGGGACATTTTTGTCATAAGGGTCCTAATAATAGGCAAAGAAATGACTTAGGAAAGTGTCAAGCTGAGTAATATGTTAGAAATGTGTGGCCACCCATTGAGTCATCTGAAAATTTTGTTGTTCACATTAGCATTTTTTATAGTGCAGTGTTCTTTAGAGGAAATATTTTGAGGACCAAATGAACCCTCCTTCCCTCATGTATATTTACAAGTCATTTGGGAAAAAAAGAGACCACCTGAGCAGGTAGTTGGAAATTATGTTCATTTTGATGTATCTCTCAGGGTGTGTCCATCGTGATAGAAAAGTCCCATTTAACTTACTAACTCAATTAGCCTTAATTTTTTTTTCTTTTTTTCATTGTTGTTGTTGTTGTTCTTGTTGTTCTTGTTTTGTTTTGTTTTTGAGATGGAGTCTCGCTCTTGTTGCCCAGGCTGGAGTGCAGTGGTGCGATCTTGGCTCCCTGCAACCTCTGCCTCTCCGGTTCAAGCGATTTTCCTACCTCAGCCTCCTGAGTAGCTGGGATTATAGGTGCCCACCACCCCACCTGGCTAATTTTTATATTTTCAGTAGATACGGAGTTTCTCCATGTTGGCCAGGCTGGTCTCAAACTCCTGACCTCAGGTGATCTGTCCCCCTCGGCCCCACAAAGTGCTGGGATTATAGACGTGAGCCTCTGCCCCCAGCCTGTTACTGTTAATACAGACTAAAACTGACTTTCTAGGCTGCATTTACCTTCAACTGATCACAACTTGAATCTCTTTATTTGTAGTTCATTGATGGTCTGGCTGATTGCAGTTTATCCGTATAACTGCTCAACGACGAGAGCATTGGCTTACATCGTAGTCTTTTTTGTTTTATAGACTTTTATTGCTTGCAGTGGTAGACATTGCTGTGGGGATACTTGGTCTACACAGCCTCTCCTGATTTTTTAAAATGAATAAAATAGTACTACTGCAGCAACTTGTTAAGGTGATCAGGTCAGGTCTGTTAGTCTATAAGACAGGACTTAGTCTATTTTAGAGATAAGGAAACTTGAAGGACAGACAGGTAAGCAAAGTGACTTATTCAAAGTCACGTTGCTAGTGAGTAGAACTGTTCCTACCTACCCCACATACTGTTAAGCTGGTGCCCTTTCTCCTGTATGTCAAGTTGTGTGGACCTCACCTTTGTGCCTTCAACTATCTTGTCTGTGGTTATAAGTACAGTAGCTTTTGCCAAAAGGAATTTATATTCTGAGATCCTTTAGAAGCTTTCTGTAACAAAGATTTGAGGCACTTTCTATATATGCCTGTTTCACTTCCCAAATTTCTATAACCTCTTATACTTTTTCTGTAACCTTTAAAATTTTGATTAGGTGCTCACTGGATGGCATCACCGTTGCCCAGTTGGATAAGTTGTGTGGGATTGGAGTGGGGTAGAGCCTATGATGTCAAGGAATAATGCCCCATGGGGATTCACCCCTCCTCCGAAATCTGTATTTGGTCAGCAGATGGTCTCTACTGCTTCTCCCGAGGAGGACTCACTGTCTCTGACCACCTTGTCTTCATTTCTAAGGCTTAAACATATCCTGAGGAGTACATCTAATTTTCTTTGCTCTAGTTATATTATTTTATGATGGGGATTAGAGGAGCCTCCCTTCTGGTGAGATCCAGGTCTTGACCTGATGGCAAGAGTTAATAGTATAGGCTCTTGTTCAAACTCTGATCCTGCTACTTTTTTTTTTTTTTTGAGATGCAGTTTTGCTCTTGTCACCCAGGCTGGAGTGTAATGGCTCAATCTTGGTTCACTGCAACCTCCGCCTCCCAAGTTCAAGTGATTCTCCTGCCTCAGCCTCCCGAGTAGCTGTAATTACAGGCACCCACCACCATGCCTGGTTAATTTTTGTATTTTTAGTAGAGAAGGGGTTTCACCATGTTGCCCAGGCTGGTCTCAAACGCCTGACCTCAAATGATCCACCCACCTCAGCCTCCCATAGTGTTGGGATTACAGGCGTGAGCCCCTGCACCCAGCCTGACCCTGCTACTTTTTAAACTAAGTGGCCTTGGGCGCACACTCTGTGACTCAGTTTAACCTTTATCTTTGAAACGGGTAAGTTCTTACTGCACAGGGTTGTTGTGAAGATTAAGCTAAATAGTGTATCTTAAGCTCTTGGAAGAGTGCCTATCACAAGGCACTACTTAAATGTTAACTATTATTATTGTTACTTGGAAAAGGAAAATGCTAGAATAATAAAGGCTACTTGCTCTGAGGTGTGCACATGTGGTTTTTTGATTAATTTTTTTTTTATGTATGTAGGTCTTTCTTATTTCAGGCAGGATCTCAGTTTTAATAGCTGCTGTGTAGGTGGGTCACAGTTTCTTTGGATAGCCCAGCTGGTAGTTTTCTCATTCGGGAATCAAGCCATACCTTCTAAGTAGAGTGCTTTCCTCTCTTTGTGGTAGAGCCCTGATGTGCCCAGGTTGCTCTGAGTAGAAGCACTTAAATCTCCCATTCTGTTGCAGCTCATGGGACTGGGCAGTGGTGTAGCTAGTAGTAGCTTTTTGTGGTCACCTTTGCAGCTCACTGCCTCGTGGCCATGTTAACATGTTGAATTTATGTTCTCATGATAGACGTTCCTAGTTCTGCATAGCTCACACAGGACTGCCCTTGCTTGTAGCCTCGTTAATGTGGTTTCCTCCTCCTTGTTTCCAGCAGAAACAGCTTACGGTCTAGAAGGAGGAAAGGAAGCCGATACAACTTGATGTTAAATCATTTTCTCTTAGTTGTCCAAAGGGAGTATTTAGTGGGATGCTTCATTTGAAATGGAATTTGTCTTCTTCAAAGTGGTTGCCACATGAAAGGATGCACCAGATGCAGAGGCTGCCTGGTGAGAAAGGAAGAGGTGTAAGGTCATCCTCTGGCCATTCTTCCAGCAAGATGTTTTGAGGGTCCTCCCAAGTACTCAACGTGGGGTTATATCAGTGAACAAAATAGAAAAATCCTTTCCTTTATGGAGCTTACAATCTAGAGACAAAGATAGAGAAAAAATAAGAAAATTCCATGGTACAGTAGGCCCTCCTTACCTGCGAGTTTCCCATTTTCGGATTCAACTAACCGTGGATCAAAACCTGCCGACACGGAGGGCTGAGTGTACTATGGCATTTTATGTCAGGGACTTGAGCATCCGTGGATTTTGGTACCTGCTGGGGTCCAGGAACTAATCCCCAGTGGATATGGAGCGTCGACCATATGTTGGTGATCACCTCACACTTCTCAGAACCTTTCCACACATCCCATTTCACTCACCTTAAAAGCCAGAGTCCTTACGAGGCCTGAAGGTCCCATAGGATCTGCTGCTTACCCCATATCCCCTGCCCCTTTACCTTCTGACCTCGTTACCAGTCACTGTCTCCTTATTATCAGTGTTCTCAGGTCCCTCGGACATGCCAGGTATGCTCCTTTTATAAATTTGAGACAGGATCTGGCTTTACTGCCCGGGCTGGAGTGCAGTGGTGTGATCAAAGCTAACTGCAGCCTCAACCTTCTGGGCTCAAGTGACCCTTCCACCTCAGCCTCCCAAGTAGCTGGGACTATAGGCACGCACCACCACGCCCAGCTAATTTAAAATTTTTTTCTTAGTAGAGTTGGTGGTCTCACTGTGTTGCCCAGGCTGGTCTCGAACTTCTGGGCTCAAACAGTCCTCCCACCCCAGTCTCCCAAAGTGCTGGGATTACAGGCATGAGCCACCATGCCTAGCTAAGGCATGCTTCTCTAAGGGCCCTAATTCTGGGTACTTCCTCTGCCTGGCAGCATCTTCTCCCAGATAAATCCTATCAGCCAACTTCTCCTGTTTTTCCTTTCTAAATGTCGTCTTTTCAGTGGGGACCACCCTCACTAACCTATTTAAATTACAATCTACCACCTTCCCAGCAGTCTTGACCCCCTTTCTCAAGCTGTTTTTTTTTTTTTTTTCCTGTAGTGCTTACCAATTTTTTTTAACATATAATTTATTTATTTGTAAAGAAAGCTTAATGGGGAGGGATCTTCATTTTGTTTTCTGAAGTATATTAAGGGCTTACCTAGAACAGTAATTGGCACCTCTAGTAGATATTCAGTAAACATATTGAATGAATGAAAAGTACAATGGAAAAAATAAGAAGGGTTTCATTAGTTTCCTGTGGCTGCTGTAACATGTTAACAAACCCTCGGTGGCTTAAAGCAATAGAAATTTATGATCTCATGGTATATATTGCACATACAACTATTCATCCATATAATATATGGAGGTGTGTGTGTTGTATTAAAAATGGTTTTCATAAATGGAATGTGTCATGGTGCGGTTTGCATTTGTATCAAGTCAGATTGATACATATGGATCTGGTTCCTTCATTTTAACTGCAGCTCTAAGTAGCTGGTTCTCTTTCTCTCCTGGTTTCAGAATATGTAAATCCCAGAGAAGTCCTCTGATTAACCTAGCTTGGGTCCCATGCTAGCACCTGTTGGATCAGTCTGTGCCTTCAGCAGATAGGACACTCAGATTGCTCAGACCTGGAATGCATGCCTCCCCACGAATCCAGAGCATCTGGGTACTTTGTTTGCAGTTCCCCTTAGGATCATGAGTTTGAAGGAGAAAGGATTTGGGGCAGAGAAAAAACACAGATTTTTACTGAGGCTTCAATTTTGGGCTTGGACATTACATCCTCTGGGAATCCTTTTCTCCCCCCTGGGATTCTGTTCTGTGTCCTTGCACTTCCTATTCTTTTAACAGTTATCATGTAGTATCTTAATTACCTTGCCCTCTTGATGTGTACTCATTCAGGGCAGAGACTGTGTCTGTCTTGTTTTCCTGTTGTATCTCAGGAAATAAAAGGCCTGCCACACACCATTAAGTAGATGCTCAACACATATTTTTGAATGAATGATTCCACTAACTAGCAGAGCTTTCAACCTTGCTTTCTATAAACAGGTTCCCATCCACTTCCTATGAATGCCATAGGAATCCTGTGTGGCATGGTGCTTTTGCACCTACTTTCAGGCCCATTAACATTCTGTCTCTTTTTACATCTTTCTTTATATGAGTGGTTTGGCCCTGTTTGGAAGTTTCTTTTTCTTATTTAATGGTGAAAATTCACAGAAAAATAAAATTGGTAAAATGCAAACTCAGACTTTCTCGGTAAAGTCTTTAGAGGTAAGTCCTGCCCAGCCTTTCTCACCCAGTATACCTTTAGTTTTCATGTGTGCACAGTAATTTCTCTCAACTTCAAATATTCCTTCAGCAGATTTTTTTTTTTTTTTTTGAGACAGAGTCTCTCTCTGTCGCCCAGGCTGGAGTGCAGTGGCACGATCTCAGCTCACTGCAACCCCTGCATCCTAGGTTCAAGCGATTCTGCTGCCTCAGCCTCCCAAGTAGCTGGGATTACAGGCACCCACCACTACGCCCAGCTAATTTTTGTATTTTTAGTAGAGACGGGGTTTCACCATGTTGGCCAGGCTGGTCTCGAACTTCTGACCTCAAATGATCCACCTGCCTCGGCCTCCCAAAGTGCTGGGATTACAGATGTGAGCCACCGTGCCCGATCTAGCAGAACATATCTTATGCAGATTTACTTCTGGATACTTTTAGCATCAGGAGAGTATGGATTTTAGTGGATATAAAGTGTGAATGAAGCTGGGTGTGGTGGCTCATGCCTGTAACCCAACACTTTGGGAGGCTGATGTGAGAGGATCAACCTAGCCCAGTAGTTGGAGACCATCCTGGGCAACATGGCAAGACCCTGCCCCTACTTTATTATTTAAAAAAAATTTTTTTAATAAAAAATAAAATGTGAATGACTTGATTTGGGAATGGTAGTGTTAGTAGTAGTACTAGTAATAGTAATAGCAGTTAACATTTATTGAGTGCTTTTTCTGTACCAGCCATGTAGAAGTAGGTACCATCTTTATACATGTTATACAGATGAGAAAACTGGATCTTAGATCAGTGATCTATTCAAGTAATCTCAGTTCCTGAGTGGTGGTGCTGGGCTGTGAATCTGGACACTGAACTCAGAACCATACACCTAAGGACTACGTTCTACTGCCTTGTGTAATTAGGAACAGAAACCTGGGGTTTGGTAGAAGAAAAAGACATCAGATTGATCACAGATAAGCAGTGAAGTTTCTGCCCTAAAGCTTTGGTAAAGATAAATAGGGAGAATTAACCAAAGTTTTAGAACTATATTCCCATTGCCTCTGTGAGGAGAGAAAACCAAGATGTGTGGAGGTGGGGCTGAAGCCTTGTGCTTTAACATAAATTGGCACTGTGTTACCTACAATATTGGGAAGAGCATTTGAGAAGTACAGGGTGGTCAGTGCGTTTTCTGCTTCCCACATAAAAGTTGGTCTTTAGCCCTAAGAATCCTGGCCGTGGGAGGAGTTGTTTAACCAGGAAGGCATTGAACATCTGGATAAATATTTAGACATAAAATAAGTTTTACATAAAATACTTACATGAAGCAAAGTACAGTGAATTTATAAGCATTTCACTGAAACTGTGGGAGAGGCAGCCTGAAAAGTTTGTAGCAGACAGGCAATGGAATCTGATTCTACTATACCATTAATCGAAGGTGTGTACAAGGTCAATGATACTCTTTTTCTTTATTTGTGCTATTTTAAATCAGTATATACAATGGCTTTCATATGTTCAGTTTAGATCTTAGTATTTGTCTCTTGACCGTGTATTTACTCATAGCTCTGAATTCTCTTTCCGTCAGAGAGAATTATTCCTTATGTTTTCAGGAATAAAACCCCTACATTGGAGGAGATTACTGATATCACTAAACCTGATGGAGTAATCTGTGTTCTTTCCAGCCTGTCTCCTCTTAGGTTACTTGTACATACCCTCCAGGCAGGGACATTTTCCTGCTTTTATAAAGTACTTGGCTCAAATACTAAGTACAAACCTGCATCACTTAATGACAGGGATATATCTTGAGAAATGTGGTGTTAGGCAGTTTCTTCATGGTGCAAACTCAGCGTGTACTTACACAAACCTAGATGGTGTAGCCAACTACACACCTAGGCTATTGCTGCTAGGTTAGAAACCTGTGTAGCATGCTACTGTACCGAATACTGTGGGCAGTTGTAACAAAATGGTAAATATTTGTGTATCTAAACATAGAAGGCAGTGTGTTGTGCTATGACATTATGATGGCTGCCATATCACTAAGGGATAGGACTTTTTCAGCTTCTTTATAATCTTGTGGGACTGCTGTGTGTGATATGTTATTGACTGAAAGGTTGGTATGCGGCACATGACTGAATACTCTGTTGGTTTATATTTGGACTAACAGTGCTACTTTCATAGAATATCTATTCCAAATTGGGATTATCTTATTTCTATCAATAGAAAGTAGTTATAGGATAAGTGGATGGTATTAAAATTAAATTTTATCCCCCTTTAGGTTGCATCCCAGCGCATTAGCTCAGTGGACCTCTCGTGTTGTAGCCTGGAACATCTGCCTGCCAACCTCTTCTACAGCCAAGACCTCACTCATCTTAATTTAAAACAAAACTTCCTAAGGCAAAACCCTAGCCTTCCAGCTGCCAGGGGGCTTAATGAACTGCAAAGGTAAGCCTGCAGAAATGGGTGGATCATTAGGAAGGGGTGAGGGCAGAATGAACTTCTGCTTGTTATCTCTTGAATATTCTCACGATAAAAGCTAGTGTGTAAACTTTCTCTTTCAGAAAACAGGGTAATAGGACTTTGTTTATTAGTGAGGATATTACCAATTCTCAATCTGAAATTTTTTTTAAGGTTCCTGCTTTTGAAACTAATGATTTATGATATTTATTAACTGGATAGAGTTGTGTAAGAACAGTTCTCCTTAAACAACTTTTATTCCTATCTTAAAATGCATCTGCAAAAAATTAATAACATTTGGTGTGTTACTTCTGAACTTCAGGTGTTTGTTCAGATTAAATTATTTCTTTTGAAATTTATGAAAGGTCATTTTTTTCTCATAGATATTTCCTTAGAAATTTAAGAACCAGCGTTTAAATCAATTTACATCATGTCATCTGGGTGATTAGTGTGTGGGTTTCAGGAGTCACATGTTAAATAAATAGAACCCACTCTTTTATTTTTTATTTTTTTGAGACAGAGTCTTGTTCTGTCTCAGGCTGGAGTGCAGTGGCGTGATCTCGGCTCACTGCAACCTCCTCTTCCTGGGCCCAAGTGATTCACCTGCGTCAGCCTCCCGAGTAGCTGGGATTACAGGCGCCCACGCTCTCTTAATTTTTGTATTTTTAGTAGAGACGGGGGTTTCACCATGTTGGCCAGGCTGGTCTTGAACTCCTGACCTCAAGTGATCTGCCCTTCTTGGCCTCCCAAAGTGCTGTGATTACAGGCATGAGCCACCACGCCCGGCCTAGAATCTGCTCATTTAAAGTAGAAAAGAGGGACTTGACTTGCATGTCTCCAAATGGATTTAAGAATTTACCACATTCATTTCCTTTCCTCTTTGGAGCAGTGATCAGTCTTCATTCTGTGGTAAATTAAACCTTTGATACTTATATATTTGTTGCAAATATGTAAGACTATGTAACTGCAAAGAATATATAACTTTTAAATAAATAATTGCTAGTTCATTTGTTTTTACATGACTAATATGATCAGGAATTAAAATATGATAACCACTGTGATTCTGTTTATGGTTTTTAACATCCAGAAAAAATAATCCAATACTTGCTTATAAAGTTTGTGGATGTAATTGGAAAATGGAAGAGTATTTTAATTGTCTTTTCAGGTAATTGTGAATATCCTTCCTTGATACTATACCAAAACTTGACAAGTGGTCATTTCTTAAATGTTAGTTCTAAAATGGAATCTAAAACCCTATTCGTGAGCTTTTTGAATTCTTTAACGGTAAGATCCATTGATCTGACTTGCAGTTTGATTTGACTCTTTACCCATGCATCACTTTATTGCATTAAGTGTCGGTCATTTGGAGAGTACTACTTCGTTGTGTAACACAGTTAATCCAAATGTTAATATATTTTATTATGGAATTTTAAGAATTCACATTTGTTGATATCACCACTGATCCTTTTTTTTTTTTTGAGACAGAGTCTCACTCTGTTGCCCAGGCTGGAGTATGGTGGCACAATCTTGGCTCACTGCAACCACCGCCTCCTGGGTTCTAGCGATTCTCCTGCCTCAGCCTCTGAAGTAGCTGGGATTACAGGCGCTCCGCCAACACCTGGCTAATTTTTTGTATTTTTTAGTAGAGATGGGGTGTCAGCATGTTGGCCAGGCTGGTCTTGAACTCCTGACCTCAATTGATGCGCCCACCTTGGCCTCCCAAAGTGCTGGGATTACAGGTGTGAACCACTGCGCCCAGCCAGCATCACCACTGATCTTATCAGTAAAGTCTTTTAAGTATTGGGGTGTTGTTAAGCTTACTGTGGAAACGAGTTTTCCAAAATTTTAATTTTTCATTAGAAATTTGAAGGCCATTATTGGCAGCACATGCCATCAGTTGTTTTCTGAAAAGCAGCCTTCTCACTTCATTTTTGAGAAAATGTCTGCCAAATACCCAAGTATGAATAATAATAGTTTGTCAGTTGTTCTTTCAAGTAAAAATGGGGTTCTCTGTAAATAGCGACTGGTTTGGCCCACAACTCACGTCATCAGATAAGTGTTTTCCTTGAGATAACTATCATACTTCAACGTGCACCAGAAGTGTTTTTTGTGTACTTCCTATCACCCAGAAAATTAAAAAGACATATACTCAGGGGTTGAGATGTGATAAGAAATAACTTTCGTATGTCATCAAGGACATTCTTAAGTAAAACTGGCATTACAATTTTTTTAAAGAATATTTTTACTATGATTGTCCGGAAGAAAAGAATAGAGAAGAATATAATGACAACTGGGACAGTTTGGTGCTGCAGTGAATTAATTACATAGGCAGTTGAGATTCTAATAAGGATATTTTGCTCCAGCAATTCCTGATTCTCCCCTGTAGCTGATGTGTACTATGAAAGTTACCACTGTGGTATTCTTTTTTTTTTTTTTTGAAACATTGTTTTGCTGTCACCCAGGCTGGAGTGCAGTGGTAGCTCACTGCAACCTTCGCCTCCTGGGCTCAAGTGATCCTCCTGCCTCAGCCTTCCAGATAGCTGGGATTACAGGCATGCACCACCACCATGCACAGCTAGAATTTATATTTTTAGTAGAGATGGGGTTTCACCATGTTGCCAGGCTGGTCTTGAACTCTTGGATTCAAGTGATCTGCCCATCTCGGCCTCCCAAAGTGCTGGGATTACAGGCATGAGCCACCGTGCCTGGCCTATGGTTATTTCTTGATTATATGCTAAACCAAGGGGTGGATTATTTATGAGTTTTCTGGGAAAGGGGTAGCCAAGTCCCAGAACTAAGGGTCCCTCCCCTTTTTAGACCATATAGAGCAGCTTTCTGATATTGCCATGGGATTTGTAAACTGTTATGGTGCTGGTGGGAGTGTCTCTTAGCATGCTAATGCATTATAATCAGCATACAATGAGCAGTGAGGACAGCCAGAGGTCACTTTCATCACCATTTTGGTTTTGGTGGCTTTTGGCCAGCTTCTTTACGCATCCGGTTTTATCAGCAAGATCTTTGTGACCTGTATCTTGTGCTGACCTCCTGTTTCATCCTGTGAGTAAGAATGCCTAACCTCCTGGGAATGCAGCCCAGAAGGGGTAAACCTTATTTTACCCAGCCCCTATTCAAGATGGAGTCACTCAGGTTCGAATGCCTCTGACATATTTCCCCCTTCCCTTTTATTTTTTTTATTTTTAAAAATTTATTTGTTTATTTATTTTTTTGAGATAGAGTCTCACTCCTGTTGCCCAGACTGGAGTGCAGTGGTGCAGTCTCGGCTCACTGCAACCTCCACCTCCCGGGTTCAAGCAATTCTCCTGCCTCAGCCTCCTGAGTAGCTGGGACTACAGGCGCCCACCACCACTCCCAGCTAATTTTTGTATTTTTAGTAGAGGTGGGGTTTCACCATGTTGGCCAGGCTAGTCTCGAACTCCTGACCTCAGATAATCCACCCACCTTGGCCTCCCAAAGTACTGGGATTACAGACGTGAGCTACTGCGCCTGGCTGCCCCTCCCTTTTATAAGGAGATCTTTAATCCTAAGGGTTGTAGAGGAATGAAGATCCATCTTCTGTAACTTCTTCAGGCTTAATAGAGACAATGATATTCCTGCCTAACTATGAGGGCCTCTTGTATTCAAGGTAGAGAGGTCAGTCACAAAGCGTAGGCCTGGCGAGGGCCATTGATAAATGTGAGTTCCAACAAGAGGTGCTATCTGGAAGAATAGTAAGTGTTCAATTTAAGAAAACATTCAGTAAGCTTATCTGCATTCCTACACAAAGAGCACAACAGCAATATATTCTACAACAGTGAAACAAAATAAGTAAAATTATCCTAAGTAAACTAAATAAGAAAGCTTTCTATTAACTAGGCAGTTGTTGTGTAACCAAGCTGATATGGGGTCCCTAGCTGATTCCAGTACATGCCCAGAATTAGAATACCGATCAAGATTTTTACATTACCCATCCCTTTTGTTTCTTCTGAGCAGCAGCAGAGATCACTGGTTGGTTCACGGGAATAAGTAGGATTAGTCTAAATTGCAGGAAAAAAAACCTCAAAAACAACTGAGGCTAGAATCTAATAACAGGTATACCGTAGTTCTTGAAACATAATTTTTCTGTCTTCAGTCTCCCGTTTTCACTAAAGACAAATGATAGGACTGATTTGTTTGCAAAATACTTAAGCTTAGGTTTTATATGCTCTATGTATTGTTATTAATTTTGGACTGGCTGGATGCAATGGCTCAGTCCTATAATCCCAACACTTTGGGAAGCTGAGGCAGGAAGATGGCTTGAGACCAGGAGTTTGAAACCAGCCTGTCAACGTTTTGAGACCCCATCTCTATAAAAGAAAAATTTAGAAAGTAGCTGGGTAGAGTAGCACATGCTTCTATATAGTCTCAGCTACTGGGGAGGCTGAGGCACGAGGATTGCCTGAGCCCAGTAGTTTGAGGCTGCAGTGAGCCATGATTACACTACTGCACTCCAGCCTAGGCAACAGAGGGAGAACCTGTCTCAAAAATAAAATAAAAAGTTGTACTGGCACTACAACAGTAAAGTTAATATGCTTTTTTTTTCTTTTTGGCTGAAAGGTTATAATCATTATTATCATTTTGTTTGTTTCTGGAGCTACCCATCATGAACTATCATCAATCAGTGTTCTTGAAATTATTGGGAAATATTTTTACATATTTCACCAAAGTGTAGACTTTTGCACTTCTATTATAGAACATCAAAGACTTTCTATCATACTGCCAAATCCTGATGTCTTAGAACAGAATGGGGCATTAGAATTCATCCAGACTGTCAACCTAAATGCCCATCAATGATAGACTGGATAAAGAAATGTGGTGCTTACACACCATGGAATACTATGCAGCCATAAAAAGTGAGATTATGTCCTTTTCAGGGACATGGATGGAGCTGGAGGCTATTATCCTTAGCAAACTAATGCAGGAACAGAAAACCAAATACTGCGTGTTCTTACTTGTAAGTGGGTGTCAAGTGATGAGAATACATGGACACATAGAGGGGAACAACACACAGTGGGGCCTATTGGAGGTTGGAGGGCAGGAAGAAGGAGAGGATTAGGAAAAATAACTAACAGATACTAGGCGTAGTACCTGGGTGATGAATATATGTACAACAAACCCTCATGACACGTTTACCTGTGTAACAAACCTGCTCATGTAGCTTTGAACTTAAGTAAAAAAAAAAAAAAAAAAATTCATCCAACCTAATGCTCTCTTTTAAAGATGGGGATGTTAACTGCCAAATTCAGTTTAATGGTAACCTTTTAGGGAGACGGGGATGGGATTAGTGAATGGTTTGAACAAGGTCTCAACTAAATCTGTAATGTTTATTTCTTTAAAAAGAAAAATGAGAGGCCAAAAGGTTTTTGTTTTATTTTGTTTTTTTTTTTTTTCTGGAGACAGAGCCTCACTCTGTTGCCTGGCTGGAGTGCAATGGTGTGATCTTGACTCACTGCAACCTCTGCCCCCCAGGTTCAAGCGATTCTCCTGCCTCAGCCTCCTGAGTAGCTGGGATTACAGGCACCTGCCACCGTGCCTGGTTAATTTTTGTAGTTTTAGTAGAGACGGGGTTTTGCCATGTTGGCCAGGCTGGTCTCAAACTCCTGACCTCAGGTGATCCACCCATCTTGGCCTCCCAAAGTGCTGGGATTACAGGCATGAGCCACCACACCTGGCCCAAAAGGTTAATATTTGAAAACACTGTATAGTTAATACTGATGAATGTTACAGTTTTCTGCATTTTTTTGAGTATTTCATAATAATCCAAACATTTTAAACCTAAACAAAAAGAAAATTAAAATGCTCCCAAAGAGCCAGTATTTGTGGAATAAATATCCAGGAGGTGGGATATTTTGGGCATGACCCACTTCAGGAGGATTCAGGTTCTGTCTTGCCTTTTAGTTCTTACAGAGTCACCGACATGATCCGCCATGTCTGTTGATTCTGTGTGATATCTTTTGAGCTCATCCTCTTTTCTCCTCTGCTCCCATCCCTCTACTGCACACACGCCCTCTCCCCAGCTGTTATGGTAAAAGTACTTCTCAACCCTCACCTGGTCTGTTGTGCTACCTTTGAGAGCTGATTGTCTTGTTGTCATTTTCCCTCTGCAGGTTAGCCCTATTTTTATTGCCCGCTGTTTTTTACATTTCTTGGTTTTGTTTTATTTTGTATTTTTAAAAATTTAAGCCTTTTTCCTTCATCAAAGTAACACCTATATAGACTTTTAAAGATCTTAATAAGCAGTGAAGTTTACAATAAGAAGTAGGTGCTTGAAGCTTCAGCCCATTCCTACATCCAAGTCCTGCTCCCTAGAAAACCCTTTTGAATCTTTTGGCTCTTTCTGCTGTTTTCCTTTCTCTTTCTAAATATTATGCATATACTGCTATGTTTTGGTTTTTCATTATTGGACATTATATGTTGACTCATTACTATGGAAGATAAGGATTTCATTCGTTTACATTGTCTCACACTCCCTCTACCCCACACCACATATACTAACTTCTCTTTCCCCTATCCTCTCAATATATAGGTATTAATTTTTGGTTAAGTCAGTACTCACTGTTTACGTTATTATGAGCCTGGCACTTATTCACAGCTAAGGGATTTAATTGCAGTGATTATATTTCCTTTCTTGTGCTGGCTTGATAGCAGCCTTACTTTATCACTTGTATACTTTTCTTTTTCCCCTAGTATTTGTAAGCTTTCTGACAGAATTCTTATATTCCTCTCAGCACCTTTTTCTTGGAGATTTTTTTCTTCCTGGAGCCAGGGTAAATGCTTGTTCTTCTGGCCTGCTACACAGCAAAGACAGTGTGTGGACCTTTTCCTCAGGGGGTGTCAGTTTACTAGAGAAACCCTTTGGTATTCTGCCAGGGCGATGCATACCAAGATTCAGGGTAATGAGTGGAAAAGAGAGGAGGAATCTCAAAGTTTAGTATGTGGATTTTTTTTTTTTTTTTAGACGGAGTCTGGCTCTGTCGCCCAGGCTGGAGTGCAGTGGCGCCATCTCGGCTCACTGCAAGCTCCACCTCCCGGGTTCACGCCATTCTCCTGCCTCAGCCTCGTGAGTAGCTGGGATTACAGGTGCCCACCACCACGCCCGGCTAATTTTTCTATTTTTAGTAGAGATGGGGTTTCACCGTGTTAGCCAGGATGGTCTCGATCTCCTGACCTTGTGATCCTCCCACCTCGGCCTCCCAAAGTGCTGGGATTACAGGCGTGAGCCACCGCACCTGGCCATATGTGGATTTTTATTTAACTTCCCTGTTTTCAGAACAGTGTTTTCTATTATGCTTGATAACTTCTTTCTTTTCAATTTATGAGAGAGATTTTGACACTTAAGTAATTACAAAGAATTAAACAATACTACAGATTATACCGTCATCTTTTGACAATCATGTCTTATTCATTTTAACTTCCATAAGCCAGTTGCTATAGCATTGCATGTGTATCAAATCAATAAGGGATAACTTCAGACTGTTTTAGATAAAAGTTGTATCTTGCCTGTAATCCTAGCACTTTGGGAGGCTAAGGTGGGTGGATGATTTGAGGGCATGTTGGCCAGCCTGGCCAACATGGTGAAACCTATCTTTACTAAAAATACAAAAAAATAGCTAGGCATCATGGCACACAGCTGTAATCCCAGCTCCTCAGGAGGCTAAGGCAGGAGAATTGCTTGAACCTGGGAGGCAGAGGTTGCAGTGAGCCAAAATGGCGCCACTGCACTCCAGCCTGAGTGACAGAGCGAGACTCTGTCTCAAAAAAAAAAAAAAAAGTTGTGTCTTAAAATTGTGTATGTAAACATTAACATTAAATGTACAAATTTAGTTAATACTTTGTTCTAATGACATTTATTTTCTCTAATTTCCCAAACCTATCGTTGATCAGAAAAATAATTGCAAAGAACACATCTGATAAGACAGTATTACTGAGCTGTGTGGTATGAAAGGAGATAAAGGAGTCTTTGATATTACCCAGATGGACTTCTGGAATTATCTTTTTAGAGACCATATGTTCAATAGTCAGCATCTCAGAAAATGAGTATATTACACTGAGACTGAAATATTTTGAATATAAGAGTAAACCAAGTCACTGGACATGAGCCATCTTTCAGCTGCTGTTTAAAATCTCAAGATGAAGATGAATCATTGAGAATATTCAAGCTGTATGTATAACTAAATAAGAAATTAACTCAGTGGTTTTCATTCTCTTATTGCTCTATACTTTGACAAACTATTCTCTCTCTTCCACATTACCTCCCTGGGTCAAATGAAGGGCCGAAGAAAGCAGTTTCCCTGTTCGTCATGCTGTGATGTAGTATGCCTGATGTCTTTGAATCAGGGACTCTGGTTCATTTTATTCCAGGGAATAAACTGTCCTCTGCTGGAATTGGGGAGAGGATCCGGGGTCTTACTCCTCCTTCTATAACCTTTTGGAAATTTGTATCAGTATAACAAAAACATAGAAAAGGCAGATATGAGTGTATAACTTGATAGATTTCCACAAAGTGAACACATCCATGTAACCAGTACACATATTGAGGAAGAGAATATTACCAGCACTCCAGAAGCCATCCTTGTACCCTTCTCTTTATTACCCTATCATCACTATCCTGACTTAGAACATCATGAAGTAGTTTCACTTGTCTTTGTACTTGATCTAAATGGAGCACACAATATGTGTTTGAGTCCAGCTTCTTTCATTGACTTTTCTTTTAAAAAAGCAAAACAAAGCATACCAAGTGACATATTATCAGCTTGTACTTTGTACTGTGTAATATAAGGCGGTGGTTTTGATTTGTTTAAGGTAGAGAATTTTAAAATTTTACACTGCAATAAAAGATTTCTGTTTTGTTCTTTCTGTTGCTTTAAGCTTGGGGAAGGTAGGCCTAGGAGACTTGCTATGTGGCATTGGAGTAACTGGTGAAGCTGCTGTTGTGCTGCTCTTTGGAAAAAACTAGGGTTTAAACCAGTGTCTCTTTCTTTTTATTTTGAGACAGACTCTTGCTCTGTCGCCTAGGCTGGAGTGCAGTGGCACGATCTCGGCTCGGCTTACTGCAACCTCTGCCTGCCGGGTTCAAGCGATTCTTCTGCCTCAGCCTCCCAAGTAGCTGGGACTACAGGTGTGCGCGAACACACTCGGCTAATTTTTGTATTTTTAGTAGAGATGGGGTCTTACCATATTGGCCAGGCTGGTCTCAAACTCCTGACCTTGTGATCTGCTGGCCTCAGCCTCCCACAGTGCTGGGATTACAGGTGTGAGCCACTGTGCCCGGCCACCAGTTTCTCTTTCATTATACACTACTATGAGGTGTTTGTC
This sequence comes from Nomascus leucogenys, assembly GCF_006542625.1. Taxonomy (NCBI): domain Eukaryota; kingdom Metazoa; phylum Chordata; class Mammalia; order Primates; family Hylobatidae; genus Nomascus; species Nomascus leucogenys. The sequence goes on along the minus strand of NC_044384.1, from coordinate 16,866,554 downwards.
TCCCACTTCCATTGTCCAAGAAAAATTTTTATTGCCAAGATTCCAGGCTGGCCAACATGACCTCAAATCATCCACCCACCTTAGCCTCCCAAAGTGCTAGGATTACAGGCAATAAATAATAAATTGATAAGTACACACATGCACATATACCCCCTTCATACGTACATATATTTACTACTAGGAATTAAATGTATAATGTATATTTAAGAAAGTCATGTTAGTACTGCAGAAAGCATTAACGTGGTTTTTAAATGTCCAGTCACTTAGTGTGGTGGCTTTGAAATATGCCACATATTCAATTGCTTATTTTTATTTGTGTGTTTAGGAATTTGTGGTAATCTCTAATTTATGTTTCACGGGGAACATTTTAGGTGCCAAAGGATAATTTATTTTTATGTTTTTATCTGAGTTTCAAGGAATTAAGTTTTAGGTTATAGTGTTAGGGCAAATAACCAGGGAGAAACTTAAAGTACAATATAATTATAACAGGTAGGAGTTCTGAGACATTTTATCTTCAGCACATATCCCCTTAATTTTTCTTTCTACTACAAATTTTTACCTTTAACAAATGAGCTATTTTCACAGAACATTTAAATTGATATTTGCACCAACATTCTAAATCTGGAAAGATGGCATGCTGATGTACACACACAGGTCAGCAGTTTCGGAGGGAAAACATTGTTCTTGGAACTAGTGCTGTTTGTTTTTCCTTTATTGGCATTGGAACTCTTCAAGTTAGTTTTCAAAATATAGAGGAGAGGCAAATATCTGGGTAATTTTTGGTGGTTTTGATGGTTTCTTTCCTGATTATATGTGTCACTAATAACTGTAATACATTGTTTATCTCTTTTATTAATAGTACTTCATTTATGTTAACTAGATCTCTAGATGACTCAGTCTTAATACTAAGATTATTGTTATTTGCAATAGAGAGTGATTTTTCACAAAATATGGTAAGTTTCTTTGTAGAGTCAGTGAAGAAGACAACTTTTTGCTGATTTAAATTCAAGGAATATATTTTTCCCCATGTCTTAATTTTATGTTTTTAATATGATAGCAAAGCTGTATGAATTTATTCACACTAAATTATAATGGTGTTTGAACATTTTACTGCCCTGGTAAATTTAAATTTAGCTCTGTTTATTTTTTTGTTTTTTTTGAGACGGAGTTTCACTCTTGTCACCCACGCTGGAGTGCAATGGTGCAATCTCAGCTCACTGCAACCTCTGCCTCATGGGTTCAAGCAATTCTCCTGCCTTAGCCTCCCAAGTAGCTGGGATTACAGGCGTGCACCACCACACCCGGGCTGATTTTTGTATTATTAGTAGAGGTGGAGTTTCACCATGTTGGCCAGTCTGGTCTCCAACTCCTGACCTCAGGTGATCTGCCTGCCTCGGCCTCCCAAAGTGCTGGGATTACAGGTGTGAGCCACCACGCCTGGCCAAATTTAGCTCTTAATTTTTTTTTTTTTTTTTTTTTTTTTTTTTTTTTTTTACAGTCTCGGTCTGTCCCCTAGGCTGGAGTACAGTGGCATGATCTCGGCTCACAGCAGCCTCCATCTCCCAGACTTAGGCGAGTCTCCTGCCTCAGCCTCCTGAGTAGCTGGGATTACAGGCATGCGCCATCACACCCAGCAAATTTTTGTATTTTTAGTAGAGACGGGGTTTCACCATGTTGGCCAGGCTGGTCTTGAACTCCTCACCTCAAGTGATCCACCCGCCTCAGCCTCCCAAAGGGCTGGGATTATAGGCATGAGCCACTGCACCTGGCCTAGCTCTTATAAATGTGCCATTTATTTATCATTTATTGAAGATGTATAGGGAGGATCATTGAAGGACCTAGAGTTTGTAAATATAGAGGAGGCAAAACTTTACCCATACCCTCTAAAAGCCTCCACCTGGTTCTGAGAACTAAGTGGACATAAGGCATTAGCGGGAGAAAAGAAAAGATTTTTACATGTACATAGGAACCCCCATGGGAAAATGAAGACCTAAAGAAGTGACAAAATCTAAGTGCTTATATACTAGGTTGAACACAGAGGAAATTGTGGAAAAGTAAGTAAAATATATGGGGAGACCAAAGGAAGATGAGTTATTTTAACAAATGTTGTTTGTACAGAATTGTCTTAGCCTCCATTCCGTCTCTTGTGGTCAGAATGTTGCTTTCCTCCTGCTACATAGAGGGCATCTTTCACAAGGGAGTTTTGTTTCTTGATTTCAAGAAGGGGAGGTCAGAGGCCAGGTGCAGTGGCTCAGGCCTATAATCCCAGCACTTTGGGAGGCCGAGGTGGGTGAATCATTTGAGGCCAGGAGTTTGAAACCAGCCTGGCCAACATGGTGAAACCTTGTCTCAACTAAAACTACAAAAATTAGCCAGTGTGGTGGTGGGGGCCTGTAATCTGAGCTACTCCAGAGGCTGACGCAGGATAATTGCTTGAACCCGGGAGGTGGAGGTTGCAGTGAGCGGAGATCGTGCTGCTGGACTCCAGCCTGGGGGACAGAGTGAGACTCAGTCTCAAAAAAAAAAATTAGGTGGGGCGTGGTGGCTCACGCCTGTAATCCCAGCACTTTGGGAGGCTGAGGTGAGTAGATTATTTGAGGTCAGGAGTTCAAGACCAGCCTGGCCAACATGGTAAAATCCTGCCACTACTAAAAATACAAAAATTAGCCAGGCGTAGTGGCGGGTACCTGTAGTCCCAGCTACTTGGGAGGCTGAGGCAGGAGAATCACTTGAATCTGGGAGGCGGAGGTTGCAGTGAGCCGAGGCTGAGCCACTGCATTCCAGCCTGGGCGACAGAGCAAAACTCTGCCTCAAAAAAAAAAAAAAAAAAAGGAAGAAAAGGGGAGGTCAGAGCACTCCTTTTTACACCTGCTGTTTTTCAAGTGCATTTGGCCCAGTATAATCCTTATGCCAAAGTGGTATATTTTGGGGTAGCGTATTCTGCAGTCCTTCATAAGGGATGATAGAGAGTTCTTTTATGGTGATATCCTGCCATGTTTAAAAAAAGGAATAGGAGAATGAAGTCAAAAGTAAAGTTTGATAGCAATAATTTGTGTGTGTTTCCAGTAACTTTGTCCATGGTACTTGGAAAGTTTGTCACTTAAGTTCAACTAAAATGTCTTTATCTTAGACTATTTTAATTACCAATTACTTATACCAACCAGTTTAAGAAAGAAGGCTGTGTTCTAGTAAGTACTTGCCAAATTGGTGATAATTAAAATACACTTAAATTGTTTAATTCTATGTGTGGAAATTAGACAAATTATAAAATAACTACTTCATAAGTAGAAATTTGTTATAATGTTTCAATTGTTTGTTTATGGTTGGTGGTTATTGCTTCCATTAATAAAGGAAGTGGATCCACATGGATCTGCTTTCTGGCTTTTGCTGTTTGTAAGTAAATTGGTATAGAGAAACAAAACTAGCCCAGCTAGAAGGTCCTAGCTGGTTCTAGAAATGGAATTACTTTTATAGGGATAGCACTATAATTTCAGTAGAAGTTGGTATTTTAAATGACTTGATAAATCATGTACAGTAACTCCTCATTTAATTTCATATGTAATGAAACCAGTTTTACCATAGGTTAATTGATAAAAACAAGAGTTAAGTTCTTAGGGCATATTTCTGGTCACAACACCATGAAACTACTAAATAAAGATCAAAACACTTTTAATATTAAGCATTGAAATAAATATAAGCTATGCATATACTTAAGAAAGATTAATAAAGGGCCGGACGCGGTGGCTCATGCTTGTAATCCCAGCACTTTGGGGGGCCAAGGCAGGTGGATCATGAGATCAGGAGTTCAAGACCAGCCTGACCAACATGGTGAAACCTCATCTCTACTAAAAATACAAAAATTACCTGGGCATGGTAGTGCATGCCTGTAATCCCAGCTACTCGTGAGGCTGAGACAGGAGAATCGCTTGAACCCGAGAGATGGAGTTTGTGGTGAGCCAAGATCACGCCATTGCACTCCAGCCTGAGCAATCAGAACGAAACTTTGTCTCAAGAAAAAAAAAAAGATTAATAAAAACAAGTAAGATAGGCCGGTCGAGGTGGCTCACGCCTATAATCCCAGCACTTTGGGAGGCCAAGGCAGGCGGATTACCTGAGGTCAGGAGTTTGCGACCAGCCTGACCAACATGTTGAAACTCTTATCTCTACTAAAAATACAAAAACTTAGCTGGGCATGGTGGTGCGCACCTGAAATCCCAGCTATTCGGGAGGCTGAGGTGTGAGAATCGCCTGACCCCGGGAGACAGAGGTTGCAGTGAGCTGAGATTGCGCCACTGCACTCCAGCCTGGGCGACAGAGCAAGACTCCATCTCAAAAAACAAACAAAAAAGGGTAATTATTTACCAAATTTTTCCAGTTCAGGTTGCTGGTGGCTGGAGCTTCTCCTGGCAGCTAAGAGTGCCAGACAGGAACCAGCCCTGGGTAGGACAGCATCCCATCACAGGGCGCGTGCGTGCACACACACACACACACTCTCTCTCTCTCTGTCTCTCTCTCACTCGCCATGTGGACACACTGGTGAATGTAATGTGCACAGCTTTGGGATGTGGGAGGAAATGAGTACCCCAAGAAAACCCACACAGACAGAGGAGAATGGGCAAACTTCACACAGACAGTGATCCTCACCAGGAATTGATTTTTTTCCTCACTAACATTATAGCTAAATGACATTGAATGAAATGACATTGTTCGAGGACCTGCTATGTATCTGTAGAATTATTATTATTATTATTTGAGACGGAATCTCGCTCTGCCACTCAGGCTGGAGTACAGTGGCACGATCTTGGCTCGCTGCAACCTCTGCCTCCCGGGTTCAAGCGATTCTCATGCCTCAGCCTCCCAAGTAGCTGGGACTATAGGTTCGTGCCACCACTCCTGGCTAATTTTTTGTATTTTTAGTAGAGATGGAGTTTCACCATGTTAGCCAGGATGGTCTCAGTCTCCTGACCTTGTTATCTGGCCACCTCGGCCTCCCAAAGTGCTGGGATTGCAGGCATGAGGCACCACGTCCGGCCTGTAGAATTCTTAATGTGATTTTTATCATATATGATATGGAAATAGGCCAAAAAAAAAGTACCACCACCGTTTTTGTTTTTCTTAGCATTCTCCTTTGGATATTGAATTTTGCCATTGTGTGTTACTATTGTCCCCTGACAGTTTTATAAAATTCTGTGTAATAGTTAAGCCTGTTTTTGTAAAGATACTGTGACGCATGGGAATAGCAGTATGTCCTTAACTTTTATCACCTTTGTTTTCTATATTTATCTTGTGTGCTCTGCTTGGCTTTGCATTCTGAGAGGGCAGGAATCAAGTCCCCCTCAGAGGTCATTGCTGTTGCTAGGTGAACATTAAATAGATACTCCATAAATGAATGCACTCTTGAGTGAATGGTGGCGGAATTGTCTTTATTCATTCAATTTTATGTATTCTTCGCAAAAGGTGTTTGTAGCAACTTCTTTGCAAAAGGTATTTGTAGCAACTTTTATTTTTTTAATTTTGTTTTTTGAGATAGAGTCTCACTCTATCCTCCCTGCCAGGTTGGAGTGCAGTGACATGATTTCAGCTCACTGCAACCTGTGCCTCCTGAGTTCAAGTGATTCTCCTGCCTCAGCCTCCCAAGTAGCTGGGATTACAGGTGCCTGCCACCACACCCAGCTAATTTTTGTCTTTTTAGTAAAGACGGGGTTTCACCGTGTTGGCCAGGCTGGTCTCGAACTCCTGACCTCAGATGATCTGCCTGCCTCAGCCTCCCAAAGTGCTGGGATTACAGACGTGAGCCACTGTGCCCAGCCTGTAGCAACTTTTAGAAGGAAGTGAGACTGGTAATTTATCATTGTATTTCTCTTTGGTTGAAAGTATGATGAGAAGACAATGTGCACAGTGAGATGATTCAGAAAACCTTACACAGAAAAATGTTTGTAAGAAAGGATTTGAAGTTGGAAAAGGAGATACTAGTTTTAAAATGGACCGTATGAAATTGGACTTCTAAAAAATATCTATGGTTTATTTTACCATTCACTAAACTCACTTCACATTCTCTTGCCACTCATCTTGCAAGAATGTGCCCCAACTTTTACCTTTGACCACCTGCCAAACCCAGGCTCAACCTAGCGACTCCTACCCCACCCTTCAAAGTGTATTTGTAATGGCATTTTTTCCTTGAAGCTTTTAGTTACTGCTCAATTCCATGTGACCTTTTGCTCTTCTGAATTGTTCACTTTTTAAATATTTTTTGTACTTATCAATCCTTTTATAATTAACATCTAAAAATTTCTAAAATCGCCATCTACTTGTAAAGTCTTTGATAAATACTCACTGAACTGAATTGTTGGTTTTCCCACCACCAAGGATAATCAAAATAATGTGATCATAAAACTTTAGGAAGAGAACATTTAGAAATGCTTTGAGCAGCGGAACCATTTCTTGCATTTAGTATTCAAGGTGACTATTTTAAGGGGACATCAGTCACTTAGAATGATTATTGATCAACCACATTGCATTATATGGCACCTACACATCAACTTCAAGGAACTCAGGCATGTGTGATTGTGTCTTAGAGGCTGTGGTATAAATTGAGTATGTTTTCACCTGAAATAAGTAAAGATTAGTTGGGTCAAGAGGGGAGTGAATTCAACACTTGGAGTGATTTGAGCTCTGATTAGATGTGAAATTTGGTTTAGCTGAAAATGGAGAGATGGAGGGGCAGGTCCTCTCATGAGAGAACGAGGGAAAGAGTGAATGGAGTTGGGCGTGCAAGGATGTGGGCATAATAGAATGAAAGTATGAAGAAATGAGCAGTGAGAAACTCCTAATTATGCGTGGCATTTATCAAGTGCCTCTCTTCTTAGAAAGCTCAAATTTCTATATTTTTGGTCCACTTGGAGTAGAAAACAAATGACCTTATTTCTTATTCTGCTCTTCTGCTCTTTTGGGGATGTTGGCATTCCAGATGTAAAGTGATTAATGTTAATTACTTATCATTACCAAAAGCCCACATTTCCAGGTTTTATTGAAAGATTTTAGTTTTTGTTTTTATACATAATTCATGAAGACTTCTTTTAATGGAAATAGTGATAATTCATTAGCATAGAGAAATAAAGAGTGGCATGCTAAAACATTTTTGCAGTTCATTTGATCAATTTAAACAGCAGCACTTAGAACAATTTCAGCTTCTTTGAAGACACTCTGCTATATAAAAAACGTTAGAGGCAAGCCAGCTGCAGACTGCTGAAGAAAGAGTAAAGCCTATGTAAAGGAAAAACAGCACAAATGCTGCTCAGGGTTAGAGATAACCTTGGGAAGGAATTTCCACTACCAGGGTTCCATGAGGCTTGCCAAATGTTTAAGGAATTTCATGGCATGTATGGAATGTCTTTTTGTCAGTTAACTGTTCCCAGAACTGGAAGTTCCTTTCTTATACAGCTTTGCTTTTCAGATGGAATTGTGATCCTCTTGGGAAGCTCTCCATTTCACAAGATTCCCATTTTCCTTTCCAGAGAATTTGAGCAAAGCAGAGCCGGCAGGTGGTGCTTGGGGCTCCGTGATTGTATAGCCTTTGGTTCTCTTCTTGCCCAATGCTGCCGACCTAATTTATGGCAATAATGGCTCATTTTCGTATTCCCTCATATAGCACATTTTGAAGAGGGAGCTCAGAAACAAAATATCAGCCAGGCTATATTAAATTACAGTTTGCCCTATTGACTTTTGGGATAGTTTAAGATGTTCTTTAACATTCATTCCCACTTCAATAGAAGGGAGAGAGGCTGGTATCTTCAAAAGCCTTGGCTTGATTCCAATTCAGTTATTGTATTCTGTCCACTTCCATTCTTTGAGCTCTGTTGAGCTCTTTGCCGTATTCTCTGAGCTTTAACTGCAAGAGTTTAATGCCAACACTGTATTTGTAGATATTTGCTATTCTGAGTGGTAATCAACTTTACTCTGCACAGCTCCTAGTGGATAGTAATAAGTATAGAGTAAGAGGGCCAAACTGATGCTTATTTTGTTGATGGTGAAGTGTTATCATAACTTGGGACTTGGGAACATAATTAACATCTTTGCTGATGACTTCTGAAATAATTCTTTGGTTGCCAGTATGAGAATGCTGATGGAGACCAATACTCCTCTCCTCCCTCTCTCTGCTACTTCATGTCAAATAAACACATCTAACTCTGGAGCTCATTCAGACAACACACATATGTCAGTTTTGAAAACTAAGGACCCATGAAAATTTCTGTTTTTCTTTAGTGGCTATAATTTTGATGTCACTCACCATGCTCTAAACTAATGGAGCTTTGAATGGGAGGAGTCACATTCCTCTTGTCATTTCTCTGGAGTGATGAGGATGATGACACCAGAACTGGCAGGATATTTGACAGTGACCTCTATAAAAGCAGGGCACACCCATTCCTCCCTGGTGATGTCTTTTGGATGTGTAATTAAGAAAACCTTGGGGAAAGGCTGACTTTCTAAATAGTTGTTTTTTTTCCCCCTAATTTTAAACTTTGTCAGAATGCATATTTATACTCCTCATATTGTGTGTGTGTGTGTGTGTGTGTGTGTGTGTGTATGTGTGTCTGGAAGTGCAACAAAGGGGAGATATCTGATACATGTGATAAATATGTGCATGTTCAGATGTACTATTTCATTCAGTGCAAAGTTTTTCATAGGCAAATACCAGTGTCTTCTTGACATGCTCTGTGATTAGACTTTAAGCATTCTTTACAACCACAGGGCTTCTTTCTCCTTAATAATTTGGTCTACTTAATGTTTCCCAATTACCTTGTAGTTTTTGCTTTCCAAATCAGTGTTTCACAAAATGATTCATGAAATGCCTACATCAGAATCACCTGTAGTGTTTATTGGTGCTGTGGTTTGAATGTGTCCTCCAAAGTTAATGTGTTGGAAACTTAATCCCCCATGCAACAGTATTAAGAGGTGGGACTTTAAAGAGGTGATTAGGCCATGAGGGCTCTACCTTCATGAATGTGTTAATGCCCATTATCAAAGGGCCTGAGGCTGTGAGTTTGCTCTCTTGCTCTTTCTGCTCTTCTGCCATGGGATGACACAGCAAGAAGGCCCTCAACAGATGCCAGCATCTTGAAATTGGACTTCCCAACCTTCAGAACTGTGAGACATCAATTTTTTCTTTATAAATTACCCAGTCAATGGTATTCTGGTTGTGTGTGTGTGTGTGTGTGTGTGTGTGTGTGTATGTATGTGTGTGTGTGTGTGTGTGTGTGTGTGTGTTTGAGACAGAGTCTTACTCTGTCGCCCAGGCTGGAGTGCAGTGGTGTGATCTTGGCTCACTGCAACCTCCGCCTCCTGGGTTCAAGCGATTCTCCCGCCTCAGCCTCCTGAGTAGCTTGGATTACAGGCGTGTGCCACCATGCTCGGCTAATTGTTTGTATTTTTAGTAGACAGGGTTCACTGTGTTAGTCAGGATGGTCTCTATCTCCTGACCTCGTGATCTGCCCACCTTGGCCTCCCAAAGTACTTGGATTACAGGCGTGAGCCACTGTGCCCAGTTGGTATTCTGTTATAGCAACACAAAATAGACTAAGATAACTAGAAACACAGATGCCTGTTTTTCATCCCAGACCTGAATCAGAACTTACAGTGATGGGGTCCAGGAATCTGCATTATAACAGTGCATGCCGAAGTTTGAGAAATAGCCATACCATACGTTTCTTTTTAAATGGTCTGTCTTCCAGTCCCCCTCTGTCTATTGAACTCCTACTCACGTTCCTTAGGTAAAAGTTTTCACTTTTGTAAACCCTCATAGTACTTCCTCCCCCCACCCCCCAATGCCGCCAGTAAGTTTTCAGTTTTCACCTTCTGCTTTATTTTATAAGAGCTTTGTTCTCAAATTGTTTCAAGTTCCTGGAGGGTGAAAACCATGTCTAATTCACATTTTATACTTCCAGCACCTTTGTGCATAGTAAGAACTCAAGAAATGTTTAGTGAATAATGGTTCAACCCTAGCATCAGACTTTTATTATACCTAGGAAACTTTTGGGTGTTAGAGTTTCTTTTTTTCCCCATTTAGCTATGAGATATGCTTAGCCTATTTGTTATATGGTGTTTAGGCTACTGTCTAAGCACGTTTTCGTGACCTAATTATTCTCACTGACCTTTGCTTATGCACACTTACTTTCTCATTCGTTTGGTAATCCAATATCCTTGATATAGATGCTATTTGGTTTTCCTTTTTAGATATCTTTATGTGACTTGAGTGGGATTTTATCCAAGTATACTTGTGAATCTTATCTCCTTTGGTTTGAGAAGAGGAGCAGAAATAGTGATCCATTTTCTGCCTTTTAAAGGAATTTTTTTGTTTTGTTTTGTTCTTGTAATATTTTTATTTGTCCTAGTGTGGTGGTTAACATTAAACATCTCTTGAATATCATTGGCAATTAATGGGCTAACTATGGGCAGATATGTTGGTGAGAAAATGAAAAAAAATGTAGTCATGGATAAATTGAGTAAAGAAACCATCTCAAAACAGAGATGTTGAAGTGTAACGTGATAACATATTTCTTGGTTTTTGATTCTTATATTGCTAATTTATTAAAGAATCAAAATGACAAATTTATGCAGCTTATGACTCATTGTTTTCCTGAATTTAGTTAGTGCAGGCTTACTATAGATCTAGTGGCTGCTGTTTTCACGTAATTACCATCTTATGATCTAGAGTGGTTCTCTATGTAATTTACTTACTGGACTCGTGGAGCCTGGCACTGCGTACCTCCCTCTCCACCATAGGCAGGAGCTGTGCCTTATTTGTTATTGTATCCATAGGATTAACCCAGGCTAAGATTTGGCACATAGTAACCAGTAAGTACCTCTTGTTTGAATTACTGTAATTATTATTTTGTTGTTGTTGTTTGTTTGAATTATTTTAAAAGAGGGATTAAGATAAGTTTTCTCTTTAGGGCTGGGTGTAGTAGTCCCACGTACTGTGGACACTGATACATGGGAATTGCTTGAGCCAAGAAGGTCAAGGCTGCAGTGAGCTATGATCACACCACTGCACTCTAGCCTGGGTGACAATGACACCTCATCACTTTAAAAAATAAATAATAAAGGTTTTTTTTTTTATAATTAAAGAATTTTTCTCTTTAGGGAATGCTTTAATTTGCCTTTATAGCAAAATGTCCATGGCAATTATTGTCAACACTGGGAATTCTCTATTTCTTTGATTATTACTTTTGAAAAATTATGTCTCTGAGTTTTAGCTTTGGTATATTTATTCTGATTTTCAACATCTGTAGCAGTTCTTAAGAAAATTATAAAATTCTTTCATAACTGTAAATTTTAATTTTTACCTAAGTAAAATATGCGTGTGCTTATTTTTGTTTTCTAGTTATATGAAAAGGTGATATGTTTATTTTACTTGTACCAGGAGTCATTTATGGTGACTAGGATTCAGATAGGATGATTTGTTTATTTTGGCTCAAGTGTTGACAAGCTGGTTGCGTGCCACATTAGCATTTGTGCACTGCTAAGCCTCCCAGATGATGGCAGGTGCACACTGGGAACAAGGCTGGTGGACTCCTTGGCCCTTGGAACAGAAGGGCATACATAAGTTCATGTGGATTCATTTTAGAAGTCATATAGGGATGACAGGAAAAGCACCACACCAAGAAACTGAGAAGACGTTGGAGTTCAGTTACAGGCCAATAGAGTTTGGGGGTGTGGACAACAGTGTGAAAGCCAAAAGGAGTTGAGTCACGCCTTCTGAAGGGTGGGTGTTCCCAGCAATTCTGAAGCAGGCACAATGAGTCAAATGTTTCTCATGCCAGTGCCACCACAGATGAGTCCAAAAGGAACATGGGGCAAAAGGTGTTCCTTCCTTTCCTCATCCAGGAGAGACAGCCTCTCTCATGTCTTTTAGAAATTATTTGGCTTCCTTATGTAACTATTATGGCACATGCAGGTTGCCCTGTATCATAGTTGGATTGGGGCAAGAATATTAACACATGGCTGTAGGACAAACTTACGAAGCCAAAGAAGCACCACACGAAAGGAATCAGAATTTGAAGAGTTCATGGAAAAGGAAGTTGCTTACTGGGGGTCTGTGTCTCTGATTCATTCACTTAACTTTTTTTTTTTTTGAGATGGTGTCTTGTGCTGTCACCCAGGCTGGAGTGCAGTGGCGCGATCTCAGCTCACTGCAAGCTCTGCCTCCCAGGTTCACGCCATTCTCCTGCCTCAGCCTCCCGAGTAGCTGGGACTACAGGTGCCCGCCACCACGCCCAGCTAATTTTTTTTTGTATTTTTAGTAGAGACAGGGTTTCACCGTGGTCTCGATCTCCCGACCTTGTGATCCACCTGCCTTGGCTTCCTAAAGTGCTGGGATTACAGGCGTGAGCCACCGCGCCCGGCCATTCACTTAACTATTGTTTCTAAAGAGCAAGTATATTCAATACACATTTTTAAAAGTACTTTGATACACTTCCCAAGATTATTTCTTCTAAAGATAAAAAAGAAAAGTTACTCTGTCAAACTTTTTTAATGGTCTCAAAACCACAAGATGTGCTCTTAAGAACAACAACGTGTGCTTGGTTTTATAAATTCTTTTGGAAAAAAGTAAAGAGAAGCAAAGTTTAAGTGTAACTCATTTTTACCCAAGCTTTTCTGTTTTATTGGAAAAGCATTAAGCTTTCTCTTTTTGTTCTCCCTTCCCCTATTATATAAAATTTATTTAAATTGAATGGATAAGGTTGATTTTATCTATTTATGTATTTATTTATTTTTGAGAAAGACCACATCTCAAAAAAATAAATAAAAAAAGAAACGATAACTTATTTAATAAATGTTGGTAACATAGCTAGCTACCAGAAAGAAAATAGTTGGCCCTCCACCTAACATTTCTTGTAAAACATGTCAGGTGGAATTAGGATCCAAATGTAAAAAATAAAATATATATACATGTTAGAAGGAAATGTTAAGAGAACATCTGTACCACTTTGGGTGGAGTGAGAGGACCTTCTCGAGCAAAATTAAAAACAGAGATCCCATAAAGGAAGAGATTGCCAAATATGAGCAAATAAAAATTAAATATTAGTGTGTGGCAAAAGTCACCATGAACAGAGTGGGAAACACCAGACAGCAGGCTGGGAGGGCGTGTTTGTAGCATTTGACAGTACACGGCAGGTGGTATTTAGGGAATGCCTGCAAACTAAGTGGCAGGTGAATAGTCCATTAGAAAAATGGGCAAAGGAATGAATGTATCTCGAAGAAGATTTGCAATTACCATTTTCTTCTTTGCAAAAAACAGCTCAACTTTACTGCAAAATAAAAATTGAAATGACCTATGTAATTTTTGCCCATTAGATTGGCAACAGTTGAAAAGATACTAACATTAAATGCTAGGATGGGGAAAGGGACCCTCTCTTACATGGCTGAATGGGAGTATGAATTTCTGTAACTTTTTTTTGTAGTTTTGTAGGCCATATTTAAACTGTACATACTCTTGGGGCCATCAGCTATACTTTTAAAAGTATAGGTTCACAGTCCCTTATTAAAACTCTTGAGGACAATTGTGTTTTCAGATTAAATGGAGATAACATGGTGCATATACTGTACATTATGTAACACCTCCAGCAGGGTTTGAGAGAGCACCCCATAAGTAGACACATTCATATTTCTAGAGAGATCAAATGAATATTCACATCAGTTCAGATCAGCTTTTGCCACCATGTGAGTCAATTAAAAATCTTTGAATTTTCAGAGTCTGTTGGATTTCAGAATTAAGGATAAGGCCTATTAGGCACATGTAAGTACTGTAAAGTAAAATCATTAATGCACAACCAGATACATGAGTGGATGTTTCTTGCAGAATTGTAACAGCAGAAAAACTGAGAGTACTCCTAATGTCAATCAGTGGAGGAATGGAATACATTATGGTACATTTGTACTCTGTGTATTATGCAGCTGTCAAAAAGATTGAGTTAGGTTTTTATGTACTCACTCAGTAAGATGATTTGTTTGTATTGGGTGAGTAAACAATTTGTAGAAAAAATATATGTGGTATAATCTGATTCAAAAAAATGTAGAGGGGGCTATCTCTTATTTATGCAGCTGTAAGGAGGAAAAGCTTTGGAAGGATATAAACCAAACTATTGACACTGCTTATCTCAGGAGGGTAGGATTTGAAATGAAGTGGGAGACACTGTTAACTTTTTCTTTATGTGCTTCTATAGTTTGACTCACTTTGTTAAAATGAGCATTATTGTTTTGGTAATCAAAATCTTTCTCTTAAAAGAAAATACAGTGAGTCTTACAGAGCACCGACAGCCTGGCAACTGCCCACTAAGGCAGAGCCACTCAAAGCCATTAGGGATCCTGCTTTTCACAATTGACGCAAAGTAGGGGGCAGGCCCAGAGCGATGCTTACAAGTCCAGCCGTTGAACAGCTCCTTCATTACTTAATACTGAAGCCTAATAATTTCCAAAGTGAGCTAGCATGTGCCCCACAGAGGAAAAAACAAGTTAAACACGGGCTGTTACTATGAAACGGAAATTTATTTACCTAGGGAGTCTTTTTAATTGACCCACTTGTGGTGAATAATATTGATTTCTCTCTATTAGAATCATTGACTAAAACAAGTGTGGTTTTCTCTTCCTGGGTGTTACTTGTGACACCCATTTTGAGCACATTTAGAATAGGTTTAAAAGTACAACTGCTTCCATCATACTGTTATTTTAGTCAAGTTTTCAAGTGTATATGTCCCTAGTTCCTGGAAGAAAAATTACTCAAGACTTAGATATATCTAAAGCTAATTAATATTATGTCTCCAAATAGTCATCATGCTGTTTATTTGGTTGTATTTCCTAAATATGTACAAGCATATATAGCCATTCCCTGTAACTCACATGCAAAAATAGCTTTGTACATACATTTTTGAATATAGATTGAATAAATGTTAAGAAAATGAAAAAGATTAAGCACATCTTATGACAAAACAAGCCCAGAAGGAGGAAGTATGTGAGGATTGGTAACATTTGTGTATATTTGTTTCTTTCTTTCAACTTTGATACTGTAAAACATTGGCTTTTTTGTTTTCTTTCCTGCTCTTGGATAAAAATGGCTCCACTTCATTTTCTAATGAGCATTGACTCCCAACTAGTTTTTTAGAGGCCAGAATCAAATAAGCTTGTTGAACCGTGGTTTACTTGTTTTAAAAACCTTTATATTGACTGGGCGTGGTGGCTCATGCCTGTAATCCCAGCACTTTGGGAGGCTGAGGTGGGTGGATCACAAGGTCAGAAGTTCGAGACCAGCCTGGCCAATATGGTGAAACCCTGTCTCTACTAAAAATACAAAAATTAGCCAGGTGTGTGGTGGCATGCGCCTGTAGTCCCAGCTGCTCGGGAGGCTGAGGCAGAAGAATCGCTTGAACCTGGGAGGCGGAGGTTGCAGTGAGCTGAGATAGCACCACTGCACTCCAGCATGGGTGACAGAGTGAGACTCCGTCTCAAAAACAAAGCAAAACAAAAACTTTATATTTACCTAATAAAGGTATGGAAGTTGGATGCATGAATTTAGTGCATTTAAACTTTTCTGATTAATTTAAGAAACTAAACACTCTTCCCTTTTATAGAGTTAAATAATTTGCTTAAGGGAGTAGCTTGGAAGATTACACCTCAAAATTTAGTACAATCTTGGAAGATTACACCTCCAAATTAGGCAACATGGTCTACTGTTGTCTAGATTAAAAGGGAAACTAAGAAAATACAGGGACGGAACTGATTGCTCTATTCTCTTGATAGCAGTTTGAAGGTGTGTGCTGTTCTGGCTCTGCCATTGATTAGTCATGGCTGTGAAGCTGGAGAAAGGAAGGAAAAGGTAGGAACACTAGTAGATCACATCCGTAGATAGTTTAGCACATTTTATGTCTAAATGTACAGTGTCATTATTACCGTACTTTCATTTTATAATGTAAATATATTAGGAGGTGCAAATTAAAGCAGTGTTAGTAATTTAATAGTGATAGTATCAGCTTAATTCTACCATCCCTTCCCTGTCCCCACTTTGACCTTCTGTCACTTGAGGGCCCCACCCTTGGCAAACAGTCATGCACATTGTTTGTTTGTTTAATTTATTTATTTTAGAAACAGGGTCTTGCTCTATGGCCCAGGCTGGAGCACAGTGGCACCATCACAGCTCATTATTGCCTCAAGCTCCTGGGCTCAAGTGATCCAACCGAGTAGCTAGGACTACAGGTGTACACCACCACACCCAGCTAATTTAATTTTTTATTTAGTAGAGATGGGATCTTGCTATGTTGCCCACTCTGGTCTCGAGCTCCTGGCCTCAAGTGGTCCTCCTGCCTCAGCTTCGCAAAGTGCTGGGGTTACAGGTGTTAGTCATGGCACCAGCCTTTGCACTTTGTTATAGGGCACTTAGGATACCTAGTTTGAAAGAGACTTCAGGTTTGTTTGCAAACATACTACAATTATAGTTTTCTGTGTCTGTAGATTATCAAGTATATTTAGTTGATTCTGCTTTTCTGTGACACTTGGTATCAGTAACTAAAAGTGTGCCTTTGGAATAAGTCAGACCTGAGTGATGCTCATTGCTGTTTGCCAAATATAATACTGTGACTGAAATAACTTCATTTTAATAATTAAGATTACTCTTGATTGTGTGCTGCATAAATGTTAGCTTCCTTTCTGTAGTGTGAACTCTGTATTGTAGAACAAACGAACATGAGTTATATTTCTTTCTTTAAAACATACTGCTTGTCCTGGAAAATGAAGTCAATCTTTTCAGGTTGTTGAGTAGTTTGGGAGCACTGAGCTGTGCTTGAATTGGTTTGAAGGTAAATATAGTGTTTAGAATATTCACTGTCCTCCATTACTCATACTGCTACTCTTGATAGGGGAAAATGAGAATGAAAAGATAGTGCTTTCCTGAGGCCATTCTTTAACCTGTGGCTTAGAATTATGAGTGATAGATATTTATTTATATTAAGCTCTTTAATAAGGTTTAATAAAAGAGGAGGAGGAGAGATGAAAAGTAGTAATGATGTCGAAAGGCAGTAGATTCATAATTGCATGCAGTAGTCATACAGTTTCTCTGGGCCTGTTTTTTTTTTATCTATGAGCTTGGAAAATTAAAGAAGATGACGTCAAAGGCCCCTTCTATTCTCATTTTTCGGTAGCACATGAGAAAAAAGAAAGATATATCCACTGCTTTAGTCTGTTTGGGCTGCCATATCAATTTACCTTAAAATGGATAGTTTATAAACAACAGAAATTTATTCCAGTTCTAGAGGCTGTGAAGTCCAGGATCAAGGCACCAGCAGGTTTGGTGTCTGGTGAGGACTCATATTCTGTGCTTCAAGGGTGCAGCTTTCTCCTTTCGTCCTCATGTGGCTGAAGGGGCAAGGCAGCTCCCTTCAATTTATTTTACAGGGGCACTAATCCCAATTGTAAGGACAGACCCTCATGACCCAATTACCTCCTAAAGACCCTACCTCTTATCACATTGGGGATTAAGTTTCAACATGGGAATTTTGTTTTTTGTTTTTATTTTTATTTTCTTTTTTCTTTTTTTAGATAGAGTCTCACTGTATTGCCTAGGCTGGAGTGCTGTGGCATAGTCACAGCTCACTGCAGCCTCAACCTTCTAGGTTCAAGCCGTCCTTCCACCTCAGCTTCCCAAGTAGCTGGGACCACAGGCACATACCATCCTGCCTGGCTAATTTTATTTTACTTTTTGTAGCGATGGGATCTCCCCATGTTTCCCAGGCTCGTCTTGGACTCCTGGGCTCAAACAGTCCTCCTTCTTTTGTTTGCCTCCCCAAATGCTGGGATGATAGGCATGATGTTTTTTAAAAGCCACAGGTTTCTTGTCATTTTAAAGCATCAAGTAGAATTGTCCCTGGCTATGATTATCATCTGACAACTGTAGTTAGTACAATCATCATTAAAATATTTTTTAGTAATCTTAAAATCTGTGATACTCTGATTCTCTTCCACTTATCTACGTTGAACAGCTATGAAGAAATATCTGTAGCCTCATTGAATGCAACGGTAGCACTGAAATATTAGTTTAGAATTATTTAAAATATTTCACAAAATGTGTGTATGTGTGTGTGTGTATTTTTTTTTTCTTTCTAAAACCAGTCAATTTTATCTTGGAATCTGGGTCTGTGTGCATTTCATTATTTATCTGGCTTACCTGGCCAAGCGTGGTCACTCACACCTGTAATCCCAGTACTTTGGGAGGCTGAGGCAGGTAGACTGCTTGAGCTCAGGCCCTTGAGGCTAGCCTGGGCAACATGGAGAAATCCTGTCTTTACCAAAAATACAAAAATCAGCTGGACGTGGTGGTGCACACCTGTGTTCCCAGCTACTTGCGAGGCTGAGGTGGGATTGCTGGATCCTGGGAAGTCAAGACTGCAGTGAGCCACTATGAACCACTGCACTCCAACCTAGCTGACACAGTGGACCCTGTCTCAAAATAATGAATGAATTAATTAATAAAAATATCTGGCTTACCTATTATGGCAAAGCTGAAAGTCTTATATTTTGTTAGAGACAGAGATTTCTAGACTTTTCCTCCATACCAGGGTGCTGTCACCTGGATGTCTCCTTTGCATTCTTTTTAAATGAAGGTAAAGTGAAGAAAGGTCATCCATTCACCCTTTTGATCTCTTGTCTCTCATAACTTAAACATTGCTTCCAGGTATGTGTTTCACTCATTCCAAATGCTCGAGGAAAGTGAATTCTCTGTGGACCTCCCCTCTATCTTTCTCTGAAACGGTATTTGGATCTGCAAATGTCCTATAATCTGACTGCTTTCCACATCTAGAAAGGAAAAATGGAACTCTAAGAAGGCTAAGGGTTAGTTACCACAACAGATGTGTTTTAATGTTGGTTGATACGTTCTGATCAAGAACTTAAATTCTCAGAAACAATCCATGCTTTATTTGATAAGTCTCTGCTGAATACCATGTCCTTCTCTGGGAAGAGTTTGGGGGATTGGCTGCACAGGGAGGAATGCAAAGGGGGTGGGGAATGTAGTGAGAAGGAGCAAGACTTTGAGGATACTTTTAAGTCAGAATCAGCTCTTAAAATTTATAGGACTAGGGTACGAGTATAAATGGAGAGCCACATACCAGATATCTGAATATTTAAGTTATAACCAAGCTAAGAAACTGTTAAGTAAAATATGTTATCTCCCTCTACCTTGTCAAATATAAAATAATGTCCTGGAAGCACAGATTCCAATTTAGAATCCTCAGACTCACTGGGATTCTGCACTGAATATGATAACATGGGCAGAGCTGGGCCAGGGACCCCACCTCTTCTCTTTCCCCCCTCCAGCTCCATTCCTCACCATACCAGGGGTGTGGACACTGCAGCCCATATGTCCAAGCTCTGCCCATGCTAGGGCACATGGGTGCACACACTGGTGGGTGGGGGGATGAACCCAGGGAAGAACCGACACAAGCTCTGGAGGCAAGGTTGGTGTGCAGGGTAAGGAATTCCAGTCTCCTGCTTACTCTTAGTATGGAGAAGGCACTTCTCCAATGGCAGTATAATAGGAGCTGCATGTAATTTCAATAATATATTCTTATTTAAGCCAATATATCAGTTGTTATCAGTTCTAAAAAGTTAATGAGATAGTTTACATTCTTCTTTTTTGTACTCAGTCTTTGAAATCTACCCTATATTTTGTATTTCAAGAACATTTCCGTTAGGACTAGTCCCATTTCAGGTGCTCAGTGCTACCTGGCACTTGTGGTATTATACTGGACCTTGCAGCTGTAGGGAAAGGGTGCCCCCGACTCCTTGTTCTGTAGGGGCACTTGGCGCCTAGTGCTGAGGGCAGTTCTCTTTACATAAAGCTAGTAGTGTTTTCTCATTTAGCTGATGCAGAGAATGGTAGTATCTCTTTCTCTTTATAATTAGAGGTGGGGGTCATTACCACTTTCACAATGTTCGTATATACATAAAATGAATGGGAGATACTTGTTAAGAGGTTTTTTTTTCTTTTCCATTTATTTTATTTATTTATTTTGTTTTGAGACGGAGTCTTGCTTTTTCACCCAGGCTGGAGTGCAGTGGCATGATCTCGGCTCACTGCAACCTCTGCCTCCCTGGTTCAAGTGATTCTCCTGCCTCAGCCTGCCGAGTAGGTGGACTACAGGCACCCGCCACCACACTCGGCTAATTTTTATATTTTTAGTGGAGATGGGGTCTCACCATTTTGGCCAGGCTGGTCTCGAAGTGTTGACCTCAGGTGATCCACCCTCCTCAGCCTCCCAAAGTGCTGGGATTACAGGCGTGAGCCACTCTTCTGAGCCTTCTTTTCCATTTAAAACTTGTTAACTGCATTTTCCTCATTCAGCATGTTGCTGCTTTCCTTTATCCTCAGGAGTGATATCATCCTAGTAAATTTGTTTGCACAAATGAATTAAACACCCCCCCCGCCACATTATTGACCTATACTTTTCCAAAAGCCAATGCTTTCATTTCTCATCTTGAGTAATTACTAGCTCTGCAATCTTTCTGTTCCCCAGTTTTGAAAAGTTCGCATGCTCTATTATGTTGGATAATGTCTAGTGGATTTTTTTTCTTCCTAGAGGAACTTTTTTTTAAGTTAATTTAATTGGATGCAAATTTTAAAACTGGCCCATTCTCTCAAATGAGGAAAAATATCTAGAAAGTGGAATGCTATTTTTGTTTGGACTAGAGCAGCAGTTTCATCTGTGATGCCTAAGATAAACATTTTATATCAGATAGAGTTGCCAGATTTAGGTTAGCGGGTAGGGAAGGAAGCACCAGTTAAATTTGAATTTCATATAAACATTGAATAACTTTTTTCAGTGTAAGTGTGCCCCATGATGCAAAGTTTGGGACATACTATTAAAAATATTTATTGTTTATCTGAAATTTAAATTTAACTGGATGTACTGTGTTTTATATGGCAATCTTCAGGACTCCTTTGCTCTCTAAAATATTGAGGACCTTAAGCAACATTTATTTATGTCAATTACATATATCGATATTTGCTGAATTATAAATTTAAACTAAGAAATGTAGGCTGGGTGCAGTGGCTCACGCCTGTAATCCCAGAAGTTTGGGAGGCCAAGGTGGGCGGATCACCTGAGGTCAGGAGTTCGAGACCAGCCTGGCCAACATAGTGAAACCCTGTTCTCTACTAAAAATACAAAAATTAGCCAAACGTGGTTCTGGGCACCTGTAATCCCAGCTATTTGGGAGGCTGAGGCAGGAGAATTGCAACCCAGGAGGTGGAGGTTGCAGTGAGCTGAGATCGCGCCACTGCACTCCAGCCTAGATGACAGAGCTAGACTCCATCTCAAAAAAAGAAAAGAAATATTTTAGGGTAGGCACGATGACTCATGCCTTTAGTTCTAACACTTTGGGAGGCCAAGACAGGCAGATCGCTTGAGCCCAGGAGTTCAGGACCAGCCTGGGCAAAATGGCAAAACTTCGTCTCTACAAAAAAAAAAAAAAAAAAAAAAAAAAAAGCTGGGTTTGGTGGTGGTGCATGTAGTCCCAGCTACTCAGGAGGCTGAGGTGGGAGGATCACCTGAGCCCAGGAGGTTGAGGCTGCAGTGACCCATGATCCCACTACTGCATTCCAACCTTGTCGATAGAGATCCTTTCTCAAAAAAAAAAAAGAAAAAATTAAATAAATATTTTAATGTATATTAATTCATTTAGACAGTAGTAAACCATATTAACATAAATGACTTTTAGTAACTTTTTAAATGCAAAAACAGTTTTTCAAAACAAAAATGGTAAGAAGAGTGTCATTGTTTTCTTTTCATTTTCTTTTCTTTCTTTTTTTTTTACGGTGTTTTGCTCCTGTCACCTAGGCTGGAATGCAATGGCACTATCTTGGCTCACTGTGACCTCTGCCTCCCAGGTTCAAGCAATTCTCCTGCCTCAGCCTCCTGAGTAGCTGGGACTATAGGCGCGCACCACCACGCCCAGCTAATTTTTGTATTTTTAGTAGAGACAGGGTTTCACCATGGTGGCCAGGCTGGTCTCGAACTCCTGACCTCAAGTGATCCACCTGCCTCAGCCTCCCAAAGTGCTGGGATTACAGGTGTGAGCCACCACGCCCTGCCAGAGTGTCATTGTTTTCTATTTTGGCGAATCTTTTAATATCTGGCTGGATTCTCATATCTCTTTCTGTATTCCATCAGGTGTGCTATTACAAAAGCAGGTACTGTCTGGAACTCTCCACTGAAATATGAGAGTGACAGGTATGCAGAAGAAAGTGGCACAAAGCAAGTAACATCTTAGTATTGTTATAAAAATAGTTTGACCAGCCAGGTGCGGTGGCTCACGCCTGTAATCCCAGCACTTTGGGAGGCTGAGGTGGGCAGATCACGAGGTCAGGAGATGGAGACCATCCTGGCCAACACGGTGAAACCCCGTCTCTACTAAAAATACAAAAAATTAGCCAGGCATGGTGGTGGGTGCCTGTAGTCCCACCTACTCGGGAGGCTGAGGCAGGAGAACAGCGTGAACCCAGGAGGCGGAGCTTGCAGTGAGCCGAGATCGCACCACTGCACTCCAGCCTGGGCGACAGAACGAGACCCTGTCTCAAAAAAAAAAAAAAAAAAAAAAAAAAAAAGTTTGACCATGTGGATCTTCTGAAAGGGTCTCAGATACCTCTTCTGGGGTCCCCCAAGCATGCTTTTAGAATCACTGGACTAGGAAGAAGAGACTGTAATTCTAGCTTGTGTTTTGCAGTGATTATCAATAATCAGAATGGAGGATAGGCTTTTTTTTTTTTTTTTTTTTTTTTTTTTTTTTTTTTTTTTTTTTTTTTTTTTTTTGAGACAGAGTCTCGCTCTACCGCCCAGGCTGGAGTGCAGAGGCGTGATCTTGGCTCACCACAACCTCTGTCTCCCAGGTTCAAGCAATTCTTCTGCCTCAGCCTCCAGCATAGCTCGGACTACAGGTGCCCACCAACATGGCTGGCTAATTTTTTTGTATTTTTAGTAGAGACGAAGTTTCATCATGTTGGCCAGGCTGGTCTTGAACTCCTGACCTCAGGTCATCCGCCCACCTCAGCCTCCCAAAGTGCCGGGATTACAGGCATGAGCCACTGCACCTGGCTGAGGATAAGCATTCTTTAAGAAGACCTAATGGCTCTAATATAAAACAGTTTAAAAACGATTATTCGGATTTAGGAATAATTCTTTCCTAAGTGATTTTTTTTTTTTAATTTAAAATACAATTAGGTCTGTTATACTCAGCCATCCAAGTAAACAGGTATTATTTAAAAATCAAGGTAACACTCAACCTGTCAAATAGGTACATTCTCAGCTTTCCATTTAGAATCAACTTTTATTTAACTATTTAGAATACAGCTTAACATATACTGATTGGGTTGAATTGTGTTTATTTTTAGAGTGTGTGTGTCTCTTCTAGGCAGAGTGCATATTGTCTAGTATTAGATGTGGGCGGTTTTTAAAGGAGTTAGCATAACGCAGTCACTGATCTGATTCTTATCTCGTTTAGAGATGGTGTAGAGGTCGTTGATAGGCCAAATGTAAGAGTGCACAGAGAAGTAGAAAATTAAAGATAGCTTCTTTAATTGCTTAAGTTGCTTGGGCAACTGTGGAAATGAAAGGGCTATTAACAAAAATAGAGGACAAAGAAGTGCCAGTTTGGAATAAAGATGGTAAGTTCAGTTTGGGGCTGGAAATGTGGGGTAGCTCAGGAGAGGAGCCAGCATGTGATAGGACTGAGATAATTGTTCATGTAGGAGTCAAAACATTTCCAAGGAAAACAGTGTAGAGACAGCATGAAACTGATTAAAAAAACCTATCTATGAAGATTACTTCAATTTGGGTTGGGGAAGAAAAGATGAAGAAAAGGAAGGTAGTACGGGAGAAGAAGGCTTAAGAGAGCTGAGAAGAAGGGTGTGCGGCCAGCAGCATCAATCAAGTACTGAGATCGACGAATGATAATTGGTTCTTTTTTGAGACAGAGTCTCACTCTGTTTCCCAGGCTACATTCCAGGAGTGCAATCTCAGCTCACTGCAACCTCCACCTCCCAGGTTCAAGTGATTCTTGTGCCTCAGCCTTCCAAGTAGCTGGGATTACAGGCGTGCACCACCATGCCCGGCTAATTTTTTGTGTTTTTGGTAGAGACGGGGTTTCACCATGTTGGCCAGGCTGGTCCCGAACTTCTGGCCTCAAGTGATCCACTCATCTCGGCTTCCAAGTGCTAGGATTACAGGCCTGAGCCACCGGGCCCAGCTGATAATTGGTTCTTAAATTTGGAACTGCAAAGTCCTGGTTACCTTAGAGAGAGTATTGTTTTGATAAGTTTTTATTATTTCAGTTTTGGGTTTGAGAAACATGAAACAGAAGTTTTTGACTTGTCTGGAACAGCACCGACTCCAGAAGGGCTAACGCCAGCTCTGCCTGGTCCCTTTCCTCCTTCACTGGGGCCATTTACACTGTGTTCATTAAGCTAATTGAGATACTGCTGAAAAACTTACTCCAGCAGAATTCACTTCCGAAATATTCAACCTTATTTTAGAGGGAAAAGTTTGTTTTAGATAGAATGTTTACATTTTAGGTAAAACACTGGCCTTAGAGTCAGCAGATGTGCATTCCAGTGCTGCTGCTCCTTAACCTCTCTGGGGCCCCCATTTCCTCTTCAGTTGAATTTGGGAGTTGGGCTAGATTATCGCTTAGGCTATGCTAAAATTATGATGTTAATGACATTTGTCTCTTTTTTCCCTTTTGTTTTGCTTTACTGTAATAGGTTCACCAAGTTGAAGAGTCTTAACCTTTCCAATAATCATTTAGGGGACTTCCCACTAGCAGTCTGCAGTATTCCAACCCTGGCAGAGCTGAACGTGTCCTGCAATGCCCTGCGATCAGTCCCGGCAGCCGTTGGAGTGATGCACAAGTGTGTACTTCAAACCCCACTGGCGGGTATATCCAGAAGCCCCAGGGAAGCTGCACTGGGGGTGTGGCACATGAGATTAGTTAACTTGTTATGTTGGTCATGTAAGTCTTGGCCCCAAATCAAGAGATCAGGGACTGTGTAGTCCGTATGGAGTTCATGTGTTGGATTTGTACTCCTTACGGTCTTGTAAAATAAAATTAAATATTCTTGTTTAGAACTGAAGATCCCTACAGATGAGTATGTCTAAACATGGAATGTAGGTTATGTTCTCGTGTTTCTGAGTTATATTGAATTCTAAGACTTAGAAATTAATTTTAAGAAATAACAAGGAAAGCCCAAAGGATATCTGAATCAATTCATATCACAGTTAGCTCACGTTGCTCCCATTTAAGCCTATTCAAATTGGGAAAACTAGTCATAATTTTTGTTTTCAATAAAAGATTAGGATGCTTATCTCAGATTATTTCTCTTTGGTCCATTATTGCCTCAGGCCCTGCCCTTAGGCATTTTGCGAAGAGTAATACATTTTCTGGTAACACGATCTACACTTACGGAACTTGTATGTTGATAATAAAGATGTAAAATTTATACATTCTCTTTGTAATTCTTATGTTTTCTCTAATAGCTTACAGACATTTTTGTTGGATGGAAACTTTCTCCAATCCCTTCCTGCTGAGTTGGAGAACATGAAGCAGCTTAGTTATCTGGGTCTTTCTTTCAATGAATTTACTGACATTCCTGAAGTATTGGAGAAATTGACTGCTGTGGATAAACTTTGTATGTCCGGAAACTGTATGGAGACCCTTAGGCTACAGGCTTTAAGAAAAATGCCTCACATTAAACATGTGGATCTAAGGTAACCATTTTTGAGAAATAGATCTCATTTGAGTGGTTGGCATATATTGCAGGGGTGGGAAGTAGGTTATTAACCAAGGCAAACAGGCTGGGTAGTTGAATGTGGGCCTGTTTTTCTATTTCTGCCTAGAGGGAAGAATTATGATTAGTAGTAGGGTTTGCTATTACTGGAAACTTTCTCACTGATGCATGTCTTGAAGGTCTTTGTTTTGCAAATTGGAACCCAGTTGAGTGAGAGAGCTGTTTTTTTGTTTTGTTTTTTGTTGTTGTTGTCGTTTTTTTGTTGTTCTTTTTTTTTTTTTTTTTTTTTTTTTTTTGAGTTGAAGTCTCGCTCTGTTGCCCAGGCTAGAGTGTGGTGGCCTGATCTCGGCTTACTGCAAGCTCTGCCTCGCAGGTTCCTGCCATTCTCCTGCCTCAGCCTCCCAAGTAGCTGGGACTACAGGCACCCACCGCCATGCCTGGCTAATTTTTTTTGTATTTTTAGTAGAGATGGGGTTTCACCATGTTAGCCAGGATGGTCTCGATCTCCTGACCTCGTGATCCTCCCACCTCAGCCTTCCAAAGTGCTGGGATTACAGGCATGAGCCACCGTGCCCGTCCTGTTTTTTGTTTGTTTGTTTGTTTGTTTTTAAAGAGATAGGGCCTTGCTCTCTTGCCTGGCCTGGAGTGTAATGATGTGCTCAGAGCTCACTGCAGCCTCAAACTCCTGGGCTCAGGTGATCTTCCTGCCTCAGCCTCCCAAGTACTCAGGCATATTCAGTTTCGTCAGTGTAGAGGAGCATCACCTTTTGCTTCCCTTTCTTCTCCATTCATATGGTTAAGCCTAGGAAACCTATACATTCCCGTCCCATAAAGAATTGCTTGGCTTCACCTTTCCTCGGAATAAAGGAATCAGACCTGTCTCTCCTAGGGAAGTATTAGCAATTTGCAGATATGAAATTCTGAATTTGGAGGTAAAAGTGGTTATAATTTATCTGATTTTTGAGAATTTCTTGGAATGTGACAAGATAAGGAACTCTAAACACTTTGTTAACTTGCTTTCTAAATTGTTAACATTATTTGCCTCTGAGTTCCTTGTATTTAGAAAACCCTCATATTCCAGAATTTAAGCCCTATTTTATTCATCCACCAGTGGTAGAACTTCATTAGAGCCAAGGACAATGGCTTGCGCTGACCTCAGGTAACAAGAATGAGATGATTTCTGAGTTACCTGGTACATGTAGGGAGACATCATTTTTCTTGATCTGAATTAGCTTACACATAAGATCAATCTAAAATGTCTAGAAGTAATAAATCTTAGTGAGAGCTTTATAAATTCTTCAGATTCATAGTTCTAACTTGAGTTTTTAGATGACATCACCTACAGGATATTTAAATACCAGAATAGACATTAGACACTCTGTAAATGTTGCGTGACCATGAGTAACTGCTTCCTTCCTGGCCCCTGAGCTGAGGAGGGAAAAATCAGATCAGGTTTGTTCTAATTCTGCCTTAATACTTTATTTGTTCTTTATTGTTTTTATTTTTGCTTCTGTTTTCAGAGATAGAGTATCTCTCTGTCGCCCAGGCTGGAGTGCAGTGGCATGATCTCAGCTCACTGCAACCTCCACCTCCCGGGTTCAAGAGATTCTCCTCCCTCAACCTCCTGAGTAGCTGGGATTACAGGTGCCTGCCACCACACCTGGCTAGTTTTTGTATTTTTAGTAAATACAGGGTTTCACCATGTTGGCCAGACTGGTCTTGAACTCCTGACCTCAAGTGATCCACCTGCCTCGACCTCTCAAAGTGCTGGGATTACAGACATGAGCCACCACACCCAGCCTAATTCTGCCTTAATACTTAAAATCAAAGCTAGTGGAGTAATTTAAGGAGAGTCTTGCTTAGTTTCTCTAAGTAAAGGGCTACTTTTATTCAGTTATTTTCCCTTTAAATGGAAATGGTACATCAGATTGATTATTTTTTTCTTTGCATTGATGTTCTTTGAGTTTGATATTATTTCTTCTGTGGCATCATTAATAATTCCTCCTCCCCTCTCCTCTTTCTCCTCTTTGTACAAAGTGTGGCTGTTACTTCTTGGTCACTTCTCTTTCTATCCGTGTTTTCTGCCTTGGTGGTTGCATATACTCTCAGGCTTCATTTTCACCTTTCATCTTGATGTTAATCATTCCCCAGTCTTTCCCTATTCCTTCTTTGACTTCTTGAGACCAGTTCCACTTAAGCTGCCAGCTGGATAACTTCTTGGTTTTCCCTGTTGACACATTTAACCAAATACATGTAAAACAGAGTTCATTGTCTTTCTTACTCAACCAGTTCTTTCTCATGGATTTCTTTTTTTGCTGATAGCAACACCATCTCATTGGTTTTCCAGACACACAACTCTTGGCTGATTCTGTCAGCTCTTCTTTTACATGAGTTTCTCTCTTTCATCCCTTCCTTTTCTTCTCACTGTGACTGCTGTCTTCTAGCTGAGCCATTTGCTTCCATTGTGCAGCCTCCCAAGCAAGCACAATTTTGCTCAGAGCCTGCGGTTCTCTAGTTCAAGGCATTCAAGCCCTCATATTTGGTTTCACCCCACTGGTATGTGAGTCCCTTGAGGATGAGGCTCTATCTCTGAGCTGCTCATGTGTGGGCCTCCAACCTGTGGTAGCAAATTAACTATTTGCTACTTTTCCACAATGAGGTGTGTACAGAAGTTGAGACTAATATTTTAGTAACATGTAATGATTTGACATTGCCACAATATCCAGCTGCATTACGAGTTGATTCTTGTTGTACAGGGAATCAACTAGTTTATTTTATTTTATTTATTATTATTATTTTTTGAGACGGAATTTCTTGTTGCCCAGACTGGAGTGCAGTGGTGTGATCTCGGCTCACTGCAACCGCCGCTTCCCAGATTTAAGCGATTTTCCTGCCTCAGCCTCCCAAGTAGCTGGGATTACAGGCGCCCATCACCATGACCGGCTAATTTTTTGTATTTTTAGAGAGAGGGTTTCACCATGTTGGCCAGGCTGGTCTCGACCTCAAGTGATCCACCTGCTTCGGCCTCCCAAAGTGCTGGGATTACAGCCATGAGCCACCGCGCCTGGCCTCAGCTAATTTAGATGTTGTCAAACTTGCACAGTGAGTTGCCTGTGATGTGAGCTGTGTATGGGTTGTGTACTATACATTAGTCTGTCGTGAATTACAACTTTAGAAAATAGGTCTCCTTCACCATAGATAATTTAAGCACTGTTTTTATTTATCCTTCAACCCCAGTGTTAGTCCTTAGTAGGTTCAGTCCCTGGTTAATTGCCTCACCCACCTTTGCAGCACAGACCCTCGCATCCCCTGCACTCCTGTAGAAGCTATTCAGGCAGGCACAAAACTTGCCCTGTGCTCTTGTTTGATGCAGAGGCTGTTCCATTGCTTCCTCACACCTGCTTTTCTTCTCCCATGTACACCTGTTCCATTCTGCCTACTCTTGGGAATCAGATGAGTTGCTTCCTTTTCCATAGCCTCTTTTTTAAAAAAACTATTCTCTACATTTTATACATCATTCATGGCACTTATCACATACCTGTAGTTCCTGTATTTTATAAAACATATTTGACTCTCCTTACTTAATTGGAAAATCGGTTGAAAAACACCTTGTTTTATCCATCTCTTACTGCAACAAAGCCATAGGTCATCATTGTTGTCACCATCACCATAGCCCTTCACAGGCTGGAGTGCAGTGGCACAAGCGCAGCTCATTAGAGCCTTGATCTCCTGGACTTAAGTGATCCCCCTACCTCAGCCTCCTGTGTAGCTGGGATGACAAGTACACACTACCACACTTGGCTAATTTTTAAATTTTTTGGAGAGTTGGGGCCTCAGTTTGTTGCCTAGGCTGGCTCAAACTCCTGGGCTCAAGCTGTTCTCCTGCCTCAGCCTCCCCAAGTGCTGAGAATTACAGACATGAGTCACCACGCCTGGCCAGAAGGGAATTTTCATCATATTTTGCCTCTTAAAAAGTTTGTCTGGGCCAGGTGCAGTGGCTCCTGCCAGTAATCTCAGCACTTTGGGAGGCCGAGGCAGGTGGATCACCTGAGGTCAAGAGTTCAAGACCAGCCTGGCCAACATGGCAAAACCCCGCCTTTGCTAAAAATGCAAAAATTAGCTGGCCGAGGTGGCATGTGCCTGTAGTCCCAACTACTCGGGAGGCTAAGGCAGGAGACTTGTTTGAACCCGGGAGGCGGAGATTGCAGTGGGCCAAGATCGTGCCACTGCACTCCAGCCTGTGTGACAGAGCGAGACTTTGCCTTAAAATAATAAATAAATAAATAAATAAATAAATAAATAAAAAGTTTGTCCTAGTTACATCATGGTGACTGTGGTCAACAATATATTGTATTTGTTTGTATTCTTGTTTTTTTCTTTTTCTTTTTTTTTTTTTTTTTTTTTTTTGAGGCAGGGTCTCACTTTGTTACCCAAGCTGGAATGCAGTAGTGCAATCACAGTTCGCTGCAGCCTCAAACTCCTGGGTTCGAGTGATCTTCCTGCCTCAGCCTCTCAAATAGCTGGGAGTATAGGCATGTGCCACCATGGCTGGCTAATTTTTTATTTTTTGTAGAGATGGGGTCTTGCTCTCTTGCCCAGTCTGGTCTCAAACAAACCTTCTACTTCAGCCTCCCAAAGTGGTAGGATTACAGAGTTTGAGCTACCACACCCTGCCATAATATATTGTATTCTTGAACAATGCTAAGAGAGTGGATGTAAAGTATTTTCACCACAAAAGTAATAACTATGTGAGGTAGTGCACGTGAACCAGCTAGAATTAGTCATTTCACAGTATACATATATTTCAAAAGTCATGCTGTACACAATAAATATGTACAGTTTTATCTGTCAAATAAACAAATAATAAAACGGTTTATCCTAAGTAGCTGAATTACTGAGTGAACCTGAAAACTTGGTATTTCAGTCATGGTGAGAGTTAACAACTTAAGCCAAATGTTAACTTTCTTTTTCGTTACATTAACTTTGCTTTTGTTACAGATTTTTTTGTCTCGTTATTAAATCAATGCTTATTATTTTAGTATTAATACAATTTCATTGTATTGAATGAAATTGTGTGTCGGTCTTTCAAGTGAAGATGATAAAGCCATTATGAAGGTTATTCGAAGTGTAGGTTGGGAAGAAGATGGGACATTTGTTCCGTTCCTGCAGTCTGTTGTACTCAAGATGAGATGTTTTTTCTTTTTTATTCTGTTTACACATTCTAGTAATCTAGTGAGCATTTGGAAATAGGCAGATTGCTGGGTCAAGGCCAGTTTTTAAATCTTACAGCCTGGAATAAAAAAAGAGAAGGAGCCAAAAAAACATCCTCTTAGAGCCATTGGAAAAGGCCATACGCTGTGCTTGCGTGTTGACAAATCCCAGCTCTTTGCTGGAACTCATCCTTGTGTTTCAGTGGCTTTAGGATATTATTCTTAATTCATTTTCCTTAAGTTTATTTTATTTTTTTAAAGGACAGAAATTCACTACAGAGAAACTAGCTTTTTCCTGTACTCTAGACTTACATTAATACTCCTTTTTTCTTTTTCTTTTTTTTTTTTGAGACAGAGTCTTGCTCTGTCGCCCAGGCTACAGTGCAATGGCGTGATCTTGGCTCACCACAACCTCCGCCTCCTGGGTTTAAGCAATTCTCCTGCGTCAGCTTCCTGAGTAGCTGGGATTACAGGCGTGTACCACCATGCCCAGCTAAGTTTTTGTATTTTTTTTTTAGTAGAGACGGGGTTTCACCATGCTGGCCAGGCTGGTCTCAAACTCCTGACATCATGAACCGCCCACCTCGGCCTCCCAAAGTCCTGGGATTACAGGCGTGAGCCACCGCACCCATCCTATATTAATACTCTTCTAAACAAGTGCATCATCTCAGCACTTTACTGGCTTTGTAATGGAAAGTAGATGGTTTTTGTTGTTTGTTTTTAAAGGAGTTAGACATAGCCTAACAGACTGGAAATTGACATTTCCATCTATTTTTCTCCCTTTTGAAGCTAAATATGTCTTTGTTATTTTGGTTCCTAGTCCCCATTACTACTTATTTTCTGATAGTTCATCCACAGCAACTTCAGTCAGTTAGCTCACTAGTTCTTATGGCTAGAGATTCTGCCAGTTTTCTCCTGTGCCTTGCTTCATCACAGAGGTGTTGGTTCCCATTTTTCTCCAGCATTCTAAGATTTCTCAATGGATCCTAGATGCCGGATTTCAGTATTTTCTGCACTTCACTCTATCAAGCAGTATTTTATAGACAGAGATAGTTTTGGTGGTTCATCCTGGTCCTGAGCAATTGGGAGTCATGTGCTTGCATTCCCATCTCTGGTGCTCCCATTCAGTGTGCAACTCTTATTTGTTATGTGACTTCCATCCATTACTGTTTTTCCGCCTCACCCTTTAATTCCATGCTACCCATCCGCCTGTTCATGCATCCTCTCTCCTTCATTAAATATTCATTGTAGTTGTGATGTGCGTAACAGTTGTTCTGAGTTTTGTTTCTTATGTTCTTTTCGGTATGGTGTAGGTAGTTTCACAGTTCCTTGGATGTCAGTTCCTAGTTCTTTGGAAGTCAATGCTTAAGTGGAATTTTTTTCCCTCTTGAAGTGAATTAAGGTAAAGTCAATGTGCTTATTCCTCTCCCAGCTGTAGTGGTATCACTTGTGTTTCAGAATATATTGTGAAAGTTAAAACCTCCTGGAATTGTAGCTAAAAATAGATACGCTGGCTAGTTAAGAAAGGCCGGATGCTGAGATTCCAAAAATCATGGAGAACTATATTACAGAGAGAATTGAGTTCTTTCTCGCTATTTCTCTTATTAGGGTGTGCCCATTTACTTATAGCATTGCAGTTAATTATAGTCTCTATTTATGTCCTTTGCCCTCAAGGTTGAACGTAATTAGGAAGGTGATAGCAGATGAAGTGGACTTTCTACAGCATGTTACTCAGCTTGACTTACGAGACAATAAGCTTGGTGATCTAGATGCCATGATTTTCAACAACATTGAAGTTTTACACTGTGAAAGGAATCAACTGGTCACATTAGACATCTGTGGCTATTTCCTAAAAGCACTCTATGCCTCTTCTAATGGTATGTATCATAGGCCACATCAAAGTTGCTCTTTTTTTTTTTTTTTTTTTTTTTTTTTTTTTTTTTTTTGAGACGGAGTCTTTCTCTGTCCCCCAGGCTGGAGTGCAGTGGCACGATCTCGGCTCACCGCAACCTCCACCTCCTGGGTTCACGCCATTCTCCTGCCTCAGCCTCCCAAGTAGCTGGGACTACAGGCGCCCACCAACGCGCCCAGCTAATTTTTTGTGTTTTTAGTAGAGACGGGGTTTCACCGTGTTAGCCAGGATGGTCTCTATCTCCTGACCTCGTGATCTGCCCGCCTCGGCCTCCCAAAGTGCTGGGATTACAGGCTTGTGCCACCGCGCCCGGCCCAAAGTTGCTCTTTTGGTTCCAAGAATTTACCCAGCGTCATTATTTCTGCCTCTGATTGTTCTTTGCTCAAGTAGTTAGTAAAATAGCTCAAATTTTGCTAAACTAAAAGTCACAAAAGAAAAATGCTGACTTACTGTTCAAAGGAATCAAAAAGGAAAAATTTATTGTCCCTAATTTTTTTCTCGTATTGTGATTTGGATAAGTTACTCCCACTTTTGATTTGATTTTTCTGCTTAAAGGAAGAGAGAAAAGTGAACTATTTCTTGGGCTACATTACTAAGATGTAGAGATCTTTACTACTTTATTACTAAATCTGGAACCTTTATTTAATACTGGAGAATGAAAGGAAGTTTTATTTTGACTCCATTCAGGATCTCCAGTTTCATGTTTGACTAACAAAGAACTCACCTTAATATAAACCAGAATGTTAACTGGGCGTGGTGGTGCATGCCTGTAGTCCCAGCTACTTGGGAATAGGAAGCTGAGGCAGGAGGATTGCTGGAGCCCAGGAGGTGGAGGCCGCAGTGGTCTGAGATCACACTACTGCACTCCAGCCTGGTTGACAGAGCGAGACCCTGTCTCAAAAAAAAAAAAAAAAAAGATAATTAAAAAAAGATAAACCAGAATGATATACCCACAAGGACACCATAAAGCAAGAGTCTTAATCATTTAATAATATTTCTTTCTAAGAATCTGAAAATCAGGGCAGTTCCAAAAAAGAAAAAGTAATATGGGCGTATGTTTACTAAGATGAAGGTTTCCATTCCCTACAGTCAGTAAACTAAATGAAAACAAGTGTTCACTACTGCAAGTTGAATATATGTTTATCATGCACTTGTTTTATGCATAGTACAGCTCATGAGCTCTGAAAGATGAAGGATTTTTCAAATGTGATTACTGTTATCTCAGAAAAACAAGCCAAGCCTCAAATAGATATATTTTGTAGTGTAATCAGTTTGGCTAAGCACTGAAGGGTTATAGGATTTAGATAACCAGTGGGAATGAAGTAGGAAGAAAGAATGTGAATGTGGCTTGTTCAGCAGTTGGGAGAAGATAGGGAATTCTGAACCCATAGAAGTAATTAGGGGATGCATGCTTTTGTCAGATGGTCAAGCATTGGCCTTAGCATAGTAAGCGATAGAGAACCAGTAGAGACTCTGAAGTGGAGGAGACATGATGAAAGTGATGCTTTAAGGTGGTTAATGTGAAAATAGTGTGTTCAGAATGCATTTATAGGAGAAGGTTTGAGGGTAATCCACTACTCCACTAATCCAGGTTATTGTGATGGGCTTCATGTGGGTTAGTGGGAACTTGTAGTCAAGATTACATACGTTGATTTGAGACTTAACCTGCTCAGAGGTGATACCTGAAACCACAGAAGTAAGGCAACTGGAAGAGGGGAGACTGCTAGTACCAAAGGTCCACTTACAAGCCCCTCACACTTAGCTGGAGCCAGACTGGGCAACCAGATAGGAGCTGCACCTGTGAATTACTTGGTAATTGTTTAGAGAAGCAGAAGGACATTTTACAAACTACCCTGTCCAAGAAACACAGTTACAGGGGACAGTGGTGTCATATTTCATAAAGTGTTGAGGAAGTGTTTCAGATTTAAGTAAAATAAGTCATTTGTGACCCACTGGAGTGCTGTTTCAGTAAGGTGATGAGGGCAAAAGACAAGAAGCATTATTTGGTTTTATGGAAGGACCCTTGGGTTTTAAAAGGATGGTACTCATGTGGTTAATCTTTCAGATGTAATACAGCCTGCATAACAATAAGAGCAACAGTAAATGGATAGCAAAGAGGTAGGAAATTAGAATGCATGATATATTTCAATCTCTGAAGAAGATCTTGTGATTAAAAGTTCTGTTTTACTTTCCTGCACTTTCAAAGTTAAACAAATGATGTATTGTACTTCCTAAACTAAACAAACAATAGAGAATAAAGCACAGTAATGATGTTCCACATACAAAAAGAGTCTCTATGTCATTTGGATAGTAATGTCTTTGTGGGTTTTTTTTTCTTCCTAGAACTTGTTCAACTTGATGTTTATCCAGTTCCAAATTATCTGTCCTACATGGATGTTTCAAGGTAAGAAGTCAAGTCTTAGAGCCCTCTAGAGTCTACTAGAAAATTATTTAGCAATTCTGTCTGAGCTTATGTATGAGTACTTTTTAATATTTTGAAGGTAAATGCTAAAAAATAAATGATTCTTACTTTATTCTCTAAAATTATATATATTTGTTGATTAAAATACATTTGTAGTTCAAACCAGAGCATCAAAGTGTCAGTGTGCACACCAATTGGAACAACACATTTGGACTTGAAAGGTGAGTGAGTTGAGGACTATATGGCTTAAAGCTCTAGTAACTCTTCATTGTATGAATCATATTTTTGTGTCTTTCCCTGAAGTAATTTTAATTTTATTTTTTATTTTCAAAAATTTTTTTTCAAACTCTGCCAAGTCTTAGGATGATTTAATTTTGTAAGTGCTTTATTTCTTTTGATTTCTTTCTGCCCTTGTTTAGACATGTATCTCTTCACTAAGAATTCTTAGGAAATAGTGACAAAGCCTATCAAAATAGAAATTCTATACAACCTGCTTGGTTTTCTTAGCTCCTTTTTGAATATGCTAACCATTTTACCTTTTATGGTAATTTGCTTCTGCAGTGTATTATATTTATTGCAGTTCCCACAAGTATTATAGTAGACGTTTTCTTGAAGGCACAAAGGCTTGACAGTGTCTACAGTATGTATTTATACCAAGTAAACTTAAAAATTTTTAACAATGAATTTTAAAATTGCAACTCATTTTGAAGGTAATTCCAAAGGAGATACACAAAAATGTTCTAAACATAGGGAGTTTGTGGCCCACTGAAGGTGACAACTGTTAACTCATTTCAGGGCTTAAATTCTGGTGTGTTAATTAACAGTCAGCATGCTTTTTAATCACAACTATTGTATGATTTGTCTTGTACAGAATTTTGCGTTTTGTCTTGAGATTGCACAGGCTTAGCTATTTTAATAATATATTCAATCATA
The DNA here is from genome assembly GCF_006542625.1 of Nomascus leucogenys. Lineage (NCBI taxonomy): Eukaryota > Metazoa > Chordata > Mammalia > Primates > Hylobatidae > Nomascus > Nomascus leucogenys. The sequence continues at coordinate 16,830,258 of NC_044384.1, read as the reverse complement.
ATTATGCAAGATGTGTCAGTATTTAGCTATTGGGAAAATATTACAGTTAAATTTTTATTATAAATATATAATTATAAAATCATAAAACTCTTTGAGTAGTGCTTCATGCATTTCCTACTACCTATCAGACAATTTTATTTAACTTAAATCAGACATTACCTAATTAGTTTTCTTTCCCCACCCACTCCTCCCACCCCCCAGCAACCCCAAATGTTATTTTCACATTTTGAATAAGAGCAGTATAGGAAGAGTATAGGAATGGGATTTGCGTACATGGGTGCATATAAATATCTTGAACAGTTCTTTTCTTTTCTTTTCTTTTTTTTTTTTTTTTGAGATGGAGTCTCGCTCTGTTGCCCAGGCTGGAGTGCAGTGGCGCAATCTTGGCTCACTGCAACCTCTACTTCCTGGGTTCAAATGGTTCTCCTGCTCCAGCCTCCTGAGCAGCTGGGATTACAGGCACACACCACCATGCCTGGCTAATTTTCTTGTATTTTTGTAGAGATGGGGTTTCACCATGTTGGCCAGGCTGGTCTGGAACTCCTGACCTCAAGTGATCCACCCGCCTTGGCCTCCCAAAGGGCTGGGATTATAGGCATGAGCCACCATTCCCAGCCCAGATATATTTTCGAGAATTAGTCACAGAGTTAAACTACTTTTTAAAGACAGTGTAATCAGCAAATGGTAGCCGTTGAAACCCCTAAGTGAGACTGAATTGGAAACTCTTATGTCATGCTCGTCTCTGAATTCTGCCTCTTAAATGATATTCATCTTCCTGTGGCCACTCTCATGCCCAGAATCTTCACTGTAACACACTATCTCATCCACCTCCCATGCTGTCACCTATCACAGTGTTTACTAGGTCAGGTTCCTCCATACAAAGTTCTGAGTTATTTTATCACTTACAGAAGTTTTAATTTTTATATGTTGGGGTTGTTTTTACTAAGGAATGCTTTCAATCCCCTATCCTGTTGAGATGTTTTAGATATTAACAATTAAAAAAAAATGAGCATGTCAATGTTTAGGGCTTCAAATCCAGAACTGTATGTGCCTATACAGACACTAAGCAGAAAATAATTCCTTCTATTTCTGTATTTTAATTGAGGAGTAGACATAACTGCAAAATTAACATAAATAGTGCATAATTCCACCACCCTAACATTAAAATTATTTTTCCTTTTGGTGTAATATCTTATAATTCTTATCCCAAGCATCATGTTTTCACAGAATTACTCATCTGTGTATAAAGAATTGTAGTCATGATGTACAGACTGTTTGAAATTCTTTGTACCTGATCATTTTATATATTTTAAAAAGAAAGTAAAAAGCTAACCAGTGTGACTAGGGACACATTCAAATAGAGTAGTTTATCTAAGTAATGATCAATTCATTTAATAGTTAAAGACACCATTAGTTTAGTTCTCTCTCTCTCTCTCTCTCTTTTTTTTTGGAGACAGAGTTTCGCTCTTGTTGCCCAGTCTGGAGTGCAATGGTGTGATCTTGGCTCACTGCAACCTTCACCTCCCAGGTTCAAACGATTCTCGTGCCTCAGCCTCCTGAGTAGCTGGGATTATAGGCATGTGCCACCACACCCGGCTAATTTTTGTATTTTTTTAGTAGAGACAGGGTTTCACCATGTTAGTCAGGCTTGTGTCAAACTCCTGACCTCTGGTGATCTGCGGCCTCGGCCTCTCAAAGTGCCAGGATTACAGGCATGAGCTACCACGCCAGGCCTAGTTCTCTTTTTTATAGTAACTGTAATTACCATCTAGTGCAAAAGTAAATGTTTTTAAATAATTAATTCTGAGTCTTAACTGTCAGTGAACTTTTCACTGCCACCATTTTAAAACTGTTTCTCTCCCTTCCCATATATCCATGGCTGTGTTTACATGATGACAGCTGGAGTTGGGAAATATTTTAATATTAAGGGTGAAAATACAAATTTGAAAATAAAACTATGATATGCCATTGACTTTGTGTGTTTTCATGTTCAATATAACACATATTCTCCCTGAACTTGGCATAGGTCTATAGACCCTTTAGGAAAGTAAATTTGGAGCTAGACTGTTTTTTTAGACTTTAGAGATGATATAGACTATGTAACTATGTCCTTCCTTCTTTTTAAAAAATTTAACCTGAAGATAGGGTCTCACGCTGTCGCCCAGGTTGGAGTGCAGTGATGAGATCATAGCTCACTTGTAAACCTCGAAATCCTCTACTCCAGCAGTCCTTCCACTGTACCCTTTTGAGTAGCTGGGACTATAGGTGCATGCCACCATGAGCAACTAATTTTTTATGTTTTGTAGAAATGGGGTCTCGCCATGTTGCCCAGGCTGATCTTGAACTCGGGCACAAGTGATCCTCCCATAGGCGTGAGCCACTATGCTCTGCCTCTTCCTTACTTTTTCTTTATTTCTTCTCCCTATCACAATTCATCTTGCTTCTAGAGAAAAGCGAATCCACATATTCTTTCGATTTATGCCCTCGATACTTTGGTATTTCATTTGAGGTTTTATTTATTCTTTGTAATTAATTTGAGTTTAGAACCACATTTGAGGACAAATTCAACCAATTACTTTTATGTTCTTGCATTTAGGAACCGCTTAGAAAATGTGCCTGAGTGGGTATGTGAAAGTCGAAAGCTAGAAGTTTTGGATATTGGCCATAATCAAATATGTGAACTTCCTGCCCGGTGAGTATTACAGATCAAATGAGAGGATCTCACAATAGATGAGCAATTTAAAAAATTGCTGATTCAGTGTTTAACTTGGTATCATAAGCCTAAAAGAGTTTGCTTTAAAAACTAATATGGTGTCTTTTACCCCATGTGGTGTCTTCAAGTTACAAACTTTCTTCATGCAGTGCAGTGAGGAGTAGAGTGAGGCTTTGACTCTCAGCTAGACTTTTCAAAACCATGCAGGCAGTGGTGCTTGGTGGAAATTTTTAAGTAAGCCAAAAACAATCTTTGAAGCAAACAATATGATTGGCCCACTTCTGGGATCTTAAGTCTTTCAGAATCTTCCACCTCTGTTCATTGACTAAACGTGTCTACTTTAACCATAAATACCTTTTGTTCTCCCTAGACTTTAACTTTGAGGGGGGAAAAAGATGGCTAGGTCATGAAACCTAGAAAGAGCAAACTAGATTCTCTTTTTCCTGTTGTGAAATTTGGGAGTAGAAAGTTCAAAAACTTCTCTTTCCTTCTGTCTCTTAAATATGTTCTTATTTTTATTTTATAGTTTTCACTTTAATGGCAAGATTTGCAAAACAGCCACGTGATGACTTCTATTGTCTGTAAATATAGACAGATATTTTCAAGTTGACTAATCATGGTCCAAAATATTAGTGGACTTTTAGTGACTAGCCATGCCATTAGTAACCAAGAGTCTATCCAGTGCTGTCCTGTAGAACTTTCTGTGATGATTTAAATGCTCTGTATCTGTGCTGGCCAGTATGGTATCCACTGGACATCTGTGGCTATTGAGCACTTGCAATGTGGCTAATGTGACTGAGGAACTGAATTTTGTGTATTCATTAATTCCAGTTAACAAATTCATATAGTTACTTGTGGCTGCCTCAACCCAGGTCTTATTATTTCCACCATTCTCAGCCAGTCACTGAACAGAGGAAGTCAGTTATTTTTAGCTATGTGTAGTCAAAAACATCAGTGAAAATATTATTGAAGTATGTCACCATTTTGGAGTAAACTTTTACTTTAGTGCACAATCTTTAAAGGTATGTAATCACCATTCCTGTTTCCTTACCCAGAAGATATACTTGCTTGGTAAGCCTAGTAAACATGTTAGAGTTGAGCTGTCCAGTATGGTAGCCCCCAGCCAGCCATTAGCCAAGTGACTGTTGAGCACCTGAAATGTGACTAGTCCTAATTGAGAAGTGCTATAAGTGTAAAATATACCTGGAATATAAAATATTAATAATAGCATACATTAATTACATGTTAAGTTAGTATTTGGAGTATATTCTGGGTTAAATGAAATAGTACTCTGAGAGTTCATTTACTTGTTCTTTTATTCTTTCTTTTAGTGTGGCTACTAGATAATTTAAAATTACCACTGTGTTAGAATGTAGCTCTTATTAAAGAAATCTGAGTTATATTTTCATCCCTGAAAAGCTCTGTTAATTTCATTATGTTCTGCAGCAATACATTTTACCTGTAAATATGATCCATTTGAAAGTGCTTTCTGCCCTAGAATATTATGTTGACTGAGCATTTAGGTGACCCATTGCAGCCATCCCATTAACAAGAGGGTGTGTGTGTGTGTGTGTGTGTGTGTGTGTGTGTGTGTGTGTGTGTGTCTGTCCATCCATCCATCCATGCATGACCCTTTTAGTAGAGCAACAGGAAAAATGAAAACAGTAGGGAAAAAAATAATTCGTTGAAAAGAATTTTTTACCTTATCTTTTCTTCTATTTTCTTTCTTTCTATTCTTTTTTTTTTTTTTTTTTGAGACAGAGTCTCGCTCTGTTGCCCAGGCTGCAATGCAGTGGTGCGATCTTGGCTCACTGCAACCTCTGCCTCCCGGGTTCCAGCAATTCTCGTGCCTCAGCCTCCCGAGTAGCTAGGACTACAGGCATGCACCACCACGCCCGGCTAATTTTTGTATTTTTAGTAGAGATGGGGTTTCTGTATGTTGACCAGGCTGTTCTTGAACTCCTGACCTCAGGTGATCCACCTGCCTCGGCCTCCCAAAGTGCTGGGATTATAGCCATGAGCCACCACACCTAGCCTTTTCTATTTTCTCTGTTCTCTTTCCCCCTTCCACCCCTCAATCCCACAGATAGCAGATTGGCATCCAAGTTCTCTGTTTTGCTGAAGGCTACAAATATATATTTTATATATATTTTATATTTTTATATATTATACATTAACATATTATATGTTTATATTTTATATATATATATATATAAACAAACAAATGCAAGATAACTGACATTTTATCCAATTTTCCCCCCAAATTCGTTGATCTTTAATTTGTTCTGTATCAGAACAGGCTTTTTGAGAATCTAAACAAATGCTTATTCAATGCAAATCCCAAATGCTCTATTGTTAAAGAATTTAAACAGTATTCTTGTGTGTGTGTATGTGTGTGTGCGTGTGTGTGTTTAACACGTGGGACAAAAAGAGTATGCATTGTTTTTCTGTTTATAGTGTTGTTCAGTTGCAAACTCTGTATGAGCCCTGTTGTTGATGTAATAGGCAAGGCTGGGCACCGTGGCTCTTGCCTGTAGTCTCAGCACGTTGGGAGGCCAAGGCAGGAAGATGGCTTGAACCCAGGATTTCAAGACCAGCCTGGGCAACACTGCAAGAACCTATCTCTGCAAAAAATAAAATTAGCCAGACATGGTGGTGTGTGCCTGTAGTCCCAGCTACTTGGAAGGCTTGAGGCAAGAGGATTGCCTGAGCCTAGGAGGTTGAGGTTACAGTGACCTATGATTGCATCACTGCACTCCAGCCTGGGCAACAGAGCTGAGACCCTGCCTCTTAAAAAGAAAAAAAAAAAAAAAATTCAGGCAAGACAATGATTCATTAAAATTGATTTAATACTCATACTTTGTCTATCCAAGTAAGGTATATAAAGAGTTTGACAGGGCCAGGCACAGTGGCTCATGCCTGTAATCCCAGCACATGGGGAGGCTGAGGTAGGCGGATCACCTGAGGTCAGGAGTTCAAGACCAGCCTGACCAACGTGGTGAAACCCCGTCTCTACTAAAAAATATGAAAATTAGCTAGGTGTGGTGGTGCACGCTTCTAGTCCCAGCTACTCTGGAGGCTGAGGCAGGAGAATCACTTGAACCCAGGAGGCAGAGGTTGCAGTGAGCCAAGATTGCGCCATTGCACTCCAGCCTGGGCGACAGAGTGAGACTCTGTCTCAAAAAAAAAAAAGAGTTTGACAAAAGAGAAATTATTAGAGGTGGAAATGTATTAAAAAGGAAATAAAGTATTTTAATGTTTAGACAGTACCCAGAAGAATTGAACTAAACCCAATAATTAGCATTCAGTATTCGTCCTATAGTTGATATTTTTTATTTGGAAAAATAAAGATAAAAGATTTTATCACCTTTTAGTTATTTATGTGGTAAAGGATAAATATATATATATGATGAACCACATGCTGAGTTAATAGGCTGGAGTGACCATTACAGAGACTACCATTACCCTGTGGTAATGGTAACTGCATAGATAATCTGGCCTGGATAATCTGTCTTGTCACACTGATATCTAAACCTGCCAACTCAGGTATCTTTAATTGGGGCCTGTGGTATCACAGGGTTGAGACAGGTTGCTAGCATCTTTGTGGGCAAAGAAACTCCATTTGCTATTTAAAGTGAATAAGTTATTCCCTAATGTTATGGGGATTTTTAACTCTTGTGGATTGAAGGATACAAAATTTGGATTAGACAGGAAGAGTAAGTTCAAGAGACCTATTGTGCAGCATTGTAACTACAGTTAATAACAATGTCTTGTATTCTTGAAAATAGCTAACAGAGTAGATTTAAATGTTCTCACTACAAAAAATATGATAAATATGTGAAGTAATGCATATGATAATTAGCTTGATTTAGCCATCCCACAATGTATACATATATTAAAACATGTTTTACACCATAAATGTATGCTAATTTTTGTCAATTAAAAATTAACTTTAAAAAATTGTGGGCATTTGTGAGTGAGATCAGAATGGTGGAAAACAGGAGGTGGATGAGGAAGCCTCGTTCTTTGACAGCAGATTAATAAATTAACTCTTAATTTATTAATTAGGCAGATTGATAAATTAATTCTTAATCTAAAGTGATCAGGATGCAAATTGTAACCTCACTTTTCCCCACCCCCCAGATGTCTGTTTAAACCCAGGGCCTGTTTTATTCTCTGTAATGTTGGAGAAGTCTGAAGTGGTCATAATGTAGATTTACATTAGATTAACAAGTATTCATCATCTCTGACAGTTCTGATGACCTTTACAAGAAACACAGCCAAGCTTCCAAACAGCTCTTTAAGTCTCTCAAGAAAATAGTGGATTAAGTACATGCTGCTCTTTCGGGAGAGAGTCTCTACCTTGGTCTAGGATTAAGCTAGAAAAAACAGACATACAGCCAGGCAAGTGAGACAAAGAAGAAACAATTAGGATTGTGAAATGCAACTGAGGAAAAACATAACATTTTCTCAGCTGACATTTGTAAAAGTTTGATTGAAGAACCCTTTATTTAATGCAGATCCTGTAAGTAAAGACTGCTCAGTTGTGTTTATTCAGAATCTCTTATGGGTAAAGCACCCAGCATTCTGGGACAACACAAGATACAAGCCCTACTCTGGAGAAGCATGCAGCCTTTGAAAGCTTGCCTTGTGACCCTAACAAGATTAGACTGATCTCTTCAGTGCGTATATCTATAGAACTTGTTTTTTGCTATGTAGAGCTTCTTTGCTCAATATTTGTTTACATAGTTTTCTCCTTCCTCCTTTTTTTGGGTATAGAAAGTATTGAAACACAAATAGTTCCAAGTTTGAATTTATATTAAAATGAATTTGTAGTTGCTCCAAGTGAATTTGTGATTTTTGGAGGGTAATTTTAAGTATTCTTCTACTCTTTTTTATTTTTCGGTCTTTTGTCCCTTTTTATACAGCTTATTTTGTAATAGCAGTCTCCGGAAACTACTGGCAGGACACAACCAGTTGGCAAGGCTGCCTGAAAGGCTAGAAAGAACCTTGGTGGAGGTCTTGGATGTGCAACACAACCAGCTCCTTGAGCTCCCGCCTAACCTTCTGATGAAGGCTGACAGGTAAAGCCGTTTGTCTTGTTTATCATCTGAGTCTATAAATACTCCCTCATTTGTATCTTTGTCTTTTGTGACCTGAGACTGTATAAACTTTCTGATTATGTGTCTGTCCCAGATTCATGAAGGAAATAGTTTTGCCAGCCATTTTAGTGACCATTTTGTAGGCAATGGAGTCAGGAGCAACTTATAGATTCTTTATTAACTTTGCTGCTCTCTGGAGCAAAGTAGGTTACATTGTCCATAAACGTGTCATGGTGATGTAGGTGTAAAACAAGGATGAGAATTGTGCTCCTCTGTTACTACCTGGTCACATCCCATGCCAGGCTTAGCTTAATTATCTTATGATTAATTAAGCTCTGTTCCTGCTTTCACATGTTTGGGACTTTGGGAGATGGAGATGAATTGTCCCAGAGTTAGCTTAGTTGTTGTTATTGTTTTTTGTTGGTGGTGGTGTTTTTTATTTTTTGAGAGTCTCACTCTGTCGCCTAGGCTGGAGTTCAGTGGTGTGATCTCGGCTCACTGGAACCTCTGCCTCCCAGGTTCAAGCGATTCTCCTGCCTCAGCCTCCCAAGTAGCTGGAACTACAGGCATGTGCCACCATGCCCAGCTAATTTTTTGTATTTTTAGTAGAGGTGGGGTTTTGCCATGTTGGCCTGGCTGGTTTCAAACTCCTGGCCTCAAGTGATCCACCCACCTCAGCCTCCCAAAATACTGGGATTACAGGTGTGAGCCACCACGCCTAGCACTTACTGTTTTTTAATAAGTCCTTCTTAACTTTATCATAATTAACTGTATATTCAATTCAATTATTTTGTTTTGAACAAACAAAATTTTCCCAAATTACTTGTATCATACACTAAGCATTTGAAGTTGTTTTGAATGGGAGGGAGAGGTTAATTTCAACATTAAATGAAGCTCTGTGATTTTGTTGTGATAAGTTGCCACATGCAGAATTTTCTTTAAAGAAAGCTTTAAGTAACAGTGGCTGTTAACTTACTTTGGAGCATCTTGTTTGCTTCAGAACCCATATGCATCATTCTAAAATGTTTCATAACCTGAGTTATTTTGACTTCTGCTCCCATGTTTATTTTTAGGGAGTGACCATTACTTTAGAGACAGTATGAAGGATCTAACTTTTAGTGTATCTCATAATGAAGACAAAAACGTTAAATTTAATTTTGCTTCTAGAAGTGCAGAGAAGAGAAGGAAATGATGACAGATCTTTTTACCTTACAAAATAAATGTTGGCTGTGTTTCAGCATGTGTCATATTATGTGGGTGAAATGGCCGCCTGCGATCTCTGGCTCTCCTAAGCCGAATTAGATTTCCCACTGCATGTTCCTAACTCCCTGAGCTTACTCCTGCCTTAATACCCATCACACACTGTATTGTAATTTCTTGTTCACTTGTCTCTCTCCATTAGTAGATTACTAACACCATGTGGCTAGTGACTGTGTCTTAATTATAGTTTTATCATCAATATCTTACACTGTCTGGAATAAAGGAAAGTGCTCAAAAAATATTTGTGTAATAAATGATAGAGAATTTAAGGAATTTCAAATACTACCTTCATTCCTGGCTTTATATTTTTTTCTTCCTCATCTTTTCCATAAATCTTTAATAAGATTAAAAAAAACTTACTACAAAAATATGACTTACATTTGGTAAAGTGTCCAACTTTTAAGCGTACTGCTCAATGAATTTTTACATATTACAGAAATGGTTGCAGGGACCACCTTACCCAGAACAAGATATAGAACATTTCTAGCACTCTTCTTTTTCCTTTTATTCTGTTTTCCTCACTTAAAAAGAAAATTATTTTCAGTGTACTAATGTAAGTTATAACGAATTCCAACTGGAATAATTATAAAGAAACAATAGAACTATGAGAGAATGGAATTGTCATATTGTAATTGGCCAGTACTATGTCATCCTTCTGGTAAAAAGTGAAATGTTTCAAGATCATTGAAAGAATTCTTGTTTTTTGGTTTTGGGTTTTTTTTTGTTTTTGTTTTTGTTTTTTTTTTTGAGACTGAGTCTAGCTTTGTGGCCCAGGCTTGGAGTGCAGTGGTGTGATCTCAGCTCATTGCAACCTCCGCCTCCTGGGTTCAAGTCATTCTCTTCCCTCAGCCTCCCAAATAGCCGGGATTACAGGCGCATGCCACCAATTCCAGCTAATTTTTGTAATTTTAGTAGAGATGGGGTTTCCCCATGTTGACCAGGCTGGTCTTAAACTTCTGACCTCAAGTGATCCACCCGCCTTGGCCTCCCAAAGTGCTGGGGTTACAGGCATGAGCCACCACACCAGGCCAGAATTCTTGTTTTTACATTAATATCAAAGCACAGTGTGCAGAGACAGATGACTTTAGACATAATGCTTTTTGGTTGTGAATACTATAAAATTTGATTTCTTCTCCTATGGAGAATTATAAGTTATGTCATAATGAGAATCCACTTGTTCCCCTAGAGTTCTACACTGAATCTGTAGAACCAAATAAAGGAATGGATTTAGGTTTTAGGAGTCTGAGTGAAATAAAAACCATTTCTGAATCTGGCCAATTCTGGTAAGTTCACAACTATTAAAGGTTATCAGTGCTAGAATTTCCAATAGATAATAATCATTCTTTATTCATTTCTGAGAATTTGATTTTACAAGGACATTTCTGTGTTTCATTCTCTGGAGACTGTATTTTCATGTTTAGTTGTGTTTGGACAAGGATTTAAGTAAGAACAGTTGTAGTTTTAGGGGATTGTGATGACTCCCAGGATTGAGAACCACTGCCTTCATTGTTGGCTTTGTAATTCTGTGCAGGTCATTCTAAACCTCAGTTTTCTCATTTTGCTGATTTGTACAATTCCCAAACGGTACCTGTATGTTGGAAAAGGAAGGATTGTGTGAACTGGAACATGAATGTGAACTGCACAAAGATGTGAACTGAGCCACTGGAAGTACACTGCTATCATTAGCTAGGCCAGCAGTGTTAGCTAAAGGCATTTAGGCAGAAATCCCCGTACAAATAGACTGACCTGTCTACAGCCAGCTGCATTTTTGAAAACAGGGACCGTGGGGGACAATTTGCCAGCCTTTGGAGGCTGTGAGGGGAGGACAGGGCAGGGTAAATGCATTTCTGGCACAGGAGAGTTCTGGAGTAAAGGGTTGGGTGAATGAGAAGGGGCAAATACCTTGCTTTTATTTTATGAGAGTAAAACAAATGACCAAAAAATGGGAGAAATAAGAAACTTTTTCAAGAAGGCATATTCCCGCACCTTTTGTTTTCCAAGCTCTAATTGCTACATCTCCAGCATAGCATAGCAACTGATTTAGTAGAATCAGAGAGAAAAGTTAAGATTGTTAATTACTTGGGCAGACAGGATTATGTGAAGGGGGTGGGATAAATTTGATTAGCTGTTTTTTTAAACCATATTTTTGTATTAGTTCACTTGTTAGAAGATAAGAAAAATAACATTTTCTAATGATTTCCACTAAATTATTGCCTTTAAAGGTTAATACTTATCCTCTTTGCACAACCTCAATAATGGAGATTTTTACCTACCTATTTTTAAAAATTTTATTACTTTTTTTAATTGAGGCATAATTTAAACTCAGGAAAATTTACAAATATTGTGTATTTGGTTTGATGAGTTTGAGGGGGGAATGAATAAACTAGTACTGACAGTTGTTGAAGTAGGCCAACCTGGAAAACATGAAATTTAAAATATTAAGGACAGTTTTTAGGAAAGATTCTTTGTGACTGGCTTCTTGCAGGTGCTTTCAGTTGTGATTTGTTTTTGTTCACATGGTTCAGTGTAGCAGACATCTCGCTGAGTTTAAATCACTGTGCTGGATGCACAGGACATTGAGAAATGACTAAACATAGGAATTATCCTCAAGAAGCTTACAGTCTAATGAAGAGTTTAAAGTAACTGCACAATAAACTATAGTGAAAGGTAGGTTTAAGAAGGTAGAATAGACGGAAAATTATAAGGTTGGTCTAGTATAATTTAGGCTCATGGTATAATGAGCAACATTTTGTTGTTGGATGATACAAAGCTATGTGTTTGGCAAATAGCTGCAGGCATTGGTGAAACTGCTTCAGTTGCCCTTCCATTCAGTTTGCTACGTAATACAAATCTTAAAAATATGTAAATTCCTTTTTTATTTTTTTTGTGATAATAAATTATGGTTACAGTTCTGTGTTTCGTTATATAACTGAGGAAAGGGCTTTATATGTTTCAGTGGTTCGTGCTCTTAAGTAGAACTTGCACTACCAAGTGTCAAGAGAAATATCAGAGAAGCATGTGTTACTGGACACAGAACAGAAGACCACATTTTGACTCATGAGAGTTTTCCTTTGCTCTGAATTTTGCCTGCTAAAGCCAGTCTCATAGTTTTAATTACATGATACTGTCTGTTAAGTATTACAGGGCCAGGCACAGTGGCTCACACCTATAATCCCAGAACTTTGGGAGGCCAACACGAGAGGATTGCTTGAGCCTAGGAGTTTAAGACCAGCCTGGGCAACATGGCAAGACCCTGTCACTACAAATTGGAAAAAAAAAAAAAAAAAAAGGTCAGGTGTGGTGGCACATACCTCTGGTCCTAGCTACTTGGAAGGCTGAGGTGGGAGGATCCCTTGAGCCTAGGAGTTTGAGGCTGCCATGAGCTCTGATCACAACCACCTACACTCCAGCCTGGGTTACAGAGTGTGACCGTGTCTCAAAAAATGAAAAAAGTTATTACAGCTTTAGAATAGTATATATTAATCTGCTATACCTGGTATTCCTGGTAGCAGGAAGCTATTTGGTAACCAAATAAGAAACGGGAATCTACGCTACATTAGACAACTTTTAATCATCTTCATCTTCCTCTAAATACTTGAGGAAGATATTCTAATCTAGATCATGGGCCTAGATTTCTCATTTACCTGTCTTTTTAATTAGAGTTGAGGATTTTCCTGATGGAAACCCCAGAAGAGTTTCAGATAATTAGGTGTCATCAACAGATGGGTGCAGGGAGGGTAGACATTCTCCATGGGTCACCGGAGTGGATGAGACATTGCCAGAGGGACTGCCATCCTTCTGTTTCTTCCTGAAATCTTGGCAATGGCTGACTCCCTGTCCACCTAGCATCCGCATGCACATTTGATGGCCAGACTGCTTCTCCTGATAAAGTCAGCCTAATTAACAAAGCCAAAAATGGACCCTTTAAAGGAGAGTTATAGGTCCCTGCTCTGGGAGGGCAGCCAGGTCTGTTTTTATTCCTGGGTGGACTAGTACAAGGTATTTTCAGGGGCAGAAGTTGGGGAAGTGTATGTTCAAATGAGCTTCGTGGTAATTGCTCATGTGTGTTTATTAAATATTCCCAGAGTATTAGTCACATTACAGACCATAAGTTTTAGTGACTCAGAGAGAATATGTGTAAATATCAAAGGGACTAAAAGGGAACAGAAAATTTAGAAGAGCGTGATCCATTGACCATGGCAACTGGTGCCTTTTGGCAAAGACAGATATTTCTGGCATTTTAAAAATCTGAGTTGTAGGCAACTATTTTTTTTCAGTGACGAGGGCTATCTTTTGATGTTCTGATGTATCGTGAAGTTCTGATGTTTTGAGAGTGAAATTCTGATGTTTTGAGAGTCACAGTGGACTAAGATAGTGTTTCTCAAAGTGTTTTCAGAATTTCCTAGAGTACTTATCAAACATGCAGATTCTTAGCTCTTAATCTCAGGTCTTCTCACTTCGATTTTAGAGGGATAGTCTGGGAACTGTATGTTTATCAAGGCTCCCTGAGTGACTCCACTGCAGATGGTCTGCTGAAAACACTGAAAGCTTAAGATGACCCAGGTACTACTGCTGAAACAAATAGATTTTTATAAAAGAAGGATTTTAATAGAAAAACTGAATGTGTCTAGAGATATTTCTAGATAACATATACATCCCCTCTCTGCTTTTTAAAGTGTTGTGTTTCTCAAATATTTTAAGGTATTGTTCTTAACCAGGGTTATTACATCAAAATCAACTGATAAGTTTTTCAAAACTAGAGAATCAGTCAGTGATGTTTAGAATACTATGAAGGGAAAGAGAATTTTCATTCTTTTCTCTCCCCTATTTCTCCCAAAAAGATCTACCTCAGTCCTGGAGAACGGAGTTGGGTGGGGGCATTGGAAAGTGGCTGATTATGTAATCTTAGCAAGGTTGGAGTTCTGGTGGCAAACTCCATTTTTATTAACCAGAACAAACCAGAAAGGTTTAGCCAGAAGCTTCCAGGCATTCGTGTGTTCAGCTGTGAACATTGCTCTGAGATTGAAAAGAGGCCATTCGTGGATTATCAGAAGAGTTCTGCCTGTACTCTGAGAGACTGCTTTGGTAATCTTTGCCCCTGTTTATCTGATGCTCCTAAAATGGATGAGATGGTCAAGTCCACCCTGCCAGTGAGGGGTGTGTGTATCCCCAGAAACCATGAAAATGCATTAGGACAGGGGTTTTTGCACCATGATGATTCTCAACTCCGCCAACCATCAGAATTCTGCTATATAGATTTTGAGGCCCCACCCTGGCCTACTTAACAAGAATATCTTCGAGTTGAAGTTGAGAATTCTTCACTAAGGAAAGCTCCCTAGAGAATTAGGAAGTGCAGCCAGATTGCACCCTACTGAGCTAGAGCATCTTCTGTGAGAAATATTGTTCCTTTAGCAGCGCCAAAATGTGGTAGCCCCCATCTTAATTCAGTGAGAGGGTAATTTATAAATAAAAAGAGAAATAAGCATCAATTCCCAGCAATTACACTTTGACTTTATCCCTGTTATACCCTAAGGTTTTGTGTCAAGCAGTGGCAGAATCAGAAAAACTGTGGGGAAGAGAGAAGAGGGGAGCTGGCAGTAGGGCTTTAGGTGGGTCTACCACTACCACCTAAGCTTAGGTATAAGTAAGTACAACTTGAAGGGATAGCAAGCCAGAAATACAGTTATTGAAGGAAAATTGGCAACTGGATTGGTAAAGAGGAAGCGAAGCAAATGGGGAAAACTAAAGGTTCTACAAGACAAATGAACCAGAACATCAGAGGACACACAGCCCTTCCCTACTCCATCCAAACAAAGAGATCCCTTAATGCGTCTGCACTTATCTATGCTGATAGAAGATACAGCACCGAACTAAGAAACTTGTAAAACAACCTGATACCGTGAAAATGACTGGGAAAAAGATGAACGATCTATATTGAGTTATTGGCTCCTAAAATGAGAAAGCAAAAAACAACATATGTCCACTGTCGAATAGTTCGTACCCCAAAAAATCTATTGTGAAGCCTAAGAAAACTATAAGACAACATTCCCAGCAAAATCAAATATAGTCAAGTGAACATTTTATGATATAAAACAAAAAAATTAAGGAACTAAGAACAAAGTGGACAAAAAGGAAGGGCTGGAAAGAAGTGATTGAACTCAGAAAATGGAAGAAAATGACAGTTATCTGAGAAATGAGGAGTAATTACAGGGTGCCCAAGGGAGAATACACCTGAAAAATTAATAGGGGACATAAAAGAAACAAAGGAAAATGAAGAGAATGAAAATAAGATGAAGAATTATTTGAAAAAGTTAGAGATAAAATAGTGGAAATGGAAGACAGATCCAAAAGGCATAACATTTGTATATGTGTCCTTGAAGAACAAAGAAAAAAAAAATTGACAGAACTATTATTTAAAAATATCATTCAAGGAATTTTTTCAACAACAAACAAAATATCTTAAAGTACATGTGAAAAAGAGTATCGATTGGGTACCTGGAATAAACCCAGAATGTTCAATTTTAAAACTTATTATATTAAAACTATTAGATTTTGAAGATATAAATAATTATGACCACCAGTAAAAAGATAAAATAGTTTTAAAAGGCAAATATTTAGATTGTCATTAGACTTCTCAAAAACATTATACAATGCAAGGTAATAATGGAGTAATGTTTTTTAAAAACTTAATAAAAGATTGACTCAAGATTTTTATATCAAGCCAAGTCTCCTTTAAGATCTAAGTTATAGAAAACAGTTAAACATGTAAGCACCAAAAACATAAGCAACAACTAAAAAAATAAATTGGATTTGATCAAAATTTAAAACTTGTGTGCTTCAAAGGATCAAGAAAGTGAACGTGCAACCCACAGAAATATATCCGATAGGGGACTTGAAAGAACTCTTACAGTTCACAATAAAAAAGACAAATAGCTGAATGAAAATATGTTCACAGGATTTGAATAGACATATCTCAAAAGAAAATATACAAATGGCCAAGAAACACATAAAAAGATGCTTAACATCATTAGCCATTGGGGAAATGTAAACAAAAACCACAATCAGATATGACTTATACCCACTAGGGTGGCTATAATCAAAAAGACAGTAACAAGTATTGGACAAAATGGAGAGAAATTGAAACCTTGTACACTGCTGGCAGGAATGTAAAATGATGCAAGCACTTTGGAAAATAGATGGTCAGTTCCTCAAATAATTAAACACAATATTACCCAGCAATTCTACTCTTAGGTATATACCCAAGAGAAATGAAAGCATATATGTTTACACCAAACTTGTATGTAAATGTTGATAGCAACATTATTCATAACTTTCTACTGGAAAGTAGAACTCAAATGTCTATCACTTGATTAATGGATAAACAAACTGGTATAATAGATAGTGGAATATTAATCACCAGTAAAAGGTACTAGTATATGCAGTAACATGGATAAACCCTGAAAGCAGTATGCTAAGTGAAAGAAGCCAGACACAAAAGGACACATGCTGTATGATTTTTTTATATGAAATATTTGGATTTGGCAAATCCATACAGATAGAAAGTAGATCCAGGAGATGTGAGGAAGGGAGAAATGATGAGTGACTACAAATGGGTATAGAGTTTCTTTATGGAATGATGAAACTGTTGTGGGATTATATGGTGGTGATGGTTGCACAAGTTTGTGAAAAAAACTAAAAAATCACTAAGTCACACAGTTTAAAAGGGTGTATTTTATATTATGTGAATTATGTTTCTATAAAGCTGTTTTTTAAAGACCTCAAGGACTTAGAGATCTGTGCACCCATGATCCCTTCTCCAGGAATCTACTAAAGCTGTTAAGTCTGATTCAAAACCTGTAGTCACGTGTAGCTTTTTAGATATACACACACCATAAAATTCATCCTCTTAAGAAAGTATGTAATCCGGTGGCTTTTAGTAGTAATTTAAATGAATTGTAGCTTATAAATATATAAAACTTAGTTAATTCATTGTATTAGTCATATTTTAGGTGCTCAGTAGCCACATGTAATAGTGGGTACCATGCTGGAGAGTGAAGACATGGAACATTTCTGTCCACACAGAACGCTGTGTGGGCATGATGTACCAGAAGATAAACTTATCCAACCAAGAAATAACTAGTATATTTTAGCAAAAGGAATGATAGTGAGCATTTTGGTATATATA
Organism: Nomascus leucogenys; assembly: GCF_006542625.1. Taxonomy (NCBI): domain Eukaryota; kingdom Metazoa; phylum Chordata; class Mammalia; order Primates; family Hylobatidae; genus Nomascus; species Nomascus leucogenys. Next base: position 16,812,998 of record NC_044384.1, on the reverse strand, counting down.
AATGTAGATTTGAGACTGAAAGGTGGGAAAGAGGGTGGAAGATTAATATACAAAAAGTGGTGACAAACTGTTAGTAATGCAGCTTGACTGGGAGTGGTGGCTCATTCATGTAGTCCTAGCACTTTGGGAGGCCAAAGCAGGAGGATAGCTTGAGGTTAGGAGTTTGAGACAAGCCTGGGCAACATAGCAAGACCCTGTCTCTACAAAGAATTTTTAAAATTAGCCAGGCATGGTGGCATACACTTAGAGTCCCAGCTGCTTGAGAGGCTGAGGTAGGAGCCTCTCAGGAATCCTTGAGTCCAGGAACTTGAGGGTGCAGTGAGCTATGATTGGACCACTGCACTCTAGTCCAGGTGACAGACCCTGTCTCTAAAAACAAAATAAAAAATAATGCGCTTAGAAATGGGAAGAGAGAAAAAGGAGAAAGAGTAAAGTAGAAGGAGCTTATTGATTGCCATCTAGGCAATAGGTGTAACTTACAGAATGCTGACAAAAACTGGCAAGCCAGATAAGAAATGATTAAATAAAAATCCAAGGGGATAAGGTCATTTAATAAGACATAAGAACAAAGATAACCATAGAACAAAAATACCAACTTCCTTAAATATCAGAAAAATTAATGTATTAAAGGAGACATAATATATATCCTATAGAGAGGGAAACATGACAAATATGAATATGAAATAATTATGACAGAGTTGAGACTCAGATATATCAGTACATGTGCTTGAACCCAAGCTTCTATTGCCTTCAAGAGACCCATCTCACATGTAATGACATCTGTAGACTCAAAGTAAAGGGAAGGAGAGAGAGTGATCATGCAAATAGAAAACAAAAAAGAGTAGGAGTTGCTATTCTTGTATCAGATAAAACATACTTTAAACCAACAACAGTAAAAAAAAAAATTGCATTATATAATAAAGGGTTCAGTTCAACCAGAAGATTTAATTATCCTATGTACATACTCACCCAACATCAGAGCATCCAGATTTATAAAACGAATACCAGATCTAAGAAAAGAGATAGCGATACAGTAAAAGTAGGGGTTTTCAATATCTCATTAAACAGACTATCAAGGCAGAATACTAATTCTGGACTTAAATTCGACATTTGACCAAGTAGACCTAGTAGATGTCTACAGAATACTCCATCCAACAACCACAGAATATACATTCTTCATATCTACGCACAGAACATTCTCAAAGATTGACTACATGCTCAGTCATAAAGCAAGCCTCGACAAATTCAAAAAATTGAAATCCTGTCAAGCATCTTCTCAGACCACAGTGAAATAAAACTAGAAATTAATACCAAGAAAAACTCTCAAAACCACACAAATAGGGCCGGGTGCAGTGGCTCATGCCTGTAATCACAGCACTTTGGGGAGGCCGAGGCAGGAGGCTCACGAGGTCAGGAGATCAAGACCATCCTGGCTAACACGGTGAAACTCCCATCTCTACTAAAAAAGAAAACACAGAAAAATTAGCCAGGTATGGTGGCATGTGCCTGTAATCCCAGCTACTTGGGAGGCTGAGGCAGGAGAATTGCTTGAACCCAGGAGGCAGAGGTTGCAGTGAGCCAAGATCACACCACTGCACTCCAGCCTGGGTGACAGAGAGAGACTCCATCTAAAAAAAAAAAAAAAAAAAAAACCCATGAATACACAGAAACTAAACAGTTTGGTCCTCTGATTGACTTTGGAATAAACACAAAATTGAGGGAATTCTTTAAAACAAATGAAAATAGAGACACAATATAGCAAAGCCTCTGGGATACAGCAAAGGGAATGTTTATACCACTAAGTGCCTACATCAAGAAAATAGAAAAATCTCAAGTTAACAACTAATTGTTGGACCTAAAGGAACTAGAAAAAAACAGAACACACTAAACCCAGAGCTAGCAGAAGAGAAGAAATAACTAAAATCAGAGAACTAAATGAAATTGAGACCGAAAAAAAAAGAGTCAATGAAACAAAAAGTTGGTTCTTTGAAAGGATAAACAAGATTGATAGACTACTCACTAGATTAAGAAAAAAAAGGGCCAGGCACGGTGGCTCATGCCTGTAATCCCAGCACTTTGGGAGGCTGAGGCAGGCGTATCATAAGGTCAAGAGTTCGAGACCAGCCTGGCCAATATGGTGAAACCCTGTCTCTACTAAAAATACAAAAAAATTAACTGGGCATGGTGGTGCATGTCTGTAATCCCAGCTACTAGGGAGGCTGAGGCAGGAGAACTGCTTGAATCTGGGAGGCAGAGGTTACAGTGAGCCAAGATGGTGCCACTGCACTCCAGCCTGGGTGACAGAAAGAAAAAAAAAGATCCAAATAAGCACAAATTAAAAATGACAGAGATGAGATTACAGCTGATAGCACAGAAACAGAAAAGATCCTCAGAGATTACTGCAAATATCTCTATGCACACAAAGTAGAAAATCTAGAGGAAGTGCATAAATCCCTGGAAACACACAGCTTCCCAAGGTTGAACCAGGAAGAAATCAAAATCCTGAACAGGCCAATAATAAGTTACAAAATTGAGTCAATAATAAAAATCTACCAACGAAAAAAAAGCCCTGGAGCAGGTGAATTCGCATCCGAATTCTACCAGACATAACAAAGAAGGGCTGGTACCAATCTTATTGAAACTATTCCAAAAAATTGAGGAGGCAGGATTCCTCCCTAACTCATTCTGTGAAACCAGTATCATCCTGATACCAAAATCTGACAAGGATACAACATAAAAGGAAAATAACAAGTCAATATCTCTGATGAACATAGACACAAAAATCTTCATCAAATAACTAAGCCAGCTGAATTCAGCAGCATATCAAAAAGATAATTCATCATGCTCAAGAAAGCTTTATTCCTGGGATGCAAGGATGGTTCAATATACACAAATCAATATATGTGATTCACCACATAAACAGAATTAAAAACAAAAACTGTATCATCTCAGTAGATGTGAAAAAAGTCTTTGATTAAAATCCAGTATCCCAATATGATAAAAACTCTCAACAAACTAGGCATCAACGGAATGTACCTCAAAATAATAAGAGCCATCTATGACAAACCCATAGCCAGCATCATACTGAATGGGCAAAAGTTGAAAGTGTTCCCCTAACACTGGAACAAGACAAGTATGCCTACTCTCACCACTCCTATTGAACATAGTACTAAAAGTCCTAGCCAGAGCAGTCAGGCAAGAGAAAGAATAAAGGTCATCCAAATAGGAAACGAGGAAATCACATTATCCATTTGTTGATGATATGATTCTATACCTAGAAAACCCTAAAAGTTCCTCCAAAAGACTCTCAGACATGATAAACAACTTCAGAAAAGTTTCAGGATTCAGAATCAGCACCCAAAATCAGTAACATTCCTGTACACCAGTAACTTTCAAGCTGAGAACCAAATCAAGAATACAATACCTTTTACAATAGCAAAAAAATAAAATAAAATACCTAGGAATACATTTATCCGAAGAGGTGAAAGATCTCTAGAAGGAGAACTATAAGAGACACTGATGAAAGAAATCAGAGATGACACAAACAAGTGGAAAAACATTCCATGCTCATGGATTGGAAGAATCAGTATCATTTAAATGGCTATACTGCCCAATCTACAGATTCAATGTAATTCCTATCAAATTACCAATGTCATTTTTCATGAAATTAGAAAAAAGTTATAAAATTCATGTGGAAACACAAAAGAGCCAAATAGCCAAAACAATCCTAAGCAAAAGGAACAAAGTCTTAGGCATCACATTACCTGACTTCAAGGTAATATACTGCAAACACTGTAGGTAATGAAAACAGCATCAAACTGTTACAAAAACAGACACATAGATCAAAGGAACAAAATAGAGAACCTGGGAAGAAAGCCATACACCTACAACCAACAGATCTTTTGACAAAGTCAACAAAAATAAACAATGAGGAAAGGACACCCTGTTCAATAAATAGTGCTGGGAAAACTGGCTAGCCATATGCAGAAGAATGAAACTGGACCCCTACCTCCCACCATATACAAAAATTAACTCAAGATGGATTAAAAACTTAAATATAATACTTCAAAGGATGCAAATCATAGAAGAAAAACTCTTCTGGACATTGGCCTGGGCAAAGAATTTATGACTAAGACCTCAAAGGCAAATGCAACAAAAACAAATATTGACAAATGGGACTTAATTAAACGAAAGAGCTTCTGCACAGCAAAAGAAACAACAGAGTGAACAGTCTACAGAATGGGAGAAAATATTTGCAAACTATGCAACTGGCAAAGGACAAATATCTATAAGAAACTCAAATAAGAAAGAAACAGCCCCATTAAAAAGTGAGCAAAGGACATGAATAGACACTTCTCAAAAGAAAAAATTCAAGCTGCCAGCAAACATGAAAAAATGCTCAACATCACAATCGTCAGAGAAATGCAAGTTACAACCACAATGAGATACCATCTCACACCAGTCAGAATGACTATTAAGTCAAAATATAACACATGTTGTCAAGGATATGGAGAAAAGAGAACATACATTGTTGGTAGGAATGTAAATTAGTTCAACCCCTGTGGAAAACAGTATGAAGATTTCCCAAAGAACTAAAAATAGAAATACCATTCCACCCAGCAATCCCACTACTGAATATGTACCCAAAGGAAAAGAAATCAAGTGTCAAAAAGACACTTTCCCTGAACTCATATATTTATTGCAACACTGTTCACAATAGCAAAGTCATGGAATCAACCTATGTACCCATCGGTGGTGAATTGGATAAAGAAAATATGGTACATATATACCATGGAATACTACACAGCCATAAAAAAACAAAATTATGTCCTTTGCAGCAACATGGATGCAGCTGGAGACTGTTATCCTCAGTGAATTAATACAGAAACAGAAAAATACTACACATTCTTAATACATGGGAGCTAAACAGTGTATACACATGGCCATAAAGCTGGAAACAAGAGACACTGAGGACTCGGAAAGGGATAAGGGATATACGGTTTGAAAAACTACCTATTGGGTACTATTTGGTGGTACCCAAATATTTGGGTGATATCTAAATGCCAGCATTACACAATTTACCCATTTAACAAACCTGCACATGTACCTTCTGAATCTAAAATAAAATATACATGTACTTGAACTTAACTCACCCCCAAAATGGAAACAACCCAAATGTTCCTCAGCTGATGTGTGGATAAACAATGTGTAGCCATATGTGAATTATGAATTATATCTCAATAAAGCTGTTAATAAAAAAATAAGGAAAATACTACCTCAGGTATGGAGGGATACTTCTTTAATATTATATACACACACACTTAGTCCTAAAGCCAGTTTCTTAATGGGGAAACCCCATTGGTATTTCTACTAAGATTAGTAACAGGACAAGAAAGCCCATTATTTTCACTCTTATTCAATGTTGTGTTAGATATATTAGCCAGGTAATTAGGCAAGAAAAGATCAATTAGAGGCATGAGTGTTGGGTAAAGAAGAGATAAACTATCTCTATTGCAGTTAACATGATAGTATACTTGGAAAACCCTAGAGAATCACTGATAAATGAATTCAGACAACAAAATATTTCAATAAAGTAGCAGGGATATAAAGTTAATATGCAGAAATCAAATGCCTTTGTATACACAAACATAGCCATTGGAAGACATATTATATTGATAGTGAAAATCCCATTTAAAATAGCATCAAACAAGGTTAAATACTTAGGAATAAACAAGAAATGTGCAAAAACTATATGAATAAAACGTTAAAACAGTTCTGAAATTTGCAGATTTGAACAAGTGGAACAATATTCCTTATTCTTGGATAGGATGACTTAATATTATTAAGATATCAGTTTTTTGTAGATTACTTTGTAAATTTAACACAATCATCATGTAAATACCAAAATGCTTTTATAATCAAGTTAGACAAATTGATGCTACTGTTCATATGGTTAAAAGAATCATATAAGAATAGCTGGGAAAACACTGAAAAAGTAAAACTATTAATACAAGGGAGAGACAAACCTTACCAGACAGCTAAACATGTATGTTTTACTTTTTCTACTGAGAAGGCCTAGAGGTAATGACACACCAGTACCAGGAAGTGTACCTAGACATCAAGACCTTGGTTTTTGGCTTGGCGCCGTGGCTCCTGCCTGTAGTCCCAGCACTTTGGGAGGCCGAGGTGGGCAGATCACCTGAGGTCAGGAGTTCGAGACCAGCCTGGCCAATGTGGCAAAACTCCGTCTCTATTAAAAATACAAAAATTAGCCGGGCTGGTGATGCACGCCTGTAATCTCAGCTACTTGGGAGGCTGAGACAGGAGAACCACTTGAACCCAGGAGGCGGAGGTTGCAGTGAGCCGAGATCGGGCCATTGCACTCCAGCTTGGGCAACAGAGCAAGACTCCATCTCACAACAAAATAAAATAAAATAAAAAGACTTTGCTTTTTAAGTATCATTCTTCAACAAAAGGAATCAGGTGTCCTTGGAAACAGGATTGAGTGTAGGGCTAGAGCAGGCTGAATACAAGATGAGCCCAAAAGTAAAGAAATGCTCACAAAATGATGGGAGCATGTCAAAGGATGCATGAGTCAACTTGAAGGAGCTCCCAGTGGCCACATTTGGGACAATGTGAGCAAAAAGTACACAATGATAGTAATGAATTCTATCCAGCAGAATAAAATAAACATTGATATGACCATACTGAAGTAAAACAAGTAATTAGGTAAATAAATTGGGAGAGCTCTTGCAAGATAATTCCATCTAACAAACTGTAAGTAGAGGGAATCATGAAAATAGAAAAATCATTTGGCAAACAACACAGAAATGATTGTTACAAGCACAAATGCTAAATAAATGGGCAAAAATATGAGAAACAGAAGAGTTCCATAGTCTCAGATGATCTCTCCACACGTTTATTTAATTACAAAAGAAAAAATTATAACTTTGCAGTGGAGATGCTTGGCAGACACCACCTTAACCAAGTAATCAAAGTTAATATCTCCAATAATAAGACATTGGCGTCACATACATCCTGATGTGATGCCCTGAGAAGGGCACAACCTCTGTGATATTTTTGCCAAAAGTGCATGACCTTACTCTAATGATGATGAAACATGAAACCTAAATTGAGAGACATTTTACAAAATACTTGTTGAGTACACTTCAAAAACATCAAGGTCATCTAAGATAATAAGACTGATTGGAGGAGAAAGGAGGACTGATAATGAAATACAACGTGAAGTGTCAGCCTTGTGAAGATAGATGGAACTGTCAAAAGTACTTTGTTATAAAAACAAGCAATAATAAGAAACTTGGAATATTTACACTTCTGGCATGCTTTGGAGACAGAAATCAGGGTTGCCTAAAAGTAAGAGTTTTGCTGGGGTTAGACAGTTGTGACTATGTGGATTTTTAATGGTATATAAGTCCCAGTACAGATTTCCAGAAAAATCATTTAACGATACCTGGTGTGTCTACAAATAGGTAAATCTGTTATGGTACCAAATCCTGTGCCCTGTTTCAAAGAGAGAATTTGGCTGTAAAATTTAAGGGTGTGCTGGAAATTACTAAAAAGCAAACAAAACAAAATATAGATGAGTCAAATGGACAGAATGTGCCAAGGAGAGCAGAGCAATTGTTCAAGAAGCAGGAAATGGATTTGTCTCACTGTTGTTGTGGGTGACTTTCCAAACACTTTAGGGCAGGAGCCATATCTCTGTGTCTTTTCTCTAAGACTTTTGAACTTTATGCTGAGAGAAGTTCTTGAGTACTGTGCTATTTACTAACTTGTTTTAAGAATTGAGTTTGAAATGCTGTGCACACGTGGTCTTCACATTACATGCAGGTGCCCTGCTTGACCCTCTAGCTCTTTTAGAAAAAAAGGACCTATGAAAATGTCCCCACAAAAAGGTTTTTATAATTATTTTTCAACATTTGAATTTTGGAGACACATGATAGAAAACTGTGGACTTGCGACTGATGAAATCCGAGTTTTATTTCTGTCTCTGCCACTAGTTACTATTGAGCCATTGCCAAATAATGTTACTTTCTCAGCTTTGAGTTCTGTCTTTCGTGAAATATGAGAAGGTATATTTCTGGGATGATGGAAAAATCAGATAGAAAATAATGGCCAGGTGCAGTGGCTCATACCTGTAATCCCAGCACTTTGGGAGGCCGAGGCAGGTGGGTCAGTTGAAGTCAGGGATTCGAGACCAGCCTGGCCAACATGGTGAAACCCTGTCTCTACTAAAAATACAAAAATTACCTGGGCGTGGTGGTGCATGCCTGTAATCCCAGCTACTCGGGAGGCTAAGGTGGGAGAATTGCTTGAACCTGGGAGGCAGAGGTTGCTGTGAGCCAAATGCTACTGCACTCCAGCCTGGGCAACAGAGCAAGACTCTGTCAGAAAAGAAAAAATAAAGAAGGAAGAAAGATCTGTGGTATCTACAAAGTACCTTACAAATGAAAAGAAAACAGTCATATGTTACTGCTTTTTCTCTAATTAGAAGAGGATTGCATAGTGAAAAATGTTATATGGATGAAGCATGAAATAGCTGTTGGCACATTAAACCATCTTTTTATAGTATACTTATTACAAAATTCTGTAAGGAAGAAGCTTGAGGATAGTTATCACATCATAGAGAGTTGAGACCTGACTCAGCTCTTTAAGAATTTAGCTTTTTTGCAAGGTTGAAAGCAGAGAGTGGGGTTCTGGAGCCTATTTATTTACTAAAATTGTTATCCATCCTGGAGAAACTTTGCAAAACTGAAGTATTCGTTCATTCTGGTGGAAGGATGAAATGTAGACTATTAAACCAATTTAAGTTGTCTCCTGCTGAAACATTGTGAGGTTTTAGGAAGAATGGCTTAAGTGAATGGGTATTGAATTTAATTTTCCTGATACTATGATAATAAAAAATATTTTTAGTCCAATTGTTTGCTCTTTTGACAATTAACCAGCAAGGTGATTAAGTCAGACTTATGCAGTTCAGATGATGTCCTTTGGAACCACTTCATATGGTTTCAACTAACTAGTTTCATTTCTTGGAGGTGGATGATGCTGGCAGTTTCCCCCTTAATTTTGCATAAAAGGTATATAGTTCCTTAATTACAGACAACTTTCAAAAAGATGAGAGGATAAATCTTTGAGGAAATCACTTTCTTCCCTTTATTCAGATGCCATGAGGGGTTTTTTAAGTCGCTTGGCAGCTTTCTAGATGAGCATTCACTTGTCTGTTTTTAAAACATTCCCTCTTTTTCTGGCCTAAAAAATATGCAAACATGAATTCACATTGTTTTATCTCGTGTGTGTGTGTGTGTGTATGTGTGTATGTGTGTAACTACATATTTCCTAGAGAATTCTATTTTTGTCTTTTTTCTTTCTTTTTTTTGAGCCGGAGTTTCGCTCTTGTTGCCCAGCATAGAGCGCAATGGTGCTGTCTTGGCTCACTGCAACCTCTGCCTCCTGGGTTCAAGTGATTCTCCTGCCTCACCCTCCCGAGTAGCTGGGATTATAGGTACCTGCCACCACACCCGGCTAATATTTATATTTTTATTGGGGGGGCGGGTTTCACCATGTTGGCCAGGCTGGTCTCAAGCTCCTGACCTCAGGTGATCCACCCACCTCAGCCACCCAAAGTGCTGGGATTACAGGTGTGAGCCACTGTGCCCAGCTGAGAATTCTATTTTAATGAAATTATTTTATGTAGTTTCCCAGCCAACACTAGTCCACGATATTTTAGGGCAATAAAATTTATTTCTTACATTGTAATTTATTCTAATGCTACACTAAAGAAATTCTTAACAGGAAATTAGGTGGTCTAAATGGGATCTAAAGAAACAGACTCATAAAAATACTCTAAACAGCGATGGTAAACAACTATGGTGCTGAAACTTGTTTCCTTCCTAGTTCAAAACCATTTCAGAAACTGCAGGAGTGACCTTTATTTCCTTCTCTGTAGCACACACGACTATAATTTCCCATGACTATTTATGGTCTGGACAGCCCTTCTCTAACTTCCTTTTTTTTTTTTTTTTTTTTTTTAAATGTCAACGGAATACGTGTTTCTTTAATGGAAAATGTTCTATTTTGGGGAAGCTGCTTTTCCTCAGATAAGTAATGGAGTTGGTGTTTGTGTGTTGAAGGGGTTGTACAAGATTGAAGAGTTTTAAATTAGCGGACTGAGAACTTGAAGTGACAGTCCTGGTGAGGACTCCTCCTAATAGCCTTTTTTTTTTTTTCTATCCAAGATTAAAAATAACTCTGCCTGGTATTCTGTATTCTTTTTAAGGATGATTTTATTCTTTTTTTTTTTTAACAGATGGCAGAATAGTCCTGAATTGAATAGTGAAAGTTTCAAACCAAAGTGATTGAAATGAGGGAATAGTGTGGCTCATCAACAGGGTTGATCTGGGGGCCAGGGGGAGGCATGGGAGATTTGACCCTTCTAACTCTTGCAGGCGAGTCCTATGTACTGAGCACTGTCTCTTTCCCACCTGCTGCAGCTGCACAGTTGGACATTCGTCATGAATCAGGAGGGTCATCTCTGACTCCTGAGCATGACACAGTCCGTCCCTTTGGAGTGATTTGGAACCTGATCACAGCAAGAATTTGTTGCCGTTCCCCAGCCTTGCATTGTGCATTTAACTACATTTCACAATCACTGTGGAGGATTTTTTTTAATTGTTTTTGACAATTTTAGTTATCTTAGTTATAAAACCATTCTTTATATTTTATCCACTTTTTTTTTGTTGTTTTTGAGACGGAGTCTCGCTCTGTCACCCAGGCTGGAGTTGCAGTGGCGCGATCTCTGCTCACTGCAAGCTCTGCCTCCTAGGTTCATGCCATTCTCCTGTCTCAGCCTCCTGAGTAGCTGGGACTACAGGCACCTGCCACCACATCCGGCTAATTTTTTGTATGTTTAGTAGAGACGGGGTTTCACCATGTTAGCCAGGATGGTCTCGATCTCCTGACCTCGTGATCCGCCCACCATGGCCTCCCAAAGTGCTGGGATTACAGGCGTGAGCCACTGCACCTGGCCTTTATCCACTTTTCACTGTAGCATCTGGAAACTGTGGCAGCATATATATTATCTTGTTTGTTTTAATGTAAAATTTATACAAGTACAATATAAATACAGAAAAGTGGTCAGATCGTAAGTGTAGCACTTGCTGCATCGCCTGAAAGTGAGCACACTTGTGTAACCAGCACCTGGACTAAAAAACAGAACGTTACAATATTCGAAATGTTACACGCTGTCTCGTGGATACTGCCTCCTTTCCCTCCCTACCTAAGAACATTATGATATTCGAAACGTTACACGCCGTCTCCTGGATACTGCCTCCTTTCCCTCCCCACCTAAGAGTTACTGCCATCCTGACTTCTGTTACTACAGAGTAATTTTGCCTGACTTTGAACTTTATATAGTTATGGGATCATGCAGTGGGTCTCCTCTTGTATCTGGCTTCTTTTGGTCATTATGTGTTTGTGAGATTCATCCTGTAGATACATGTTGTTTTAGTTCTTTATTCTCATTGCTACATCATATTATGTTGTTTTAATACAGAGCAAATTTTCTCCTGCACTTGTGAAAGTCGGTAAAATGTGCTTTGGACCTTATACTGAAGAGGAGTCAAGTCACTATGTGATTTAGTTGCCCTGTGATCTAATACTTGTTTTATTAGTATAAGAACCATTTATTATTTATTTATTCACCTAATTTTTATAGAGGCAGGATATTGCTTTGTTGCCCAGGCTGATCTCAAACTCCTGGCGTCCTCCTGCTTTTTTAGCAAGAACTTTTGATTACAAAATAGGAAATTGTTTTTCTCTTCCTTAAGTCAGAATATTAACTTTACCATATCACTTTCTCTTCCACTCCCCGCCAACTATAAAAATAATTGCTTCCTCTTACCTTTGTGCTTCCATAAAAATTGATTGTATCTCTGTGTTTAATACATATAGCTATTGTGTTCATCATAGTTAGTGGATCACAGATACAAATACCTGCTAATTGAACTCCTTGAAGCCAGGGCTTGTCTTTTCAATTCATGTTTCTGATCCCAGCTTCTAATATGCCTAGTATCAAAGCTTTTAGGTTTCTTGAGGGTTTTTGTGACTTTTCAATGGCGTTTTGTTGCATTTTGTCATTGTAGCCTGAGATTCCTGAACGCATCTGCAAACAAACTGGAAAGCCTTCCTCCAGCCACACTTTCCGAAGAGACAAACAGTATCTTACAAGAGTTGTATTTGACAAATAACAGCCTCACAGACAAATGTGTGCCCTTGTTAACGGGACACCCCCATTTGAAGATCCTTCACATGGCCTATAACCGACTTCAGAGTTTTCCAGCAAGGTAAAGGACAGTTGTAAAGCTGTGTTCTGAATTGCATTCCTCAAAGTGTATTCATAGAAAGGTGAAGGCTGAAATATTTATTTCCCAGGTGATGTCAAGTTTGTTTGCTTGTTCCTGTTCCATTCACAGTTTCCTTTATGTAAGCTATGATGACATTTCCCTAAAGACAAGTAGATTGGTTTTCCTCGTATGTGTCCAAAGACCTAATCACAAGAATGTGTTCTTAAGATTTTGAAATAAAATGTGTTGTTTAGCAGGTATGTTTTTTCTTTTACTTCTTTTTAACCAGTCAGATTAATTTTTTAAAAAACCATTATCCTAGAGCCAGGTGTGGCAGTGCGTGTCTGTAGTCCCAGCTACTCGGGAGGCTGACATGGGAGGGTCACTTGAGCTCAAGAATTCGAGACCAGCCTGGGCAACATAGTGAGACCCTATCTATTAAAAAATAAAGTAAATAATAAAGTTTCCAAAAACATTAACCTAATAGGGTATGTGGGAATTAGAATGTAAACCAGGAACCTGAAAATCCTTCATTATCTACCAACTTTTATATTCATATTCATGATGTATAGAACAGTGATAGACTCCACTACCACAGAAACTGTAACATTGCAAATTATGGCTGTCAAAGTAGTCCATTTTTAATTTGTTTTTACTTTAATTTCTAATTTTCAGGGAGCAGTGACATTATATCTAGCTTTGAGTGAGTCTGCATGCTGAGCCTGCTGTGAGGATTTACCCTGTTTCCATTTCATTGGCTTTTATCCATCTAACAAGTTAGGGCTTGGAACACACACCCACACATCAAAGAAGCAAACACTAACCCTTCTGGTATTCTGCTTGGTAACTGCAACTCAGCATTGGGGCCAAATCAAAACACTATCATAGCCTCCCTCTGCTGCCTTCAGGACTACCAGTCTGTTCAAGCCTTTGCTGAAGAAGGAAGGCCCGTGTATGTGTTGACTTAAAGTATTGCTCTGTTTTTGGCGTAATGAAATATTTACTTTCCTCCTCATTTGATATTAATAATTAAACTATTTTATGCTTACGTCCATCTACTTTTACTTCACTGTGGAATGGGGAAGTGATATTTTTGGAAAAAACCACGATAATCACATAACAGCAACCTATCTGAAAGGGCTCATTGTCTTCTTTCAGATGATGAATATCTAAACCCTGCAGAAGAAAGGATCATCACCTCTAATTCTGAGGATATACCCCCAGTGACCCGTGCCAGGTGTAATCACCCACCCTAAGTGCAGAGAAACTTTTAACACACCTTGTAAAAAATCCATCTAGGAATAAATTCTGTCTCCCTGTGGTTGTGATCTGGCTTAGTAGCTCCCCTGCAAACCAGACTACCTTAAGAGCTGGGTCTGTGACCTTGCTGTCTCCTCAGCCTCACATCTCACACAAGGCCCACACTTAAATGGTTGCTGAATTAAAGAACGGGACCACCATCTGGTCATTTTGTCTTCACATCTTTTGCCACCTTCTTTTTATGTGGCGAATTGGAACTTTCTTTAACTTTTTCTTTTGGGGGGCCTGTTTTCTGTGCTTTTAATCATTTTTCATGCACCATTACCCATTAGTTTCAAGGCACAAGGGCTGGCATCTGCTTCTGGTGAGTCTTCAGGAAGCTTACAATCATGGCAGAAGGTGAAGGGGAGCCATTGTGTCACATGGTGAGAGAGGGGGCAAAAGAGATGCCAGGATCTTGTATGAATGCACAGCATGTGAATTCTCTGATTACCATGGGAAGGGCATCAAGCCATTCACGTGGTATCTGCCCCATGACCAAAACACCTCCCACCGGGCCCCACCTCTAACATTGGGAATCACGTTTCAACATGAGATTTGGAGGGGACAAATAATCTAAACCATATCACTATATTTCTTTCAAAATATAACATATTTAAATAATATTCTTAGAAATTCGGGCTATCATAGATGGATTACTTCATAGTCTGTGTATGTATTGTTTGTAGTATATTCTGATACCACACTGGATGTATATGATATTAAAAGGTCTGACTTCATAAGATAAAAACTTAGTTTTTACTGTATCTTAGGCATATATTTTCAAGATAAACAAGGTAATTTTTATATTTGAAAGATGACAGAAAAATAATACAGAGTTTTTTTTGTTAAATTGTTTAAAAGTGTATTGTGACAAATGAAACTATAACAGGTAGAAACAATACCGAAAAATGTAAACTATTATTCAGCTTATGAGTCTGAGTCACGCTAATGGGGAATCCTGTGCTTCTTGGAGTCTAGCATCAGCAGGAGTGGTAAAAGGGTCAAAAAAGTGCCAGATACTATTACAGTGATTGCAGAGGTGGAGGCATTGTTTTTTCTTTATAAATTTATAAAGAATGCAAGAAACCCTGATTCTGGAATTTTTCTTTAGTTGGTTATTGTAATTATTGATGAAGATTATAGATGAGGAGGATTGAACAATAAAAGACATTCTTAAACGGAAGTATTAAATTAATTACATTAGAACATATTATTAAGATAAGGTTGGAAAGATTCCTTCTTGGTAGATGTTTAGAACAATTGAGAGAAATGTCTTTTGGCCCTGGTGTGAATTTGGGCTCTGCCAGAAGTCCAAGAGGTGATCCAAATGAGCTTTTAACACCCCTTGCTCCTTACCACCACTTTGTATTCATCAGTGATGTCAGAGGAATTGGGGGAGTGGGGGTTGAAGAAAAAGCTTATCTTAATACAAACTATAGACCTGTTCTCTACCTCCCCCTTGAGTTTTCAGTGCCACTACAAAGAAATCATACTCTCTGAGCTCTTTTAAGGCAGTTATATTGGATTAGTGCTGGCTTTTGACCCATTTAAATAGTGTTTTTATTAGTGTTCAGACCAAGCTATACAGTAACATGATTATTGCCAGGGTAACTTAATTTCCACACAGACTTTTAGGAGGAAAAGGGCATCAATTTTCCTTCTTGTTGACAATTTGAAGAGTTGAATAGTTTTTGTTCTGTAGTGAGAAAGGAGCTGTTAAAATATTTCACTACTCCAAAATGATAGTGAAAAAATGGTCTTGTTTGTAAAAATGACTGTTACAAATGAATCCTTAAAGTCATAGCAATTTAATTCATCCTTTGATTCTCGTCATGTATTATTTTAATTGCTTTATTTTCTCTTTTTTTAGTAAAATGGCGAAACTGGAGGAACTTGAAGAAATTGATCTCAGTGGGAATAAGCTGAAAGCCATCCCAACAACGATCATGAATTGCAGGCGCATGCACACCATGATTGCTCACTCCAACTGCATCGAGGTCTTTCCCGAAGTTATGCAGCTCCCAGAGATCAAGGTATGTGGTTTCATTTCATAAACTCTAAGCTTCAGGTCGGCAAAGAGAGTTGACTTCCTAATTCATCAATTCAGGATGTTTTCATCTTTGTTGGCTTTATTCAGAATGAAGGCCCCCATTAGCCCTTACTTCTTCCTTCCTAACCAATGGACTACACCGTTGAGTCGGCAGAGTTAAAAAACAAAGCAGGCCGGGCGCGGTGGCTCACGCTTGTAATCCCAGCACTTTGGGAGGCAGAGGTGGGCGAATCACGAGGTCAGGAGATCGAGAACATGGTGAAACCCTGTCCCTACTAAAAATACAAAAAAAAAATTAGCCGGGCGTGGTGGCGGGCGCCTGTAGTCCCAGCTACTCGGAGAGGCTGAGGCAGGAGAATGGCGTGAACCTGGGAGGCGGAGCTTGCAGTGAGCCGAGACTGCGCCACTGCACTCCAGCCTGGGCAACAGAGCTAGACTCTGTCTCAAAAAAAAAAAAAAAAAAAAAAAAAAAACAAAATACTGGAGCAGGTTTTAGGAAAATTGGATTTCTAGGCTCAGTCCCTCACTTACTGTATGACATGAGGCTACCCACATAGCCACCCTATACTTCTTTATCTGTTAATAGTTCCACTTATTTCCAGGGTGGTTATGAGGCTCAAAGGATGAGGCTGGTGTAATCGCAGTTTGAAAAAGTTAACAGTACCACTACACATCCCTCCCCACCAACTCATCTAGTTAAATAGCACACCCCACCATAGTAGCCCACTAGTGGTAATTCCCTATATAGACAAAGCATCATTGCTGTCACCAAACATTGATTTCAACTGAATGAAATTGGCAGAGCAGATATTCTTGTCATTTGACAAGTAAGGACACTGAGGTGCTGAAAACTGAAGAGATCTGTGTAAATTAAGACAGCAAATTGGTAGCAGAGGTAGTCTGCAAGTCCTGACTGCTGACTTGAGGTAGACTCATGGGATGAAACCAGTTCACTAGAATGAAAGCCATGTTAACAACCATGTGTTCCTATTTTGTTTCTTTTTTGGAGGGAAATAGTACAGAAGTAAAAAGTTCTTTATATACAATGTAGTTTTTCATTTGTATCTTAGCATTTCTAGTTATCGATTTTATGCTTAATGAAAAATAATTTGGTGGTTACAGACTTGGAGCATATTCTAATCTCCTGACAGGGAACAAGAGTAGTCCAACTTAGCCATTCTTCACTTTCCAGGCACTTGCTGATATAAACCTTGTGTTTCAGATTAAGAAAGCAAATAGACACTTGAAGACATTTTAAATGGCTTGCATAACTTTTTTTTTTTTTTTGAGGTGGAGTTTCACTCTTGTTGCCCAGGCTGGAGTGCAATGGTGCAATCTTGGCTCACTGCAACCTCTGTCTTCCGGGTTCAAGCGATTCTCTCACCGCAGCCTCCCTAGTAGCTGGGATTACAGGCGCCCGCCACCATGCCTAGCTAACTTTTGTATTTTTTTGTAGAGACAGGGTTTCACCATGTTGGCCAGGCTGGTCTCGAACTCCTGACCTCAGGTGATCCACCCGCCTCGGCCTCCCAAAGTGCTGGGATTACAAGCGTGAGCCACCACGGCTGGCCGGCTTACATAACTTTTTATCACAACAGTTTTTACACATTTATATGGTTGAGATGTGTACAAGCCATTTTGTTTGTGTGTGTGTGTGTGTGTGTGTGCATGCATGTGCATGTATGCTTTAAGCCACGAAATGTTTTACTTTGGGCTTTAAGAACACTGTCTCACACATCACAGTGGCATTTTAAGATGTTTGTTATAAATTTCTAGAATTTGGCCAGGCGTGGTGGCTCACGCCAGTAATCCCAGTACTTTGGGAGGCCGAGGCGGGCAGATCATGAGGTCAGGAGATCGAGACCATCCTGGCTAACACAGTGAAACCCCATCTCTACTAAAAATATAAAAAATCAGCTGGGCATGGTGGCTCACGCCTGTAGTCTCAGCTACTCGGGAGGCCGAGGCAGCAGAATGGCATGAACCTGGGAGGCAGAGCTTGCAGTGAGCCAAGATCGCGCCACTGTGCTCCAGCCTGGGCAACAGAGCGAGACTCTGTCTCAAAAAACAAACAGCAACGACAACAACAAAAATTTCCAGAATTTTTACTTTCTGTATAGTAACTTTCACATTGAGGAAGAGCCATGCTCTGAAGGGAGACAGACCTCCAGTTGGATCCCAGCTGAAAATTCACTGCTCTGTTTCCTCGTATGTTAAAGAAAGAAAAGAATTGGTACTTCCTTCATAGTATTGTTGTGGAGATGAAATGAAATAATACATGTAAAGCATTTGAAATAGGAATGTCACATAGGAAGAACTCCCTAAATGTTAGCCATTATTAATCAACACATGCTCTCAATGTGGTTCATCTGTGATGTTGATTATATAGAGCAACTATTTTGGCTGAAACTCAACAAAATCCCAGAAATTTATTACTTAAGCAAATGTTTATTTGCCTTTTAGCACAGGAAAGATGTTGTCAGCTAGACTTTCCAGGGTTTCCTCAGCTGCCCATTACTTGATACAGTGGCTGTGCTGTGCCATCTTTTACCGGGGGTTGTTAAACTGGTCTCTATGTGTAGTGCAGGTGAAATTCCAGCACAAGAGAAAGTGAGAGTCTCAAGATTAAATCTATTTGCTGGTCTTAGTGTCTGTACCTGTCTTTTAATGTTATAAACTCTTAAATGTAGATTTAGATTCTTGTTTTGGGGTTCTTTGTTTGTTTGTTTAAGTATCTGGTTTAAAATACAAATAGAGGCCGGGCTTGGTGGCTCACATCTGTAATCCCAGCACTTTGGGAGGCTGAGGCAGGTGGATCATGAGGTCAGGAGTTCGAGACCAGCCTGGCCAACATGGTGAAACTCCGTCTCCACTAAAAATATAAAAACAAGTCGGGCGTGGTGGTGGGCACCTGTAATCCCAGCTACCCAGGAAGCTGAGGCAGGAGAATCACTTGAACCCGAAGGCAGAGGTTGCAGTGAGCCGAGATTGCACCACTGCACTCCAGCCTGGGCAACAAGAGCAAAACTCCATCTCAAAAAAATAAATAAAATACAAATAGAAATTTAGGCCAGGCGCGGCAGCTCCTTGGGAGACCGAAGCAGGTGGATCACCTGAGGTCAGGCTTTCGATACCAGCCTGGCCAATATGGTGAAACACCGTCTCTACTAAAAATACAAAAATTAGCCAGGTGTAGTGGCATGTTCCTGTAGTCCCAGCTACTTGGGAGGCTGAGGCAGGAGAATCACTTGAACCCAAAGAGGGAGGCTACAGTGAGCCGAGATCACACCAATACACTCCAGCCTGGGTGACAGAGTAAGACTTCATCTCAAAAAAAAAGAAATGTAAATGTTTTTAGATTATAACTAGATTTTGCAAAACACAAATTTTGCTGTATGAAAACTAATCCTCTCCTAGACTCTTGCTTGGATTCCTGGATTACAGAATCAGTACCTTTGTTGCTATTGAATTCCTTCCCCTGTTGTCTTCTCTCTGTACCTGCTTTACAACTCCTTTTCAATTTTACGTCCCATATTTTTAAATGGTTTCCATTTTTTTGCTCTTTGATTGATTTTCCCCCCAGCTATTACACCTTAGCATTTTTCTTATGTTAACAATATCCATTCTTGCAGACTGAGCTCCTCCATTACCAGTAGATAGAAGTTTTGTTGTTGGGATTTTTTGGGGGACTGAGCAATATCAAGTATCCTTTATGTACAAACATGTAAATGTTTCATCCCTGGACAGATAGTATTCTTGAAAAAGATAGTAGTTATATTGTTTCAGAACTCTGAATTGATATTTTTATGTCATATGAGAATATTTTAAGTTGCAATATAAGTATTTATGTATATTTGAATATCTAAAAGAAAATCTTGTAAAAATTGTGCGTATCTTAAATGATAAATATACCTATGAAAGTCTTCATTGTAAACTGTGCCTATTTTTATGTATTTTATGTAAACTAAGCATATTTTTAATGTAAAAAGTAATTTCATTTCTGTGGTGATATATTCCAACCTGTATTAAAATTTTATTATTGAGTTAATAACTCTAGATTACATTCACACTGTTTCTTGAAAATAAAGTGCAGCAGGTGTTACTTGTAAAGCATCTCATAAAGGTATTAAGATCATTGCAATTTTAAAAACTTAGCAGATAACATTTCAGAAAAGATAACATCATGGAGTATTTAACTAGCTAGTTTCACCAAGCATTGTTATCTTTTCAGACATTAAAAGAAAGTGATTATTCATAGCTTTGTTACCAAAGTTTTAAAAACAGTTATTGTTTAAAAGAGCAAACAAATCTCCAAACTGAGATGTATGCTAAAATATGTTTTTAAAACACCTGAATAATTAATTATTCATGTACACCTTAAACTATTTGCACCATCTAATCTTGGATAAAATTGAGCTCTAGCATTTTTTTCATTTTGATATATCTAATGATATCTGTAAAGTGATCATCAGATGTTAATTTCTGTATTTGGATAGGGAGGTTATGTAAGTTATTAGTAGGAAAAATAAAATGAGTTTTTCAGAATTTTCCAGTGAGCCTGAGTGGATCATTAGTGTTACTATCCTCACCTTTGTTTAGCCCTTTCGCACTGATCTTCCAAACCCCTACCACCAGTCCAGTTTTGCTTGGAGCAGATTGTGTTCTCTTTTGGTTCTAAAACAGACAGACCTCCCTCTGGATACAGATTAGCTCTTGATCGTCTAGTAAGGAAAACAAGATCTGAGTCACACAGACACCAGGCTTGGTTTGGCTGGACCTGGACCTAAGTCCATGCTAAGGCTGCTCATGGCTGAGGAACCTCAGAAGCAGAGGTGGCCATGGATATGGCACTTGTTTCTCCTTCCACTGAACTGCATAGCAGTCACATTAGTAATATAGTAATTTTGCAACAAAACCCAAGCTATTAGTTAATAGTGACCTATTCTAAACCCTTCCCCTGCTTTTTTTGACATAGGGTCTCTGTCACCCAGGCTGGAGCCAGGTGTTCTAACCCTTTTTTGAAGTGTATTTTAAGCAGGTGAAATGTGTTGATACATGCGGTGAATGAAGTTTGTAATTTGGGATTTAAATATCATATCAGTAACTTCTTTGTCAAATTTCCATGTTCCTGTTGCTTACTGATTCTAAGAACAGCATCTTTTTAGATGTTTTAATTATCTTTAGAAGATTATTTTCATGTTTGTTGCATGCAGTAATAAACTACTTGGCTAAGTTGAGTGAACTCATATCTAAAATCTGTGTTACCTTAACTGGGAAATGGAGTATGAAGTAGTTTTAATATGCTATACTCTTGAGGACAATGGCTATAGGAAGTTTAAACAATAAATTGAATATAGATCAGCTGTCAGTCAGCTAGAGAGAAAACCACAATCCCATAGTCACCATGTAGCCAGACTTGGCTTGGCTGGATTCCAGCAAGCCCTGTTTGTTGTTGTTCTTGTCTCTAAAGTCAAATGAAATAGAGAATATCAGCTCGATCACAAAGACACAAAGAACTTAGGGAAATGGCTGGGTCAGAATGGATGAAAGAAAGTGGGTTGATTCTTGGGGAAGTAGGAAATGGATATGAAGACAGGTCAGGAACCAAGTTCAGGCTTCAGTTGGGTGGCGTAGTTGACCTAATAGACATAAAAACGTCAGCTTGGCATAATGCATATCCAAAAACCTGAAACCAGGAGCAGTCATTATTATGGTGCTGGAATCAAGTTAAGTAATAGTTACTGAGGAAATTTTCCAACCATTGCGGAATCTAATGTCAATTCCTGTTTGGGACAAGGCTTGATACAAGGGCTAAGGAAAGAGGAAGCAAGCAGTGTCTACTGGAAAGTGGCCATTGAAGCCACTCTGCACCCAGCGTCACCAGGAACAGACTAGCAGGAAGTTAAGACTGCATATTATCTCTGTCTTTCAAAATTGGTGTAATGAGTTAACCCAGACTAGTTTTTTTTTTTTTTGAGAAGGAGTCTCTCTCGCTCCGTTGCCCAGGCTGGAGTGCAGTGGTGCGATCTCCACTCACTGCAAGTTCCGCCTCCCGGGTTCACGCCATTCTCCCACCTCAGCATCCCGAGTAGCTGGGACTACAAGCGCCCGCCACCACACCCGGCTATTTTTTTGTATTTTTAGTAGAGATGGGGTTTCACTTTGTTAGCCAGGATGGTTTCAATCTCCTGACCTCATGATCCGCCCGCCTCGGCCTCCCAAAGTGCTGGGATTACAGGCATGAGCCACCGCGCCTGGCCAACCCAGACTAGTTTTGTGTGTGTGTGTTTTTAACTCTGGTTTCAGCAGATCTTTCTAAATTCAAAGCCATGCCCATTCTAACAAAATATTGCATACATTTTACGGAATAGCTTATGTTCTATACAGACGAACAATTAGTCCTTCATGAGCTCATGCATTTTAGAAGGCATCTCTTTACAGAGGCTTCTGGAGAAAGGAGCACCATGACTCAGTCCTCAGAAGAAGTGGTCTGTGAGGTGGTTACTATGGTGCTCTTCAGATCCTGAGGGCAAAGGGAAGTGCACTCATGCACCCAGAAGTCTGGGAGACGCCTGGAAATCACCTGTAAATTTTTTTTGAATTCTCTTTTTCAGTCTAAAAATTCATGCTCATTTTATGTTCTACTTTTTATCATTTCTCTTTTTTTAATGTAAAAATAATGGCTCTTTCCCTTCTCAATGTGAGTAAAACTGAAGCCTCCAGCATGTGCCAGGCATCCTGTAACTTTGTAATATACCATTGAGTACCCTCAAGGGCACACATAATCAATTTTAAGAAGTGATTAAACGTTATTCTTGTCTCCTTCCTGCTGGGCTAGGCACGGTGGCTCATGCCTGTAATTCCAACACTTTGGGTGGCTGAGGTTGGAGGATTGCTTGAGGCCAGGAGTTCAAGACCAGCCTGCACCACATGACAAGACCTTGTCTCTTTGGGGAAAAAAAAAGTGATGATGTAAAGAAATTGCTCAGTTTATACAGCATACATTTTCTTAAAGTCAAAATTTGCAGATAACTTAGTTTTAGTGTTTGAGGAAATTCTGTATTTGAACAAACAGAATACTAAAGATTGTTACCCTGCTTGTCATTTTTATCACCTCAAATTCTTGCCAATTTTAAGGTTTCCCTAGGTTTCTTCAAGGCTTCCCAAATCTAAAATGCAGTTGAGAAAATCATAGACACTGTATGTAAATTTAAAAGGAATGCTTTATACGAGATTAAAGGTCTTTCTTTGCAGCTCCCTATAAGGTGAGGAAGTTTAAACATTAATGCACATTTCTCAGTAATTATATATAAATGTGATTTTTTAAAAAAAGAGGGTCTTGCTCTGTTGCGTATGCTGGAGTGCAGTGGTGCAATCATAACTCACTGCAGCCTCAACTTCCTTGGCTCACAGGAAGCTCCCACCTTGGCTTCCTCAGTAGCTGAGACTCCAGGTGCTCAGGAGCCTGGCTAATTTCTTAAAATTTATTTGGAGATGGTCTTGCTATATTACCCAGGTGGATCTCGAACTCCTGGCCTCAAGCAATCCTTCCACAACAGTCTCCCAAAGTGCTGGGATTACAGATGTGAGCCACTGCACACGGCCATAAATACAATTTTATGTAGAATAATAGTACTACACTTTGACTCTCAGGTCTGTGTTTGGGGTAAAAGGTGAGTTCAGACTGACTCATTCAGTTAATAAACTTACTTAGTTGTATGAACATCCCAGGTTAGTGATCACTTAGCCTTTTATAACACCAAGAATGTATAGTAGTTTAAGAGAATTTGACTAAAAGTTGTATATTGAGAAACAGTACATATGTGTGTATATTTATTTTACTGTTAAGCTAAAATGTTCTAGCATCATAAGAAAGGGAGGCAGTGTAGACTGCTTCTGTATGAGACACGATCTATAGGATCCACAGTTCATTATCTGATCCCTCTGCCTGTCCAGCCTTATCTTCTGCTCTGGGGCCCAACAGTCTCCAGCCTCAGCAACCGCTCATAGTGAGTTTCCTGATATGCCACACAAACGTTATTCTTGTCTCCTTCCTTCTGTACCTGCTATTAGCTCTCCCTAGATGTCCACCTGTTCTCACATGCCTGATTAACTTTGATTCTGCACAAAAATCTTCTCTGGAAAGGCCTCTGTGGGGTCTTGTTATCTGTCCCTGGGCTGCCATGACCTGTGCATACTTCTGCCATATCATTGATCATACCAGCTAAAGGTGTATTGTTTATTTTCCCCCGCTATTCTGGGAGTTCCTCAAGGGCAGGGACTGTGTCTGCCATCTCCGTATGTCCCTGATGTTGGCTTATTGCCTGCCGATTTGTAGGTCCTTAATACATGTTCTTTTGAAAGAATACTTGCATTTATTTACTTCTTATGAAGTCAGTAGGGAAATATGTTATACACTAGCAGCTTTTACCTTGCAAGGGCAAGGAAATTCAGACTGCAATTGGGATCCTCATTTTTGGAACTGACTGTGCCATTGGGGAGCACGGTGGAGGTGGTGGACTGGGGATAGTCTGCAGGAAGGAAGGAAGTAGGGTGTTACAGAATCTAGCAGCTGGTAGGTTAAGTTGCCATTTCAGGGCAGTACAGGCAGCTGTTTGGCAGATGATATATAATACTTTGCTATGAATATTGATATGCCTGTTTCTTTGGTAATGTTCTGAGGAAAACATAATAAAGATAGGCTCCATGCAGCTTTTGTGATAGTTAAACTATACATCAAATTGAATTTCTTTTTCTTTAAGATATAATGACTGTTTTATGCTCTTACCTAAATGTGTTTGTAATGATTTTCCTCTAAATCAAGAGTTCTTCTCAGCTATGAGTTATCTCACTTTTTCTGAGGGTTGCATAATTTTTGGGGCATTCTTACCAGAATTTTGATTATAACAAAGTAATTTTTGTTAGCTATCTTCTAGAGTGGGCCTGAAAGAGGGAAAGATAATTTTCTTTTAGTCATGTTTTAGCCAGATTTAACATTCTATTTAATATATTTTTAAGAAAGTTGTAGTACACTAACCATAGAGGTACATATATTAACAATATAAAGTATCTTTTTTTTTTCCAGTTTCACTCAAATATTTTCTATTTGCTTAGTGGTAACCATTATAATGATTCAGCCAACAAGTGTTTGTGGAGTACCTCAGCAGTCAGCCTATGTTGAGGACTGTTGAAAGAACATGACAGAATGCTTCTAAGCGTGTTGCTCACTGTGTTAACACTGGGAGGGCAGCACCAGATACCAACATCCTGTAATTTTTTTTTTCAACTTTCTATAATTTCTGCGAACGAAGCTCCTTCCTGTGTGCAGAAGTATAAAAGGGTGTTTTTGCTTATCTGCCGTTAAAGAAAATGGTTGCATTCTTATGTAGAAATAAACAATGATATTTAAAATGTATTAAAATTGCATTACAATGCTATTTATTCTATGCTGAACTTAACCTAAGCACTGGTATCTCAGTTCTCATCCTAGCAGATTTAATTACTGAAACACCTTACAAGAGTCCTTCATAAATTCATTGAAAAAATGATTGTCACGTGCCAGGCAATCATTTGTTCATTTGTTCATCCTTTTAATGAAGCCATTTATTGAACATCTACAATTTCCAGTGCACTGCGCTTAGGATATCCGGGGAGAAACAGCAGCAATCCCTGCTCTCTAGGAGGCCATAGTCTCTTGGAAGAAATAAGTAAGCAGATAATTATAACAAGGGACACCGAATTGAAACAGGTTGTAGTAGAGTTGGCACTGAGTTGAGTCTTAAAAGGAATCAGGCATATTGCACCAGATGAAAAGCAAGAAAAGCATGAAGAAAAGGGTTCCAAGCACAGAGAGAAGCATGTGTAAAGGCACAGACAGATGAAAGCATGTCACATGCACAAGCTGCAGGCACTCTGGCATGGGTGGAACATGGAGTGTGGAGTGTGTGCAAAGTTGGGGATGCCTTGTTGGACATTGTGAGGAGTTTGATGTCGGGTTGAAGGACACCTGGGAGCAGGCTGACAGACTGAAGCTGGAGTGTGAGTAGGTGGAGTAAACCACACTGAGAAACCATCCTGACAGCATACAAAGAGTGCATCGAGGGAAGCAAGACCAAAAGCAAATTTCTGGTGCAGCCAGAGCCCTCCAGGGGAAATGGGATGCAGGTCAGTCCAGGGTAGTGGAGCTCGACGGAGGGGAACTGGCTGCAGTGAATCAGAGACTGTGAATCAGAGACTCTGTCACAGGAGCCTTGGGGAGCAAACAGTCCTGGGCAGAGGGGAGGCACAGGAACATCATCTCTAAGAAGGTCTGCGTTACAGCCTCCAGCATTATCTTCATAATTAATTAGTTACCCTACTGAACTCATTTCATAATTTGATAATTTAGAGAATGAGCTATTTTATATCTGTAGAAACAATGTTTATCAATTTCATAAAATTTAGTATTGCTGCAGAATGCCTTTAATCCTTGACCAGAGGCATTTTCTGACCCCTGAATTTGTTTCTGTCAACTATTTGCATCCTAAATTACTCACACTTATTAGCTCTTTATTTCCTGTCCCATCAGTGTTCAGTAGATTTTTTATATTCCCATTTGTTGTCCTGCTGTGCTGACGTGTACTGACTCTGTTGGTAGCATGTCCCATTATTACCCAGTATTATCGGGTATCAGTTTTTCATTAAACTCTGGTTGACTGTTGATGTAACCATTATTTATAATTGAAAAAAAAAAGCAAAAAAGAGATGACCATTTTCTCGAATATTAATAATTATGTTAAGTAAATTAATGTACATCTACTAGAATTAGTATGGGGCTATTAAAGGTGGTGGTATATTAGGGCATTCAGGCTGCTATAACAACATGCCTTAGACTGGATAATTTATTAACAACAGAAATTTCTTGCTCACAGTTCTAGAGGCTGGGAAGTCCAAGATGAAGGTACCAGCAGATTGGATCTGATGAGGCCCCATTTCTCATAGATAGTTCCTTCCATGTGTGCTTGTCTGGTGGAAAGAGTGAACAAGCTTGCTGGGCCTGTTTTATAAGGCCACTAATCCCATTCATGAGGACAAAGCCCTTATGACCTAATCTGTTCCCAAAGGCCCCACTTCTTAATAATACTGTCACGTTGGGGATTAAGTTTCAGCATATGATGGAAATTTGTTGGGGGACAAACATTCAGACCATACCAGATGGGAATGAAGATGGGGAAAATGGTTACAGTAGAGTGATAGAAGAGTAAATGAAATTGCACCTACGTTTGAGATTTTTAAGGCTTTTTAAAAACATGTATGAATAAGGCTATAAGGAAAAAAAAACAGAATGCTAACCCTGGTTGTCTTAGGATGGTAGATTTAAGGGTGTATTTTTCTGAGCTTTTCTTTGTGCTCAGCTTTTTGTGGATAATGTGGTTATAATGCTCTCATAATAAAATATGATTATTTAGAATGGCAATATAATTTTTTTCATTGCTACTATTTGGAAGCAACTGTATGAAACATTTTGTGTGAAAGCATTGTGTTGTTTGAAGTCTGTTGAAAATATATTTATCCAGAAATACAGGTTTTCATTTTACCCAATCTCTACCCTTCCCCAATCCCTACTAGATTTAAATTCTTTGAGAATTTTTCCAAATAAAAGGAAGATTTTGTCCACTTTTAAGATCCTGAAGTTCTTGAGTATAATCTCCCTCCTCCCTTTTTTTAAAGGACTGAAGAGAGAACAAAACAATTCCCCTTTGATCGTTTCTGTGAGCACTTTTGAAACTTACAATAAGGTACTAATTCAGCCAGATAATTGAATGCTCTCCACCCCATACTATATACTATATGTATTCTGCATTCTCATATCTAGAGCGCTGACCACTCCATTTCTCTTGTGTATGGTGAGCCTTCTCCACCTAGGTTCTCTCCTCCCTGAACACAAGCGCAGCCCCTCTTTTTACAGTACACCTTATTTAAGCTTTACATCAGTTTTGTGAGAAAGGAGCTATAATTTCTACTTACAGGTAAAACTTGATTTTTTTGTAACCAACATGACCCTTTTGTGATTTTTCTTTCAAGTTAAATTAGGCAGGACCTGTTGGAGAGTCCAGATGTTGATTCCTTGAGGGTAGGATCCATACTTGACTCAGCCCCTTTTTTGATACAAATTAGGCAGGATTACCTGCTCGTCTTGCTTTTTCCAATTTCTTATTCAGCTTCTTTTGAAATATCTTCTCATTTTGAGTGTGTGTTACCTGCCTTTTCCTTATTTTACATGTTCTTTTCTTTGTTTGTTTTCTGTTTTGTTTTTTTTTTTGAGACAGGGTCTTGCTCTGTCTCCCAGGCCGGAGTGCAGTGGCGTGGTCTCTGCTCACTGCAACTTGTGCCTCCTGGATTCTTTCTTTCTTTCTTTCTTTTTTTTTTTTTGGTGAGACAGATTTACTCTTGTTGCCCAGGCTGGAGTGCCATGGCGCAATCTCGGCTCACCGCATCCTCTGCCTCCCAGAATCAAGCGATTCTCCTGCCTCAGCCTCCCTAGTAGCTGGGATTACAGGCATGTGCCACCACGCCTGGCTAATTTTGTATTTTCAGTAGAGACGTGGTTTCACTGTGTTGCCCAGGCTGATCTCGAACTCCTGACCTCAGGTGATCCGCCTGCCTCTGCCTCCCAAAGTGCTGGGTTTACAGATGTGAGCCACTGTGCCCGGTGCACCTGCCGGATTCAAGTGATTCTCATGCGTCAACCACCTTGAATAGCTGGGATTACAGGCTTACGCCACCACCTGGCCAATTTTTGTATTTTTAGTAGAGATGGGGTTTCACCATGTTGGCCAGGCTGGTCTCAAACTCCTGACCTCAAGTGATCCACCCTACTCGGCCTCCCAAAGTGCTGGGATTACAAGCGTGAGCCTCTGTACCCAGCCTTCTTTGTTTTTTGTTTTGTTTTAAGAAATTCCTTTAAAGTTCATTTTAATGTTTGAGCTATAGTTCTCATGGCATGGAGATTTTGTGAGCAATAAGAAAATCCATTAGGATTTTTTAGTTAATGCTTAATTTTAAACGTGGAGATAAACTTAAGTGGAAAATATAGGAAGAATAAAGAACATGGATTTTCTGTGTTATTCAAAGAAAATAAAAAAAATTTTTTTTGCATTTAGCAAAATCTATTTTA
This sequence comes from Nomascus leucogenys, assembly GCF_006542625.1. Lineage (NCBI taxonomy): Eukaryota > Metazoa > Chordata > Mammalia > Primates > Hylobatidae > Nomascus > Nomascus leucogenys. Next base: position 16,784,128 of record NC_044384.1, on the reverse strand, counting down.
AATGTTTATGGCAAAGTAACAGATAAGCCTCCTTTTCCACATTTGTCTAGTATATTATAATGAATGGTTAGACTGATTTGCATGCAAAGGGTAGGAGTATAGAACTCCCTGAAGAACTTCTCTAGACCATCTCTTTCTTGTTTGCACTTGTTCCTTTGTCAGTGTGTGGACCTGAGCTGTAATGAGCTAAGTGAAGTCACATTACCAGAAAACCTGCCTCCCAAACTGCAGGAGCTAGACCTGACTGGAAACCCTCGCCTTGTCCTTGATCACAAAACCCTGGAACTACTGAAGTAAGTATTCTGTAAAGCACTGTATCCCCATCATTGTCCACTGGCAATGGGATTCATATCTTAGTCAAAATGGGAAACAAAATATGAAGCATCATTGACTTGTTGGCTGTGTTAACACACACAACAGGATATACAAGATGCAGGGAAGCAATGAACAACCAAGATGTAACTTAAATCTCAGTAGTCATTGGTAACGTGGTTGTGACAGTTAATGCAAATGTTAAGGAAGGATTTTAAAAGAGATGGATGATATAGGGAAAATTAACAGTGTGGCACTGAAATCCAGGTTATTTAAATAAAACCGAGAATGTGGAGTAGTTAGATCCTACCAATAGTTAAATCTTCACGGTTTGGGAAAGAGTTCATCGATGCTGTTTCATTCTTGATATTGATAAAGAATTAGTGGTTGGAGTTTTCTATGTAAAACCTTAAAGGTCTGCAGTAGGAAAGATGTCTTAATGAGAATGTTCATCATAGAACTCTAAATGTCTACTAAGAATTAAATAATGTTCCACAATTGAATATTACAAAGCCATTTAAAATTATTTAGAGCTATATTACTAACTCAAAAGATCTTTACAGTATATTAAGTGAAAATATTAATAAAATTCACAAAGAAGTTTTATAGTATAATTCAATTTTTGCAATATAAATTTGTGTGCATTGGGTATATGTACATGTGTATGCATACACACATCTAGAAAATACCTGAAAGGATATATAACAAGACTTAAAGTGGTGTTATTCTCTGGATAATAGTATTATGGGTAGTGTTTATTTTCTTCTTTAAACTTTTCTGAATTTTCAGAATTTTTTGGGGTATATCAGTAGCAGTTTTAAACATTGTCATACATTAGTCATTATGCATGCCATATATGTTTATTCAATGTTGGAATATTTGTTGCTGAAAGTCATCTTCCATTATCTTAAGAAAATCAGAAAAGAACAGTAGAATTTTGATGAATGGTCCGTTAATACTATCCTAGGCTGTAGTGCAAACCAAAGTTTGAAAAGCAGTTAAAGTGATTCCTGGATAGAATTGGCCTAATTAGTGCCTAATTTGTTGGCATTTTAGTACTTGATGAGAAAATTAATTTTGATACATGGTTGAAAAATACTGCCAGAGTGTCCTGAGGAAGGCGTAGAGACTGAGGTTCTCTCCATTGTTGGTCACATGTATGAAACCTTGGCCTAAACCCCTCCATCTGTCCAGACCTAAAAGATGAGAAAAAAAATGGCCTACATGATCTTTAAGGTGCTTTTTAAGATCAAGAAAACATGGATTATCAAAATACATCATCTTTAAACAGATAGCTTTTTAGTATTTTTTACATGTAGGATACAAAAATTTTTGAGCATTTTTTACAAATAAAATTTAAAAATAATTGTACCAAAATTTGTTAATAAATGGAAGTAGCCACTTAGAGAAAAATTAAAGTTGCATTCCTTTTTTTTTTTTTTTGAGACGGAGTCTCGCTCTGTCTCCCAGGCTGGAGTGCAGTGGCGCAATCTCGGCTCACTGCAAGCTCCGCCTCCCGGGTTCACGCCATTCTCCTGCCTCAGCCTCTCCAAGTAGCTGGGACTACAGGCGCCCGCCACCACGCCCGGCTAATTTTTTGTATTTTTAGTAGAGACGGGGTTTCACCATGGTCTCGATCTCCTGACCTCGTGATCCGCCCGCCTCGGCCTCCCAAAGTGCTGGGATTACAAGCGTGAGCCACTGCGCCCGGCCTAAAGTTGCATTCTTATATCACACCAAAATCCAGCTGAAATAGTTGAATCTGTAAAATTAAATGATTTTTAAAAGTAATAAGAAATCATATGAATATCTTCACAAGTTAGAAAAAGACTTTTTAGGCCAAGAAATGAAGGGAGTAAGTTGCAAGAAAAGAAATCAGTACATGTAGATTGGTTTCAATATGTATGTCATATATGTTTACACATAAATATACTTTTTATACATAAAAGTGTTAAATGTCTATTTCCTATTTCAGAAACTCTCAAGAGTAAATATAAATGGCAAATGACAAACCAGGAAGAGAAATATAAAAAATAAAAGCATTAATATGCTTACTAGAAAGTGTTCTTATAGATAAGAAAAGTACTCAAACAGAAAATAAACCAAGGACATTAACATTTAACAGAAGCAGTACAAATAGTTACATGAAAAGATGTTCAAACTTATTAGTATATCAAGCAAATACAAAATAAAATATTTGAATAACATTTCCCCCCTCAAATTGGTGCTGCTGAAGGAGTATAATTTGGTATTACACTCTTCTTAAAAGCAGTTGTCGGCCGGGCACGGTTGCTCACGCCTGTAATCCCAGCACTTTGGGAGGCCGAGGCGGGTGGATCACGAGGTCAGGAGATGGAGACCATCTTGGCTAACACGGTGAAACCCCGTCTCTACTAAAAAATACAAAAAATTAGCCAGGCGCGGTGGTGGGCTCCTGTAGTCCCAGCTACTCAGGAGGCTGAGGCAGGAGAATGGCGTGAACCCAGAAGGCGGAGCTTGCAGTGAGCCGAGATGGCGCCACTGCACTCTAGCCTGGGCAACAGAGCGAGACTCGGTCTTAAAAAAAAAAAAAAAACAGTTGTCGTACGCATCAAGCTTTTTAAAATATTCACTTACTCAGACCAAAGTTTCCTATAGCAAAAAATCATAATACTCCTTAAAATGTTACCTTCTGTTTAACATCTGGAAGGTTGTGGATTCTTAATGACTTGGAAGATTTTCCGTATATTATTTGCACTTTTAGAGGGTTGGTTTATTTGTTTTATGTGAGCCGGGTAAGTGCATTTGAGGACTCTTATGTGAGATTGAGCTGTGGTTCACAGAACTCTCTCTGAATCATTTAAAGATATACAAGATGGCCGGGCGTGGTGGCTCACGCTTGTAATCCCAGCACTTTGGGAGGCCGAGGTGGGTAGATCACCTCAGGTTAGGAGTTTGCGACCAGCCTGACCAACATGATGAAAACTCGTCTCTACTAAATACAAAAAAATTGGCGGGCGAGGTGGCGCATGCCTGCAATCCCAGCTACTCGGGAGGCTGAGGCAGGAGAGTCGCTTGAACCTGGGGGCGGAGGTTGCAGTGAGCCGTGTTACGCTATTGTACTCCAGCCTGGGCAACAAGAGCGAAACTGTGTCTCAAAAAATAAAAAGTAAAGATATACAAGAGTCAGCATTCATTTCACTTCAGATAGCTGCTCAGCGCACTGTGTTCAGCTAGGTAGAGAAGAGAAATTGCTGCTTCACTAGAAAGAATTATTTGTGTGCTGGAGAGAGGGGGCGGTTAAGAGTTATTTTTTTTTTCCTTTAATAATCAGGCTAGGAAATGGAATTATTTCTCTGAAGACTTTATGTTCTGTAAAAATTATAAATGCCTTTAAAAATGAGCCTTCACTTTTCCCTAGACTTCAGGATGGTATCTTAAGAGCCTTAGGATACGTCTTAAGAAACCTATTGTATTGCTTACTGTTTTAGATGGATAAAATTGAGTACTAGGTCATATGGAGAGCAAATAATGGAGGACTGTCCTTTTTTTTGCTAATACCTCTTTTATTTATAGAATCGAAAACTTTGAAAAATAGATTTAGCGCTAGCCTTATTGTAAAACAAGGTATTAACTTGATTTGGGGATTTTCTATTGGCACTATGATTTATGTTTTTCAAGATAAGATGGAAAGTAAATGTTTGCTAGTAATTGAGAGTAGAAACTTTTCTTTAACCGTATATTTTTAAATTTCAGAAAAATTGCCATCAGTTATTTCTAGATTCAAAGGGAATACAAGTTAGATACTGATTTACTTCTTAGAGCTTTAACTGGTTCTTAGGAAGGATACACAGTATTTGTTAGATTTGGGAGTAATGAGTACCAACAGATAATTTTAATTCTTGTGTTCATGACCAGAACTATGTAGGTGTTGCTTCAGTTGTCAACAAATAATACATATACTTTTTCCCTTGTTTAAATAATAATGAGGGGGAAACTTAGTGGCAGTTTACAAGTAAGAGGACTTATTTCACCTTGTGGTAGCCAGCCTTTTAACAGACTACTTTACATCTGTTAATGACTTCCTGTTTAGGGGCACAGAATGCTTTCTAGAGGCTGATTTTTATTTTATTTTATTTTATTTTATTTTATTTTATTTTTTTATTTTATTTTTTGAGACAGAGTTTCGCTCTTGTTGCCCAGGCTGGAGTACAGTGGCACAATCTTGGCTCACCGCAACCTCCACCTCCCGAGTTCAAGTGATTCTCCTGCCTCAGCCTCCCAAGTAGCTGGAATTACAGGCATGCACCACCATGCCCAGCTGATTTTTTGTATTTTTAGTAGAGACAGGGTTTCTCCATGTTGGTCAGGCTGATCTCGAACTCCCGACCTCAGGTGATCCGCCCGCCTTGGCCTCCCAAAGTGCTGGGATTACAGGCGTGAGCCACTGCACCCGGTGAGGCTGATTTTTAAGAAACGCTATTTGAGAATTTATCCCTTTAGTATTTCTGTTTGGGGTCCTGTTGGATCAATTATGGCATATGAGGGCTGAGGAGAGGTAAGAAATCTCCCAGTTTAAATACATACAGTTAACTTGTAATTTATTAAATACCCTTCATTTACTTTGTAATTTTACATATATGTTTTATTTTATGGTATTAGTCTTAGCATACTTGGCTATACCCGTGAGGAGAGTATTGGAAGCTCCAGGGAACTGCAAGTCCATGATAATATTTGGAGGGTTTATATGGACAGAAATTGGATTTGGAGATGAATATTGCAGAATTCTCTCACATCATCTAAATGCAGTATAATTGTGGCTTAGGTGTTTTGTTGTTGTTCTTTCTGAGTATTCATGGTGTAAGAATACACCCATCCTATTACTTAAGTTTTGTTTTCTCATGCCAAGGCTGAGAGCTGTCCTTGTCATTCCCAGGAGAGAGCAGTCATCTAAAGTGGAATGTGTGAAAGTCTCTAATAGCTGCTTTACGATGCTCATTAAAACTAATTTTCGGGCCGGGCGCGGTGGCTCAAGCCTGTAATCCCAGCACTTTGGGAGGCCGAGGCGGGCGGATCACGAGGTCAGGAGATCGAGACCATCCTGGCTAACACAGTGAAACCCCATCTCTACTAAAAATACAAAAAATTAGCCGGGTGTGTTGGCGGGCGCCTGTAGTCCCAGCTACTCGGGAGGCTGAGGCAGGAGAATGGCGTGAACCCGGGAGGCGGAGCTTGCAGTGAGCCGAGATCGCGCCACTGCACTCCAGCCTGGGGCACAGAGCAAGACTCCGTCTCAAAAAAAAAAAAACAAAAAAACTAATTTTCGTGCTCTGTATATATGCCCCTCGGTTTTCATTACAACGAGTAGCTAGTTCTTGTTGCTGATAAGTATTTCAGACACATTAAACACAGTAAGAAATGTTAAGTACAGAGTGCTTAACAGGTGTATTTTCTATTTCTCGGATAAAGGTAGCAATTTGCACACATTTGGTTTTAATGATTCCTGTTCTCTCCCTGTTTCTCTTGTTAGTAATATCCGCTGTTTCAAGATTGATCAGCCTTCTACAGGAGACGCTTCCGGAGCCCCAGCTGTATGGAGTCATGGTTACACTGAAGCTTCAGGGGTAAAAAACAAGTAAGTCAGATGAAACTTGAGAGGCCTAAGTATTGAAATGCATCCCTGCTCCTTTGAAAAGCTCCTTTATCTTTCTCTGACGCTTGTTTACCAAGCAAAACAGAGATAGTATTAAAGGAGAAGTAGCTTAATTGTGCATATTTAAGATCACTCATGTTGTTGACTATGGAGCTATTTTTACAATCTAAATTAGCTTGGCAGGAGTTTGATGTCCATTGTCTGTAATGTCATCTGCTTGTCTTGCCACCAGGACTTGCCCATCTTAATATCTTTTTCTTCTCCATTTTCTCCACCCTTTCCTCTCTTAGATACAGATGTTGATTTTTCCTGAAAAATGTAACCAGGCTTTTCAGGCTTGCTTGTATTATATGAAGAGGTGCTAATAATTAGTACCTAGACAGGTAAAGAATCCTGTAAATTAGAACAGTCATAATTTAATTAGCTGAAGTATAAGAACACAGAAGTATTGCAAGTAGGGGAAGAACAGAAAGTGGAGGTAGATCTAATAATAGCTAACATTAGTATTCAACCCTGGGCACACATTAGAGTCAGTAAGGTAAGGAAAGTTTTTAAAAAGTTTCCCAACCTAGACTCATTAAATCAGAATGTTTTAAAATCTCTCCCAGGTGATTCTAGTATGGGTCTAGGCTTGAGAACCACCGACTAGCTGAATACTTTTTATAGAAAATAAAAGGTGTGGAATTGTTCCTGCCATTCTGCCTGCTTTTCTTTGGGACAGAAAACTGCATCAACTCAAATTCTGGATCTGACTCATTGATCTTTTCCCCTTTCCCTAAGGTGTCATTTGGCCTTGTACTCTCTAGAGAAGAGTTAACAACTCTGTTCTCTTTGCTCAGAAAAGGCAGAATAACCCGAGGACCTCGGTGTGCCTCAGTTCTGCCTGGGCTCCAGCTACTCCCTGATTTCCATGGACTTTGCACAGTATGTCATTGTGTTGGGGCAGAGGAGAATTCGTATATTCTTTAGAGCACTCAAAGTTTCTTTCTGGAGATCATTACTTTTTAGATCAAAGGATCTTTTATGTCTTCTTTACAAACACCAGTAAATGAAACTGCTCATTTCTGAACACTAATGTGAAATCTAAGATTAGTTTTTAAATATCTCTGTATATTAATATCTATTATCTACTCATGTGTCTTAATAGAGCAAATAACCAATTAGATTTGGGTAGGCTTTTGGGCATAATTCCCCCTTCCGCAATTGTGTCCCATAGTACAATTTGTGTACAGCAAAGTGCACTACAACCCTTTGAATTGTTGTAAAGTGAACACACCCTCAGACCACCACCTGCATCCAGAAATAAAAAATGAACAGAGTCACTGAAAGAGAAAAATAAAGAAATACAAGAAATAGAAAATGGACAGTATTCCAGTAGTCCCAGGCTATGCTTGGCCCTCCCTTTATATTTTCCCTTGCTTTTTTTACCCTTTGGTTTTGCCAATAAAAGTTTCTCGAGAGGTTTTTGTTTGTTTTTTGGTGTTTTTTGTTTTGTTTTTACTTTGTTTGCATTGTCAATAGTCATTTAAACAAGGAGTTTGCTGCTTGCCACCTTGAAAGAAGGGGAAAACTGTGGCTGTCTTCTCTCCAAATCTCAATAGACATCTATTTGCTTCTCTCCCTCCCTCCTTTTCTCTGAGGTGTAGTATTGCCTTCCTGTCAGGTCATTTCAGATCGTTTGGGGAAACCCAAGAGGGAGCTACAGTTGGATAATTAGCCTCTCTTCTTTTTTTTAATACTAAAAATTTTTGTATTTTTAGTAGAAATAGGGTTTCACCATGTTGGCTAGGCCAGTTTTGAACTCCTGACCTCAGGTGATCCACCTGCCTTGGCCTCCCAAAATGCTGGGATTACAGATGTGAGCCACTACTCCCAACCTAGCCTCTTCTTTAGATTAAAAACCAAACAGGAAGCTTCACCAGAAAATAAATGCTAAGAATGATCACCACTGTACTTAAAAAAAAAAAAAAAAGAAAGAAAGAAAAGAAAGAAAAAAAAACTACATTACTGTATTTTTTTTTCTCTTTCATACTACCTCATTCCAACTAGCAAGGGGAGCCTACAGAAGGAAGATGGAATAAAATGACTTTAAAATTTAACTTTGCCACTAATTGCCATATAATTTTGGATAACTTGTTTTTCATAATAAATAGAGGCAAGAATTTCAAAGTATTGAGATAGAAGTCAGACTGTCTGGCTTTGCACCTGGGCTCTATACTTTCTTGCTGTGTGACCATGGGCAGTTTCTCAGTCTCTCTTTAGCTAAAATAAGAAATAAGAAAAAACTACCTATCCTCACGGGGTTGTTATAGGATCATGTGAGTTAATATGTATGACATACTTGAACAATGTGTGCCATATGATAAACCCTACTTAAGTGTTAACTACTAATATTATTAATGATAATGGTCATTCCTATTATTATTTATCCCTGAACTCCTTAAAGGGAGGGATTATATGTTTAAGTTTATATATCTGGTATGTAGCCATGATACATAGCAGGTGCTTAATAATTTTTTCTTTTTATTAATTTATATATGTAAAAGGTATAATCTATATTCAGTAAAATTCACCCTTTTTAATGTACAGTTCTGCAAGTTTTGCTAAAAGAATAGCATCATGTGTAACCACCACTACAGGTTATAGACCAGTTCCATCACCTACCAAAATTTACCCATGCCCCTTTTTGTCAGTTCTTCTCCCCGACCTCTGTCCTTGGCAACTCCTGATCTGTTTTTTAATCTCATTAATTTTGCCTTTTCCAGAATGTCATATAAATGGAATTATATCGTATATGGCCTTCTCATTCTGACTTCTTTCCCATCACATAATGCATTTGAGATTCATTTGTACTATTGCATGTGTCAGTAGTTCGTTTCTTTTCATTGCTTTTTATTGCTGAGTAGCATTCCATTGCGTGGACATATTATGGTTTGTTTTTGTTTTACCCATTCACCATTTGAAGGATGTTTAGATTGTTTCAAGTTTTTAGCAATTGAAAATGCTACAGGTTGCAAACAGTTACACACAGGTTTTTGTATGAATGCTTGTTTTCATTTCTCTTGGATAAATGCCTAGGGATAAGGATTGCTGGGTCATATGGTAAGTGTATATTTACTTTTGTAAGAAACTGCCAAACTGTTTCCAAAGTGCCTGTATCATTTTGCACTCCCAACAGCAATGTCTAAGAGTTCCAGTAGCTACACATCCTTACCAGCAGATGTTATTGTCAGGTTGTTGTTTTGGCCATTCTAATAATAATATCTCATTGTGGTTTTAATTTGCATTTCCCTACTCTTTCCATATGTTTATTTATCATCCATATACCTTCTTTGGTGAAAACTTGTTCATTCACAATCAAATGTGATATTAGCTCTCGGTATTTTTGTAGACACCTTTTATCAAGTTAATTCTCTTCTATATCTAGTTTGCTAAGATTTTATAATGAAATCTTAGTTTTTATAATAAACAACACATTTTGTCCTAGACTTTTTCTGTATCAGTTGAGATGACTGGTTTTTTTTCTTCAGTCTATTGATGTGTTTAATTACATTGATTGATTTTAAAATGTTAAATACACTTTGCATTCCAAGTATAAATGCGTTTGATCACGATGTAGTATCTTTTTTTTTTTTTTTTTTTTTTTGAGACAGAGTTTCACTCTTATTGTCCAGGCTGAAGTGCAATGGCGCGATCTCGGTTCACTGCAAACTCCGCCTCCTGGGTTCAAGCAGTTCTCCACCTCAGCCTCCGGAGTAGCTAGGATTTCAGGCATGCGCCACCATATCTGGCTAATTTTACATATTTTGTAGAGATGGGGTTTCTCCATGTTGGCCAAGCTGGTCTCTAACTCCCGACCTCAAGTGATATGCCCTCCTCTGCCTCCCACAGTGCTGGGATTACAGGCTTGAGCCACCATGCCCAGCCTAAAGTATTATATTTCTTACATGCTGCTAGATTAGATTTGCTGTTAATTTGTTGAGGATGTCTATATTCCATGGTGGATATTAGTCTGTAGCTCCCTTGTGACGTCTTTGGGTTTGGTATCAGGGTAATGCGGCCCTCATAGAATGAGTTGAGAAGTGTTTCCTCATCTTGAGTTTTCTGGAGGAGTTTGTATAAAATTGGTAATATAGCCTTCTTAAATATTTAAAAGAATTCACCAGTGAAGCCATCTGTGCCTGGATTTTTTTTAACCTACAATTTCTTTAAATAGGATTATCTCTTTCTTCTTGAACAAACTTTGGTAATTTGTGTCTTTCAAGGAATTTGTCTGCTTTATCTAGTTTTCAAATGTATTGACATAAGCCTGTTCATAATATCCCATTATTAGGCTTTTTTTTTTTTTTTTTTGAGATGGAGTCTCACTCTGTCACCGAGGCTGGAGTGCAGTGGCACAATCTCGGCTCACTGCAACCTCTCCCTTCTGGGTTCACGCAATTCTTCTGCCTCAGCCTCCTGAGTAGCTGAGACTGCAGGCATATGCCACTACGCCCAGCTAATTTTTTGTATTTTTAGTAGAGACAGAGTTTCACCATGTTGGCCAGACTGGTCTCGAACTCCTCAAATGGTCTGCCCGCCTCAGCCTCCCAAAATGCTGGGATTACAGGCATGAGCCACCATGCCCAGCCCATTATTATGCATTTGAAATCTGTAGAATCTGTAGAGATTTTCTCTCCTCTCTTATTCCTAATATTGGTAATTTGTGTTTTCTTTTTCCTGATCAGTTTGATTTGGTTTATCGATTTTAGTGATCTTCTCAAAGAACTAGATTTTTTGTTTTATTGATATTTCTCTATAATTTTTGTTTCACATTTCTTATGTTTTAATTTTTGTTTTATGGGTTTTTTTGTTTTTGTTTGTTTGTTTTTAAGAGACGGGGTCTTGTTCTGTTGCCCAGGCTGACCTTAAACTCCTGGCCTCAAGCGATCCTCCTGCCTTGGCCTCTCAAAGTACTGAGATTATGGGTGTGAGCTGTCACACTCAACTGCTTTTCTTATTTTTATGATTCTCTTTCTTCTTGCTTTGGGTTTGTTATGTACTTCTTTTTCTAGTTTCTTTAAATGGAAGCTTAGATTATTGATTTGAGACCTCTAATTCTGTAATATAAGCATTTAGAGTTGTAAATTTCTTTCTAAGTAATTTCACTAATATCGTTGGAGAACATGCTTTGTATATGACTTGAATCCTTTAAACTTATTTAGACTTGATTTTTGGTCCAGAATCTTACCTATCTTGGTAAAAGTTCTGTGTGCATTAAAAAAAAAAAAAATGCTGTTGGGTATGGTGCCAGTTAACTCAAGTTGGTTGATATTGTTGCTCAAGCCTCCTACCAGTTTTCTGTCTTCTTCTGTTGATGATTGAGCGGCTATGAATATGGATTTGTCTGTTTCTCCTTGTAGTTCTGTCAGTTTTTGCTTCATACATCTTGAAGCTCTGTTAAGTATGTAAACATTTAGAATGATGTAGCCTCTTGATGAACTGACCCCTTTATCATTATGACTCTCTATTCCTGTAATATTCTTTGTTCTGAAATATACTTTGTCTGATATTAACATAGCCATTTCAACTTTCTTTTGATTAATGTTAGCATGATATACCTTTTAAAAAATCCTTTTGCTTTTAACCTATTTGTCTCATATTTAAAATGGATTTCTTACAGGCAGCATATAATTAGGTCTTGCTTTTTTATTCAGTCTGAATTTTTTGTCTTTTCGGTAGTGTTAAGGCCTTTATATTTAATGAAATTATTGATATGGTTAGGTTAAACCTTCCACCTTACTGTTGTTTTCTATTTGTGCCATCTGTTCTTTATTTCCTTTTTCCTTTTTCTTCATTCTTCTGGATTATTTGTTATGATTTGATTTTATCTTCATTCTTATTCTACCATGTGTCTCTGTGTGTACATGTGTGGCTTGTTTAGAGTTTATAGTATGATATTTAACTTACTACTGTTTACCTTCAAGTAATAGTAATGTCATTTCACATATAAGAACCTTGCAAATATGTACTTCTCCTTCTCCTGTCCTAGCCTTTATGCTGTTGTTGTCATATGTTCTGCTTCTATGTTATAACCTCCAAAATACATTACTGTTATTTTACTTTACTTATTTTCTAAAGCAGTGTTTCTCAACTTCAATACCATTGACATTTGAGCTCCCAATACCCATTAGAATATTACCGAATATTCCATTAAGAATCACTGTTCTAAGGTGATTTTTAAAATAAGAAAATGAGGCTGGGCACAGTGGCTCATGCCTGTAATCCCAGCACTTTGAGAGGCCGAGGTGGGCAGATCGCTCAAGGTCAGAAGTATGAGACCAACCTGGCCAAGATGGTGAAATGCTGTCTCTACAAAAAATACAAAAATTAGCTGGGTGTGGTGGCGGGTGCCTGTAATCCCAGCTACTCAGGAGGCTCAGGCAGGAGAACCACTTGAACCTGGGAGGCAGAGATTGCAGTAAACCGACATCACACCACTGCACTCCAGCCTGTGTGACAGAGTGAGACTCCATCTCAAAAAAAAATTTAAAAAAAATAAATGTTTCTATTCACTCACCTGGCTGTCATTATCATTGTGCTTCATTCTTTTGTACAGTTCCGGATTTCCATCTGGTGTCATTTTCTTGTGCCTCAAGGATTTCCTTTTCCATTTCTTTAGTGCCATCCTGCTGGTGGTAAATGCTTTTATTTGTGCATCTGGAAATGTCTTTATTTCCCCTTAACTTTTCAGAGCTGTTTGTACTGGCTTAGAAATCTAGGTTGTTTTCTAGTTGTTTTCCATTGGTACCTTCAAGATGTCGCTCCACTGTCTCCTACCAGGTTTCCGGGGAGAAGCCTGCTGTTGGGCACATCCTGGTTTCCCCACTCTACCTCCCGCCTTTGTTCCTGGTTTCTAGCAATTTGATTTTGATGTGTCTCAGTTAAGTCTTTTTCATATTTCTCTTGCTTGCAGTATCTGTAGGTTTATAATTTTCTTCATATTTGAAATGTTTTCAGCCATCAACTCCTCAAAAGTGTTTTCTGTCACTTCTTGTGAAGACTCCAATTCCCTATAGTATATTAGGCTGTTTGAAGTTATCTCACCACTCACTAATGTCCTGGCCTTATTTTTTTTTTCCAGTGTTTTTTTCTCTCTCTTTCATTTTGGACAGTTTCTGGGACACAGTTACTTAGAAACAGTTTGATTCTTTTCAGTTTGGAGTGGAGAAAGTCTCCAAACTTTGCACAGTTGCCGGGAACCACTATCCTCCTCCAGTGCACTGACTGGGGACTCTGGTCACCTTGTCCTCCTTCAGCCCCCAGCTCTGTCTCCTCAATGCACGGAGACCACAGCCTCCACCTGGGTCTTCCTCCCTGTGCTGCAGCCTGGACGCTTCCCCAGGAGGAAGCTGGGAGGGAAGCAGGCTCTCTCCAGGATCACTGACCTATGCTCTTATTGTCCAGTTGGGGTTTGTTTGTTTGTTTTTCCTGCCTTTTAAAAAGGTCATTTGAAGGCTGGACATAGTGGCTCACACCTGTAATCCCAGCACCTTGGGAGGCTGAGGCTGGCAGATTGCTTAAGCTCAGGAGTTCGAGACCAGCCTGGCCAACATGGTGAAATCCCGTCTCTACTAAAAATACAAAAATTAGCTGGGCGTGGTGGCATACTCCTGTAGTCCTAGCTATTCAGGAGGCTGAGGTGGGAGAATTGCTTGAGCCCTAGAAGTGGAGACTGCAGTGAGCCGAGATCACACTACTGCACTCCAGCCTAGGTGATAGAGGGAGACCCTGTCTCAAAAATAAATAAATAAATAAAAATAATTTTTTAAAAGTCATTTGAGGTTTTTTCTGTATTTGTACCTGCTTTTCATGTAGGTTTCGTCTATTTTTCCCAGTGTTTTAGTTTTCTATTTTGGCTGGATGTGGAGATTCTCCTTAATAACTGCTTATTGAATATATGTGTAGATATGGATTCATAATCTTCTCTTATTTCCCATGCCTCTTTTTCCCCTTCTGTCACTGACATTTAAAAATAAACTCATCAGAAGAGAAGCATGTAGGAAGGCATGTGTGAAGCATAATTTGTGCTCATCCTTCTCTGTTTATCAAAATTGGCTGATAGAAATTAGCTGGAGTCAGTTTACCTGCCCTTAATCTGTCTGGAGTCATGAAGAAAGAGACAAAACTGAGTTAGGGAAATCTTGAAATAAGTAAGCACTGGGCTGGGCCTGGAGCAGGAGGATGAGTGGACTCAGCACAGAAGTGTGGTTGCCTTGCAGGTTGTGTGTCGCAGCCCTGTCGGTGAATAACTTCTGTGACAACCGCGAAGCCCTGTATGGTGTGTTTGATGGAGACCGGAATGTGGAGGTGCCCTACCTTCTCCAGTGCACCATGAGTGACATTTTGGCTGAAGAGCTGCAAAAAACAAAAAATGAGGAAGAATACATGGTCAATACATTCATTGTCATGCAAAGGTAAAACTCGGAGTTCCTGCTTACCTGCCGTGTGTTTTCTTGCTCTTTGAGTGTTTATCCTCTGTTTAGATAAGCAGGTGCCCAATGGTCTCCAAGCCTTGTTTTTTGACTATGAGTACCAAAATGCATTCAGGCAAGTTTGGTGTTGCCCAGGCATCAGGAATGGTGCTCCAGTTTGAGACATACTGATGTTCAGACAACTTTGTAGAAGGCTCAGACAATGACAAGGAATTAGTTTCTCTGAGAACTGGACCTCACTGGCCTGTATTGATTGCAGATTTTCATCAGATTGTTTGCAATGCCATGTCTCCTCCCAAATCATGTGATTTGGAGCTTTTTAGACTTTCTGATGTGGGGACCTCTCTTTGAAATGGACCGTTTCTATCCTAGTTTCTTGGCCCTTATGAAATACTGTCACTGGTTTGAGATAGTGCAAACCTTTGTGAAATCAAGATGGTCAGATTTTAGCCCAGGAGTTAAATCATTCTTTATATTTTGTTTTCCCCTTTATTAAATGTTCAAGACAGTGTTACTGGCAGAATCCTAGGCCATAGCCTGGAGTTTCCACCAGCAGCAGAGCTTTAGGTTGATGTAGAAATTGTGGAATATTGTTTGTAACTCTTAGACGAATGAGGATTCCCTCATTCAAAGAATTGTTCATTCTTACCACCTTCATGGCTTTCTAGGTGATAATGGAATTGCCTGTCTATAAGTATTGTACTGCAGACTCACTCATTGTGGGACCCAGGAGTGAAGAGTGTACTGGTACTTGAGGTCATGAGAGCAGTCATGGTCTTTTGTCCTTATCTGCTTTTTCTCTCACTTGATATTCTGCCAGAGCAAGTAGCTTTGTTAGAGGGGTAGAAGAAGTGTCTGGGGAGGAATGTTCAGAGCAGACTTTACAGTGATACCTGCGTCACAAATGGTTCCTCTCAGAGAGCTTGGTGGAGGCAAGCCTGGGGTGGTTCTTGTTGGTACACTCACCCCTGACTTTCAGATTCTCAGTGAGCATGTACAATTAGCAACTGAACGATAATGGCTAATCTCCAGCAAGCCCTTAATATGTACCAGTCATTGTTCTAAATTTTACTTTACGTGTCATAAATTGTTACCAGTTAGCTGGGTAATGTTACTGAAAGTGATGTACAGAGAGGTGAAGCACAGTGCCTACGGGCTAGTAGGTAGTGCAGCCAGGACCTGACCTCGGGTTATAAGACTCCAGAGGATGTTCTAACTAGCAGGCGCATCAGCTTTCCTGTTTTTACCACCCTTTTGTTCTAGAAAAACAGCAAGCATGTATCATATGCACACACATACACATGTGCACACAGATCATAGCACAAACACATCCCTTCACAACCCCCAAAAGGTCTGCTTTTTATGCACCCTCAAGCACTGGATAAGAATTAAAAACTGAGAACCCCAGTCTCAGATTACTTGCTGTACTTTTTACAGATCACTGTGCCTGTGAAAGGGAGAAAGTAGAGATGCCTTGGAAGGGTCTAGAGCCAAATAGCTGAAAGTTGGAGTTTAGGAACCTAAACTGTAGGCCCTTCTCCAGGGTCTTTTGTATGTCTCTTATTTTCCCTGTCTGTTAAGAGGGGGTACGGGTTGTGTGGTGAGCTTTTGGTCCTTAGGGGAACTGGTCTTTGTGCGGGATTTCCTAACGCATGCAAGTAGGCAGCCCTGGTTTCCATTGCTCCTCTTGCCAGTTGCTTACCTTAAACACGTGATAGGAGCAGGCAGTACCTGAGGGTCTGCCCTTGTAAAACGGGAGGCTGTTATTCTTAACTTTCTTGTTCCTGTACCACTCAGTAACAGCAGGGGCCTGGGCAGTTACCATTTGTGGGGCTTGCCATAGGAGTTCATGAGGCCATGGGAGCAATAATGGTCTTTTGTCCCTCTCTGCCATTTCTCTTCCTTGATAATCTGCCAGAACAAGTAGCTTTGTAAGAGGGGTTTTTGATTTTTGATTTTCAGAATTTGCAGGTGCTTCCTGTATTTGATAAGTCTGTGGATTAATTGTCATGATTAAAAAGATAAATCACAAGCACTTGGTATTTGATTACTAGAATGTCCTTTCTATGAGTTTTCTAGAATAGGTGGTGCTGGTCCAGAAAGTCTTCACTATATAGGGCAGGAACATGAACACTCCAATACTTAAAGGCTCCTACCAGCAAACACCCTTATAAGGAGGAGAGGGTTGTCAGGTTTTTCTGAAGTGTGACTGTCAGTGGGGTAGGGTGTTTGTACCTGCTGTTATGTACATGGTTTTTTCAATGTTCCTCTCCTGGGGGCAGAGGGAATTTAGAGAAGCAGATGGAGAAAGAAGTCATTTTCCTGCTGTCTTTGGAGTGTGCTGATAGGGCAGTGTGGTTGATGAGGGTAGCAGGCTGTACAGAGCAGCCTAGGGGCACTTGCCTTCCAGAGCAGCACCTGTGGCTTTTAATGGTACAGTGATACTGTCTTCCAGTTGTGAGCCTTTCTGTGTGGATGTGTGTGATGTCAGATTCAGGGGCTCTTTTCATCAAAGAGGTGGAGCAGTGTGTGCTTTGATGAAGGAGGCGGAGTGAATCCCCAGCTGTCTCCTTCCTGGCCCTGTCCAGTGGTGCGGTCTTACTGTTGAATTTGCAGAACTGGCACTGATGGGCTGTGTTTGAGTGTCATCCCCTCTCTTTGGATTCCAGGAAACTTGGAACTGCTGGGCAGAAGCTTGGTGGTGCCGCTGTCCTTTGTCATATCAAGCATGACCCTGTGGACCCAGGAGGATCCTTCACCTTGACCTCTGCTAATGTGGGCAAGTGCCAAACAGTTCTCTGTCGAAATGGAAAGCCGCTGCCTCTGTCCAGATCTTACATCATGAGCTGTGAAGAAGAGCTGAAGAGGATTAAACAGCACAAGGCCATTATCACTGAGGTGAGAAAAGAGGGGTTTTCCCCAGGATGGTGGAGAGGAGAGGAGAGGAGACCAGGTCATAGCAGAAACTAGGTAGGGAGCATTTGCCTTCAAAGAACACTTTTGAAGTTGGTTTGACATTAGAATTCCAAATCCATAGTGTCACAAAGCAAATGTCTTACATTATGACGTATGCTTGTCGGTTGCCTCTCTGCATCAGGCACTGTGCTGCGTGCTTCATGGGCACGATCCCATTCCATGTTTGCAGCCACTCTGCAGGGGGCTGCTTTGGTGGTTGAGGGCTCTACCCCTGACATCACACTGCTAGTTTTCATATCTTAGCTCTGCCACTTGTAGGTTGTGACCTTTAAACCTCTCTAAGCCTCAGTTTTCTCATCTGTAAAGTGGGAATAATCATGCATCTGTCCTATCTTTTTTTTGTTTTGTTTTGTTTTGTTTTGTTTTGTTTTGTTTTGTTTTGTTTTTTTGAGACGGAGTTTTGCTCTTGTTGCCCAGGCTGGAGTGCAATGGCGCGATCTCAGCTCACTGCAACCTCCGCCTCCCAGGTTCAAGCAATTCTCCCGCCTCAGCCTCCGGAGTAGCTGGGATTACAGGCATGCGCCACCATGCCTGGCTAATTTTTTTTGTATTTTTAGTAGAGACGGGGTTTCTCCATATTGGTCAGGCTGGTCTCGAACTCTTGGTCTCAGGTGATCCACCCACCTCGGCCTCCCAAAGTGCTGGGATTACAGGCGTGAGCCACTGCGCCCAGCCTGTATCTGTCCTATCTTACAAGGTTGGTACGACTTGTAAACTATGAACGTCTATGTAAGTGTACTAGTTGTTATTTTGGTTCATACCTCATGTCCCATCTGAGTACACAGTGAGCAGTTCTCAGCTGGGGGCAGTTTGCTTCCCCACAAGACATTTGGCAACATATGAAGACATTTTTGGTCATCACAGCTGGGGCGGAGAGTGCAGTTGGCATGCAGTGGATTGAGGCCACTGAGCATCCTACAGCGCTGCTAAGACAATGCTGCTCAACACCCCACAATGCACAGGGCAGTCCCCACAACACAGACTATGGTGTGTGTGTTTGGAGGGCATGTCTCAAGGAAGAGAAGTAAAATACAATACAAAACAAAACCTCATTGTTGAGTATTAAGCAATGCAAACAAAAGCGGGGAAGAGGCGAGGCACAGAAAACGAGAAGTCTGACGTGCAAACCATGATTCATGTAGGTCACAGAAATCATTTACCTTCCATTGTGTTTGGCATAATGTTGAACTAAAGTTGAATTTAGTGCATTCTGTACACATTAGACTGTCTTCTGCTCCCTAGCACAGTGTCTACCATCCGTGTTCATCCTCTCTGCTCCAAGAGTAGACAGAGAACAAATTCACACAGACTGATTTGCACAGAATCTCATGTATAGCTTGCGTCTTTCTGTTTCTTTCTTAAGGCCCTTATCAAAGCCTATGTGGAATCAGTCTTTTTTCTCTACTGGACTATAAGCTTTCACCAGAGTCCACCTCAAACTGTACATGGTTCTGTGGGTTTTATCAACAATGTAAGACTGGAAACTTCTTGAAGGTAGCTGTTTCTCTGCAGGTCACTGCTGTCTGCCCATGTCATTTTTTCAGGCACAGGGCAGATGACCGACACTTTGATGAATTAGCGAATGGAGCAGAACTCCTGGAGCCCATGTTGGAAGCTTCAGTGCTCATGAATCACAAAACCATTGGTTTTGATGGAGAGAAATCTAAAGGGATGGACAGAACAGCAAGAACAGTTTCTGCCACATTCCAGGCTTTGGGGACAGATTATGTCAGTAGAATCAAGGCAGTTTAAGGTTGTGCTTGAAGCCCATCTTACTAATTTTACTAATAGGAATGCTTACCTGCTTATAAGTATGGTGTGGCAAAGTTGTGTGAGAAGCTGGGAAAGACATCCCTAGGACAAGCAAACACCTTGCCAAATCCCAACTAAAGGAAAGTGGTAGGACTGGAAAGGAAATGGATGTTCTCTGGAAGAAACACTTTGTCATCTCAGACAGGGATTTGTCATAATGAAGCCTTTCCTGGAAAGAAGTGTTAAAACTAGGGCATGTAGAGGTATGTCTTGGACCTGAGAATCTCAAAATTTGAAGAATAAAGAACCAAGCAGGTACACATGGCAAAACAACAACAACAACAACAAAAAACCAGGTCTTTTTATTGGCAAGTGGTCTGGCACTTTGGTAATTGATTTAAATAGCATGCACACAGCTGAACTAAAGCCAGGATCTTGCCTTCTCCATTGGTCAACAGGAAATCAAGTTCAAGGAAGTTGTAA
Source organism: Nomascus leucogenys (assembly GCF_006542625.1). Lineage (NCBI taxonomy): Eukaryota > Metazoa > Chordata > Mammalia > Primates > Hylobatidae > Nomascus > Nomascus leucogenys. The sequence goes on along the minus strand of NC_044384.1, from coordinate 16,764,499 downwards.
GAATTGGCATTTCTTCTTTAGCATCTGTTCTCCTGACATGAGCATTCTTACCCACCTAGTCACACCAAGGTTTTCTCCACCCCTTAAATACTTTCAAGTCCTCTCTGGACCTTCAGACACTACTGCCACTTGTGATCATGGAGAGCAATGGAAGATTTAGGGGCATTGTCTTGATATATGCCTGCCTTGTGTGTCTTTGCTCAGGACTGGCTTCTATCAGAAAGTCTCTTCCTACCTCAGAGTCTTCCTACGCCCAGCCTGTCTGAGGGCCGATCCTTGATCACAATGTTCACCAAGGGAGGGAAGATGTAAACCCACGTTTACAGGAGGAGCTAGCCAGCTATGCTTGCTGTGTAAGGCTAGATGATGGCTTGCTTTAGATAAACAGCAGGACTTGTGACCTAGTATGAATGGGGTCCCAGTAACACACATAACCGAAATCTTTTCCTTTTGTCCCTACTGCTTCTTACCTGCCCAGGCCTACTACCTGGAGTTTCTGATGACAGGTGCACATTAACTATTCACTAGAGAGTGAGCCCTTCTTTCCTCTGTGGGCCACACAGCACTTCTCTGTGGTCCTACAGTTGAGACAGTCGAGGGACCTGCAGGGAACCTGCACAGTTACCGCAGGTGCTGTGTATTAACTGTCTGTCTGCAAACCCTTGTTCTTCCAGGATGGCAAGGTGAACGGAGTGACTGAGTCCACGCGCATCCTGGGCTACACCTTCCTCCATCCCAGTGTGGTGCCTCGCCCCCACGTGCAGTCCGTGCTCCTGACCCCCCAGGATGAGTTCTTCATTCTAGGGAGTAAGGGGTTATGGGACAGCCTGTCCGTCGAGGAGGCCGTGGAGGCCGTGCGCAACGTGCCCGATGCCCTGGCTGCTGCCAAGAAGCTGTGTACCCTGGCCCAGAGCTACGGCTGCCACGACAGCATCAGCGCTGTGGTGGTGCAGCTCAGTGTCACTGAGGACAGCTTCTGTTGCTGTGAGCTCAGCGCCGGTGGGGCTGTGCCACCACCCAGCCCTGGCATCTTCCCTCCCTCGGTGAACGTGGTGATCAAGGATCGGCCCTCAGATGGGCTAGGCGTGCCGTCCTCCAGCAGCGGCATGGCTTCCGAGATCAGCAGTGAGCTCTCCACTTCCGAGATGAGCAGTGAGGTGGGGTCAACAGCCTCCGATGAGCCCCCGCCCGGAGCCCTAAGCGAGAACAGCCCTGCCTACCCCAGTGAGCAGCGCTGCATGCTCCACCCCATCTGTCTGTCCAACTCCTTCCAGCGCCAGCTATCCAGCGCCACATTCTCTAGCGCCTTCTCTGACAACGGCCTTGACAGTGACGATGAGGAGCCCATCGAGGGCGTCTTCACCAATGGCAGCCGGGTGGAGGTGGAGGTGGACATCCACTGCAGCCGGGCCAAGGAGAAGGAGAAACAGCAGCACCTGCTTCAGGTGCCAGCAGAGGCCAGCGATGAGGGCATTGTCATCAGCGCCAACGAGGATGAGCCAGGTCTGCCCAGGAAGGCAGACTTCTCTGCTGTTGGGACCATTGGGCGCCGGAGGGCCAATGGCTCTGTTGCGCCCCAGGAAAGGAGCCACAATGTGATAGAGGTGGCTACAGACGCGCCTCTTCGAAAGCCTGGAGGCTATTTTGCTGCCCCGGCTCAGCCGGATCCCGATGATCAGTTTATCATACCCCCGGAGCTGGAAGAGGAGGTCAAAGAACTCATGAAGCATCACCAGGAGCAACAGCAGCAGCAGCAGCAGCCGCCGCCACCACCTCAGCTCCAGCCGCAGCTGCCGCGGCACTACCAGCTGGACCAGCTGCCAGATTATTACGACACGCCACTATGACCCAGCTGAGCTATTTAACAAATAAACTAACCACAAAAGACCGAGTTGCAAGAGTCTCCCAGGCTCACGTTAAACCAGGGGTTTTACTCCACATCCTTCCCCCAGACACTGTTCTAACCTGTCATATCAGCTAATCTGTAGGTTCTCTTTTCTTTTGGTTATTTTTTTAAATAATCACCACTTTCTTCTAGTGATGCTTTACCAATATGATTTACATTTGTTAACTTCTCCCCCTAACATATCAGATATGTAAAGACAAAGAACAAAAGGTTTAATATATTACAGAGAAACAGTTAATGATAATGTAATATTTTTTAAAATGTCTTTTTGTTGTTTTGTTTGTTTGGAAGGCAGGGCAGGCTGCCATTGCTAAATGATTTAATAATATTATAATTCTGTATTTCTTTGGGGGGAAAAGGCTTTTTTTTTTTTTGGTCTTGAAAATAATAGACATTTGTAGAATATGGAGACTAACTCCTAGGAGTTGCTTTACTCTGTCAGGTGACTTAAGTCACTGGGATTCACTAATTTTCTCTGAGAGAACAGCTGATTGAGAATTTCTATTGTAAATAGCTCAGTGTTGTATAGTGAGGCTTACGATGTTTTGTAGTCTTGGCGTAAGGACACAGCCCAAGTAACTGACGTTTCTCCTCCCCCTCCCCTCTGAGGAGCCTGCCTGCCTCACAACTCACCCTCACTTCACTGAATGAGGAGGCTGAGCTGCTGCAGTGTTTCTGTCCAGAGGAAGTGGATCTTAGACCACTGGACAAGAACCTGCACCCAAGGGCCCTGAACCCATTTTCCTCCCCTGTCCCAGCCTCTCTACTTTGACAGACACTTTTAGCTGTGTTCCTAACTGCTGCCACAATCAGCATGGTTGTATAGTGCCCCATTAGGCCATTTACATACCCAGAGTTATACTCAAGCAGAATGCACAAATGGACATGTCATAATTTTTGTTATAATAAATATGAAATTTACAAGTATTTACAAGTACCTGCTTTTGTCTCAGCAGCCAGATGTGTCTTGGAGACAGTCACATTAGCTTGGGTTTGGAAAGAATGGATGGAATATTGGGGTTAACAGATATTTCTGATTTTTTTTTAAGAGAAAAACATCCAGTAAGTTAACCTACATTGAGTGATATGTGAAATTAACTGAATGGTAAGCAGTATAATTAGCTGATCTTACAGCTTTTCTTTTCTTTTTTTTGAAATGGAGTCTCGCTCTGTCTCCCAGGCTGGAGTGCGGTGGTGTGTTCTCTGCCCACTGCAACCTCCGCCTCCTGAGTTCAAGTGATTCTCCTGCCTCAGCCTCTGAATAGCTGGCATTACAGGCACCCGCCACCATGCCCAGCCAATTTTTGTATTTTTAGTAAAGACGGGGTTTCACCGTGTTGGCCAGGCTGGTCTCATACTCCTAACCTCAAGTGATCCGCCCACCTCAGCCTCCCAAAGTGCGAGGATTACAGGTGTGAGCCACCGTGCCAGGCCTGATCTTACAGCTTTTCTATTTCTTCTTATGACTTAGGGTAAGATGTTCAGGTACTTCTTAGGGAAGATGTGAGAAAGGGGATAGACAGAGGTTGCATAGATAGAGGAGATCCCTGGACAACTTTACTCTCACGAAGCCAAGTTTGTTTTCAGTTTTCCTGGGGACCTGTAGCTCACATAAGCGGGTTAACCTGCCTCTTACTTGGACAGGGTCAATCGAGCTGGTTGGCTTGCCCCCCCCCCCCCCCCACCAGCAGGAATCATGTAGGTGCAGCGGTGTGTACTTAAGAAAGCCAATATTCCCAGCTACTAGTCAACTGCATTTACAGACAGTGGACCTCCGCCCTCACCTCGCCCCCACCCTACACTTGTGAACCTTGTGTGGAAGATACTGTTGGTCTTCATCTCACATGGACCACCTTCCTATGTAGACCTGGCTTCCTTCTTTAGGTCTGCCCTTGGGTGGGACCTGGCTAATTCAGTGACAGGGCAGTTCTTATTTCTTAACTAGTAGACTCAGTGGTGGGCTCTGTGTCCCCCTCTAGGAGGCCGCTGGGTGGACTTTGTTTTCGTAATGGCCGTACTTCATTTCCACATCAGGCTACTTGCACACAGTGCTCTTTGGAAACCACTAAAGCGATGGAAGAGAATTGCCTCATCTCGGCCCAGTGAGGGACCCAGGGACCAAGGGAGCTGACTCCCCAGTGCAGGCGGAGCGCTGTGGCTGAGACTGGAAGCTAAACCACCTTGAGACCCCTGCCCCGGTTCCACTTGCCAGCCCCTTGCCTTCTCCCTCGGGCTGCCCCACTGGCTTGAAGCAGATGTGGACAACTCCAAGCTTTCACACCGACGCCTTAGTTCCTGCAGGTCTGGGCTGGTTCTCTGACTTCCTCAGTTCTTAAACCCCCTCTGGGCAGGTTTCACCTGTCCCCGTGGATGGAGCAGACCCAGGCCGTGTATGTGGATCTCTTCCACTGCAGCTCACTTCCAGAGTGGTCAGAACTGGCTGAGCGTGGTCCACGGAGGCAGCAATCGCTTCCAGTTTCTAAAATCGGCCCCACAGCAACTCTGTGCCAGGGGCAGCCACTGGAACCCACAAGCTCTGATATAGGGACACCTCATTTCCTAACTTCTGCGTCTGCTGCAGGAGAAAGGGGTATGAGACTTGGAATTGCTTTTTTCCTGAGTCCTCCAGTTTAGTTGTGTTTGCTGCTGAGTTTATTGTCTCTTTTCGGTCCCATTGTGCACATACTATATGTAAGGCACCTTGGAGTGAGACTCTGCCCTTTGGAGGCTTGGGGTAAGTAGGGCATTTAGATGAAAAGGTAATTCAGTCAAGCACATGTTGAGTGACCAAAGTGGCATAGACTTAGCTGATAGGTCTTCATGCGGTTGCATAGGAGCTGCCTCAGTTATTTCTGAGGAATTTCTTTGCATTTCTGTTTATCCAGATAGCATCTAATAGTATACGTAGAGCTGCTTATACAACTGAAAGTGCTTTCTGAATATTAAAGTGCTTAATATTTGAAGATCCCTGAAGCCACAGTGTCTGCAGGGTAAGTATTAGGGAGAAGGGCATTCCTGCCTGCTCTATTCCCTGCCTCCTGCTGGAAATCCAGATAATTGGGAAAGGGCTTTGAGGGGAGAGAAAGGAAGAAATGAAAGCGGAAGCGGAGAGCTCTGGTGAGCCTTGCTAGGAGAAGAGCCTCCGATCGAGGACCCTAGAAACTGTTTGGTGTTGGATCCAGCGCATGCTGCCTGCCCTGTGCTGCCCTCAAGCTTCCTGCCCTTCGCTCCCGCTCCCGAACACAGGCTTTGATGAGAGGTAGCAGAGCCAATCCCTGGGGCCCAGAAACCCCACCTGCCTGCCTTGGTTTCTCTTGATTGCTTTTGTCACAGCACCACCTGCTGGTAAGCTTAGACTTTGGGTGGAAATGGGCTTCACTCTATCCTTCCTTCACTTTCCCAGAAGAAATAAAGTGTTTTAAGTTTCTTATCACTGTATTTTCCTAAACACATGATAGCAATCTCCTATACCACTGTCAAGTATAGCAGAGAAGCTGTGTTTCCGCTTTGTAAGACAGTAGAAGTGATGACAGCTGGTTCCTGTGATAAGCCTGATTTTCCATGGGAAATTGACATGTAGAAATATTAAGATGTATAACCAGAATCATATAGTTTTGCTGGGAGAGAAGTCTGTCTTCAACGTCCATCTAATTCCCAGTTCCCCTTTCTCCATGGTTAAAAAAAAAAGCAAAACACAAAGCATCTGTTAACATGTTTTGGACCTTATAGGATAACACCTGAGAGTCCCCTCACCACTGGCACTGCAGGGGAGAGAGGAAGAATTCCATTTGATCATGTGAACATTCATCAAAGGGTATTTTGAGTTCATCCCTGACATGTTATCAGAAGATAGAATTTCAGGCCGGGCATGGTGGCTCATGCCTATAATCTCAGCACTTAGGGAGGCCAAGGCAGGTGGATCACCTGAGGTCAGGAGATCGAGACCAGCCTTGCCAACATACTGAAATCCTGTCTCTACTAAAAATACAAAAATTAGCCAGGTGTGGTGGTGCATGCCTGTAATCCCAGCTACTCGGGAGGCTGAGGCAGGAGAATTGCTTGAACACAGGAGGCGGAGGTTACAATGAGCCGAGATCATGCCACTGCATTCCAGCCTGGGCGACAGAGACTCTGTCTCAAAAAAAAAAAAAATTATTTTATTATTATTATCATGCTTTAAGTTCTAGGGTCCATGTGCACAACATGCAGGTTTGTTACATGTGCTGCACCCATTAACTCGTCATTTACATTAGGTATATCTCCTAATGCTATCCCTCCCCGCTTCCCCCACCCCACAACAGGCCCCAGTGTGTGATGTTCCCCACCCTGTGTCCAAGTGTTCTCATTGTTCAATTCCCACCTGTGAGTGAGAACATGCGGTGTTTGGTTTTCTGTCCTTGTGATAGTTTGCTGAGAATGATGGTTTCCAGCTTCATCCATGTCCCTGCAAAGGACATGAACTCATCCTAAAAAAAGAATTTTTATAAAGTGTGGGTTTCTGGTATCTGCCTTACCTACCTCTCCAGCAATCAAATTAGGTCATGTATTTGAAGAATTTAAATACTAAAGCTTTATGTAAGTGTAAATATTGTCATTGTTACAAATGAAGGAACTAAGGGGGGTCTGAAAGAAAATAATGAGGAATGCCGCAGAAGCACCTTTTTAAGCCAGGTATGGTACTGTGGGCCTGAAATTAGTCCCAGTGACTCTGGAGGCTGAGGCTGGAGGGTCACTTGAGCCAACGAGTTCAAGGCCAGCCTGGGCAACACAGCAAGTCCCCCTGTCTCTTTAAAAAGAAAAAAGAAAAACGTACCTTTTTGAAAATGGGAAACTCTTAAGTCACTTACTAAAATTGTTATAGAAGGAAAAGCACTGGTAATGATGGAGAAAATGGGCTTCTCTCATTTGTTGCCATTTCATTTTTCTTTCAGTGCATCCCCTAACTCACACTGTGCAAACCGGTCTGTGGAAACTCTTATCTCACTATTGTCATTTATCTGTCGTGAGCTGATTCTTATTGCTATGTATTTGAAAGATGGCTCTAAGGTGGTTTTTTTCCCCCTAAGCCTCACCCCACTCAGCACCACAATTACAACAAAGTTCCGACTTAGTACGATGAATCTATTGCTCTGCTCGCTAAGTGAATGTAGGAATTACATCTAGCAGACAAAGCTTTGGGCTGGTGATGGAAAGCACACTCCACCGCTCACACCCACCTGCTTCACTGTGTGCATTCATTCGTGTTTAGGAAACACCAGTAAAGAGCTGGCTACTTTGCGTGGCTCTGCCTCACCAGCACGGGGCCTTAAGAAAATGGCTTGGTGTGGAGGTGGCTGTGCTAACCTCATGAGGGTGTGAGCCAGCATGAGAATGGCCTGCAGGCCCACACGAATAGCAGAAGCCAGTGTGAAGGCCCCATATATTGTCCTGTTCTTTCTGGAAGACTAAGGTTGAACACTGCCGAGGAAATGGGCAGATGGGTCCCCAAGGCGGCCGTTCATTTTCTGGGGTGTGTGGTAGAAAGCTGGAGGCTGTGCTGTCCCCAGCCCTGATGTGAGTGAGTACCCATAAACAAACATGGCATTTCTCCAACTTCGGTTCATGAGTCCCTTCATCTTATGCCCAATCAGAAACACAGTGTTCTTCTATCCTGTGCAGAGGGGGAAGCAGCAGAACACTTGGAGAATTTTCTTCCATCTGCTCATGACTGGAATTGCTCTCATTGTCATTCCTCCGCATTTCTAAGGACAAGGAAGGAAAACTGCCTTCACTGAAATCACAAGTACTTTCTAGTCATTCAGTTTCTTAGGTCTTATTCCATTCTGGTAAGCTGGCACCTTCCCCTAATTACCAATCTTACCTATTGAGAGAAAGTTGAAATGGCAACGAAAATGGTTTTCCCAAATGCTACACCTCCAGATGTTGACCTTCCTTGAACTCATTTATAAGTGATTTGCTTTTCTGAGTTTTCAAGAAAACTGCTCCACAATTAACATTCAAAGTTTCTTAAACTAGTTTTCACTTAATAGAAATTGCCCTGTAAGCCAGGAATAAATCAAGCACACAAAATAAATGTCTTTTATTTGCCTTATGATCTGTAATACTGTTTAAGAATTACTCAAATACACCTCCTCCTAGAGCATTTCGATGGTTAAAAATAGCTTATTTAAATGTGTCACATCACTGCACACCCTATGAACAACAAGCCATACTTCTTCCTTATGAACAGCAATATGCTGGAACCACCATCTCTCACAAGTTAAGCCCATCAGGATTTTTTTCCCAAAAACTTCAGCAGACATGTGTTACAATGTCACCTGTGTGTGTCGTTTGCATATAAGGACATAAAGTTTTGTGAGTCCTCCAGTTTTCAAATTTAAATTTTGTTATATTCTTTAGATTCTGGTATGTTGGGTGTGTATTCTGTCACTATTCCTGGGACATTTCCTAAAAGACGATGGGGCATGGGGGGAGAGAAAGGACAATGGATGGACATGGCCAAGAACAGCAGTTTGACCAGAGAGGGCTGTTTCCTTTCCATTCTGTTTTAGTCTCAGCATCACACAGCAGACGCCATGTCAAGAGTTGACCTCAGACCCATTTCTAAGCAGAATATACACTGTGCTGTTCTGCTGAGTTGGTGTTGTGTTTGTTCTGCTGGCGCTCCAAAGATAGAGGCTGCTTGGTGCCCCTTCCTAAACTGGTGAGCACCTCCATGAATAAGTGGAGCACTCACCCTGGCCAGAGTGCAGTGGGAGAGGCTCCCAGAGATGGATAATAAAACCACAGTTTAAAAGATGACAATGTACTGGGGAGACTTAGAACCAACAAACACAGTAGAGTGACAGAGTGGGGTGGGGAGCGCCAAGCCCCGCACATGCTGCTAATGGCCAACCCTGAGCTCCAAAGGGCCTCTAAACCCCAGCCCTGCAGTGTGACCCCTGAGAACCGGCTCAGTGGGAAGTTCTTACTGTCCAGTGGTGACCTCCAGGCTCTCCTGTCTGCTGGCCTTCTGAAGGATAATACTTCCCATCACCAGTGAACAAAGAGGGGCAAATGTCCACATCCTGCAAGCTGCTCCTCCCTGCCACCCAAACAGGCTTGTTCTTAGGTGGAGCACCCTTAGCCATCGCGCTGCAACGCCCAGGAGGCTCCGCAGAGGATGAACCCCCTCCACATGCGCTGAATGTGGACAACACACGCAGATAAGAGCGACCCTGTGCTGCACTGACATTCACTGAGACCCAAACTTCGGGTGCTGAGGGGGAGCAGGGCCAATGCTGCTGTGTGCTGTGCACTGAACACCATGGAAACCATTTCCCAGCTGCTTTTCTTGAATGAGCAGGTTTGATTTTGATCAACTTTCAGTCGTACATGCGTGGGGAAGGTGGATGCTGCCCTCGTTCCCGTCCAGCACGCTTGCCTCACAGCTGCCTCTGCTGCAGGAACCCTTACCCTGCTCTGTGCACCCCCCTTTCTAGCACCCTGAGGACAGGCCACATGCCCATTAGCAATAAGGGCAGAAGGCCCTGGCATCTTGAGTGAAGACAGGAGGGAGTACACCTGGGGCTGAGCAAGCCCCTCCGTGAGTCTGAGTGGCCTGCGCTTTAGCCATGCTTTTGCCAGAAGCAGCCTGAGGGTCTCAAGGGGCTTATCCTTGACATGGGCCCAGCCCTCTGCCCTCTTCTTCTGCCTAGGGCCTTGGAGGTGGGTGCTGTCCACAGATTTCCAGCCTCAGTTCCCACCGAGTCCCAGGGCTGCTCAGCCACCCTTGCGCTTGTCCCTTCCACACCTCACAGGCACCATTTACCCCACTGTCCTCAAGCCTCCTTCAAGGAAACGGAGGCCCTGCCCTTCCCTGCACTCACCTGTCTCCGAGAAAGTGTTCATCCTCTGACTACCTCCCGCTGCCTCTTCTGACACTTCTGCAACCTGTAATTAGTGCAGGATTCATTTCGTTTACAAAAATAAAACCTTCTCTCCCGTACCTGAGTCCAGCCTAGCTCTTCCCACTTCCTGCTCGTGTCCACGCGCTTCCCAGGCAGGCGCCGTCCCCGCCCGCGTCCCGGCTCTCCAGGCTTTCCCGTGCGCTCCTCCCGCCACAGCTGCTGCAGTCTCCCCGGTCTCCCCACAGACACCGATGCCTTCAGGGACTTCAGGGACCCAGGGACCTGTTTCAGCCTTTGGCAGCGGCTTGAGCCTGTCCCATCCCTCTTGTTTCGCCAGCTTTTGTTTGGCCGTTGGTCTGACTTGGAGCTGCTGCTTTGATGCCTCATTTTCGAGGCTCTCCCTGCCTGATCCTGAAGGGCTAGGGGCCCCAGAGCCCTTCTCTTCGCCTCCCCTTCACTTTAGGAGTGCTTCCTGGGCCGCTGGGTCACTCCCGCGGTTGCAGCCAGGCCCATCCTCCTTCTGGACACCCCCCTCCCCTTGGGCACCACAAACCCAGGGACGCAGAGCCCCTGGCCCCCACACCACCTGCCAACCTCCAGGCTCACCCACTTCATCCCCACCTCCCCATCATCTGTCGCCAAGTGCTGTCAACTCTACGTCCCAAACACCCCCATGAGTGCCTCATCTCATCTCTCCCCCACATTTACTATGGGTTTTATTGGGACGCTCAGTTATCTCCCAGGTTTTTGGAACAGATTCCTGGTGCTTCTCCAAGCCACTTTCACTTTTATTTCTTTTCCCTCTGGTCTTGTCCTCCACATGACTGCCCAAGAAATCTTCCTAAAACACTGATCGGATCATGTTTTTCTCCCACCTAAATCTCTGAGTTGCTTCTTCTCACATCCAATTAAAAATGCAAATCTTCAGTACAGCATAAAAGACTGCCCCAATTTGACCCTGGGGGATACGGGTTGGATCTGTGTCCCCACCAAATCTCATGTGGAATTGTAATCCTGAGTGTTGGAGGTGGGGCCTGGTGAGAGGTGACTGGATCCTGGGGGCGCAGTTCTCATGAATGGTTTAGCACCATCCCCTGGTGCTGTTCTCGTGAAAGTGAGTGAGTGGGTTGTCGTGAGAGCCGGTTGTTTAAAAGTGTATAGCACTTTTCCCCTCTCTATTTTCCTGCTCTGGCCATGTAAGACGCACCTGCTTCCCCTTTGCCTTCCACCATAATTGTAAGTTTCCTGAGGCCTCCCCAGAAGCAGAAGCCACTATGCTTCTTGTATAGCCTGCAGAACCGTGAGCCAAGTAAACCTCTTTTCTCTATAAAGTACCCAGGCTCAGGTATTTCTTGAGAACAGTGCGAGTACAGACTAATCCACCTGGCCACCTTCCCACCATCAGCACTCTCCCCACCCAGGGCACCCAACTTGTCCCAGTTCCCCCAGGACTTTGAGGATTTCAGCCCTGAAGTTCTGACACCCACTGAGTTGGCTGCTCACCCTGTCATCCCCGCCATGCCATGCTCCTGCTGTCCCAAAGCGTGCACAGGTCCCACGGGAGCATCTCGTTCATGCTGCTGCTTGTTTGCAGTTTTTCCTCCAGTGCTGCTGCTCTGTCTCTTCTTTATCGTTCAGTTTTATCTACATCAAAGTATACATGTAAATAGTTTTTAAAGCCCAATAGTCGAGTGTGCCTGGAAAGAGAAGCATCAGTCCCCTGCCCCTCCCTCCCTCCGTCTCTTGTCCTCCCTGGCTCGCAGTCCTCCAGGGCAGCCTCTTTCAGCTGTTCTTGTGCAGTTCACCCCAACCAGAAAGGCTTTGATCACCAGCTCTTCATTTTTTTGTTTTTGTGCTTATTACCTTTCCTCTATGAGGATTTTGTGCTCTCACCCACCTCATCCCATGCACACACACCCTTTTCTCCTGTCCTCCTGACATTGTTAAATCATATTTTGTTAGATTAATAATCAGTGTCTGTATCATTGTGAATATGTAAATATTATCCGTTGCTGAGCTAGGTAGTGCCTTTTGATTCTATCTCCTTTTCTATACAGGTTTTTATTTGTTTTGGAGTTAATACTTGCCTATTTTTTGTTTGTTTTTGCTGTCTTGATTTTCTACGTAATTTTCACTTATCCCCTGACCGCTCCCATCAGAAGTATAAATATGTTCAAACACATTCAATAATCTATGAATTAAATTATTCCTCTTTTTCTTTTTCGTTTTTTCTTTTTTTTTTTTTTAAGGCGGAGTCTCACCCTGTCGCCCAGGTTGGAGTGCAGTGGCGCAATCTTGGCTCACTGCAATCTCCCCCTCCCCGGGTTCAAGAGATTCTCATGCTTCAGCCTCCTGGGTAGCTGGGATTATAGGCACATGGCACCATGTCCGGCTAATTTTTGTATTTTTGGTAGAGATGGGGTTTCATCATGTTGGCCAGACTGGTCTCGAGCTCCTGACTTCAGGTGATCCGCCCGCCTCGGCCTCCCAAAGTGCTGGGATTATAGGCGTGAGCCACCACGCCTGGATGATTATTCCTCTTTTTGTTAGTGACATCCCTCTGGCACCTCTGTCTCCCTGTCCGGTCTAGCCTTTTCCTCCCCAGGATTGCTACTAAGCTGGCATCCTTGTGCTTCCCGTCTCGCTTCCTGGGAATTTTCTTTGCTCATATCCTTTACTGGATCACCTGTCCCTGCGTTTGTATTTTCATCTTTCTTGGTGTACCCCTTCATTTTACTGGGAAACAATCTCCAGTAACTTCCTTAGAAAATATGCATAGGAAGTCAATTTCATGAGCCCCTACCTGTCTGAAGAGATCTTTGTTTTTCCATAACACTTGACGGATGTGTGGCTGAGCATAGAATTCTGGCTGGAACTCTTTTCCTTCAAAAATTTCACAGCATTGCTTCCTGCTTCCACTGTTTGCGACTGATACAATGATTGTGTTTCAGTAAAACTTTATCTGCACAACTATGTGTTGTGTTCCAACAAAACTTTATTATTTACATGTTCTCTACAGCTGCTTTTGTGTTATAGTGGCAGACTTGAGTAGCTGGGACAGAGGCTGTAAGGCCCACAATGTCTAAAATATTTACTATCTGGCCATTTACAGAAAAAGTTTATCAACCCCTGTCCTATCGAGATCTTTATAGTTCACATTGGACTACTGTGGATAATCCTCAAGTTTTCTTATCTTTATGTCCCTTTTGTCTTTCTGAGAGATAACCTTATTTTATCCTCCAAATCTCTTAAGAAATCTCTTCTATCATATTTTAATTTCCAAGTGCATTTACAATTCTCTGAATCTTCCTTTTTCCCAGCATCCTGTCTTTTCCTGTATGAGGATATTAACTGGAATAGCTGTTTTTGGTTTTGCTTCTCGAATTGTCTCTGTTTCTGTTTGTTTTGGTCCCCGTCTTGCCCTGGGGGCTGTCTTCAGGTGGCTGGTGCTCCTGGGCTGCCAGTCCACACTGAATGAAGAGCGTGGCACCAGAACACTGCCAGCCCCTGTGCCCCAGTGGGGCATGCCCACAGGAGGGTCTGTGCATGGAGGGGCGGCCTAGCTTCCTCGGGGCCCATCCCTATTGTTAGCGTTTATCCACCTTTTCTTTTGAGCCAGCAGGAGCCCTCTAATGTCTCTCCTGGGGAGATGGGTAAGGGTGGGGTATTTATTTTGGCTGTTCGCCTACTTTCAGCACGGAGAACCGATCCACTGAGCACCTCCTCTATTCCAGACACCATTCCAGCCCCTGAGGTTAGTGGGAAGGAGGTCAGAGAAGGCCAATGCCTTCAGGCAGCGCCTCCCGATGGAGAAGATGGACCAGGAATAAATACACTTTTTTAAATTAACACGATTATATTTCAGATTGCAAAAAAAGATATGAAGGAAATAGAAGAGGGTAAGTGATCGAGAGTGATATCTGACCTAAGACCTGGCCGAAAAGAAGTCAGGTTAGGATCTGGAGGAAGGAAAGGAATTTCAAGCAGAGGCAACTGCAATGACCCGGAGCAGAAGCAAGGGCCGGGACGCTCTGGGGCAGTGGACAAAAAAGAGCGTCCCTCTCTCCTCACTCCGGCATCTGACCAAGAGCAGAACAGGGCAGAGAAATAAGCAGAAGAAGGCGAAAAGATTGCGTGTGTGTCTTAAGGCTAGCCATGGAGCCTGAGCCCTGTGTCGAATGACTGCGAGCCTCGTTCAGTCAGACTTGCCCCCGCAGCGAGAGAGCGCCCCCTTTAGGGCGCCCGGGCTCCCGAGGGAGGGAGAGCGGGCCGCGCGTGCGCAGTTCCTCCTCCCCGCAGGCGCCGAGGTCAGGGGCCATGCAGGGAGGTTCTCCTGGCTGCAACTGGGCGTGCTAAGGCGCCCCGGGGAAGGTGGCGTGGCTGGAGCTCAGTGATGCAGGGGAAGAGTGTGTGAGATGGAGGCCAAGGCCAGGGGACATCAGCGAACACGATGCTCTGAATACAAGGAGAAATGGGGATTTCTAGCCTAGGAGCCGGGCTGCAGGTGAGCGGATGGAAAATTAAGAGGAAACATCAGGAGTACAGGGGATTCTGGCCAACGGCACGACAGAATTATTGCCGAAGGCAGGCCAGGTGATAAGATGTCAGGACTGGGCCGGCACGGGATCTCACGCCTGTAATCCCAGTACTTTGGGAGGCTGAGGCAGGAGGATCACTTGAGGCCAGGCATTTGAGATCAGCCTTGGCAAAAAAGTGAGACCCCGTCTCTACTCTCCCGCAACCCCCGCAAAATAAAGCTGGGCGCGGTACTTGAGCCCAGGAGGTCAAGGCTTTAGTGAGCCATGATCACGCCACTGCATTCCACAATGGGTTACAAGGCAAGATCCTGTCTCCTAAAGTAAAAATATTGAGGGTTGTCGTGCAGAACCCCTATTAACTCCAATAGGGATGGTGCCATGTCCAAGAGGCTGAGGAACAGACCTGGAGCCAGCTAAGGAGACATAGGGTTTCTTGGGGACTCAATAAACCTATGTTTATTATAGGGCTGTCCAGGAGCCCCAAGCTGGACAGGAAGATGGCTCTCATGTGTAAGAAGCATGCAGGTTATATGGCATTTTCACTTAGCAATCTCTACCTGGCAACCTCCACCTAGCAACCTTCATTTAACCCAAAACAAAGGGCCTCAAACCCCTGTACCGCCTGCCATTCCAAGGGATGGACCAGGGATCTGGACATCCTTCAGAGATGAGTGAATCTCCGGGCAGCCACTCCTGGATTCCTTAGCTCAGAACTTCGAACACACATTCCTTAAGACCATCGAGTCATCCTCAGGGTGTGCTTGAGTTATTGCTGTTAGGTGCATCTGCCCTTCAGGGTGGGGAGGAGGAATTTGATCAAACATCAGGAGTGGTCAGAACAAGGGTGAAACATTTGCTGCTAAACCTGCCTGCCTGCATTCTTGCTAAAACTGGACTAAATGGGCCAAGGTCAAGGATTTGTCAGAAAGAGGACTTGGCAGCCTGACTCAAGTTTGGTCAAAGGAGACAGCCTTTGTCACTGTGACCCCAACAGTGGAAATTTGGACAACCCCCTTGGACTCATGCACCTTTGTTTGTGAAGGGAAGCTTTGGACGCAGGGACTTGGAGTCATTTCCAGCCCTGTTATTCATGCTCCCAGGACACCACTGTTTCCCAGGGCACAGCCGCAGGGATAGGCACCCATAGGTTCATCCCCCAGAGCGAGAGTTGAGGGAGAGGAGAGCAGCCTTCCGCTGCACGGAACTGTCTGCTTCAGTGCTGAGGAAGCCAGCACTTTGGGTAGTTTGGGACCTTTTCATTCTAGATGGATATGACTTGGCAAAATTTAGCTTAAAATGAAAAGAAAGAGGGCTTTAGTGGGGTGTGTGTGTGTGTTTGTGTGTGTGTGTGTATGTGTCTAGATCTTTTGCTAGTGATGGAATTGTGGCATCACTGTCCCAATGAAATCCAGGGAAAAGGAGACTCTAGGAGAGCAAGTGGGAGGGAGATTGGTCTGTATGTCGGGGAGGATCCAAGATGTCACAATTCGGATTACAGAGCACACTTGGAGAGATCTCCAGTTCATTACCGTGGAAGGCAAGATCTGTTACACACGGTGCTATTTATGGGGAGGAGCTGCCTTTCGATAGAAGGAGGAAATGTGACCCAGAGGTAAGGCTTGACCACAAACCATATTTGGGGAGGTTGCGTTATCTTCCATTCCCTTCCTGGGAGCAGGTTTGAGCGGGAAGCATGGGGATTTACAGCCAGCCCTCCAGAAGGTAGTGAAGAGGTTTTGGAAAACTATTTGGAAACCCATTTTGGTTATCATTCTTTTATATTTGGTCAAGATTGTTTGTTTAAATCCCTGGAAATTTTTTTGGTTTTCTTCTTTTTTTTTTTTTTAATGGTAATGAAAGAAAAGTATTCATCTTCTTTAAGGATTTTGGTCCACCCTTATTAAACATTTTTCTTTTTTGTTCCAATATTTTAAGTGGTCATCTCTCATCTTGTAAGATTCTTGGGAGAGTGACCTTGCCTTACTAACATTTTTATCTCTGGGGCTCCCACTGTGCCTGGCAGATTACAAGCTTCCAGCATAATTGTATGTATAAAAGAATGCACCAGCTTTGCAAACAACATGCCTCCATTCTTTTTCATTGGCACCCTTCTTACTTAGCACCAGATATGACTAACCATCTTTATACAGGTGCTGGAAATGGAACAAAGCCTTATTTGCCCTAGAAACTATGGACACATTTTAAAATATAACCAATAGTGCTTTTTCCTAGCTATAAAATAATGCACACAGAAAAGCTGGAAAAGATAGAAACATTCAGGAAGAAAAGAAGATGGCTCCTGACCTCTCAGTCTAGAGATAAACCTATTACCATTGTTTAATTTTTGTCCAGCTTTTTGCTAAGCACCATTTTAAAATAATTGTAATTATGCTGTATTTTATATCCTTTTTGAAATTTCGTTGTGCATCTTCCCTTTTTCTTAAAAATTCTTAATAAATATTCCCAAATTCACCCAACAGAATTACTATGTATTCAAGCATATTAATAATGCATTTATATGGTTTTCAGCTTTTTGCTATCGTAAATAACACTTTGTTGAACATTGATATGGTTTAACTGTGTTCCCACCCAAAATCTCATCTTGATTTGTAATCCCCATAATCCCCACCTGTCATGGGAGGGACCAGGTGGAGGTAATTGAATCATGGAAGTGGTTTCCCCTGTGCTGTTCTCGTGATAGTGAGTGAGTTCTCACGAGATCTGATGGTTTTATAAGTGTCTGGCATTTCCCCTGCTGGCTCTCGTTCTCGCTCTTGCTGCCCTGGGAAGCGGTGCCTTCTGCCATGATTGTAAGTTTCTTGAGGCTTCCCCAGCCATGTGGAACTGTGAGTCAATTAAACCTGTTTTCTTTATAAATTACCCAGTCTAGGGTATTTCTTCATGGCAGCGTGAGAACAGACTCACAAACATCTTTGCTATTATCTTTTTTCTTTTTTTTGAAACAGAGTCTCACTCTGTCACCCAGGCTAGAGTGCAGTGGCACAATCACAGCTCACTGCAACTTCTGTCTCTGGGGTTCAAACAATTCTTGTGCCTCAGCCTCCTGAGTAGATGGGATTACAGGTGTGCACCACTATGCCCAGCTAATTTTTATATTTTTAGTAGAGACAGGGTTTTGCCATATTGGCCAGGCTGGTCTTGAACTCCTGGCCTCAAGAGATCTGCTCCCTCCCCAAGCCCTGGCCTCCCAAAGTGCTGGGATTACAGACGTGAGCCACCACACCTGGCCCCCTTTGCTATTATCTTGATTAGAGGTTATGAACAATTGATTAGACGTTATGAACAATTGGAGCAAGAGGTAGAGAGCTGAGGCTGTTCCTCTCTGCAGCATAGGAAGAATTAGCTTTGGATTTCAGATGAGGGTGGGCACAGCCCCAGTAACGCTGGTTAAGGGTGAGTGGGCTCAGGGCAGTGGGGCAAGAGTGCAGGAGAGTGCTGAGGTCACAGCACCTACCATAAAGGGAAGTGTAATGTAGATTTTTTTTTTCCTTTTGGAAGAAAAAAGAAGTTGAAGAGAAAATTCTGATATAGCATTAGATGATTTTTAAAGGGTTAAACAGTGCAGCTTTGAGAAGGAAAATCAAGATTTTATTCTTACCCTTTGCAATTGCTTCTTTACTGGCTGGTGATGGATAGCAGATTTCAATGACCTGGCTTATGTACCCTTAAATCTAGTAGCTGCAAGTACATGGTAAGATGGTAAAATGTTAAGATGAGTTCCAGATAGGTGGTACTTCGCAAACGTAGGATGCTGGTGTTCTCCTTGAACTCAGCTTGGCATATTTTTTTCCTCAAGCATTTCACAGTCTATTAGAGTAAATGTCATTTTAAAAAATAATAGGAACCAGGGTTCTGGAGCAGACAGCTCTGAGTTCAAATCCTGGTGCTGCCCTAATTAGTAGGTGACTGCTGTGGTCTGAATCCTTGTGTCCCCCCTAAAATTCGTATGTTGAAACCTAATCACCAATGTAATGGTATTTGGAGGTGGGGAGCTTTGGGAGGTGATTAGTCATGACAGATCTGCCCTTATGAATGGGATTAGTGCCCTTATAAAAGAGGCCCAAGGGAACTGCCTTGCCTTTGCCACTGTGTGAGGACACAGGAAAGGTGCCATCTCTGAACCAGAAAAGTGGGACCTCACCAGACACCAAATCTGCTGACGTCCAGCCTCCAGAACGGTCAGCAATAAATTTCTGTTGTTTCTGGGCCGTCCAGTATGTTAAGGTACTTTTGTAGTAGCAGCCCCGAGTCAGCCATCTTGGCAATGTAACCTCCCAGTGCTTTGGTGACTTTATCTGTAAACTGGGATTCACAGTACACAGTCATCAATTCGGTGAAACAGTGTACCTGATGTCATTAGCACAGGCCTGGCCTGTGGAAGGGCTTAATTTCAAAGTGTCTCACATGCACAGAAAGGAGAAGAGCCACCCAGCTCAGGAACATAGACGGCTTCACATAGGGGCACGTTCTCCAGTGGTTCTTAGCAGGTGTTTGGGAAGTGGCCCATGGAGAAGTGGGGTAACGGCACCCCCACCAGGCAACAGGTGGTTCAGGCATGTGAAGTGTGGATGCTAGCAAGAAGTTCAAGTTCTCAGCCCTGACTCCTAACGGCTTCTACTGGATGATTCTGCATTTTTGGACATCTTCCTAGATCACGTGTAAGTGAGAATTGTCCTGCCTCCTTAAAATAATTATTCTTCTAAGAATCAAAAATGATTAGATCTTAAGGAACTTTTTCTAGGCAAGCAATAAGAGGAACATATCTTCCTGTATTCTTCTTTGATGTTGAATTTAGTATTGTTTAAGTAGTCTGGCATAAACTGGTAACTGTTGGTGGATTTCAGTGTCTCTTATGTACTTTAAATACCATCTGTCTGGTGCTAGCCCAGTGTCTACTGTCTTTCTGCCTGTGAATATGTAATAGGCATCACAAACACATCCCGTCCAAAACAGAACTCCCGGTTTGCTACTCCAAACGATTTCTCCCATAGTCTTTTTCATCACAAAAATGTCACCACTATCCACTCATTTGCTCTGCCCTAACCCCCAGGGATCATCCTTGATTCCTTTTTCCCTCCCTACTCTGACTCTGCACAGCCAATTCATTGACAAGTCTGTTTCTTTCTTTCTTTCTTTCTTTCTTTTTTTTTTCCAAGACGGAGTCTTGCTCTGTCTCCCAGGCTGAAGTGCAGTGGTGTGGTCTCGGCTCACTGCAACCTCTTCCTCCCGGGTTCAAACAATTCTGCCTCAGCCTCGCAAGTAGCTGAGATTACAGGCACCCGCCACCACGCCTGGCTAATTTTTGTATTTTTAGTGGAGACACGGTTTCACCATGTTAGCCAGTCTTGTCTCGAACACATGATCTCGTGATCTGCCTGCCCCGGCCTCCCAAAGTGCTGGGATTACAGACATGAGCCACTGCGCCCAGCCTCTGTGTGTGTGTGTGTGTGTGTCTGAGATGGAGTCTCACTGTGTCACCCAGGCTGGAATGCAGTGGCGCCATCTCGGCTCACTGCAACCTCTGCCTCCCAGATTCAAGCAGTTCTCCTGCCTCAGCCTCCCAACTAGCTGGGATTACAGGCATGCACCACCATGCCTGGCTAATTTTGTATTTTTAGTAGAGACATGGTTTCTCCATGTTGGTCAGGCTAGTCTCGAACTCCTGACCTCAGGTGATCCGCCTGCCTCGGCCTCCAAACTGCTGGGATTACAGGCATGAGCCACTGCACCTGGCCTCATTTTTTTTAAAGACATATCCCAGCCATCCACTTCTGTCTGTCTCCACAGCTCCTGTAAGCTACCATCATCTCTCATTTGCACTTCTGTAGGAGGGTCCATTATGCACCCACAGCCATCTATTTCCCACCAGAGCCATCATTTTTAATGCACATCATGCCAGATTCCCAAGGGGAAGTCTCCAGTGGCCTTCCATCATTTTAGAATACAACCCAAACTCCTCATCAGGGCCCCTGTGGTCCTATGTGACCTGTCCACTTCCCAGCCATGGGCTTTTGCCCTCTTGCCCTCACTCCACCCTCTGGCCCCAGGATTCTCAGCCTCAGCACCAGGCACATTTCAGTCCACATCATTCTTGGTTTGGGTGATGTCCTGTGCATCGTGGGACAGTTAGTGCCATCTCTAGCCACTACCTACTAGCTGCCACTAGCATCCTCCCACGCTGCCGACAGCAACAGTGTCTGCAGACATTGCCAGATACCCCCTGGGAGGCAAAGTCACCCCCAGTTACAGTCATTAGTCTAGTCACACCGGCTTTCTTCCTGCGGCACGAGCCTGGCTGGTCCACATTTAGACCCATTGTAGTCGCTTTTCTTCAGTCTGCTGTGCTTCCTCCGAGAGTCTTGGGTCAGCTCCTTCTCTGTTCTGACCTCAGCTCAGATGTTGCCTCCCCACAGGGTAACCAAAGGGTCTTCTTTGACCACCCTGACTTGGAAGGCCCTCCCTTCCAAGTCACCCCACATTACATTACTGCATTTTAATTTCTTCCTGTCCTTCATCAATATCCAAAATGATCTCGTTTATCTGCCTGTTCACAATCTCCTCATTAGGTTGGAAGCTTCATGAGAGTAGAAACTTGCCTGTCTAAAGTGTCCCTAAAATGACCAACAGTGCCAGGCAGATAGCGGGTGTGTGGGAGACAACAGCTGTGGAGTGGAGACATCAATAACATATTTCTCCTTTACTGAGGTTCCTAGAAGGTTGGGGAGTGGTGGCATGGGGGTGCTTGGGATCATTCCAGGGTGTGATGACCTGAGAAAGCTGTGGGAGTAGGGGGCTTGTTTTGTTTTTTGTTTTGTCAGCACCTTCTAGGCTCAGCCATCTTCTTCTGATGAGCTAAGTGCCAGGGGTCTCTGGTGAGTGACCCCACGGATCTTACCCAGAGGTGCCACACAGCCTTCTTGGCTCTGATAGAGGGGTCACTTCTGGGATAGCCCAAGCAGAAGTGCAGCAGGCCAAGAATAGCCTGGTCTTGGAGAGGTTTTTGACTAAAAGAGGTCATTGAGTGTTGTGTCTGGTCCAGGAAGCTAATCCAGGAACAGGAAGGTGCTGTACTGGGAGCCAAGGCATGGAGGCCAGAGCCTCCCTCCCTCCCGCAGAGCATGGCGCCCAGCCCGTCCTCCTGACTGCCCCGTGCTCTCTGCCTCCTCCCTCTCCAGGTTTCATGTGATGTGTTTCTGTGCGGCTGCTGGCCCAACCTCTTGACTCTGCTCTCTGCCAAATACCAAGGCCAGCTCTGTCTCCTTTCGACCTCTGAAGCTGTGGATACAGTGAATCACTTATTCTCCTAATTGTTTCCTCTAGTCTTGGCAGACTTCCTTAGAAGAAAAAAAATCAATCGCAAGATTAATATTAACCACAAAGGACATGTTTTTCTACTTTTTTTTTTACATCTGATTTTTCAATCTCAGTCGATTCAGTTTGTTGCAACTACAATAGATGATGGTTAAATATTAGAGGCAGGAGCTTAGTGGCAAAGGCATATTGATAGAATTTATATCAAATACTGAAGTTTGCAACATAAAAATGAATCACTTTATTATTTCCTATAGACATGCAGCTGCTCAAAACAGCATGCTCCCAGGTCACGAATGAGTGTATCAAATAGCATATAACACATGCCTATTGGCCTTGAGCTAAGAATCCAGGACTCTATGGCCCTTGGCCCCTAGGAGGAGGAAATTCAAGCAAGGGTCTGTGGTTCTCACTGCAACAACATCCATGTGTGCGCCCAGCCAGGGATACCTGGTGTCTTTGGACTCCTGAGGGTTTGTCATGTTTATAGCTCTACGGTATGCTCCTGAGGACAGATGCTGTCACTCCAGCTGCTTCTCCACCTGGACAGACAGATCTCGGTGACAACACTGAAGAAATAAATTTAAAAAGGAATTGGAGTCCAGGCGCAGTGACTCATGCCTGTAATCCCAGCACTTTGGGAGGCGGAGGCGGTCAGATCACGAGGTCAAGAGATCAAGACCATCCTGGCCAAGATGGTGAAATCTCGTCTCTACTAAAAATACAAAAATTAGCTGGGTGTGGTGGCAGGCACCTGTAATCCCAGCTACTTGGGAGGCTGAGGCAGGAGAATTGCTTGAACCCGGGAGTCAGAGGTTGCAGTGAGCCGAGATCGTGCCACCGCACTCCAGCCTGGGCGACAGAGCCAGACTCCGTCTAAAAAAAAAAAAAAGAGAGAGAGTTTTGAAATCTTGGTAGAATATACTGGTTCCATGGGAAGCTTTTTGTCTCAAAAAGGACACTAAACCTTGTATGTCTTCTTTGGGGCTGACTCCAGCACAAAACCCACTTCCAATTCCCAAATGTGAAGAGCCGTTTTGTTCCAGGAAAGCCATGAAGTACGGTGAATGCACGTGTTTAGGCTGAAAGGCAGAGTCTTCTGTCTGGTTCTCTACAGCTCTCCTCTCCCCCATCCAGGTAAGCACTACTGACATCTGACATACTGCCCTGCTGCCTGGGCCCCCACATCTCCCCATGCTCATGGATACTCATCATTGTTACCTGCATGCATATCTATTTTCATCAAGCAATGAGAGGTGTAGGATAGATCCTTTGTTCTAAGCCACTTGAGTTGGGTTTGTTATGTGCGTATGAAAGCATCCTAACCCACAGAAGCTCACTCGGGAGGAAAGCTGTGAAAGGGACAGCCCTGGCTTACTGCCTGTGCCTGAATTTCCCAGAGCGTCCATAGCAACGTCCCACAAATCAGACTTAGAGCAACATTGATTAATTCTCTCTCAATGCTAGAGTCTGGAATCTACGCTCCAGGAGTCGGCAGGGCCATACTCCCTCTGAAGGCTGGAGGAGAACCCTTCCTGGCCTCTCCAGCTGCTGGTGGCTCCCAGCAGTCCTGGTGTTCCTTGGCTTGCAGATGTAATCCCTGTCTTTGTTGTCACATGGCCTTCCCCATGTGTTTGGGTCTCTGTGTCCAAAGTGTCCTCTTCTTACAAGGACACCAGTCACATTGGATTTTGGGTCCACCCTAACCATGAATTCATGAGTATGACTTCATCTTACCTCGATGACATCTGCAAAATCCCTGTTCCTGAATAAGGTCACATTCACAGGATCCAGGTAGACATGAACTTTTTGGGTGTCGTTGTTGTTGTTTTGAAAGAGTCTTGCTCTGTCACCCAGGTTGGAGTGCAGTGATGCGACCTCAGCCCACTGCAACCTCCGCCTCCTGGGTTCAAGTGATTCTCCTGCCTCAGCCTCCTGAGCAGCTGGGATAACCGGCACCCACCACCATGCCTGGCTAATTTCTGTGTTTTTAGTAGAGATGGGGTTTTGCTATGTTGGCCAGGCTGGTCTTGAATTCCTGACCTCAAGTGATCCACCTGCCTCGGCCTCCCAAAGTGCTGGGATTACAGGCATGAGCCACTGTGCTGGGCCTCGACATGAACTTTTTGGGGACACTGTTCAACCCAGTGCGTCCTTTCATAATAATGGTGTGGACTGGCAATGCCCTACCTTGTATCATTCACACACAGTGGTTGAGTCTCCAGGAGAGGTCGGAGTTGGACTATTGTGTCGGACATGAGTTCCCTGGCACTCGCGGGGAAGAGCACCCAGCCTTCCTGAAGAGAGGCTGTGCCTGGTGGGGGAAAGCAGATCAGGAGGCCTGAGACGGGCTGTGGGAAACCCTGTCCTCTTATGGGACTCATGGGCTTGGGCTGAATTCTAAAGGGTGTGGATATTCACCATGGGAGGGGTGGTCCCTACCCCAAGGGGCAGGCAGGGACATCCAGGAGGAGACGTCTTTGGCTGTGAGAGGAGCCACAGTTGTTTGGGGAGTGGCTATGTGGGCCAGGCTTCCCTCCTAACCTGCCCCTGCAGTTCCAATCAAGTACTGTGAGGTCAAGCTCAGTCTCCAGGTGGCGGGAGTTAGAGGCCTGTTCACTCAGGATCAAGGGCAAAGGGGAACCTAGTGGTGGGGTCAGAGGAAGGCTGTGCCCAACTGAGCAAGGGGCTCCTGAGAACCATGTGGCAGGAGGAGTGGAGGGGGCAGCTGGGTAGAGACTGGAAGGGAGCAACATGGGGGCCAGCATTATTCTGTTCAGGCTGCCCTAACAGAACCACAGACTGAGGGCTCCATATGGTTTGGATCTGTGTCCCCATCCAAATCCCATGTGGAACTGTGATCCCCAGTATCAGAGGAGAGGCCTGGTGGAAGGTGGTTGGATCGTGGGAGTGGATTTCCCCCTTGGTGCTGTTCTTGTGATAGTAAGTGAGTTCTCACGAGATCTGGTTGTTGAAACGTGTGTGGCACCTCCCCCTTCACTCTCTTCCTCCTGCTCTGGCCACGTAAGAGAGACATGCGTGCTTCCCCTTCGCCTTCCACCGTGATTAAAAGGTTCCTGAGGCCTCCCTGTCATGCTTCCTGTACAGCCTATGGAACTGCAAACCAATTAAACCTCTTTTCTTTGTGAATTACCCAGTCTCAGGTAGTTCTTTATAGCAGTGTGAGAACAGATGAATACAGGGCTTAAACAGCAGAAACAGGTGGTCTCATGGTTCTGGAGCCAGAAGTCCAAGGGCAAGGTATCGGCAGGGTTGGCGCCTTCTGATGCTTCGAGGAAGCGTCTGTTCCACGCTCTCCCCCAGCTTGGGGGTTGCTGGCCATCTCTGGCATCCTGTGCTTTCATCTTCACGTGGCAGTCCCCAGTGTGCTTGTCTCTGTCCCAGTTTCCCCTTTGGTGATGGTTAACATTGAATATCAACCTGATTGGATCAAAGAATGCAAAGTATTTTTCCTGGGTGTGTCTGTGAGGGTTTGCCAAAGGAGATTAACATTTGGGTCAGTGGACTGAGAGAGAAAGACCCACCCTCAGTCTGGGTGGGACCATCTAATCAGCTGCCAGCATGGCTAGAATAAAGCAGACAGGAGAGGATGGAAGAGCAGGCCTGCTGAGTCTTCCGGCCTTCATCTTTCTCCCATGCTGGGTGCTTCCTGCCCTCTAACCTCAGAGTCCAAGTTCTTCAGCTTTTGGACTCTTGGACTTATACCAGTGGTTTACCAGGGGCTCTCAGGCCTTTGGCCACAGACTGAAGGCTTCCCTACTCTTGAGGTTTTGAGGACTGATCCACCACTGGCTTCCTGGCTCCTCAGCTTGCAGATGGCCTATTGTGGGACTTTACCTTTTGATCGTGTGAGTCAGTTCTCCTTGATAAACTCCCTTTCATATGTGCATCTATCCTATTAGTTCTGTCCCGCTGGAGAACCCTGACTAATACACCTTTTAATAAGGAAACTAGTTGTATTGGATGAGAGGCCCACCCGGCCTCAGTGTGACCTTGTCTTAACTGATTACATCCACAGCAACTCTGTTTCCAAATAAAATCACATTCTGAGGTCCTGGCGGTTAGGACTTCAACATGATTGGTGGAAGACACAATTCAACCCATAACAGGTCCTGTCCAAGGAACTCCTGGGACAATGCCCTGAGTGTTCTCAGAAATAACTACAGGGAGCTCTGTGGGGTGGTCAGAGGCCCAGCCATTGTAGTGACCTCATGGCAGGCTTGGATCGGTGATTCCCAAGTTGATCAGTTACATGTTAGGGACTCACCTGGGATTAGCCCACATTACAAACTGACTTGGTCCTGGGACTTGGGCTGATTCATGATGTCAATGGCGGTGACACACCAGAACCGTGGAACCCAGGGATGAAGCGGACCTGCAGACAATTCTGGGGGGTCAGCAAAGAAGCTGGACAGGAAGTGCCCCAACCAACAACTCTAATCCTTTTGGACAGGTCTGAAGTATTTGCAGGGAAGAAGGTGGAAAAAAAAAAGGAGAGTCTCGGAGTGCAGCGTGGCTAGGGCTTGCTGAAAGTGTCACCAGGGAGATGCTTGGGCCTGGCATAACACTCCTTAATACCTGAACCTTTCCCTGGAGAAGGCCAGTGTGGCCAGAGCTTGTGTAGCCCGCAGCAGCTCCTGGCATGGCCCAACCCCCAGACACTTGGGAGATTTGGAAGGAAGACAATGGAGGAGGCTTCTCAGATTTTAGAAAGAACAGAGGTGGATGAAAAGTCGGGTATCCTGGGGGAGAACACGTGGACACCGGGATGCGTAGGAGTGCTGGGCACCGATGGGCCAGAGGGAGCGAGGCAGCGCCCACCCTTGAGAGTCTGTGTTCCTCCAGCCAGCACTGCTGAAGGTACTTGGGAGCCGGGCAGTCCAAGTTACCTGAGTGAGGGAAAGGTACGCATTTCCATGTTAAGTTGGAGACCCAGGGCCAGGAGGGAGAGGTCCAGGGAAGAGCCAAGGAGAGGAGCAGGGAAGAGCCAAGGAGAGGAGCAGGGCTCAGCTGTGTCTTGACTGTAGGCAGTGTCTGCTGAGGCTCCAGGACCATAGCACAGGAGGGACGGAAGGTGGGGCTAGGGTGATGCTGGGTCTAGAGCTGGGGTGGAAGCTCTCTTTCCCCAGTGGAGAGGGGGCTGGATCGCGGGCTGGGAGGGACCGATCAGGGCTGATAAGGCAGCATGAGGAAGTGACTGTGGCTGGAGTGGGCCCTCTGGGACCTGCAGGCTGCCCCCGAGTCCCAGGGCACTGAGGGGCTGAGCATGGTCGGGGCTGCTGGCTTTCCCCAGCTGCACCTTAGAATCTGCTGGGGATCAGAATTCGGAAGAATGCTGATGCCAGGGCCTTACCCGAGACCCTGGTTCCACTGGTGTGGGGTGGGGCCAACGTGAGTATTTCCTCAAGCTCCTAGTGAGTCTGTTGTCCTGCCAAGGTAGAAGATCACAGTGGGTAAAGGACCAGAGGAGAAACGGAGAGTCCTTTTTTCCAGCTCTTGCTGAAGAAAGGACCCAAGGACCCTGTTTAACACAAAGCTGAAACCAGGGCACTGGCGATTCCAAAAAGAGTAGGTTCCGACCAATGCTGTCACCTCTACAGCCTGTGGAGAGGGAGGACAGGGCCCTGCGCAGCTCCATGTCACAGTGTCACTGAGGAGCTGGCCTGAGCGTAGTCCTCATTCCTGGCACAGGAGTTGCCTCCTCTCAGAATTTCTGCATCTGTGGACAAAGGCAGTGACAGGGCAGGACAGCAGCCCCTGAGGCACCCACTGCAGCCGCCAGCAGGAGTGGGGTTGGCCAGGGCCGGGCCCAGCAGGTGCTTCTGGCAGGGCACCAAGAGGGGGCCTTGAGGGACCCTGTGGGTGACTTAGGGGATGAGGCAGGGGTTGGGGGAGCTCCAGGTGCCTCCCACTGCCAGCACACCCCCCTCCCCACTCCCTCAGCAGACAGCGTCTTCCTCGTCAGCCTGGCTCTTCTGCAGGCAGCAAATTCATTAACCTTTCAGCCTCAGCGGCGTGGCCAAATACCAAGTCACCCCACAGACTATCCAAAGGTTAATCACTCCCATTTCAGTGTCTCGGAGGAACACGGAGGTCCCTTGCCATGGTCTCCTCTCTCCATGCACTATTCCCCTTCAAGCTGGATTTCCTAGTCATTTAAATCCAGTTTCAGAGTGAGAACTATCTAAAATGACAGCGTTTTGAGTTTAGAGATTGACATGTTAGGAAAGCACCAGATTCTTAGTCACACTAATTTCTTTCATCAAGTTAAAAGTTAAAGGCATTTTGTAATAGAGGTGCCAGTATTTGTAGAGTGCCCTGCAGTTTATGAAGCTCTTACCTATTTATCATCTCACCATGTCATTAAGTTCTGAAGGCAGGTGTAAATAGATCTGAACCTTGTACCATCTCTGCATGATGGGATACCCAAAGCTTTTCATCTCCAGCCCTCCTTACAATGAGAGACTTTTGGTGCACTCAACAGCTGATGGCAAGTGTGATAAGAATGCACCTTTATATCATGGACAGTTTCCAGTAGACCCTGAAGAGGCATCTGTGGTTGATCTCGGCTGGGCTGACACAGTGCGAATCCCATCCCATTTTCCTGTCTGGCTTCCTCTGCCATGGGTCTGGCTGGGACTGCCTTCTCTGCAAGGCCTACGCGTGGTGCCAGGTCCCGGTGAACCAGGCTGTGTAGCAGAATCCTGCACACACGTACTGCACCAAGCTCTCCTGTGTATTGGCGTCCTGTCCTCCTATGGTAAGACCACCTCATGATTCAGCACGGCCAAGGGGCATGAGCTCTGCGCTGGAGAGCACGGGAGGGGAGATTTCTCAGGGGTGGAACTATCTGAGCAAAGACGACCCTAACAGCTTCGGTGATCTTCCTTTCTTGCCTCTCTTTCAGCACACATAAACACATGCAGCCTTACACAAACAGGATTGAACCATCCAAACTCCCCCCTTCTGGTGATCTACGTTAACCTAGTGTTGTTTTCTACACTTTCCAATATTCACATATTCCCATGGCCTATATGTTCATATAGATAGGTAATTAGCACATGCACATGTGGGGGATACCAAATATTGGTCAGCAGCTTCAGAGTATGTCAGTCTGATCAGTCCCAGATAAAATTCCTATCAACCTTTCACCGAGTGCTCTGACCCTCTGCTCATAATGCAGCGTAGGTCCATTATTCTGAGAGATGTTACAAAATGGTGATTTCTAGCTCTGTCATTCCTTCTGAAATAATTGCTGGAATTCTTGGATAAAGGCAAACTTTGCCTTATGAACTGTTTGGTTGCCCTGAAATATGATTTGTTCAGGAAAGGCAGAATAAATGTTGGCTTCTTTTTCTGTATCAATTTTCAGAATAATGAACTGATGCCCTAGTGTTCTCCAACGGTGACCAATAACTCTTTTTAGTGCAATTGTTAATTCATGGATTTTGTGTATTTTATGTGTTTCAATACATTGCATTTATTATTTTTTTAAATACTCAAATTGTTCCAGCTCACATCAGTGGGAGCCCTTTTAAGTTTTGGCTCCTGTGGCCAGTTTTAAATTATTTTGCTGTTCTTTCTTGTCCTGAGGGCATATTCCACCAAGTATGTACAGTCAAAATACTGCCTCTAAAGGCCACCAAAGTCATTCTTTCTCTGTGAGACTCTGCCAGCTGATTAATATACATTAGGTTCATTATACATATCTTTCTATTTCTGCATGCTTGACAATTTCCATAATTTTAAAAATGTATGACTTCTTCAACAATTCCTCTCTTGGGGTTCCATCCTGTAGAAATGAAAGCCTCAGCATTTAAAGACATACATGTAAGGGTGTTTTTTGCAGCTTTGTGCAGAGTGACCTGGAATCAGGAAAAAGGGATGCTCGTTAGTAATT
The DNA here is from genome assembly GCF_006542625.1 of Nomascus leucogenys. Lineage (NCBI taxonomy): Eukaryota > Metazoa > Chordata > Mammalia > Primates > Hylobatidae > Nomascus > Nomascus leucogenys. The sequence continues at coordinate 16,734,913 of NC_044384.1, read as the reverse complement.
TTTTTAGTTACACGGTCCAAAGTTAAACCTGTAAGAAGGTAATCTCAAGCAGTCTAGTTTCTGTTCTTGCTAACCATTTTTGTTAGTTTTCTTTAATTCTTTTCTTTTCTTTTTTTTTGAGGCAGGATCTACCCTGTTGCCCAGGCTGGAGTGTGGTGGAGCAATCATGGCTCACTACAGCCTGGAGCTGCTGGGCTCAAGGGAACCTCCCACCTCAGCCTCCCAAGTAGCTGGGACTACAGGTATGTGCCACCGCACCCAGCTAATTTTTAAATTTTTGTAGAGACGGGGTCTCAGTGTGTTGCCCAGGCTGGTCTTGAACTCCTGGAGTCAAGCAATCCTCCCACCTGAGCCTCCCAAAGTGCTGGGATTGCAGGCATGAGTCACCACGCCTGGGCATTTTGCTTTTATTTTATTTTTCCCAGTATTTCCTTGGGATGGATTTCTAGAAGTGAATTTACCGATCCAAAGGGTAAAGCATATGCAATTTTTGTAGATATTGCCAAATTCCCTTTCATAAAGGTCGTGCTGTTTTTTGCATTCTTTTTTTTTTTTTTTTTTTTTTTTTGAGACAGTCTCGCTCTGTCGCCCAGGCTGGAGTGCAGTGGCGCCATCTCCGCTCACTGCAAGCTCCGCCTCCCGGGTTCACGCCATTCTCCTGCCTCAGGCTCCCGAGTAGCTGGGACTACAGGCGCCCACCACCACGCCTGGCTAATTTTTTGTATTTTTAGTACACCTTGTTAGCCAGGATGGTCTTGATCTCCTGACCTCGTGATCCCCCGCTTCGGCCTCCCAAAGTGCTGGGATTACAGGCGTGAGCAACCACGCCCAGCCTGCTGTTTTGCATTCTTAACAGCAATATATGAAGGTGCCTGTTCCCTCCACCCTGATCACAGAATGCTTATCATAGCTGTGAATATTTGCCAATCTGATAGGTGAGAAATGGCACCTGGTATGGCTTTAATTTGCCTTTCTCTTCTGAGTGGAGTTTCATATTTTTTCATACCTTTAAGAGTCATTTGCATTCTTTTTTGGTGAATTATCTGTTGTGTCTTTTATCAGTTTTTTCATTCAAGTTGTTGGCTCTTCAATTTTCTGGCGCTTTATACATTCAGGAAATTAGCCTTTTGTCTGTAATACAAATTGCAAATATTTTTTCCAGTCTTTTGACTTCGCTATGTTGTTGTTCTTTTTAATTAACAGACTTCATTTTTTATTTTTTTATTTATTTATTTTTATTATTATACTTTAGGTTTTAGGGTACATGTGCACAATGTGCAGGTTTGTTAACATATGTATCCATGTGCCATGTTGGTGTGCTGCACCCATTAACTCATCATTTAGCATTAGGTATATCTCCTAATGCTGTCCCTCCCCCCTCCCCCCACCCCACAACAGTCCCCGGAGTGTGATGTTCCCCTTCCTGTGTCCATGAGTTCTCATTGTTCAATTCCCACCTGTGAGTGAGAACATGCGGTGTTTGGTTTTTTGTCCTTGCGATAGTTTACTGAGAATGATGTTTTCCAGTTTCATCCATGTCCCTACAAAGGACATGAACTCATCATTTTTTATGGCTGCATAGTATTCCATGGTGTATATGTGCCACATTTTCTTAATCCAGTCTATCATTGTTGGACATTTGGGTTGGTTCCAACTCTTTGCTATTGTGAATAGTGCTGCAATAAACATACGTGTGCATGTGTCTCTATAGCAGCATGATTTATAGTCCTTTGGGTATATACCCAGTAATGGGATGGCTGGGTCAAATGGTATTTCTAGTTCTAGATCCCTGAGGAATCGCCACACTGACTTCCACAATGGTTGAACTAGTTTACAGTCCCACCAACAGTGTAAAAGTGTTCCTATTTCTCCACATCCTCTCCAGCACCTGTTGTTTCCTGACTTTTTAATGATGGCCATTCTAACTGGTGTGAGATGGTATCTCACTGTGGTTTTTTTGATTTGCATTTCTCTGATGGCCAGTGATGATAAGCATTTTTTCATGTGTTTTTTGGCTGCATAAATGTCTTCTTTTGAGAAGTGTCTGTTCATGTCCTTCACCCACTTTTTGATGGGGTTGTTTTTTTCTTGTAAATTTGTTTGAGTTCATTGTAGATTCTAGATATTAGCCCTTTGTCAGATGAGTAGGTTGCAAAAATTTTCTCCCATTCTGTAGGTTGCCTGTTCACTCTGATGGTAGTTTCTTTTGCTGTGCAGAAGCTCTTTAGTTTAATTAGATCCCATTTGTCAATTTTGGCTTTTGTTGCCATTGCTTTTGGTGTTTTAGACATGAAGTCCTTGCCCACGCCTATGTCCTGAATGGTATTGCCTAGGTTTCCTTGTAGGGTTTTTATGGTTTTAGGTCTAACATTTAAGTCTTTAATCCATCTTGAATTAATTTTTGTATAAGGTGTAAGGAAGGGATCCAGTTTCAGCTTTCTACATATGGCTAGCCAGTTTTCCCAGCACCATTTATTAAATAGGGAATCCTCTCCCCATTTCTTGTTTTTGTGAGGTTTGTCAAAGATCAGATAGTTGTAGATATATGCGGCATCATTTCTGAGGGCTCTGTTCTGTTCCATTGATCTATGTCTCTGTTGTGGTACCAGTACCATGCTGTTTTGGTTACTGTAGCCTTGTAGTATAGTTTGAAGTCAGGTAGCGTGATGCCTCCAGCTTTGTTCTTTTGGCTTAGGATTGACTTGGCGATGCGGGCTCTTTTTTGGTTCCATATGAACTTTAAAGTAGATTTTCCAATTCTGTGAAGAAAGTCATTGGTAGCTTGATGGGGATGGCATTGAATCTATAAATTACCTTGGGCAGTATGGCCATTTTCACGATATTGATTCTTCCAACCCATGGGCATGGAATGTTCTTCCATTTGTTTGTATCCTCTTTTATTTCATTGAGCAGTGGTTTGTAGTTCTCCTTGAAGAGGTCCTTCACATCCCTTGTAAGTTGGATTCCTAGGTATTTTATTTTCTTTGAAGCAATTGTGAATGGGAGTTCACTCATGATTTGGCTCTCTCTGTTTGTCTGTGATTGGTGTACAAGAATGCTTGTGATTTTTGTACATTGATTTTGTATCCTGAGACTTTGCTGAAGTTGCTAATCAGCTTAAGGAGATTTTGGGCTGAGACAATGGGGTTTTCTAGATATACAATCATGTCATCTGCAAACAGGGACAATTTGACTTCCTCTTTTCCTAATTGAATACCCTTTATTTCCTTCTCCTGCCTGATTGCTCTGGCCAGAACTTCCAGCACTATGTTGAATAGGAGTGGTGAGAGAGGGCATCCCTGTCTTGTGCCAGTTTTCAAAGGGAATGCTTCCAGTTTTTGCCCATTCAGTATGATATTGGCTGTGGGTTTGTCACAGATAGCTCTTATTATTTTGAGATACGTCCCATCAATACCTAATTTGTTGAGAGTTTTTAGCATGAAGGGTTGTTGAATTTTGTCAAAGGCCTTTTCTGCATCTATTGAGATAATCTTGTGGTTTTTGTCTTTGGTTCTGTTTATATGCTGGATTACATTTATTGATTTGCGTATGTTGAACCAGCCTTGCATCCCAGGGATGAAGCCCACTTGATCATGGTGTATAAGCTTTTTGATGTGCTGCTGGATTCAGTTTGCCAGTATTTTATTGAGGATTTTTGCATCAATGTTCATCAAGGATATTGGTCTGAAATTCTCTTTTTTGGTTATGTCTCTGCCAGGCTTTGGTATCAGGACGATGCTGGCTTCATAAAATGTGTTAGGGAGGATTCCTTCTTTTTCTATCAATTGGAATAGTTTCAAAAGGAATGGTACCAGTTCATCCTTGTACCTCTGGTAGAATTCGGCTGTGAATCCATCAGGTCCTGGACTCCCTTTGGTTGGTAAGCTATTGATTATTGCCACAATTTCAGAGCCTGTTATTGGTCTATTCAGAGATTCAACTTCTTCCTGGTTTAGTCTTGGGAGGGTGTATTTGTTGAGGAATTTATCCATTTCTTCTAGATTTTCTAGTTTATTTGCATAGAGGTGATTGTAGTATTCTCTGATGGTAGATTGTATTTCTGTGGGATCGGTGGTGATATCCCCTTTTTCATTTTTTATTGCATCTATTTGATTCTTCTCTCTTTTCTTCTTTATTTAGTCTTGCTAGCGGTCTGTCAATTTTGTTGATCTTTTCAAAAAACCAGCTCCTGGATTCATTAATTTTTTGAAGGGTTTTTTGTGTCTCTATTTC